>NC_072737.1:55753142-56458337 GCF_026930045.1 Uloborus diversus
TATTCCGAATAAACAAGTGTCATTTGTCTTTGTTGTAAACAATTTTTAATGTTAATAAGAAAAGTTGCATTTAAATCGATAAATCAGTTTTAAAAATTATTTTAAATATGATACTAAATAGACATCCTATTTATTTTAACTATGTGCAACATTATGCATAAAAACTGTATGTCTATACATATTAGTGTTTTATACAATAAAGTTTTGGTCAGCTATATGGTGGTTAAATCCAGTTTTGGCCGGTTTTAACCGTTTTTACAAGTGGCATGGCCAAAATAGGATTTCTCCGGCTAAAACTACAACCCTGGCCGAAGTGAAGACATCTTTATGATTCGAAAATTTTAACTAAAACGTTTACGATCGTTGTAACGTATTTATTTTAAGCCATTTATTGATTTACTTTGAAATGTATCCATATGGCGATGACTGATGACTTAAATTACGAAGATTTACAATTTTGATTTTTTTCCCTAAAAATCAATATATCTATAGCTTATACAGCTCCTCAACCCTTCCTTCTGTCTTTGTACTTGTTCTTAGCAAATTTTACACTCACTTAAACAATATTGATCAAATTGTTGGACAAATGTATTGAGCAAAGTAATGCATTTTTCAGCTACAAAATGATGAATTTTTGCGGAAATATTGGACATACGCACATATTGACAAATATAAATAACAGTACATTTTTGTTTAATTGTACCAAAGTAAAAATGAATTGAAAGTCAAATGTAGTGGGGTGAAAGCGAAGATAGTTTCCCATTTATAAACCCTATATGAGCACCACTATCTTAAATTATACCAATTACCTTTTTATTGGTTCTCCTGTAAAACCTTTTTTTTAAATAATAATAAATTGAAAAAAAATGCCATAAACAAATTGTGTAGTGCAATAGTAACAGTGGTGTAGTCAGAAAACAATTCATAGGGAGTATGTAACATTTTTGGAGGGAGATATAGTTAGTTTCAGTTTTTTTCTATGGGCAAAAAAATAGTTTTCTGAATTTCTGAGGAGAATATGTACCCTAATACCCTCTGCCCTCCTTAGATGAGTCACTGGTGAGGTGTTAAGTAAGTGTATCGCTTAGTATTTGTTAAGCTGAGTAAAATATTTTGCTAAACATAACTATCATTTCCAGGAAAACGTATGAAAATTTAGATGTAGAATTCCTACAAATAGGGGGCACGCCGAACTAAAATTTTTGGGTCGGGAATGAAACTTCAAATTTTACTGAATGATAAAATACAATCATCACATGCATACACCCTACATCTAATGAGAAAATACACTGCAGGCGTAGAAATCACACACACAGCCACACACACATTTCTGCACTAGTATTATCCAATTTGCCGAAACGTCCGACAAAATGTGTCGAATAATGATTTTTTTTTTTTTTTTTTTTTTTTTTTTGGATGTTATAGTGACTTTTTGTGACCTCCCATCGCAGAGTCCCTGCGTACAAATTTATATTTTTGAACTTCAGCTATTTGTAATGCAATCAACAACATTTTTCTAATTATCTACGTCTATCAAATATTTAACCATGTGCTCACATATACAGTCGAACTTTTTTTTAACGAGAGCGAAGGGACCGCGATATTTGCTCGTTTTAACCGAGTGCTCGTAAAAAAAGAGTTCGTGGAAAAAATCACAAAGTTCATGCTTGTTAAGCAACTTCAAAAAAGGAGGTTATGACTTCGTCTTGCGACTTTTTATGTATGTTTTCGGAGTATTCCAAGACTACTGGACCGGTTTGAAAAATTATTTTTTTTTGTTTGGAAGGGTATACTTCCCAGATGGTCCCATGGTAATTTGGTCTGGATCTGATAAGGGGTCGTGCAGAAATCCAAGAAAATATAACTTCATACGTCACAGGTCACGTGGTTTTGCTGTGATCGCTGTATTTTCACACCTAAGGTTTTGGCTTCCTCTTGAAAGATATTTAATTCTCGCGGCACGATGATTAATTTTCGCAACGCTGCGCCGCTTGTTAATTTTTTGTTATAGGTGTTACTAATGTATTTATTACTACGTAGCAAAGCATTAAATTAAATATATTTTGCTATTTTAATAGTTGAATCAGTTATTTACAGTTATTATTATGACTATTATTAGTTCTGGTTAATTTCCTTGACTGCCTATTGTCTTTCTTACGCTATTTTGTTCAAAAATTTCTCTTTTTTTTTTCACTTACATTACCTTAAATGTAAGCAACATTATTCTCGGAAGTATTCTTCAAAGTGATAACAATGGCGTCAACAAATGTAGAATTTTCAAATACTTCTCTTCTCTACAAATTAAAAAAAGAAATCGCTGACTTTCGTTTCTCTATGAACATTGAAGGATTTTTCCCAAGAAAGATTTAGCTGACCTGGAAGTCAATACAAATTTAATGAATCACAAAATATTGCTCGCTTTAAGCGAGGCTTGCTCGTTAAAAGCGAGTTTTGCTCCCATAGACTTAACATTGCACCAACCAAATCTTTCTGATTTAATCGCTAAATCTGGTTTCTCGCTAAATCAGGGCTCGTTATACGAGAGTTCGATTGTGTTATTTATCTACACATTGTACTGTGTATGCATACCTCTTTGAACTGGTATCATCGCGGTATCCACTGTTAAGACAAAATGTTAGCTATTTCCTTAACTTCGGTTTTAACTTTTCGTAATTTTTTCTCGGGAATGGAAAATGATTAATTAAGACCTTCTTCTTTATTCCCATGAGTTCTACAATATGTTTGTCCTTTTTATCGATTCAGCTGGTCTTAATATACAATTGTAGCGCTTGATTCACCAGAAGGTGGCACCAATTTTAATTTCTAATTGGCAAACTCCATTGCTGCAAAATGTCACCAAGAGTACCAATGTTAAAGAGCACTCAAAATTACAATCCTTTTTTATCTTTCTTTCAAGAAGTCAACTCGCGATAACTCAAAGTCCCAAGGAACCGGCTAAAACGTACGAGTTATTGGTAGTTCGAGTTATGGGATTCTCTCATAGCCCTATAACGCTGTCAATAGTTAGGGACCCAATGAAAACTTCGAGAAAAGAATACTCAAGTCATAAGATTTCGAGTTATCGCGATTCAGTAGTTCTTGTTTAAACTATTAAAGTTAGCAGACGATTCTTGTACATAATTTTTTTCTTTTAAATTACAATTCATACTTACTGGAATGGCAATAGGCGATAATGAGAACGATATGGAAAAAAGTTATGAAAGGTGTTTTTTTGTGGTTGTTTTTAGATAGAAATTCGATGGAGCGTCCTGTGGGATTCCCCGTAAATTTATTTTTAACTAAAAATATAGATGAAAAAAAAATTAACGTTATTTATTTATGTTGGAAAGTTTTCTTCAAGCAACACATAAACACTATACCAATTCTCAAGGCACCGCAAATCCATAAACATCCGAGTCTGAAAAACAAAAACTAAGAAAACACATTGCGTCATCAACATTTTTACCCCATTCAACGCCATCTGCTCCTGTGGAGTTACTTTCGTTAAAGTCATTAAGCAGATTTATTCCCAAACGTCCTGCTGACAAACAATTGCCACTGCACTCCAATGATGGTCGAAGCACTTAGCGGGGTTTCTCAAAGGTGCGCTGGACATCGGTTTTCGCAGATCGTACTTTTTCAGGAAGTTTCTCTCGCAGAATTGTATATTTAGGTAACGTTAATGGCAACGATAGCGTTATCTAATGTTCTGCTAAGTATAAACAACCCACTAATGGAAATTCTTTAAAGCACATTAAACAAAGGATTTTTAAGATAAGGTTTGATGTTAGATGGGACTTGACAGTTTTATCAAGAATAGTTTTAGCTAAAACAATGGTATTAAGTTTGTTTATTATGTGTGAGAAAGGATGTAAAAATAATGGCTAACAATAGAAATCGCTAAAATGAATTTTCTACCGTGTTACGAGCCCAAAAATAATAATATTTGGTGGTTGATTTATGCTTACAAGTTGTTTCTCATATTGATGAAGAAGCATAAACTGTTCTGAACAGTAATCAACAGTTGTTATTGATGTAACTGTTAAGTAATTGAGAAGTCTTGTGATATAAAATGATTCATTTGTCGAAGTTACGAGTTGCAGTTAAGAAAATTCAACATTGTAAAAAAAAAAAAATACTCAACGTTTTAAAAGGATATTTGAGGCAGTGAGATGCAAAGGGATGTAAGTGCCAAACTTGATTTTAAAAAAATTTGGAGATAACCAGTACAAATGAACCTCTCCTCTGTCGTGGGGCAAGAGATAGTAATGTAGACCGAATCACGTTTTCAAGGATTTTTTTTCAATGATTTTTCTAAATTTTATGTTTTAACGTAGGAAGTTTTAGACATTGTGGTTTTATAAAGCAGTTAATGAAGTCAAGTTTGGTGTTGTTCAGTTTGTGTTTTTAACCGTTAATTTTTTTTTTCCGTCCAAGTCGGTTGCGTAAACTTGCCCCGGACATGGGGCACGTTTACGCATACTTATTTTAACCCCTAACGTGGTTCTGTAAGTTTTTTGAACATAATGTCTTACCATCGTTAAAATAAAGCAAACTTATTACAGACGGAACAGTGTATAAAGTAAAAGCTGAACGGGCATGAAGACAGCACTAAATGATCGTAAGCTATAAGATACGAATTTGTAACTCAATTAAAAATTAAATGGGGATTTTCAAAACTAAATAGCCTGAAAATACTAAAAAGTTTTGAGACAGTTCGGAGTGAAAAAAACGTCAGGCACGTTTAGAAGTAAGACACAGTAAGAACTTAAACAAAGGTGTTCAGAGGTCAAGGCGTAAACTTACCTCGTCACCAAGTTTGGATTTATTTTTAACGTGCAAAAAAATTTAATAGCATTTCAGTTCATACAAATACAATTCTTAAAAAAGGATAAAATTCTGCCAATTTTTATATATTGGTTTTTTCTTATCTAAGTATTATTTATTCACAATAAGCTTCAAAACGTTCAACTGAAAAGTTATTCGACTTGGTAGCAAACAGCTTTCTGCTTGTTGCACCGAAGATCTACTGATGCTTAAAGACGTACGAGGATATTTGCTAGGGAGCAGCATCAATCTGTTATGACTGTTGACTCTAAAGTTATTATTTGTTTTGAAAAAAGGGCACTGCGTAAACGTGCCCCAGTCTACTCTACTAGTAGCCGTGGTAGTTTCTGTTATACAGTACGATGTACAAAATTTTTCAATGAAAGCCTACTTAGGATCGGAACTTCAAACGCGTTTTACTCAAAACTTGAAAATGTCCACTTACATCCCTTTGCTTCTCACTGCCTCATTTCTAAAGTGAAAAATACGCATAGTGTTACGGAGTTAAAGGCTAGTGTCTCACCACCGGAAAATTGAACTATTTAAGAAAGCAAACCCCCATTCATGAAATATATTTTAATCTTAAATGTGTAACTATCTACTGAAAAGCTAGTAGAGGAAATTTATGGAAGAACGTACATGCTCATATAACTCCACTCATATATAGTTCGGCTCACGTTCAGGTTGACTTATGGGCCATTTTTTCTTAACTGCTGAATTCTTGTCCTTCCTCCAAAAATAACAAATTAACTTGCATAGAAGTAAAACTGACGCCAAAATGCCTTAACAACATGGTTCTATGTTTGTAAAATAAGCTAAAACAAACTCTCTATTATCATTATACATTTAAATATTTTTTTAACTTGATAAATGTCATTCCCCTGTGTGTTCCTACCTCTACCTTAAAGCAAAATTAGCTCTAAAGATTCAGGAAGCCATGCATATTTGTAAAGAAATTGTTGTTTAACCTATTAACAATTGTCATGCAATGTTGTAAAATAGAAAAAGAAAGGCTTTTCAAGGTTTGCACTATGTTGAAAAAAATAGCAAAAAATGACCTTTGAGTTTTTGTCATTCCCCTGCTGAAGAATGGAATGAATGTCTCTCACATCTGGTAATAGTTGTATTAACCCATAATTTAGTCTTTGAATTGTGGCCTCATTATAGAAATAATCTTAATTGGTTCTTTTTGCAAAAATACACGGAGTCAAGTATAATTCGGTGATCTCAAGCTACATCTTATTAAGTATATTCAATGACTGTCATTACCCTGTATCTTATAATTAATTTAATTTTGTAATAATCACTCAATGAGTGATTGACTTTTGTTTGTAGAGAGTTTTTCCACCTTCCTTTGAGTGAAATTGATTTTTGTTATTTGCAGTTATGATAATATATAAGTTAACTTTAATTTTTGTCATTCCCTTGTCATCATTCCCCTGTCAAAGTAAGGGAAACAAATGACCACAATAACTACTTTTTGCACACCAGCATATTGGATCTTTTTAAATTTCGTAAAAATGGCGTTTTCTTTTCCCACAGAAAATATAATACCATCAGTAAAATGAATTATTTCCTCTAAATGTCATTCCCCTGTCACAATGAATGCCATTCCTTGCCTTGTTCAAATTGCACTGTTTAGGGAAAATGACACTTATGTGTTGGCCTACTCTTATGTAAATTGATTTACATGTGAATCAGCTCATACACAGTCCTTAATTTCTTCAGCAAAAGGCTAGGAAAAATTATTTCGTGTATGAGTCGGATTACATTGTACTGAAGATTTGTTCCACATTTAAAAAAAAAAAATCTCTGACAAGTAAGGAATCTGAAGCTATGTACAATGCTGACGGAGAAGAAATACTGGTTAACCGAGATCAATACATATTCAGTATATATGAGCATTTATCTACATAAAAAGTTTCAGCGATAAATTTCCATTTTCAAATCAGAGTAACATTATTTTTTAATAGTGAACTCTACAGATAATTACTTGTTATTTGTTTATGACCTTGAACATTGAAGATTTTTCAAGTGCATTTTTTCCCTCTCTCAATAGCCTGCGTATAAGTCGATATTTTGAATTCTTGAACTATAGCAAACATTATTCAATTTATACAATAATATATGCAGTGAAATAAATTTTAAAAATATAAAACAAATTATAAGGAAAAAATAATAACGAAAACTTTCACAGAAACTATGCAAAAAAAATGGGATAACAAAATAAATGCCGAACAGGAATTTCGAAACGAACTCAATTCCTTTCTATCAATATCAATTTTGTAACATTAGTTATCACAAATCTTCAACTTATCTCATCTCAAATCATCTTTTTCATTTGTCAAAACAATTATTTGGAAAAAAACAAATCTCCTTATGAAAATCATATTGAATTTATTTTCTGCGTTAGTTATAGTTTATGTGAGCATCAAGTTCAGTTAAAAAGCAATTTTATAGGCAAATGTGTTATGTCCAAGAACAGTGTCCCATTAGGTAGATGCATATAAATGGAAAAGTAGAGTGGAAAAACAAACAAACAAAATTCACCAAGTTTAAATTTAAAAATAAATATTTAATGAGAATCTAAGTAAGAAAGTTTTTTAAAAAAATCTTTCGGGCAGTTTTAAGAACAGTAAGCCATATAAGGACACTTATTTATTCTGTGAAAAACGAAAAGGTATCAAAAATTTAAAACCAAAAATTGCAATTAAAATCATTTCATAATTTCCCTTTTTTTTTTAAAACTTTCTTCGAGAATTTCAGATTTCCATCTATGTAGACAAAAAAAAAGACTTGATCTTCTGCTGATCATGTAAAAGTTACTTTATTTGAACGTCTTACGACTATTCTATTTTAGATAAAGGTTAAAACTTTTTAATATTTTAATCATTTTTATTTAAATTCTACAAATTTTTTTTTCGTTAGACGTGACATTTTTGTGAACCCAGGATGTAAAATATAGCATTAAATACTTTTGTACTGTTCAAAAGAAGCAAAAAAAAAAAAAAAAAAAAAAAAAAACCTTATTGTACCAAGTAAAAAAAACTCAAATACAGGTTTTATGTTAAAATGAATCTGAGATTTTTTGAAGCAATTGCAGCTCATGAAATTCATTAATGATTCGTATTCCCCAGCAGTTTAATGTTACGATATCTTTTTCATTTTGAATTGTTTGAAATTTGAAAAAAAAAATCAAAACAAAAGTTAAAGCAAGGTGCTGAATTATCATAAAAAGGTTCGTTTGAATGTAATGATTTCTTTTGATTTACTGGAACAATAATTATCCAACATTTGTATACATATAACTCTAAAATTTTTGTTTTAAAAAATACATAATAAGTAAATTTATTTAACTTTCGCTTGTTTTCCGTATTTTCAGACAATTTTACAGCAGTTTGAATTTATTTCTAGCTCTCGTTTTTTGATAAGAAAGTATACTAAGAAAAGTAAAATAAGAAACAAAAAAAAAAAGGGAAATATGGAAAAAAAACGAGTGAATTTTTTTTCAAAAGAAACTTTCAAATCAAGAAAATATTCTTTGGAATCCAAAAACATTTTTGAATGTCTGAAAAGAAGCTGTAAAATCCATAAAAATGGTCGAATCTCTAAAATTAGTTCTAAAATTCAAAAGTGTCTGCCAGTTTTGACAACAAGAAACTTTTTAGAGCATCTGAAAAGGTTTTGTGGCATTCAAAAATGATCCAAAAGTTTTTCATTTGAATGATAGTAATAGGACGTGTGTGTGTTATGAAAACAGAACAAACATACAACGCCTCAAAATATTTTTTGGAACTGAAAAAATCTTCCTGCATCTGAAATTATACTATGAAATTAAAAAACATCGTTTATCATTTGAAACTGTTGTATGTTAATGAAAACATTTTCTAAAACTGGAAAATATTCCTAAAATCCCACGAAAATATACTGTAAAAAATACTAAGCTTTATCAGACGCCTAAAAATGTTGTCCGATTTTAGACACATCTTCCGACAGTTAAAAAAAATTATAAAATTCAAAAGGCACTATTAAAGTCTAATATGAATTGGGAAAATTCAAATGCAATCTGGCATTTTGAAATACATTTTTTCATCTGAAAATATAATCTGAAATTCATAACATTTCCGTATCTTCTGAAAATACCTCCTGAATATTTAACAACATCCTGAGTAATTCTCGGAAACAGAAACAATATCTTCAGATGCCTAAAAATAGTCTCTAATATTCAAAACTAGTAAAGACGTTTTTCAATATTCTCTGAAATTGAAAAGCATCATCCTTAGCCTGAATAATTTCGCTCTCTCTCTCTTTAAGCTCAAAAACATCTCCCGACATCTGAATATGTTTTCTGAAATTCAAACACATCGTTCTACATCAGAAAAATATTCTACATGTATGCTATTCTGTATAAAATTGAAAGCGTCATTTAATGTCTAAGAGTGTACACAAAACTTGCATTAAAATGAAAAGAAATACATAAAACATTGCGAGGTAACACACGTATCGTTCAATAAAGGTTTTAATGTAGTCGTTACAACATCTACCTACATCGGAAAAATATTCTATAAAATTTAAAGCATTGCTGATCGTTTAAGAGTTTACAAGACTTGGATTAGAAATGAAAAGACAAACAGAAAACATACCCAGGTAATGCAAGTAAAGTTTAAACGTTTTAAGGTGGTCATTACAACAATTATAACCATTTTAAAGCGTTTAAAAAAACAAAATGGGCTACAAGGGATATACATTGATTTTAACGGAGGCAATCTATTTTTAAATTAACTACACGGTTTGCTTTTCTTCGCTGAATTGAACAAAATACGAGAAATTGTTAAAGACGTCTACAGCTGATACATTGTGGAATATGTTGAAATTATCCATAATTACTGAACAAACTTTTATTTTGTCTGAGGTTACAAACCTGAATACTAACGATAAAACAATTCATTCATTTATCTTAAATTTATTCATTTCCCTTCAAAACTTTCGGCGGGGATGATAAATTTCCAGAGCCACACTCTTCTCATAAATCCCTAGTTTCAGAAATCTCTGCTTTTAAGTAGTTTATCAGTTTGTTGCCAATCCTCCTTTCCAAACTTCAGAAACAGTCCTGGAAAGAGTAAATCCCACCTTCTCAATATCCTAAAAATAAACCTTCCTTTCATCGCGAAACTTTGGATTCCAAAAGCAAAGCAGGATACTGCTCCTACCTATTCATCTTTCGGCACGAATCTTTTCAACCATACGGATTCTTTTATTTGAGAATCTTCTATTCAGGGGTCTTGGAAATGTTGGGAAAGGTTTTCCGTTTGTAAACTTAAGTTTCTATTTTTTCCTTCTTCTGAAAGACGGATGGATACGAAACTCTTTAGATTTTAAGTATTTTGAATAAACCCTTTTTAACGCTTCTTTCAAGTTTGTTTTAAGCTTTTGAAGACTAGTATAAAGGACGTTATGTGCGAAAATATTGTTCTATATGAAGACAATGGGGATAAAAATAAGGAGCATGTTATTAAATATTCATTCTTGAAGTGCTGTTCTTCAAAGAATAAAAATATAATAAAAAGTTTAATCGTCTTCTTCATCTTTTTTTCAGATTAACTGTGTACAATTAAACTTATGCTCTATCAAAGAAATATCAAAAATGTATAACGTGCTATCATAATAGTTTTTACTTCACTTCAAATCAATAAATAAAAAATGTTTTCAAATATTAATATTAGAATTTAAATGACACCAATTTAACAAATGTTGAGGGAACGGATTGTTAAAATCAGTGAAAATAATTGAGAAAGAAGGAGAAACTATTTTATTTCAGAATGTATACCAAGCTAATCCTAAGCGCAATAGCTAAAACCGGTTCAACAGAAAATCAACGAGAGTAGGAAAATTAAAGTTACGGTTCACAGAACTTTTTGATAATTATAATAATATAAGGTAGGAAAAAAATACAAATAAATTTAAAAGTTCATGGCAATACAGTTTTAGTCTCCTCATCTCAGGAAAGGTATTTCTGTATTTGAAAGAGTTCAAAGGAGGGCTGCTATACTAGTAAGAGGACTTTCAGATTTACATTATGATACCAGAGTCAAAAGGCTTAATATGAATAACCTGAAGCAGTGAAAGTTAATGACATGACACGATTCACTTGTTTAAATTTATGAAAATGAAAGATGTTAATGGATTAAATTTTTGCACGGAAAGCAGGACGAGGGGTCATTGTTTTAAGATATTCAAATCTCAGGCCAACCTGGAAATTAGGAAAAATTACTACTTTAGTAGGGTCGTATGCACTTGGAACTGCTTACGGAAGATGTGGTAATGAGCAAAAGGGTGGATAGCTTTAAGAGGGCTATTAATCTTCATTGGGTACTAAAAAAACTGAATAGGACTAGCCTAGCTGGGCACAGAGCCTGTTGCTGATCGTCCCATTTGCATTTGTATTTGTATCTATAAAATCCGTTAGGTGATATTACGGGCGATGAAATTTTAGGAACTCATTCGTATTAGACCAGCGTTTCTCAGCATATATTGACCAGCAAAAGAAAAATTTGTGAAAACCTTTTGCGGACCGGTGAGATTTCTTTTCCTTTTTTCTTTTTTAAGAGAACTTTTATTTTTTACAAAAAACATTGCGCCAAGTATTAAATAACTGCCATATAAATTCATTGAAATTTTTATTATGATTTGGTTACACTAGCATTAAAAAAACTAAAAGAAATTATTATCATGAATATACACTCATAAGTAAATGAACGTGTGAAGAAAATTACCTAATTTTTTTAACTGCAGTTGCACCTCATCTATCTGGATAAGTTGGGGAAAAGGACGATTCAAATGAACAAAAATCCGAGTAATATGCAAAACGAATTCTTAAACAAGCAAACGTACCTTTTATTGCAGCAAAAAACTACTTTGTAACAAAGGTGCATAAGATAGTTCCTCGCAAACTATTCATGATTTGTAGTTCAATTGCAGGTTGTCGTACTGATGCTCCGAGTACGGTTTGGTGTTTGTAAGAGTATTATAATTTAATTTCACTATCTAAGCAAGAATTGCGCATTTTTACTTTCTTCTATATCTAATATATAAAAGAAAGTATTATATTCGTGCAAATTTTCGAATTTCCAAGGATTCGAACGTTTTGAGGTGTGTTGAGTCCATTTCAACCATTTTTGGAAAATGTCTGTCTGATTGTGTGTTGTGTGTGTGTGACTGATTTTTTACGGACACTCTACAGAAAAAACTACAGCATGAAATCGAACGAAAGTTGATACACATATGTGCCCCAAGGTGAACTTGTGCCCATTCATTTTTGGCGCGAATTCCTCCAAGGGGGGGGGGTGGAGCAATGGGAAGTTTCTTGAGTTATGCGTGCCTGTTGTTCCCCAGAAAGCATCTGGCGAAATCAAACAAAGTTTGGTCCATATATTGTCCTTAAGATGTACAGATGCTGATTCAATTTTGGTGTCAATAGCTCAAGCGGTGAATGAGCAATAGAACGTTTTTTGTCGTTACTTGTGACTACTATATCTCAAGAAATAACGAACGGAATCGAACAAAAATTCATCGACAAGTAGCCCTTAGCAGGTACTTCTATTTTCACGTCAATAGCTGAATAGAGGGTGGTAACAATCAAACGTTCTCTCGTTTTCATTGCGAGTACTATATCTCAAAAAGTTATGCTTCGTTCTGGATGAAATTTGGAGCAAATGTGAATCCATATGTAAATAGGCGTTGGTTCAATTTTGGCGCCAATCGCTTCAATGGAGGCTGATTTTTTTTTTTTTTTTTTTTTTTTTTTTTTTTGTACGAATACAAATAGATTAATGCAACAATATGAAAGATAAATCGTAATTGACTGTCGTCTGCGTATTTCGCGTGATTTTAATATCGGAAATCTTATGTCACTGATTTAAAATGTTCTTATGTTTGTTTACGAATAAAATATTTAATTAATTCAAGCAAGGCTTTTAAAATAACTTTCAATTTTCGCTCTTTGCTTTGCTTTTGCGATAATTTGGAAATTGGGACGGTCGTCAAGTTTTTATGTGCGTAATTTCATTTTTGCTGGGAATATTGCTTTCTCGTCAAGCACAAGGAGGGATCAGAATTCATAAGAACATATAGAAGAAAGTTTCGTGATAGCCACATCATACTAGTTTCAAAATGAAAAGTGAATAATAAGCGTTTTTATAGGACCCCTCTTACCCGATCATGCACCCTTCCAGTTTTGAAATGTTTACATACGAAAAAGTTTTACGTTCACTGTTTCGATCCTGCGCCCCCTCCTCAACCGGGCCCCATTGCTATTTCATCCTTAGCTTCCCCGATTTGGGGGGCATGAGAACTCATGAATAGATATGCATGCAAAAATTTATTCAAGGGCTCTTCTCATCAGTGACAGTTAAATTTCGAACTTTTAATGATTAAGAATTATCAGCAACAATCGGCTTTGTTGCCTGACAATTATCAGTCTTTTCTTTGCATCAAAGAGCTTAAGATACTTTGAAATAATTCTGTTTTGCATACATGGAAAAATTTTATTAACGCATTTCCTCACGTTAGTTACGCTCAGCATGATAAATTCATTGAATTTTTAATAAATATATCAAAATGTGTAACAAAATGCTAATTTTTACGTAATACTTCTTCATTTATTTTTACATAATAATTACTTAATTATTTAAAATAGTTTATGTACTTTTTACAATTGCTTTCAGTTTCCTAAATTAAAATTTAAATACATATAAATTTATTTCGCAATAATATTTTTTTTCAAAATATACTTAAAATGCCGACTGAACACACTTCAAAACTACCCAACATTTAAAAAATCAAACTACAATCTAAACTCTGAAAAATTCACTAAAAACCAGCCTATATTTTCCCAACATAAACTTTGAAAAAGCAGACATGACTTTTCAACGGCCTAAAAAAGTTGCCGCTAAGACTGTCGACAAGTGTGTTATAAGTTTTTTTCTGAGATTTTTCCACTCGATTACGAAGTGTAAATGTCATCCCCAATTACAGCCCCAAAATTTATGGCCTAGTTTTCAGCCGCACGCAGCCCTTCCTCGCTTTACGATCTTTATCCAGAGAGCGGAACAGTGTGGATGCATATATTCTTTGCGAAAAGAGACGAAATAGGAGCGGTTGTCCAATTTTCGAGATACGCCATCTTTTTAGAAGTAGTCATAAAAAAAGATGCTTCTTTTTTCGAAATTGCCTCCAGTTCAAGGGAAAAAAAATAACAAAAGTTGACAAGCATTCAGAAGAACTGAATTTTTTTTTTTCGTATTTTTGAATGATGATACTTGATGATTCTCGTGGTTTTTTCAGTTTCTTTTTTAATATTTTTGGAAATTGTTAAATTGTTGATCTTTTTTTAAAGTTTTATTTATGTAATAAATTCATTTCATTTTTTGATGCTTAATAAATTAATTTTTTTAACCTTTATTTGTATATTTTTCAAGTTTTTTTTTTTTCAATTTTTTAAGAAAAAATCTATATATGTAAAGCTGAACCGATTTAAATGAAAATTGGTGGGGAGGTAACTTAGAACCAGAAGACGGACATAGAATACTTTTTATCCCGTTCGACCGCGTTCCCGAAATATTTGTAATTGCAAATTTAATAATTAATTTAATCGATGGCGGGGTAAGTTTAGTTCTAAGAATTCCTAATAGATGATGGGGTAAGTTAAGTCGAGAGGGCGCTGGCCGACAGTGTCCATAGCTACGCTATTGTGGGACTGTTGTGGTCAGCAAACTGAAATTTGAATGCGATTTTTTTTCGATATTCAGGTACATAATTTGATTCTGTATGATTTTTCTATTGGGTTTTGTTTTCCTTATTTCTACAACGTCTGTGTTTGTTCTTATAGTTGATAGTTGCTTATCTAAGTAAATAATTATTCAATTGTGATTGTTCCTTATAACGTTTTATTATAGTATTGTTTATTTGACGTAACATTTTAAATTGCAGAAAAATACCCACTTTACTCGCTAAAGGGCAGGGTTACGGTGGCGTGGTTGTCTGGCACGTTAAGCGATGAACTATACAGTTGAAGGATTATTTTGAGTTTTAAAGCTAATGTTAATCTTTTTATGTGTTTTGGCGAATAGTTTTAAATTCCAAAGATACTCGAATAGGTTTTTGACTGCTAGTGAGAGATGAAGTCAAATATCGTTACAGCAAAAACCCTTTTCATGAAAGTTCCGTTATGACGAAGACTTCAAAGATCCCAAAATTATATTAACATAGGGTAGTGGTTAACGAAATTTCACTGCAGCGAAATTGTCTTCTTGGCCCCTTCAAATTACTTAAATCAGGCTGTGAATTTATTGGATATATTTCACTGTATTGTTGTAGATTTGTACCACATTTTTCGAAATGATTATGGAATTTTTACACAGTGCAAACGAAAAACTATTCTCTTCGCTTAAGGAAAATATTTATGCTTCTACTTCATTTTTAAAATTTTTTAATTTGTTAAATTTTTTATTGATGTATTTTATGTATCATGAAATAAATAAGTTTTCCTTTTTTAAAAGCAAATATGAGAGATATTGTCTGGTAAAACTGATGTTGCTGCGACCTATGAATACGATGCAACAATCTAGTGTTGTCAGAGTGAATTTTATGAGCCAGTTGATATTTACAAGGCAGTGGTGGAAGGTTATGAACATCTACCACGAAGTCGGCCGGTGTTTCATGTTCATTTGAATTTAATAAAGTTTTGGATCTAAAAGTAAAGAACTTTTGCACATTTTGAAGAGACAAAGGGTACTCTATCCATTACTCATCGATTCATCATCCTATCTGTTACTGGGTATCATCAGAATTGTCAGTGTCTGTTACTGGGGGTCGGACCTTTTTTCGAAATTAAGCAAGTAAAAATAAAATTAACTAATTCAGAGGATCCAGAAGCAGCCTACCCTTCAATGAGATGTAGTTGCATGAGAAAAAAATAGTTTTAAAAGTCTAAATACATTAAAAGCCTCAGAAAATTGAGTTAACCTGAGAGCGATGTCTTAAGCATGTCTGTTACTGGTGCCGTTACCCTATTTTTTTTGTTCTGTAACTTTTTTTTCTTCAAAATTATTAAATGGTGTTCAGTTTTGCAAAGTTTACCTTTCAGCTTATTTAACCATTAGTGCAGCGCCAACTACTAGTGCTGTGTTGCCCTGATTTGATCACATTTAGTTGTATTCCATTTTCAGGACCTAAGTTAGAATATCATTTGCAAACTAAATTTTAAGCATTTTATTCTTCTACAGGGGTTGATTTCAAACTGTGCATAGAAAACTACTAGCATAATAGGATATTTTAGTTTTAACTTAGTAAACCCTTCCGGAGAAAGAAATAAAAAGGGTTTAGTATTAAGAAGTGCACATATTTATAGCCTTCTCCGTATTTCATCCTAACGGCGAAATGTGACTAATTGATGAAAACTGAGAAGCGATTATGAAGCAGATAGTTTTTCCTAATTATTTATTAGTTCCGGGCTTTAATGTTGTAAAAACATCCATTGCAGTTCCCTTATTTATGGCTCCATAAATTTCTTTTATCTCTTTTGTTTTTGTTTATGTTCGTAATTAACGTCTTTTTTCTTCTTCGTATAATAAACCAATTCCCTACCAAAATGTACCACGGTTATGGGGATGTGAGCATGATTGTTTAGTTTTACTCCATTTACGAAATGGATGAAAATTTCTTTCAAATTTTAAGTAGATTAAATAAGTATATTTAAACCATACATAGTTTTGATTATTGAATCAGGATTTCCTGCCGTATATACATTTTATTAAAATGAAGTACAATTACTGCCTAGGGTAGGTTTCGGGCAGTAACTGCAACATTTTTCTTTCTTTCTTTTTTCTTCTGTGCATCTTTGTCCTCTATTGTACGAAAGCTTCGCTGTAAAAAGTTGCTTATTCCAACATTTCCCTATTGTAAGTATAGAATCCAAAATGAGTTTCTTCAAATGTCTCCAAAACTTCATTTCTGCAGATACTGCTGTTTACCTGCACACGGAAGAATAAATCTATGAACTGAACGTTATGTTGCACAAAGTCTTGAAATCATATAAGACTAGTATTTAGCGAGTAAAATACTTTTTAAATATTATTAATAGTGTGTCAATCTTGTTTTTTCTAAAGCCCTCCATCCGTCTCTTTAGTGGCGACACGCTCCAGCGTCCGCCATTTTGTGTCGTTCCGCAATTTTCTCCCGATCTCAACAGTAGAAAAATAGAGTTTTGCTCATTGAAAAGTATCTTTTTATCAACGAATGTTTACAGATTTTTAATCGTAACTTATGTAACTGACAATATACATACAAAAACGTTGAATTTTACCTTAGTAAATTTTTTTATTATTATTATTAAACCGAATATTAGTAAAAAGGCGTTATGAAGAAATTTTCGACCATTTTTAAGAGTAATTTCTCCCCCCCCCCCATATAGACCTTCTGAGTTACAAATTACTTGAAGTGTTTTAAATATGCGTTTTATTATTAGAAAGTTGGTGTAGTAGAACCAGGGTCGGATACTGAAAAATCTATCGAAGGGGACCCGGGAAATTGAATAGCACCTCCTCCCCCCTGCCACATACGATGTTTCATAACAAAGTTTTCATTACTTTATTTTAAAATAATTTTTTTTAGGATTCCTTAAACTAATGATCCACTTCTAAGTACATACATATTATGTACCAATGTACTTTGAATGTGAACGTAAAACATCTTTAACGTTTCAAGCCAATTAAATAATAAACCAAATATAATATTACCGAAATGCTATACAATGAGCGGTTTTAATTTTAGGAACAATGTCGTAATGATTATAACACGAGGGCAAAGTTATTCAATAAAAAAATATACCCATACCTCATTTGAGTTTTTAAAATTATTTTATAATAAAATATTATTTAAGTAACAAAATCATGGCTATTAAACATATAAGTTTTATTGGAAAATTCAGGATCCAAGGCTTTAGTTTTTTCAATGCAGAGATTAGAGCAACGGCACCACTAACAGACATGCTTAAGACATCGCTCTCAGGTTAACTCCATTTTTGGATCCTTTTGATAAATTTTGATTTTTAAAACTAATTTTCTCTCAAGCAACTACATCTGATCTAACGTTCGCCTGCTTTTGGATCCTCTGAGTTAGTTAATTCTATTTTATTTACTCAATTTCGAAAAAAGGTTCGACCCGCAATAACACACCAACAATTTTGATGATACCCAGTAACAGATAGGATTAGGAAAGGATGAGCAATGGACAGAATTCTCCTTTTCTCTTCAAAATGTGCAAAAGTTCCTTGTTTTTAGTCTAAAATCTTATTAAATTTAAGTGAACATGAAACACCGGCAGACCTCGTGGTAGCTGTTCATAACCTTCCACCACTACCTTGTAAAAACCAACTAACTCATAAAATTCACTCTGATAAGACTAAATGCTTGCACCGTATTCATGGGGCGCAGCAACATCAGTTTTACCTGCCTAAAGTTCTTAGTATTTGAATTCAAAATTACGACTGTCTGTTACTGGACCCTTGTCTGATACTGGTGACCTTACCGTAATCTTTAAACTAAAAAAAGCTTCAGGGCCATTCCACTGCAACTGTAACAGACGACAGAGGTATCATTCTTGAAAAAAAGCACCCTATAGAACTCCAAATATGGCGAATTGCTTTTGTGCTATAACTTTATTAAGAGCATGGAAAATTTTTATGTAGTGCAGTTAAATTTTGAAAATTTCCATAAACAATATTAAAATAAATTATTTTCTCAGTAACGTACGTATCTCATAAGTCCGTATGCGCAAAACATATTATTTAAATAATGTTTCAAAATCTTTGAAATTTAATTTCATTATCTAGGAGTAAAGTTTGCACTGTGTGGTCAAAGTTTAATTAAACTTTTTAGCTATAGAATAACTTAAACTTGGTATTATGTCTTAAAGCTATTATTAATTCAAAATACAATTTATATAACTCAATACAACATTTTATATCAATTTATCTATAGTCTTTTTGAATACAGTTTTGGGATTGCTTTTTAGCACTTATGTCACGACTGCTATAATGGCTGGAACATCACAGCAAAAAGCACCTTCCATTGCAGTTTTCAGTATATTTCGGGAACAGAAAATAGTCACACGGTGATATATAAGGCAAGCATGGAGGGTGATCAAAGACACAAATCTGTTTTCTTTATCCGACACTGAAAACTGCAATGAGATGAGTTTTCTACCAACAGTCTAGGAATTTAGGTTGGGACGATTTTCAATCATTTGTTTCGACATTTGAAGTCGTTCATTGATGGTCAGCGAAGCAACAGCGATGACGAACTGAAAGAACCTGACACGGTAAGTTTGAATACAGAGATGGTTATATTCTACGAGGAGTTCATACAAAAACTTGTACCACACTGTGACTGATGCCAGGAAAACCACGGAAGCTATGTTGAAAAACGGGTTTTTCGCTGCATCCAGGGCGCTCAGAGCTTCCATTTTTGGGAGGGCGAAAGCTCTCAATTTGCCGGCGGGAACTCCAAGTTTTGCCGAAGGGTAAAATACGGGCATGCACACGAAGTAAATCGAATGAAAATTAACATTTGGGTATTTTGACAGTCACAATATTTCAATTATGTCTCCAAATTTGGTAATCGTAAAACGAAATCTGATGAATCTAGAATTTTTTGGGAGGTCACAGTGACCTCCCGGGTTGTCCCATCGAGGATCCTCTGTCCCGTACTTCTCTCTTTTTTTTTTCCCAAACAGAGCACACCTTCCGAACTTCCCTTGCAACTCTACATAGTATAAAATGAAGTTTCCAAAATGCGTCTGTTTGTTTGAACGCGCAAACTCGGCCGATTTCGCTGAAATTTTCGCAGCATCTTTCCTTTAGCACCGGAAAGGTTTGCAAACCGATTCGAAAAAAAAAAAAATACGACGAGTAGTTCTTTTTTTACTTCAATTTAGGCCCAGTTTTCACATAAATTCCCTAATAGAGGGATGAAAAATATGTTACATATCTTTGGAAAGAGCAGAATTTTCTGCGTTCTACGCAATCTGTTTCAATGCTCTAACTTCATTGCGGAGGGAGTTCTTAACGTTCTTAGCTCGACTTATTTTAGGATTAGCTGAAATTTAGGCACTACTTCCTTCATTAAATATATCAATAAAAAATGAAGGAATTGTCCCACAATTTTCTTTTTGACATCATTGGAAAAAGCGACATTTTTTACTCCAGATCTAACTCGACCTTTGATCAAAAAACTAAGCTTCTATTTCCAAAGGAAAAAAGGTTATAAGACTTTTCAAATCAATTTAGAAAAATCTCATGTCCATTCAAATTATTAACCATTTTCTTTCGCATTTTAATTATTTAAAACTTATTTTATTTTGTGTTTCTATGGTTACGCTTTTTAAATCCATCTTTCTGCATGCAATTTAAGTATTTTAAATTTAAGTATTAATTTAGGTATTTTAATATCTGTCGTCATTGTTTGGAAGGGAAATTTTGCATGATGTTTTTTTATTTTTTTATTTATTTATTTACTAGTGGCACCTGCACGGCTTTGCCCGAAGTAGAAAATTAATAGATCTTTTGGTTCGCCTGTATATTTACAATTAATGTATGATGAATTTCTCGCCAATTGGCTTGCCCATGTTACGGTTCCACGTTGTGATAACTTGGTAAAATACTCGTCCATCTTATGATAATTTTGCTCGGGAAAATGTTCTAAAAATTAGAATATAAAAAGAACAAAATCTAATTATCGAAAAATCGCTTCGAGGTGCACACCCCCATGCTAAAAACTAATTCTGTGCCAAATTTCATGAAAATCGCCCGAACGGTCTAGGCGCTATGCTTGTCATAGAGATCCTGATAGACAGAGAGAGATCCAGACAAAGAGATATCCAGACAGAGAGACTTTCAGCTTTAATATTAGTAAAGAAGCCTGATTGTTTAATATACGTCACTTGACACAATTTTTGTTTTCAGGGTTGACGGGGCAAAGCCGGGAAACGCAGCTAGTAATACATAAATGTGAATAAAATTTGTCTCCAAAAACGGATGTGTTCCTCCCTTTTCCAAAGAATTATTAAGGCACAGCCCTTCTATAAGATGGTTCTTTTCACTGTAACCGTGATTTTTCGGTAGGACTGAGCCAGACATGGAATGACCGCGGAAATGAGGAGTCATGGGGAGTAGGCGACAACAACACAAGACGACGCAAAATGAGGTGCTAGCGCATTTTCTCACAATTTATCACTTCGCTTCTAAGCGTCTTTCCCGGAATCTTGAGAACGTGATCCGCGCTGAGCTGATTACGGCTAAGATCTGGCCGAGGGAATAATTCAGTCGTCATGGCGAAGAAATATTTCTGCTGGAATGTCGGCTGTTGATAAGAAAGTTGTTTGATTAATTGGATGGCAAGAAATTGGTTACGCTAGGAAACAAAAAAAAAAAAAAAACGATCTGATGTGTGCATCATTTCCCCATTATTGGCAATTTTAATATAATTCAATAGTTTACTCACTAACACCAACAGTAGCCAATTTGAAACCAAATTTATAAAAAAAAATCGCGAAATTTGTCGCTAAATTGGCGAGAAAACTTGGCGACCAAAAGTCTGGCGATATATCGCCAAGTGTCCGACAAATTATAACACCACTTGAGTTTACATGAAATACACCGCCAGCTCAGTCACCGCACTTAGCCCTGGCTATAGGGCGGTACCTTACTGAATACCACTTGAGTTTACATCGAGAGTTACATACTTGAGACAAGAGACATACTTGAGTTTACAGCGAGAAAACTTGGCGACCAAAAGTCTGGCGATATATCGCCAAGTGTCCGACAAATTATAACACCACTTGAGTTTACATGAAATACACCGCCAGCTCAGTCACCGCACTTAGCCCTGGCTATAGGGCGGTACCTTACTGAATACCACTTGAGTTTACATCGAGAGTTACATACTTGAGACAAGAGACATACTTGAGTTTACAGCGAGAAAACTTGGCGACCAAAAGTCTGGCGATATATCGCCAAGTGTCCGACAAATTATAACACCACTTCAGTTTGCATTGAAATTAACAATGATTCCCCCCACCTCCACCAAAAGGAGCAAAAGACCCCTTTAAAAACACCCGAATGCAACCAAAAGGGGAGGTGCACAGCAGGAAACCACTAAGAGTCTACGTACCAAATTTCAACTTACTAGGAATACCATTCTTGAGTTATGCGACATACATAAGCACGTACGCACATACATACATACAGACGTCACGAGAAAATTCGTTGTAATTAACTCGGAAATTGTCAAAATGGATATTTCGCGTGTCTATACGTTCCTAGGCACATATCCACGTGTGGTCGGGTCGAAAAAGAAAACTCAACATTTATTCAAGGGTGAGCAAAATAGAAATTGAGGTCGATTTTTGAGTGAAAATTTTTTCGCGAGTACAATACTTCCTTTTTTGTAAAAGGAAGTAAAAACTTGTGTGAAATACTTTTTCTCTTCCATTTATATGTTATACCTAAAAATAAGCGCAAATTTTTTTTGAAGGTTGTTGATATTTTACATTACAAAAAGTACTTTTCTCTCCCTCGACCTTTATAATATTTTTTAGAATTTTTTTTTTTTTTTTTTTTGAGAAAAAAAAAATTATGATCTCCTTTTTCTTTACGAAAAAAGCGAGAAAAATGTTTAAAACCCCAAAAAATATTATTGGAACATCGTGCAGGGAAAATTTTAGTCTAGTAAGATAATAATTTCAACATTGTGTCGATGGAGAAACATGAAGTTTTTTTATGTTTTTCTCTTATTAAATCCATCATCCGTGACATGATAACTCGGGACCGGCACTAGCAACGTTTTATGGATTTAAGTGATATTTTAAATGAAAAATGTGCCCCTTAGCTGTATTTAAAAACCGAGTTAAAATAAGTATTATATAAGTATTTCAAAAGTGAATTACATTTGTGAAACTAATTTTTCAAGTCTACTAATTAGAAAGGCTGCAATCAATTTAATCTTTTTAATCTAAGATACAAAAAAGAGTTTGACATAGTGCCCTCCTCAATGAAAGCAATAACTATTTTCGAATAATTCTCGCAGAACTTTTTAAAAGTAATTTTGGTGCCAAACTGTCCTAACTTAGTGGACGTGCGCTTATGAAGAGCCAGAATTTACTATGAGAAAAGTGTAACATTCTATTCGAACCAAATCCGATCAGTATTTCATTGATGGAAAAAAACTGAGAGATAGTCAAAAGAATGAGAGTTACGTTTGTAAGCTTAAGTCAACAAATTTATGTCAGCGTTCATCTCATAACTACCATTCCAAAAATTATCTTCCCAGCTAAACACCTATTTGATATTAGATTATGATCACCATGACATTTAGCAGTCAGCAAAAACAAAAACTTCAAACAAGTACATATTTCAGAAGATATCTTTTGAAATGAAATGCATATTAGCTGAAATAATTTCCCGTATATCCTGCATAAGTGTAACTTTGTGCAGTCAAATTTTCCCTAAGAAACCTGAAGAGAAATTTATCTTTACAATAAATTACGTATTTGATATTGGATGATGATACCCATAAGACAATCGCCAAATGCTCCAAACACATACATATTGTACTGGATATGTTTTGAAGTGAAGTACATATTCACAGTACAAAAAGTACATACCAGCGTGTCCTACACAGGTATGCAAATGTGTCGGTTCTTCGAATTTCCACTAAGAAATCTAAACAGAAATTTGTCTTTGCAATTAATTATCTACTTGTTTGTTAGATGACGATCACCATTGTACTCTGTAATAACAAATACTCGAAGCACATTCCTATTTAGTGGGATATAATTTGATGTGAAATGTCTATTTATAGCTTAAAAAAGCATATCCTGCACATGTATGCAGATTTGTCGGTTCTTCAAATTTCCCCTAAGAAACCAAAATCAAAATTAATCTTTGCAATTAAATATCTATTTGATATTGAACTATAATCAGCTGGATGCTTGACAATCACAAATGCTCTTAAGACACAGATATTGCACAAAATATCTTTTGACGTGAAATGCACATTCATAGCTGAAAAAAACATTAGAGATCTGAATTTCCCATAAGAAACCTGAAGAGAAATTTATCTTTGCAATAAATTACAAATTTGATATTGGATGATGATCCCCATGATACAAGGCAATCGCCAAATGCTCCAAACACATACATATTGTATTGGATATGATTTGAAGTGAAGTAAGGTAATGCACAAGTAGTGGCCACAGTTAAGCATATTTTATGCCTTTTTTAAACTGTGTGTCTACAATATTGATTCTAATTTTTTAGCTCAATTAACGTATTATAGTCCAACTATTCCTAAATCGTCCCATTTTCTAAAAATGCCAGAATTTCAATTTTTTCAATTTTTTATCCATTTTTTCCCAAATTTCAAATTTGTTCCAATAGTGGTCACTCCAAAATCTGAGATTTTCAGTAGTGGCCACATGCATGAGTCAGTAGTGGCCATCTGACATCATTTCCTTAGAATTCACATTACTCACTTTAAATTCAAATAACTGATGGATAAAATTTATTCAATATGATAGTTACATTAAGTACCAATATATTAATCACATTTCTATTGTACATTTCTTTTTTCAAAGTACATACGTACTTAGGATAAAATAAAAAGTTTTTAGTAGAAAATTTGTATTTGTATTTTTTGTACGCTAATGTAAAAAATAAAGTAAAAGAAAATGAATGTACTTATATAAGTATTCTACATATGAACTGTGGTAAGTATGAACTGAATAATTATTATCACTACGAAATCATCTTTACTAATAAAAAAAGCTGAAAGTCTGTCTATCTGTATATCTGGATCTGTCTGTCTAGACACGAGCATAGCGCCTAGACCGTTCGGCCGATTTTCATGAAATTTGGCACAAAGTTAGTTTGTAGCATGGGAGTGTGCACCTCGAAGCGATTTTACGAACATTCGATTTTGTTCGTTTTATATTCCAATTTTAAGAACATTTTCTCGAGCAAAATTATAAGATGGACGAGTAAATTACCAAGTAATCATAACGTGGAACCGTAACATAGGCAAGCAAATTGGCGAGAAATTCACCATACATTATTTGTAAATACATAGGCGAACCAAAAGACCTTTTAATTTTTCTACTACGGGCAAAGCCGTGCAGGTACCACTAGTTCATAAGAATATAGTAAGTACACAATTCAATGTAATTCTAGG
The DNA here is from genome assembly GCF_026930045.1 of Uloborus diversus. Lineage (NCBI taxonomy): Eukaryota > Metazoa > Arthropoda > Arachnida > Araneae > Uloboridae > Uloborus > Uloborus diversus. The sequence goes on from NC_072737.1 coordinate 55,778,252, forward strand.
ACATTTTTTTTCCCTTCAACTTACCAAGGTATATCAATGGATATAGGAATTGGTAGCATAAGTTTTCAATACTACTAAAGGCACTAAAAGTTCATGCACCTAGAAAGTCATGGATTTCGGCTGTGATCAAAAATGGTCATGGAAAATCATGATTTTCGGCAAAAAGTGCTCAAAAATCATGGAAATTGACAGTTGGTCATGGATTTTTAGTTCAAGAACATGCATATTCATCGAATTCTACACATTAACTGAAACTTACGCATCTTGGCCATTTTTCGCTCTGTTACGTGTTAATCCCAATTTTTCACACATTTCTAAATCCAATTGCATCCGCTTCTTTAATACTCGCTCATTTTTCTTTTCCTTGTGATTTTACCTTTTGAACATTTATAATGTATTTAGCATTATTTTTATGTATATATTTAGTATTATTTTTAACCCTCCTTATATGTCTTATTGTTTATTTGAGGACTTTTAGACTTCTAATTTTGCCGATCGTATTCGATGCAAAAATTTTAAGTCATCCGTGTTGATTCAAGAGACTCATAAAAATTATCATTAATTCTCAGCTATGTCTTAAGTTAATGAAGATTTTGCAAAATAAAATTGGTCTGAAGAATTAATTATGGACGTTTTGTACATCGATAAAATACAGAAATCAGGGAATTTTCGAAGGTAAAATTTTTTAAAAATCCGTATATGTTACATATTTCACAAATTCGAAAATTTTGCATTTGTAACCTATCATAAAATTTTGGCTTTTTTAAACTGTGGGCCTACGATATCAATTACCATATTTGAAACTCAATGATCATATTATAGCCTTTCTCTTCCTTAATCGTTCCATTTTTTAAAAATGCCAGAATGTCAATTTGTTCAATATTTTTTCAAACCTTATATTTTATCCATGAGTGGCCGTTATATAATGTACATGAGTCAGTAGTAGCCATATTGCTGTTTAGAAGTGGCCACCGGGTGGCCAGTACTAGATCACACAATAATATTATGTCAGAAATGAGGCAGGTTTTTATGTAAAGAGATTACAACCTACTAAAAGGAAAATTGAGTTGATTAATGAAAAACCTTCCTGATTAAGTAATGGCCACTCGGTGGCCACTTTTGAATTTCCCAACTTTTTTTGATACCGGTAGTGGCCAGGTAAACTCTCAGCCAAAAAAGCAACTATTTCGAGTTGAAAACGTTCCAAACATGATGTTTCACGTTTCATAACATGGTTACAGCTCTAAAAATATTATTTTTGAGCATTGTTCTATTCATAATATAACACAATGTTTATATACCTCGTTAGGGAGAAGCGTTAGAAGATAGCTGAAAAAACATGGATAATCAAGGCGACCGTATTAAATAGTTGATAACAATTTTCCATGATGCTCTACCTACCCCTATTTAACTGCCCACTACACTATAGTCTGAGGACTACCTCCTTCAAGTTTGAATCCACTGGGACTCCTAGAATCCTTATTTTTAAAATATAAACCTTAAAGTGACTACACCAGCAGCGGCCACTACTGGTGCATTTACCTTACATATTCACAGTACAAAAAGTACATACCAGCATGTCCTACACAGGTATGCAAATATGTCTGTTCTTAGAATTTCCTCTAAGAAATCTAAACAGAAATTTGTCTTTGCAATTCATTATCTATTTGTTTGTTAGATGACGATCACCATTGTACTTTGTAATAACAAATACTCCAAGCACATGCATATTTAGTGGGATATAATTTGACGTGAAATGTATAGCTTAAAAAAGCATCAGCATATCCTGCACATGTATGCAGATCTGTCTGTTCTTCAAATTTCCCTTAAGAAACCAAACCCAAAATTTATCTTTGCAATGAATTGCCTATTTGATATTAAATGATGATCTCTATGATACAAGACAGTCGAAAATGCTCTAAACATATACATATTGCCCAGGATATGTTTTGAAGTGAAATACATATTCACAGCTCGAAACGTACAGTATGACCTGTATATTGCTAAGATAAGCGTATTTGTCCGTTTTTCAGATTTTCCCTAAGAAAGCTAACACAAACTAATGCTCCAAAGACAGATATTTCACAGAACATCCTCTGACGTTAAATGCATATTCATAGCTGAAAAAAAGCATCAGAGATCTGAGTTTCCCCCAAGAAACCTAAAGAAAAATTTATTTTTACAATTAAGAGCCTATTTGTTATTCGATATTCATCTTTGCATGTAAATACCGATTTCATATCGGATGATGATAAAATGTACTTCCATTCCTGTGATAATTGGGAACCATAAATACTCTAAACATACATAATGCAGAGTATACTTAAATGCCGTTTCACAACTTTGAAAAGTATCAGCGCATCCTGCTCAGGTAGGCTGATTTGTTTGTTCTTCAATTTTCCCCCTAAGAGACCTAAACTGAAATGCATTAAACTTTAAAGTCTTCGCCATCAAGGTAAATGCTGTCTTCCTCATAAAGCTCGACGTAATTATGGATATCGCCGAATCATTCCGAGTGCCTCCGATCGGCATTCGGGAAATCGAAAATTGGACCCGATTCAGGAAGTGCATTGAGTTGTAAATCAAACCGGAGACCTGGGAGAATCGCTGCGTTCGGAAGCAGACAGGCAAAAGGGAGCCTGATATTAGACTCGACGAGTAGGCACTAATGAGTCTTTGATCCCCCAAAGGAAGGAAGCTAAAGGCGGGTGGGCACATCTGATGAGATAAAATGAGGCGAGATAGGCGCCAAATTGGGTTGGAGTGCTGTAGGGAGACTAAAGGGTTTTTCTGTTGTCTGCTTTTTCTAGCTTCAGATTAAGAGTAAAAATACATGGGATTTTTTTGCCTACAAGCATCACGTAGTAATGCGCTTTGAGTTTTCCGAGCCGCGAAGGCATGTACCGCTCACCAGCGACAATAGTTGTACACCTCGAAAATTTGAGAAAAGAGCAATATTTATTGATTTAAAATCTAAATTTGAGTTGAACTAAATGTTTACTTCTGTTTCGGATGAATAAGAAGGGTAATTAGCGTTGAGTTGAGCTGCGTTACTTTCGTAATAGTTTTGCAAAAATATTACAACTCAAATCCACGCCAATAACAGGTTGATTCCATTTCCCCTGCTCCCCAAAATGTGCAAACATTGTCAATGTCAAAACTCAACTAACCGTAGCCGTATTATACATAACGCAGAGGTGCCCACTTTGTGAGGTCATGGCGCAAGACTGCGCCATTGAAATTTTTAGGAAGGGCGTTTTCAGGGGTATTTTTTCTCTTTTTTTTGGGGGGGGGGTGGATGCTCTCGTTCCCGAGAGACTTTCATGGTATTTAGGGGATGCGCCATTTCTCTTGGGAGGATGGATACCCCAGGGTCTGACTAAGATACTGGGATGCCCTAGACCAAACTGTTCTTTGAGGTCCCTTGTGGTCATGTGGTCGATAACTCGGATATTCCTTTATCTCGAAGTTTTCATTTGGTCGTAAAATAATTTGGTGTTTTCAACACAAAGTTGTCTCTATATCTTGAATGCACTCCTTTCAAATCGAAGTGTTTACGAAAGTTTCGTTTTCATTTTATGCATAAAAATACAGCCAAAGTAAGAAAGCAAAAGTTTTTGCCACGGCTGACGACCTAGAATTGTATTGCTGGCGAATCTTCGAGAGACTTAAAATATTTGCTAAAATTGAGAAAAAGTAGAATTTATTTTCTGGATGCCTCAAATAATCTGCTTTTAGGACAAAAAAAAACTGAAATCAAGAGAAAAGAAATTGGGTCAACGACATTCAAACTGAATGGCGTTTTAAGATGCGATACAAAATGTAGGCAGTCAAAAATACATCACTTTTTCGAAGTATCTCAGCAAAATTTATTCTCTGTAAAGTTTTTTTTTACTTAGTACTGATAATTTATTTTACCTAAGCTATAAATGTTGTTTATCCGTTATGCATTATCCCCGAAAGAGAAGATAAAAATTATTGTTGAGAAGGCACTTCTCTCAACAATTTCTTCTCAACAACAAAGGAACTTCTGATTATTCGATCTACCGATTACTCGTAGCTCGTTAGTAGTTTTTTTGTCAGTCCCTTGGGACTTCGAGTTATCGAGAGTTGACTTCAAGTAAAAAAAAATGAATACATTTGACAATATTAGGTGGAAGTTCAGGAAGTGCTATCAGTTTCATGGTTTCATCTCTTAAAAACAGTGATGAAGAATCATAGGTAATAAGACGACTAAGGTCTCATAGACACGCATAAACTTAGTTTAATCAACTTCGGACAGACGGTTATCAGGAAGTCGCCTGGCATTCTTCACACGACCGTCAACTCATCAGGCACGCCGGGCGCATGTATCGCTACCATTCTCAAACCCGAATAGACTTTTTAGTTGAATCAACTCATCGGAACATTACCATGCGTTCGCTCGACAAACAAGTAAACTGGTTAAGTCAACTCGGTTCAATTTTAACAGTGTTGTGGAGCAACTGCTCAAATAAACTCGATTTATTTGAAGAAAAGTTGTTTCAACTAAGTTGCTTTGTGTGAACACAACGAAAAACGCCAGCTAACTAGTTGACAGGCAACTTTTTCGAAACGTTCATTGAACTAACCACCTCGTGTGTTGTTGGTCTAATTAGTCATGCGGTAGGACACGAGGATTTTTGATGCATTATTAGGGAAGACTCAGAATGCGACGTTTCTGAAATCAAAAATCCAATGAACATTTAGAAATTTAAGGAGAAAAAAAAACAGGAAGGAATGATTGAAAAGAATTCAAAAATAACAACAACAATGACAATGATATTAAGCAATTAATGAATCAATCATGTAATAATCTTCAAAAAAAAAAACTTATTTTGAGCCCACTATCCACAAAAATAAAACAGAAAAATGGGCACGACAGTTTTTTTTTTTCTTTTTGAAAATGAACATAAAAAAAAATCAAAAATAAGAAACGAAATAAAGAGAATCGCGTCAAATATATCAATACGCATCAGTTCGCTGTCAAATAAATGCAGCATTTAAAATCATTTTCTCTGCGTAAAGACAAATCTATTCGTATGTTGCTTTTTTTTTTTAATCATCTTTTGTTATCGTTCTAGCTACTCTTTTATTTTTACCGATACACTATCTTTCAAATATGGAAAAATTTGCTGTTCTATTATTTCCCGTGAAATATATTTCCTAGGCAGTATGGGGCAAGGCTTTTTATTGTTTTTATCCAAAGTTTTTGACTTAACTAATACGTTGTGGATAAATCCTCAAACTTTAATACTTTCATGAAGTTTCCATTAAAAAAAAACTTTTGATTTAAAATGTTTTCATTCTGCACTAGTTAAAAGAGCATTATTAGCCTTATAAACGCATACTTCAGAAGAAAAAAATACATACTGCTTTTTTAATTTGATGTGCTGTTCAAAATAAATATCTACTAATAATAATAAATTTTCAACAAAGCCTTTACTAAACCATATTTGATGATTCTTTTAGCGTGGATTACACAGAAATAAATCACCTCTTTGTGCTTTGTTTTTTCATTATTCATTAGCTATGTTTATAAAAAAATTGAGCTCAAAAGTTGATCTATCCAGATATAGGGGTATATATTCTTTTTTTATTTCTAAACTCAATTCCTTTCTCTTTTTCTGATTCTAATCTCTAATTTAAAGCTTAGTAAGAGCTTTTAAGAAATAATTGATTTGCTCTAGAATAAATCAAATTGGAAAGAGTGGGGCTTGTCCTTTTTTCATTTAATTGAATTTTTTCAAACGATTGATTTAGAATTCTTTTCTTATTCCGAAATTTTAGAGCTTTCTGTTTGCCATTTCTTTCATTCCAGTTTCAAATTTTCTTTCTTTCTGTGATTTTCCTCCGTACATCAAATTGAAAATATATTGCAGTTGGATCTATTTCCAGTGATTTCATTTCTAAACGTTTTATTCATTCACTTAGAGGTTGAGAATGTAATTTTATATGGAATAACATTTATTCTTTCAATTTCCTTCGGAGTATGCTTCAGATATCTTTCCTTCCTTGAACTTAAATGAAATAAAATAAAAAGAAAATTTATTTTGCTGCGCAATTTCTTTCGAGTTAAGTGTGTAGTCTAAGAATTTTTAAATATTCTGAATGCTCGTTAAAACTACAATATGGTGCTAAATTGAGGCTAAATATACAGGGTGTTTCAAAATGAACAGCGGGGATTTAACATTTTATAATATTTATTACACTAAACTTACAGTCACAAGTGATATATCAAATGAAAGAGAAACTCAAACAGTTTTACATAATAGCCTGCAAGTGTTCAATGTGAGCACCATTCGTCACTCGGCACACGTCAAGACGACCTGCGAGTTCTTCCCAAACTTTGATGAGTGTTTCATTAGTAATTGCTGCAACAGCTCTTTCAATCCTGTTCCTTAATTCGGGAAGGTTGGCTGGCAGTGGAGACACATACACACGGTCCTTAATAAACCCCCAAAGATAGAAATCACACGGCGTTAGGTCGGGTGACCGTGGAGGCCATGGGAAACAAGCCATGTCATTAGGCCCGTTACGGCCAATCCAGCGGTCGTGTACAGTTAGGTTAAGCCAATCGCGTGCCTCATTATGCCAGTGAGGCGGCGCACCATCTTGCTGAAAGATGAAGTTTTCTGGTTCATCTTGTGTTAGTTGAGGGAAGAGCCATAGCTGTAAAGTATCCAGATAAGAAGGCGGATTGCAGCAGAAACATTCCAAGCGCATGCGCACTGATCCCAACAAACAAAAAAACTGTTTGAGTTTCTCTTTCATTTGATGTATCACTTGTGACTGTAAGTTTGGTGTAATAAATATTATAATATGTTAAAACCCCGCTATTCATTTTGAAACACCTTGTATTTTATGAGAATCTGTGGCTATGTGAAATGTAATACCTGGACTTAATTTAAGCTGAAACTAGCAGATCTCATTCATTTCAATCTTTCCATTAAATATTTTGTCTGCGAAGTATTTCATTCAGTTTTAGTTTTATAAGTTTTCTGAGCTATAACTTATGTTACGTAGGAACGTACAAGTCTAGGGACCCGTCGCAATGCCTGTTTAGGGATCCTTCGTCTTTGACAGATTCATGAAAAACATTTATCATGTACATCTTTTGTATCCCCTCCGAGGCTCATATGGTCACATGACATTCCAGGGTCTCCGATTCCTACCACTACTTTGTGGTTTAACCGGTTGGGTGGAGCCCTGAAGACAGCTCTGTTATTTTTAACCGAACCGGGAACCGAGCAATCTCTGGATATTGGTTCACTTGGAGGACTTTGAGACACGTTAGATATGTAGTGATCACAGTCACCGTTTACGGACACGGAGGATTTTCGACTGGCCCTCGTAATTGCAATATGGTAAATCTGCCGCTGCGTTTTACATCTCTCACACCGAAAACATTTAAATGCTTTTCTTTAGTATTTATGCGGAAAAGAGAAAAATGTAAAAAAAAAAAAAATTTTTAATTCAAAATGTTTGGAGATTTTAAGAAAAAAGTGCTATCAACCTATAGGGAAATAAAATTAGAAACGTGATACATATTGTGAAGGACCGTTATAACCTTCTACAAATGAATTAAAATTGCTAATGTGCTACATACTTTTTTTATCAAGGGTAGGTGAAGAAAGAGGGTATTCGCAGGCAACGTAGAAATAATAAAATTTGCTCATCCTTACGTCATGCCCATGCATGACGTAATTTAAAAACACTATTCAGCTATTTCATCGTTTAAATATCAGTAATGCATTTTCCAAAGTAGTTACGCAGACCACTCGTCTATTCTGCAAGCCACCCTCTAATCTAATTTTTAAAAAGGAGGTTTTTCGAAAGTTCGTTGTTTGTTGTGCAAGAAATTGGAACAAAAATCGAAGGGAAAATCGAAATTGATGTTAAAAAAAAAAGTAAATAAGATCTTTTCCTTGAACTTCCTTATAATTTGTGTAAATTTCGTACGTAATTTTTGAATTTGTTTTTTATACATTAAAAATAGACATGTTTTTCGCCGAATTATTTAAGAAGATTTTTCGACCATAATTTTAAGTCATTAATCATAAATTACTAGGCCTTTTTTTTAAAATGTTTTTTTCATTAAGGAATCACTGAGCCTTCCACCCTTTCTTCTGACCTCTCCTTTTCTTAAACATAATAATGCATAGCATATGCTTGAAATTTAAAAGATAAAAAAGGGGAAAAAATTCTGTGCAAGTTTTAAATTTGCGATTCGCGTAAAAAATTCTTCGGTAATGGGACAAGACTTCCATAATCTTTACTAATAATAAAGCTGAAAGTCTCTCTGTCCGGAGGATGTCCGGAGGATGTCTGTGACGCGCATACTAACGTTTCGTAATTGTCAACAAGATAAACTTTCAACTGAAATGATTTAGGGGATAATAGATAATTTCATCGGAAATTCGGATGCAATGACAAATAAATTGGTTTGATGTTTACATTTTGAACTACAAAACGAATTTGACAACAATTGCTGGAGAAGAGTAAAAACCTAAGTCGCAAATTGTACAATTACTTCGAAAAATATAAACACTAATTAAACAAAATACTATTTCCCCTTCGGAAAAGTCTCAAACTTCATTTTGTGTATTAGACTTTTTTATATTAAGTAGTATAGAAATTATATTACAACTGTAACGTAAACCCTTAAAAGCGTCCGCCCCCTCTGAAGGGCTGTTCACATATCGGCCGTCCGTCACGTCCGCACCGATTTTTTCCACCCGAAACAGGTTTTCTTTGCTGGTTGCCATGGCAGCAAGCCATCTTGGACGGGACCCGTTTCGATCAGAAGAACCTTGATATCTGACGGCCGTCAAAAGTAGGACAGCATTTCATTGGTTTCCGCTAGCAGCGCGCTCCTCTCTCTGTTGGGTGAATTCAGTCAAGTGATTGATGTCAAGGGCGCCCATATAGGGGGGCAAGGGGGGGTCTCCTTCCCCCCTTTGAGATTAGAACTTCCTTGCTTTTGGTACTTTTTTCTTTGAAAAAATATAAAAAAATTTCTTTTCTAGCCATTAATGACTAAATTATTAAAAATGTTAAATTTTAATAACTCTAATTTGTGCTGAAATCGGTTTCCATGGGGAAAATATTTGAGCCCCCCCTTAAAATTTTGCATATGGACGCCCATGATTGATGTACGGTGACCGTATGTGAATGCTACTCTGTTTTGGTTGGCAGTCCGTCACGTCAAAAAACGGGATGGACGGCCGATAAGTGAACAGCACTTGAGCGACTGAAATTTTACGGAATGGAGGGGTGGTCAATCAGAAAGATTTCACTTCTGTGTTTTACCTTCTCACGGCAGTATAAGGTGCAGCCCTTGTGCAAAGAAAGTTTTAGCACCACTGCTCTAGGCAGTATGCAACTTTCATCAGGTATTTGTTCTGTCAAACATCTTTGTGAAAACCGGCACTAGGGAATAACTTCAATTGACAAATTCATAATGCTAAAAAATAACTTAAAAGTTACGTTTACCGTATCATAAGTAGTTACTTCTACGTACCTTTTTAGTAAAAGAAAAAAAAAATCTTTCAAATAAGAATAAATCTTACTTAACTTTTAAAAAACAATGTTCCAAATCTTCCTGATCTTTATAAAACGGGACATTTTTCTCTTAAATAATGAATCACGAATGAAAAACGTTCTTTCAGTGTATTGGAAAGATTTAAAACAATAATTGATTTTCGTAAAAGAAATCAAATTGAAGAAATAAAAGCTTTGTTTACGTTGCCTTTTTTGAGAGAAAAATTCCGTCCGTTTCATTTGTAGATTTTTTTGCTTTCCGATAGAATTTTTTTCGGTATTAAAAGCATCATTTTTTCCCGTTTCATTGATTACTTTTTTTCATGATAAATGAAAAATAAACTTCTGCCAAATTCTGTTGTTTTACTTCATTTCAATTCGATGTATTTTATTTAGTCTGATTTGCAATACATTTTTATTTGCAAGGAAAAAAATATTTGTTTGCTTTAAATTTTTCTTCATACAAAAGGTTTTTTATTAAAAAGTAAAGAAACAGGGCTTTTTTTCTGAAGTTAAAAAAGTTATCGTGAGTTTTCATTGCAATATCTTGCATAAATTTCATTAGCTTAATGTCAATGGAGTACAGTTCTAAATACACTAGTTGAAGAAATCTGAGAAGTACTGAAATACCTTTTTTTCGTATAATCTAGCAAGTGACATTATACATTTCTCTCTCTCTCTTTCTCTCTCTGATGCAATCACTTAGGGTAACTATAAACCATATAGATTAACTTTATTTCACTTCGTATTTTGAAGTAGGGTTATGTGGGACAATGGGAAGTAGTGTGGGGTAAATGATAAAGTACTATTTTCAGTTTGCTGCGCCATCAACCAAAAAATATTTTGTCCATGATTTTAAGCATGTAGTTTGTTTCAGGTAAATTTTCCTGATTTTTTACACATTTTGTAATCTTAAAGGATTATAAAAAAATAATGCAGTTTTTGTGATTAGCATTTAAAGCACTCATAAGGATCTATTGATGCCCAGTGCTGAACTAATTTAGTTAATGCTGCGCATGCTTGGATTTTAAATGTTTAATGCAATTTGTCAATCAACAATTGAGGCAATGAGGAGCAAAGGGATGCAAGTGGACTATTTTAAGTTTCGAGTAAAACACGTTTAAAGATCAGATCCTAGGTAGGCTTTAATTGAATTTTTTTTTCCAAATCATGCTGTACAGCAGCACCTACCAGGGCTACTTGTACAATCTCTTGCCCCAAGACAAAGGAGAGGTTCACCTACCATTTGTAGTGGTTATCTCCAAATTTTTAATTTCGCCACTTACATCCCTTTGCTTCTCACTGCCTCAATTGATTATTGTCGGATGAGAGTTTGCAACAAGAAAGTTGCGAGCAAGAAAAAGTTAAATTTTGCTTTGTAGACATTTCAGTTGACATTCAGAAACAATTCAGACATTTGTTTCGTGAGGCATAATCCTTGTCGCTAAATTACTTACGAAGCTATTTGATAAATAAAACTGATGATGTATTTACATAAATTAATTTCTTTTTTGAATTAATTAACAAGGAGGAATATCCTCTCTTCGCCTGCTTGTTTCCAACATCATAACACAAATAATTGTGTGAAGAAATTGAAATCTCAACCTCGACCATTACATTACCTTTGTGATAAGAACTGGCCGGCATATGACAATAGACAACATTATCTCTCATTAGCTACATACTCTTCGTGTGTCCTTTTTTGAACATCCCGCTTTGCTGAGTTCATCAATAATCTCGGGATTGCAATTTTGAGCCTTATTTCCTAAACGAGACGTCTTTATTAAGAGTCATGATTAATGGACTTCCTTAATAATGCACCTGGAGCTCAAATTAAACAAGATTGTAAGGCGAGATTTTTCTTGATGGTGTTATCAATGCACCACAACCCAACAGCACGCAAGTACCAACACATCCCAGGTTAATTAAATATATAACTAAGCATAGGAAGCTATTAATAAAAGTTAAAACTTAAGTATGGAATTATATTCCAGAATTTATAATTTTGGGGATTATGTTTTGTGTTTTTATTAAGTTGAATCGACAAGTTTTGATAAACGTTTAGCTTACAATAAACTTTTACAAAGTATGTTTCCAAATTATAAAGAGATATGTCTTTTAAAAATCATTTATATCAGTGTTTCCCAGCATTTTTGAGCCCATCGCCCCCTTCCCTCTAGAGGCTAACTGATACATATGGCAAGCCCCTCTTCATCCTTGAAAAAACCATAAGTTGGCACTACTGAATTTCGATTATTTTGAAAATGTAATACCCAGTTTTAATTTGAAATAGAATGCATACAATAAAGTAAATTTATCCAATCAGTCTCAAACTAAAAAATAAAATAAATGAATGAATAAAAATACCTTTTTTGCGTCCTCCCTCTTTCCTCTTTTCCAAAGTGAACTGATAGGTATTAGAAGAGAAATACTTTATTTATCATTTACGCAATTTTCAAACAGAAGTACATTTTTTATGAAGTTATTTTCTTTTTTAAATTGGATTCTGGGAGAAACTAAAACCACAGACACTAATTATTTTTTTAAGTGCAAACTTGAAAATACATAAACTTGGCAATAAGTGATTGAATACTACCTGTGGACAATAGAACACAACTGGGGATGATCGCCCGCAGGTTGGGTAACAGTGTTCTAGATTTTCCTTTTAAAAACGCGAAATCAAAAACATGATTGATTCAAATGATATTTTAAGCTATACAATTTCGTTTTCAATTTAATTGCTCCAACCGATTCAGTTTTCGTTAGGCGTAGCATGGAGGTTCCGTCATTAATTAACTAATATACAAATAATATCATGATTTCTACAGGAAAATGTGATGAGCATATTCTGTGTCTTCCAAAACACTCCTTAACGGTTGACGTTGATGTCAAAATGATATTGATTAATTTAATGGCAATATTTAGTAGCACACAAAACTTTTATTTTTTAACTTTATTAACTTTTCAAAGAGATAACCTTTTAGCGCACTTTTCCCATCAATACCTTACTGTTTTAGAGTGAAGCCTAAGTCCTTTACACGAGACAACTTATTTGAATCATCTTTCGAACGAGTGGTTATTTGGAAGTGTAACCCTTTGAAAAGTGATGGAATCGCCTGTCATCTACTGTGCCTCGTGTGCCGGGCACACCATCCAGGTGCAACATCTCCTAAGCACTTATAAACGTATGATCCTGAGTTTGGCAGTAAGTTACCACCCCTAAGTCAAGGCTAAGGCTCTCAGTTTCAATGAGATCACATTCACCTCCAGTTAGGTTATTCACTACTAGCGGTACACGCACGTCTTTGCCCGTAGTAGAAAATTCAAATGTCATTTCGTTCACCTGTATATTTACAAATAATGGATGATGAATTTCTCGCCAATATGGAATGTTAGTTTGCTCGTCCATGTTATGGTAGTTTGCTCGTCCATTTTATGGTAATTCGCTCGGTGCAAAGGAATAAAATTCACCAATGTTGGTAAAAATAAAATCATAGAAAAAAACAAAATCGAATTTTCAAAAAAATTGATTCAAGGTGCACACCCCCATGCTACAATCTAATCTTGTGCCAAATTTCATGAAAATCGGCCGAACGGTCTAGGCGCTATGCGCGTCACAAACATCCAGACAGAGATCCAGACATCGAGACATCCAGAATTTCAGTTTTATTATAAGTAATGATTTAAACACTGACGAGTACTAATAAGAACGAAACTGCAGTCTAGGGATGTGATAACCGGGATGTCTGGTACATTTCAATCCATATTTCAAGAATTAGGAAATAAAACACTTCGGCGTTTCCTATTTTCAAATGCTGGAGCGCCTTTAACAACGTGGTACATCTTTTCAATATTCAATGCAGTTGTGCAATATTACTGCCCTGTCGTCTAACCCATCTTGTACCAGAATCGATCAATTTTTAATGCATTCTGATTTCCTATCTAACACTAATTTTCTGGGCAATTCATTATTTATTTTAATTATCCTTCAATCTGGGAAATCCTATTAATTACCATTAGATATCCTCACACCTGCGGAGATCGGCTTAATCACAGGCGAAACGCTGATTGGGCGTTATGCCGCTTCCAATCAAATGTAATTTACGATTGAGCTTTATTGTTATTAAGGGCCATTAGCTGCTGGTCTAAACAGAGACGTGACTCAGGGAAGGCGACAACAGTTTAATAATTAATATCCTAATTGATTAGTTCTTTTGTAAATTTTCCCGCAAAAGGACGAAAGTTTACTAATAATTACGTTCTCTCTAATTAATGTAAAACCGATTCAAGATACCTTCCTTGAATTATCGTTTCCTGATTCGAAGGTTTTTTAAATAAAGTGTAAGCCGACTTGTTAATGAACAGAACATAGGCAAGGGTGCCCCAATGAGAGGTTACGGGAGGTCACTGTGGCCTCCCAAAAATCTCCTCATTCTTCAAAATTTGTCTGTCGATTCGGCAACTTTGGAGACAGCATTACAAAATTGAATTTTTTTAAAAGACAATAATCGTGATGCCATGCTCATATTTTATCATTCGATAAAATTTGGAGTTTCGTTTGTCAAATTGAAAATTACCGACCTCCCAAAAATATAAGTACTGGATGCCCCTAAACAAAGTCTCCGTGAATGAATAGCTCGTTTTATTTATTTTATTTTTTAATTTTTTTTTATTTTTTTTTTTTTTAAAGCTAGATTTCGAAAGTTTTCTCTTTGATGAATTGGTAACGAGTGCGTTGGTAGCTTTCTCAAATGCAATTCCAGAAAAACAAACGAATAGAAAATGTTTTATTTGCTCATTGCTTTGTAAGACGTGTACATTTACTATGTTGCGTCGCCACTTATCATTCTAATTTCCAGAAACCTGAAGCAAAAACATACAAACCTCAAAAATATGTTTTTTTTAAATAATAAAAAACGTAGATAAAGATGATTTTAACAACAAAGATAAAAACGTTCGTGTTTTTTCGTGTGTGTGTGTGTGTGTGAATGGCCTGTCACTACAAATCATCAACTGCGTTTATGTTGCTTTTCATAAAGAGGTTATGAAGAATTCGGCATTTTCCAAAATGAGAATAATGATGATGCATAGTAATATTTGTGCTCGGTAAAGTAATTTGCATCTGCAATAAGCTCCTTGTTTAGTTTTTTAAACAATGTTTCAGAATACAAAACCTGACATTGGAAATGAATTTGTGAACAATTTTAAATATCTATTACTATCTGGCATAGTAAACATAATAAGGTTTCATTCAACAAAAAAAAAACTGTAAAATGAAAAACAATTTTCATAAAGATGAAAAAACTTTAAAAACCCTCCCTTTATGAAATCGGGAGCGGGTCTACCCGTTACAACGATACAAATCTTCCCCAACAGTTTATCATTGAATCTTTTATTGCACGCACAAATAGGGGAAAAGGGGGCACATGTGAGCACGGGGTACATGGGAACATAGTATGTTTTACTAGGATAAAGTCAAGCACAAAAACTTGAAAAATTCTCAAGTAATGGCAGTGCTAGTTCTACTTCTTGACCAAACTTTTGGAGCAATGAGCCAGTTTATGTTTTTGTGGTGACAACTTTTGTTTTAGCAGATGATGATGTAATTTTATCGCTGTTTTATTCATGTGATAATATACTTTAAACTAATAAATAAGTTAAACTTAATAATTGCAAACCATTATATGAACATTCAATTAAATATTTAAATATGGCAGTATTTAAATTTTTAAGTTAGACTAAGAATTCTTTATTTTTGAAAATTATTTCTAAATTAGGTGACGGGGCGCTTGTGAACATAACATGTAGGAGGCACATGTGAACAGTTCCCATATCCTCTTCGTAATATAAATATTAGTATAGGGTCATTATAAGTGTTAAAAAAGATGTAAAGATTTATAGTTATTGTTTTTCAATCAATTTGTGAATTTATTGTTACTTACTATTACATTATTTTTTGTTATTTATTTTATTGTTTTTAATTTGTTAAATTCATTGTTACTAAGTACTTGGATAACAATTTAGTGTTTTTTTTTAAATATTTACAAAGAAAAAAAAAGGCAAAATATTTTCCTTTAACTAAAAACTGAAGTTTAAAAAAATTTTAAATTTCATCATCACTTTCTGTAGAAGCATAAACGCTCTGTATAACGAGTATAAACTTTAGATAATAAAATACTCTTTGTTTTACATGAAATACACCACCAGCTCAGTCAACTCCAGCCGAGGAGTGCAGTTTCGTGCTTATTAGCACTCATCAGCGCGGCATACGAGTGACTGAGCTGGAGGCGAAAAACCTCTTAAGGGAGCCTAGAGTGCCAAACAAACTGATAACTAATACAGAATTAGCGCTGACCAGACGAGTGACCGAAACAATGGTTCGGTTCAACTCGAATATTGAAGGCTTCAGTCCTCATCTGGAGTTGACTGAGCTGACGGTGTATTTCATGTATTTCTGCCTTAGCCCTGGCTATAGGGCAGTAACTTACTGAATATACTCTTTGTATTGTTTAGTCATCTTATAAGTTTTTTTCTTGTCAATCCAGTGATTAGAAAATTGCTACGAACATTAAAAATTTGAAAGTGAGCAGAGTTACATAATTCGCAAAAAATATTTTCTTATTGACAGTTACTGTACAATTTAAATTTACACAGTATAGGTAACAATCCCTTCAAAGTAATTGAGATTTACTTATATGTTACATATTTAAAAGTTTTTCGTTGAAATATGATGCTTGTCTAGCATTTTTCAATCGTGTTCATATGTGCCCAAGGCTTGTTCACATATGTCCCCCTATAGGGGCACATGTGAACAATTGAAGACATTTTTAAAAAATTCTATAAAGTAAGGAAGTCAATTTTTTAAAAAATCTGAAATAACTCCAGACACAAAGAGAAGACTGTTCGATCATGGAGACACTTTTGCTCTGAGAAATCGAAAATATTTTTTGAGAAATTAGGAAATGAAAAAAAAAATGTTCACGTGCCCCATTTTCCCACACATATGAGGCAGTGAGAAGCAAAGAATTATAACTGCCGAAATGAAAAATTTCGAGATAACCTGGCACAAATGGCAATAGAAACTTTCCTCTGATTTGGGGCAAGAGATGAACTTGTATCCATAGTAGTTGCTGCTGTACAGCAGGATGTGGAAAAAAATATTCAATGAAAACCTACCTAGGATCCGAATTTCAAATGCCTTTTTCTCAAAACTTTAAAAAGTCCACTTACATCCCTTTGTTTCTCCCTGCCACATATGTGCTCTTTTAATTATTCGAGTGCCTATAAATATGTTTTGCAGGAACTGAGATTGGAACATGATACTAGACCACCAACAAATCATCAAAATCTTATCAAAATACTTCAACTCAATCTCAAAATAAATTTCCATTAACCGCATAGTTGGACGCATGGAGAAAAGTAAGGACTATTAAACCTCAACGAGCCTTACAGTTTGATCCTCATTTTCAAAGATTATCCGCAATATATCATTATTAGCCTTCAGCCAGGGGAATAATTTTAATTATAATCAGATCATTCATAGAAGCTTTTCATTACCGTGCCGCCATAGGGAACCGACAAAGGCCGCTGATAACAGCGCTCGTGAAAGCAGAACGCGTCATCAACACGTATAATTTTAGCTTGAAAATAGAAAGTCATTAGTGGCTATGAAAAATAAAGATATCTTTGAGAACAGCAATGTTTTTTGAGAGAGAAAGATGGAAGCAAAATATTATATTTGTAAGCTTTGGTGTGTGACCGCATATAAGCTTAAAATGGCCCCTTTCAAAGTTTTTTTATTTTTTTTCATTCATTGTTTTTTTTTATTTATTTTTTTTTTTTTTATCAGATTGTAATCTACAACACTGACATATTTGTATATTTTAATAGTCTGCGTACAACCAGAAACCACTGTCCGGCGACAGTCGCGGAATATCTCAAAAATCTGGAGAAAAAAAACGTAACACGGTGGAACTCTGTTGTAATGAGCCCTGATTTAACGAGATTCCGGATTTAACGAGGAAATTTTTTTCGAAGTTTGGGTGCAAACGACGATATTTTTCGGATATGAGTACACTCTTTATAGCTCAAACTGGCTATTTAAAGGGAGAAAAATAGTATTCACATGAAACTAGACGCCTTTTACGTAATCAACATAAAAACCCGAAACAATTTTTAAGTACGCATCACAAACGAAGCAAAGAATAAAATTTTCTTACTTTGCTCTAAAAATATTTACTAATAACAAAGCGGAAAGTCTCTCTGTCTGGATGTCTGTAGGATGTCTGTGATGCGCATAGCGCCTAGACCGTTCGGCCGATTTTCATGAAATTTGGCACAAAGTTAGTTTGTAGCATGGTGATGTGCACCTCAAAGCGATTTTCCGAAAATTCGATTTTATTCTACTTCTATTTCAATTTTGAGAACATTTTCCGGAGCAAAATTATCATAAGATGGACGATTAAATTACGAAATTATCATGACGTGGAATGGGAGAGCGAATGAACATAGCCAATTGGCGAGAAATTCGTCATCCATTATTTGTAAATATACAGGCGAACCGAATGACCTTTTAATTTTCAACAACGGGCAAAGCCGTGCGGGTACCACTAGCATATTATAATGTAAGCATTTCTTGATTATATGCATTTTTTAAACGAATCTCCCCCCCCCCTTCCAGCAAAATAAATAGAAAAACATAAAGGGGAAAAAAGGAGTACGGTGAAGCCAGTATAAATTATATTCAAAATTTAAATAAAATATAAGAGGAGCTGTAATGGAGGCTGAAAGAGGTAGAACCAAGACCGACTCCCATAAGTACGATAGGATATGATTGTCCATCTGCCTTTTCCGTGATAAATTAAAATATTTTATCTCTATGCTGAATTTCTTTAATCACCGCAAGGTGGCGCATGCAAGTTCTAGAGCTGGAAATGCCTGCAAAATCCGTTCAAAGTTAGAAATAAAAATAAAAATTAATTCATGAACGTCACTTATGTTTGCTCAATTCAAAACTATTCACAGTGCATCAGAAGCTATTAGAGTACAACTCATGCAAAAGAAGAAGCAATTAATGATTTCAATGGTTTAAATCAAACCTTAATAAGGGTTTATCAAAATTTATGTACCAATTGTATTTTGTGTCTCCCCCTCTATCTTACGTTTCAATACGATCCGATTATTTTCTTCTTGGAAACGTAACACAAATATATTTTCTGATTTCTCTTCGTCAAAAATGTAGGTTTCTTTTAAAGTTGTGTGTATTTCAATCAGTGTTAATATCCAAAATTCAAGTGGATGTCCATCAGGGACAGAAAAAATATTTTTTAAGATTTAATTCTTGTTAAGCAGCGTAATGAGAGCATATTTTATAAGACAGCAGTACAAAACTAGTCAGTAAAAAAAGAAAAAATCAGCTACACGCTACACGAATAGCATTTCTGTTTGGGACATCAAGTTCTGAAATATAGTTCCCCTTACACCAGGGGCGGCAAATAGGGGGTGCGAGAGGGGGCGGTTGCACCCCCAAATTTTTCACTAAGAATAATATAAAATGGTAAAATTCAATTTAGATAACTTAGAAAATCATTTGCCTGAATTTTCAGAACAGAAAAAACTGAATTTTCAGAACAGAAAAAACTGATGGAGGATAAGTGTTTGCCTTAACTAAAGAAGTAATCTCTTCATATGGGTTAAATATTTCAAAATTGAGTAATCTATGTTATGATGGAGCATCTTGTATGAGATACCCGTACAGTGTAGAGTCTGTGCAATTTTTACGCGTAAATTCCATGTCATTTTACATAAATTTTTATGCTCATATTATAACTTAATGTTCAGCTAGTAAGTGTTCATTGACGCCATGTACTAGAAACACATTTTAGCAAGTCGGTGTATCATATGCTTTCATGGGAACTTTTTGTAAAGATATGCTATTTTTGAAAAACATCTCGCATTAAGAAATACTTTCACATCAACAAATGTATCTTGAGGCTCTTTACTTGACAATCTCTGAGTGACACAAGATGGTCTTCAAGAGTTATAAAAGCCTCTTGGAAGAATTACTGGAAAGCGACCTTTTCATTGATAAAAAATTTGTTGTCATTTTAATATGTATGCCTTTGTCTGAATTTTTTGTTTACTTTATTTATACTGCGGAGCATTTTTTTGATAAATGCTATACTCTATCATCAAAATTTTAATTCGCTAATCTTAATTCTTGGATTGACAATTGAAACTCTTAGTAATTTTCGCATTAATGCATACTTGAACCAGGTGTGGAACTTTGTGACAGAACTTTTCGTAACAGTTTTTAATGTATGCCAATGTGGAAGAGGTGAAGAGGTGACAAAACCCCCCCAGATGAAGTTTTAGTCAAAATATTAAATCAATATTTTGAATAAACTGATCAATTCAGTTTCTCAAGAAATTGAGACAGGATTTAATGAGATATATTTATTATTGGTCTTAACTTCAATATTACGTAGGTCGGTTATAGAAAGCGAAAAAGAAAATATTACACTTATAAGTAATAGCATGAGGGAAGAGGAATTGTTTTGTGAATTGTGATTATACTTTTTAATGACACAAAATAAATACTAGCCAATTTAAAAAGCTTTCTTGGTTATTTTAAAGAGAGGAATCTAAAGGAAATGTACTTTTTTGACATAACTTTCTTGCTTCCATTGTTTTTTGACTGTTTCAATCAGGTCAGTCATTTGAAAGATGACTTCCATGATTAAATTGAAAAACCGATGTAAATGAAGCACAAATTTACTCAAAAATACAGCATATAGCTATTTCAAGGCTATAATAATGGAGCCTCTTCATCGGTGTAAAAAACTACGCACACAACCAGAAAGTTGTAGGAGAACTGAACGTCAACCAATTTTGACTTTCGTGTCTCAGGAGGTTAGAGAATTGCCTTCGAAGCGCAATGAGGCAAAACAAGACCTTCCTCTTTAGCTATACTGGCAATAAATTAAGTCATTGGATATTGATTAACTATAGTTACAAAATTTGCTGTTCTTCCTGACTCCAAAAATAGCAGATTAAAACTTTACTAAAAAATAAAAACTAGTACCGAGATATTTTGTGAGATAACTTATAACAAAATTAATTTAAAACTTCGGTCGAAAAAATTTTAATTGTTCTTTACAAACCTAATTATTCTTAACATAAAAACCATTTAATTATCAGTTCTTGTTAAACAATATGTATTTTATACCGTTCTGAGGAAATTCATGTTCAAGAAACTCGACCCCCCAAACGAAATGCTGAAATGCCGCCCCTGCCTTACACTGATACGTAAAATTGAGAAGCGGATATATCCTTCAAAATTAATGCAAATTTCTTCACTTCAGAGCACTTAACCGGGTTGAAAGCAGCAAATTCTAACTTTTGCTCTTTCTACAAATGCAGCATTTACTGCTGTAGAGATTCAGCGCCATTCGCCTTTTCAAATTCACATTTGCATATTTATTGATTTAGGAACGGAATTCCTGGAGGTTCTATCCACGCGAAGAAAGGATTTCGCCACCAATTCGAACGAGGTTGTGAAATTTCACCCGAACTCCATTCCCTTTATCTCAGAGGTTCTTCGTGTCAGGGCAAGCCATAATGACTCTTGATTATGCGCGAAGACTTTTCGTCGCCACACAAAAGAAGAAAATTTCCCAATCCTGGAAGACTTCGTGGCATAATCTTTATGTACCCGGAACGATCGTCACCAATTTTAATCATCCTCGTTTAGCAGAACATTTTTAATTACTGCTGAAGCCGTCTTCAGCAGCCGTAAGTGTTTCATCAATGAGCTTTGGCACTGATTCGGGTGAACGAAGCATTGGAAGTCGCGATATTAGGATTATGTGTCAGAACAAAAGCATTCATGTGACATATTTCCCAAGCAAGATAATAACCATGGGTCATCCCGCAGAACATGACACTTTAAGAGGCCCTGTATAGTATACACCGTAACAAAATTCGGAAACCTTTTTTTTGATACAATGGAAATGTTTCTGGAAAAAAACGAATCCTCCTGTCAACAGCGGCTATCTGATATAATCAAAACGTTTTCTCAATTTTTCAAAAAAAAAAAAAAAATGCTAACGCATATGCAATATGAAACGGCGAAAATTAAAATTTCATCATACATCAGCACCAATGCCATGGGGAAGAATTTTCGTTCAACGCATGAAATCAGTTAAGTGTAAGATGCTTTTTAAGTTGTATCATACTCTGCTAATTTATCGTTATCAGGTTAAAACTGAAGCTATATGAAACTTGTGCCGTATTTTCGAAATAAGAAGCGCAACTTCTTGACTCACGCTTGGATCAAATGCAAACTAAAACTTTCACCCGAGCAACAAAGCCGAATGGGCGGTACGCCCAAGAGCCGCATAACTTGCGTTATTCACTACTTGCCATTGGATTTATGAACTAGATGGCATATTTTTATTGGTAGAGTTTGTTTCTGTCATAAGAATGACTTTTCTAGAGTTTATAGCAATGAAAACGTTTCACAAAATGAGGTAGAAAGTCCCTTTGCAACATTTTCAACTGGATAATTTTTGTGTTAGCAACTGCAATAGTTTAAAAAATGTTTTACATTATACATCAACAGTATTTTTCCTTAATTTTTATTTTAACCAAACTCACATTTCTTAGTGTTCAGAATTTGCTACATTACGCTCGAGAGAGCTCCTGTTCATCCAGGCAGTTCGTGCGTATTTTTCCTTTCTTGATTCAGTGTTTACTGCAAACAAGATGTTCCTCAGCTTTCAGCAGGTTCATCATCAAATTTTGCCATGATCTAAGTTCAATAAACGGGAAATGAGTATTTCCGGTCAAATTGTTTCTTTTCTTTCAATGGAATGGAACTTCTATGCACCAGTTTCCAACAACTAGTTTAAAACACAAAATCAAGCTGATAAATTGAATGTTACATCGTTAAACGAATGTTTAACTAGTGAAACTAACTACTATTAATAAAAAAGACTCAAGCTAATTGCACTTCCAAGAATTTCTTGCGCATACTGCCGATATGACGTCAAATAACGTTTCAGTTTTAACAAAAGAGGCTATCTTCAGTGAATTAACGCAAAGTAATGCCCGGAATTTGGGAAAAGTCACTTTGCTTTATCTGAACGCAGACAGTTTAGCATTAACAGAAAGCCATAAGTGTATCTTTATAATGCCATTTAGGCACTATTTGAGCCGAAAACCGGAAAGGAAACTTTGAATCCGAGCTCAAGTTTAATCCTTATTTGCCAACAAATCATTATTTTACTTAATTATCCTTCCTTTAATAGAGCGTTTTTAATTACCATTGCAGATATCTTCTCAAAACTTTCTGCTAATGAGGTGCCAAGCTCGGTTTTAGCTATCTGTGGGTTTGCCAATAGTTCCAAGTCGGCAAAAATACAACCATATCATCAGGCGTAATTACTTTTGGAAATTCATTATGAGGAATACATCCTGAAGGCTAATTCTCCGAACTAATGCTGCTTCGTCAACAGCTTAATTCACTTATTGATAAAATTTTCGAAAACTGTTCGAAAAAATGACGCAGGTCTTTCACTTTAAATGCATTCTGAGCTGCTTGCCTTCGGATTACATTTGAAAAGACATTTTCAAGCACATTTCAGTGCGCATTATGAAGTTGATTACACTAATGAGTTTAAGTTGTGGACCACTGAGCAGCTAATTAAAGTTCTTTTAAATAAATGACATAATGCTAGTTAGTTAACAATGTTTTTATCTACGGAGTTCTCCATACTCAGTGTTTTAATAATGTTAGGAAATAGAATGGCTTTCTCTATTTCTATATTTTAAGTGAAATAATTACGGTTTTTAAGGAAAACAATGTACTTCTCTATAGAATGAGGATGTGAAAATAGTTCAATTATCTTTAATGCAGTATATTATGTTGTGTATGCTGTGAAGTCGTCATTATTATAATTTGCCAAACACCCAAAAAGCCTAGTTGCGCCATACTTTGAAGAATTTGACTTATATTTAATGATGGATACTTCATTTTTAATTGTATTCTGTGATCTAGGACTCATGCAACTGAGCAAATTGCACGCACTCTGTGTGAAATGAAAGAACGGCCCTCCGTAGCTCTATAGTGGAAGCACTCGCTTCGTATGCCGGAGGTTGTGGGTTTGATACCTTCCGTCGGTGCCCTGTGTGTGAATTCCCCTCTTGTGTTGCAAAACTTTGATGATGTGTGCTTTTTTATTTCATTTTTATTTGAAAAAGAATTAGCCTTTTTTAGTTTTGTAGCTCGAGTTGGTATTAAAGTTGTATCTTTACTTAATTGCGTTGCCTTCTCCATTTGTTGACTCATAGGTATTAAATTTTTCAGAGGCATGTGATCCCTCAAATCCTTTTCTTGTTTCTCTCACTTAATTCGACAAATTCTTTAGTTTGTCATCCAGGTTTTTCTACGTCCCAAAAAGCGAACTATTAAGCCACTGATCATACTTAAAAATAAAAAAACTCACAGTCATAGTTAGCAGCTGTCCGTTTTTATCTGAAGTCTCACTTAAAATGACATAAAAAGGTGTTTTATCTGATCGAGAGTAAAGAAACTACCAAGGTAGCTCTGGCCTGAAACAGAACGTATAGTTTGATTTAAATACACAAAACTAAACCAGAGTTCGTCACGTTTAAATGTTTGCTACAAAGATTAAACAAAATACATTGTGTTTCAAAATGAATAGCGGGGTTTTAACATGTTATAATATTTATTACACCAAACTCACAGCCACAAGTGATATATCAAATGAAAGAGAAACTCAAACAGTTTTACATAATAGCCTACAAGTGTTCAATGTGATCACCATTCGTCACTCGGCACACGTCAAGACGATATGCGAGTTCTTCCCAAACTTTGATGAGTGTTTCATTAGTAATTGCTGCAACAGCTGTTTCAATCCTGGTCCTTAATTTGGGTAGGTCGGCTGGCAGTGGAGGCACATACACACGGTCCTTAATAAACCCCCAAAGATAGAAATCACACGGTGTTAGGTCGGGTGACCGTGGAGGACATGGGAAACAAGCCCTGTCATTAGGCCCCTTACGGCCAATCCAGCGGTCGGGTACAGTTATGCGCACTGATGCTAACAAACAAAACTGTTTGAGTTTCTCTTTCATTTGATATGACATCACTTGTGGCTGTAAGTTTGGTGTAAAAAATTTTTTATAACATGTTAAAACCCCGCTATTCATTTTGAAACATCCTGTATTTTTAAAGCTTAATCCTAAAGCCTGTTTTTGTTGCCTGGTACTCCGTTATCTCGTTAACACTCACTTTTAGTTTTCATTATCCAGTTTTAAATCGCAGTTTTCACTGTCCTCCCCCCCCCCCCCTTCCCCTCAATTACCACAAAAAAAATTAAATGACAGTATATTTTGAGTATTTTGACGAGAAATTTTTTTTAACTCCATAGCTAAATTTCTGACTGCACATCCCTGTGTCAATTCATAAAACCTTAACTATTACAAATATCGGTCATGAAACAGTTATAATGTTCAGTATGCAAATTCAGTATCTTATTGGTTATCGGCAATAACAGAGCTTCAATTTTGTTCTCGTATTTTAATAGACTACAAGAGCATCCATCGTATAACACGGTTAATTCGTTCCGTGTAGTATCGAAACCGTGTTATACGAAACTTTTTTAAAAATAACTTTTTAACTTATTTTTTACACTAAATAACACACTTTACACACTATTACACTAAATAGTACACTTTAATCATATACATATTAAAAATCATGTCAATATGTATCGTGCTGTATCGAAACTGTGTTTCGTGTTGTATCGAAACCGTGTTTTACGAGGAAAAGCCGTAACCAGAAAATAATTTCGGGGAGGGTTTATAAAACTTTCGTGCGGAGCTTTGCGCTATTTGTGCTAATGTTCTAGTCGTCGGGATATCTATTATGAAGGCGTTTTATGCAATTAATTTACATATGAAAGACATTTGAGTTTTGGAACATTTTTTTTGGTGGAAATTTTTTAATATAAACGAACATTTAAATGTCAAACCGAACTTTTCGAGGGGGGGGGGAGGAATTGAACCCTAAGAACCCTACCCCACCCCCCACCCCTTTGTATACGGCCCTGATACGAGACTTAGAAATAATGTGAATCAAGGGTTGTGTTCCGTGTTATATCGAAACCAAGTTTCATAAAACAAAGTAAAAACTTATTAGAGTTATTATCGAACATTAGTACCGTGTAATATCGAAACCGTGTTATAATAATCGTAAATTTGGTACTGTGTGATACCGAAACCATGTTGAGTACCGTGTTACATGACGGACGACTGTATATATGGTATGTTGCCAAATGAAAACATGCGGCATTTACAGGTCCATTAAATTTAATGGAATAAATTTAAAAATATTTTTACGGCTGCTTCGTGTCTTTTCTATTTGTCTTCAAAAATATTCACAGGGGTATCTTGAACATTCCTCATCTTGCGTGCTAACATTAAGTGTGATGGTAATTAGTCTTCAATTCAGCACGCCACATATTTTTTCATTCGAAGTCATTTAATTCTCTCAAGGGAATAAAACTCTCATTACTCAGCAAACTATTCATCATGTTTAGAAAAATTCGGAATCTTTTGATGTTGCGTGTCCCACTTAACAGTTCAAAAATTTTTGCTGCTTTCGTGTTAGCTCGCTTCTATACGAGATGTTGCTTTGCTTAGCAGTTGCTTTTTTTATGTGTTGCTTCTCTTTGTCCGTCTTATCCAGCTAGTTCCGACGAGATAAGTTTCTGCGAAGCTCATCTTTGCAGATGAGCGGGTTTAATCGCGGCTTTTGAAAAGTTGGAACTGGTGCGTATATCTTGGGATTCAATTAAAGTGGGGAGGTCTTGATGAAGTTTTCCTGCGTTTTGTTCGTATTAATGAAAGGGAAGACGTTGGAGTTAACGAGAAGAGCGAAGTTTTCTTTGCATGCAAATTATTCGCGAGCGGTGAGATTTCAGGGGTATTCATACCATAGTTTAGTATTAATTATAAAACTTGCATATTTCTGTAATTCGCAAATGCTGAGTTTTGTATCAAATCCAGCGCGATTCATGAATTTTAAAAAGTTGGTTTTTTTAGTAATTTGTTACTTCTTGTTTCGTTTTAAAAGCGATTTGGACAGGGTCCGATTAAGATATCAAGGGGCCCT
The DNA here is from genome assembly GCF_026930045.1 of Uloborus diversus. NCBI lineage: Eukaryota > Metazoa > Arthropoda > Arachnida > Araneae > Uloboridae > Uloborus > Uloborus diversus. The sequence goes on from NC_072737.1 coordinate 55,805,013, forward strand.
CGACCAAATACTTTTTAGGGGCCCCTATAAAAAAACTTCATAACTTTAGCCGTTGGCTGAAACAGTTTTAGCCATAGACTAAAGTAATTTCAGCCATTTGGGGGCCCTAGACCAGGGCCTAGTTGGCCCATTCAGTAATCAGGCCCTGAACTTGGAACGCCTTCCTTTCAATCAGGTTGAAAACCACTGCTACCGGTTTTATTTCAAACCTAGCTCAGTCCATGGTTTTACTAAATGACTACTGTAAAAGTGTCAGATGACTTCCTCCCAATCAGATTGAAAACTGCTGCCAAATCCGGTTTCATTTCCAAACTAGCTGAATACATGTCTTTACTAAATGACTACTGTAAAAGCGTATGAATACTTCCTCCCAATCAGTTTGAAAACCGCTGCCAAAAATCGCTTTTATTTCAAAACTAACTCAATCCATGGTTTTACTGAATGATTACTGTAAAAACGCCTTATTAAAGACTTCATCTCAATCAGGTTGAAAAAAGCTGCCAAAAACCGGTTTTATTTCAAAACCAGCTTACTCCATGATTTTACTAAATGACTTCTGTAAAAGTGACAGATGTCTTCCTCCAAATCAGATTGAAAACTGCTGCCACAACCGGTTTTATTTCGAAACCAGCTCTACCCATGGTTTTATTGAATGGCTACTGTAAAAACGCATTTATCACATCAATCACATTATTTCAAAAATTTGCTTAATGAACTCAAGTATTTCATTTGATATGCTAATACATGGCATTAGATTGAAATACCGAATGAATTCGAATGGAATTTGAAAGGCGAAAAGAAGGTCGATTATTTAAAAAGCAGCTCAAGCTAAATATCTTATTATCTGTAAATAATTAGACAGTACATTAAGTTTGAGCAAGGAAAACAGAAATGAAGCCGTGCACCAATCGTTATTGAAATAAAAATAAATCTGATTGGAAAAATTAAGTAGAAGAAGAGTGGGGAATGCTTTTCGTCCTTTCTGTAAAATTTTTGAAAAAAAAAAAAGATTGATCTGGTTTTGATTCTTCCTTTTTTTCTTATTCATCTTCATTGGTACAGGAAAAGTCCATAAGGTTGGCTACGGATAGAGCAGTAGCGTTTCTGTTTTCGTAAACTAACTTTCAACAACGTTGGTTATTTTCAAAAAAAAAAAAAAAGAAAAAACACTCACACACACACACACACACACACGAATGAAACATATTGTTTACTTATGAACCTTTTTCCTTTTTTTTTTACTTCGCAGAGAAAATGTAAAACGCGAGAAATTCATAAATAGCAAAACTACGATCCGGGTTAAATTAAATATTATAGGTACTTGGAAAAACTGGGGCCTGAGGTAAAAAACGTGAAATTCGGGGGGAGAGGGGGATTTGGGAGACTTAAAATCGGGGTTTCACTGTATATAAAATTTTACATTGTGCTACTGTCTCATTCCTTTCAATGAAACCTTCGCTTTATCGCTAGAAAGATACCAGCGATTCATATTCCCGAAACTTTCATCAATTGATTGTTCTGAATGTGTTCGTCATAGCTGATATCCAACTCGTTGAAAAATCACTTCAACATACCACCCCTGTTAAGACCACTTCAACAAAAATTATCGTCTCAAAGTATTTCACTGAGTTTTCTCACCAGTCCAACAAGCCTCCACGGCCCCTTTATCTTCCTAAGTATCTACCACTTCAGAAGAGTTTCCTTTCAGTGTTGTACGTCAAGACCGGGAGGGAGAAACGTTCGAAAATTCCTAGTCCTTTGTTCGACGTGTGAGAATCGAAACCGTGAACGATTCAGATCCTTTAAACAGTTAAGAGAGCAGTCAGAGCAACTTCTGTTGATGGAGTAGGTCCCTTTTAACCACCCCTCACTTCAACCTATATTTGTTTGATTTTTATCAGCTTCTTGGTGTCAATCTTCGTTTAAAGCATACTTATTTATCTAGCAGACTAACATTCTCTCGTGGTGACGGGAAACTTCCGAACCCTTCGGTAGCATTGTTGACAGCATTTTCCAGCATTGACAATAAATTGTTACCTGACCTGGTTTACCCTAGAAAGGGGCGCCTGTATTTGCAATACCTCCCCTCCCCCTAAATGTATTGCATGAAAGTAGTGGCAAGTGTTATAAACAAGTAATACAATTCAACAAACAAGAAGGATCACATTTTCTTTGGGGGGGGGGGGGAGGGGGTACTCTTTGGAATGTTTTTCCCTTTCCTATCTATTACATAGGCTTACCTTAAAATAAAAGTTACCAAAATAAAATTACTCGCCCAAAAATTTGACGACCGCGGCAATTTCTCAGTGGTAGAAATATTCAAATTGCGGAAAAACAGAATCAAAGAGCGAAAAGAGAAAACCATTTTAAAAGTCTTACTCAGTGGCGTGGCTACAGTGTTTGCTGCCCAATGTGGTCCCTCAATTTGCCGCCCTTTTGTTGTGAAGTAGCAAAAACATTAAACTGTTAAATGTGTTACAATAAAACTAGAAAATTAACTTAAGAAGAAAAAAAGACGAAATTAAATTCCATACTCTTGCAAAAGAAAAGTAAAGTGGAGGGGGATTTGCAGAGATTGTGAAGTCCCTAAACCAAAATTTAAGATAGTATTAGAGGAAGTTCTGGGATCAGGTACTCTGGTATATGAGGGGCGGGGGTTGCTTCAGCCCCATAGCCCCTTCTGAACTCGCCACTGCGCTCAAGTATTTATTTTTTCCTATGTATTTTAATTTTTAAACTATGCAATAATGTACAGTGCTGGCCAAATTATTAGACTAAAGAGTTTTTTTTTTTGTACACTATTTGCACTGAAATACTACTTATTTTACTGTTAAAGTACAGTACATACTGTACACTGATTATGTCTGCTTTGTTTATGCTCTTTGTTTATCTACCTACCAGGAACATAACCTCAATCAGCTTAAACAGTTCACTAGTTCTTTTTATTAGTGTGTTCTGTTATATTTAAAGTTAGTTTTAGGTAATTAGTGAGTATGTGTATGTGAGTATATATAATAGGGAGTGTAAACAATTTTTTACCTCCTTTTTTTAAAAAGTTAAGAAATGGTGTAAACCTTGTGAAAAGTATGCCAAAAAGACTTAAAATGCTCATCAAGAACAAGGGAATGCATGCTAAATATCAGATAATTATTTCACTGTTTGTTAATGTGTCTACAGTTATGTAATCAATAAAGAATTTGCTTTTAAAAAAGTCATAGTCTAATAATTTGGCCAGCACTGTATTTTTAAATACAGAGATAATGTCGTGACCCCATAAGAAATGCTTCATGACCCCCAAGGCAGTCGCGATCCACAGGTTGGGAGCCCCTGCTCTACAGTAGAAAAAAAAAAAAAAAAAAAAAAAAACATTGATTCCTCCACAGGTTGGGAGCCCCTGCTCTACAGTAGAAAAAAAAAAAAAAACATTGATTCCTTGATTTGTCACAGTCCCCCCCCCCTCCCCCGCAGAACAGAAAAACAAGGAATTGTACTCAAATGGTACCAAGAAAAACTCTTGTATGTAGTAGTAATTTTCTAGTTATAATTTTATTCTGGTAGAAATACGAAAGTCTTGCATTTCGCAGATATTTTGTTTTTGCGTGCAGTCATAGATTGAACTCATACTTTACTTATTGGGACAATACTTTTTTTTTTCCACATCAAAAAGGTCAATTTGCCGCCCCTAAAAACGTGCCGTCCAGGGTGGACCGCCCCCTCCGCCTCACCCTAGCTACGCCACTGGATCTTGCTTAAATTACAGACATTTTATTTATTAACAAATATAAGATGGCAACTTATTTTTTTTCAAGTCATTGAGATTTTTCCAATTACTTTCCAGCTACTAATTTGCGTGATAAGCTTTCTCGAGCAGACAAAGTGAGAACATTTTAATGTGATTTATCTTTCACAAAATGGGGAAAACATTCTATCACTCTACCCCACCTCTCCCCTTAGCAGAATTAGCGCAAAAACAAATGGACTCCAATTCATGGCGCCAAATTTCGTTCGATTTCATGCAGTAGTTTTTGCGCTAGAGCAGCCAAAAAAGAACCGGTCTCACACATACAAAAAGAGAGAGAGATTTTCTAAAAATAATCAAAATGGACTCAGCACACTTCAAAACGTGCAAATCCTTCGAAATTTGAAAACTTTTACGAATTCAATGCTTTCTTCTACATATTTTAAGTATGAAAAAGAGTAGAAATCACCATTTTATTCAAAAATCATTTACTATCGTGTCTTTCTTTTTTCATTTCAAAAATCTGGCTCAAACGATTTCAAAAATTCGCGTTATAGTAACGTAATAAACGGCTGCGAAAAACATACGAATGCTCATGCCAATCTATGAACTGGAAACAATATTTAATATGAGAAAGAATGCAAAATTTGAAAAGGTAAACTGAAATTTATGCAAAATTATGTCTTTAAGACAGTTTTTGATTACAAAAACCATGATTTTTCAGAAACGAATTCGTGTTTTCTTTAATTTATTTATTCATTTACTGATTTATTTATTTATTTTGGTTATGTTTGCTGCGATTTAAATTACTACATTCACTGAAAGTATTTAATAGTGGAATTTCATGTAATTTTTCAGAAATTTGAGCTTACATAAAATATTTCATTAGTGTGCCTAAATTCGTCTCAATTACTATTTTGTTAATTTACGTATTTTTTATGTGAATTTATGTGCTATAAAATTTCTTCAATAATATTTTCATTTCATGACAAAATTACAGAAAAAAAAATCGAATTAATCATTTTTTTTTAATGACAACGAATTTATTTATTTATGCATGACTAGCTGCGTTGCCCGGCTTTGCCCGTTCTACCTTGAAAATAAAAATGGTGTCAATTGATGTATATTCAACAATCAGGCGTAAAAAATAAATAAAAAAAACATCATGATTTCACTTCCAAACAATGACGATAGATATTAAAATACTTTTAAGAAATTAAAGCCAGAAAGATGGATTTAAAATGCGTAACCATGGAAACACAAAATAAAATAAGTTTAAGGAATTAAAATGCGAAAGAAAATTGTTAACAATTTGAATGGAATCGAGATTTCTTAAACTTGATTTAAAAAGGTTTGTAACTTTTTTTCCTTTCGAGATAAAAGCTTATTTTTTCGACCAAAATTCGAGTTAGATCTGGAGTAAAAAAGGTCGCTTTTTCCAATGGCTTCAAAAAGAAAGCTGTGGGATAATCCCTTCACATTTTATTGATTTATTTAATGAAGAAATTAGTGCCTAAATTTCAGCTAAGCCTAAAAGAATTCGAGCTAAAAACGCAAATAACTCCCGCCGTAATAAAGTTAGAGCATTGAAACAAATTGCGTAGAACGCGAAAAATTCTACTCTTTCTAACGAGAGGTAATATTAATATGTGCAAGTAATTTTTCATCCCCATATTTGAGAATTTATGTGAAAATTGGACGCAAATTGGGATTTAAAAAAAGAACTATTCCTCGAATTTTATTCGAACTGGTCTGCAAATCTTTTCAGGACTTAAAGGAACAAACTGTGAAAATTTCAGCGCAATCGGCCGGGTAGTTCTCGAGTTATGCGAGTTCAAACACACAGACGCTTTTTGGGAACTTCATTTTATACTATGTAGAGATACACGTAGTTTTATATGGAAAAATAAAGTTTAGTAGTATCTTCACTTCTAATCACGTTTGAACTAAGTGTTTCGAATCTGTATAAATTATTCGCTTTTTAAAGTAAGATTTTAAATTACCTACTTTATATTAGTACCATAAATAAATTAAACTTATTTTCAAACATCTCCATTTTAAGTGAAATTACATAAAGCATTTGTAATTCATTCAAATTTAACTTACGTGCGCACCATTTTATAATTTACTTATTTTACATTCAGTTGCTTGTAGATAATATCTCTTTAGATATGCTTCTACATTTCAAGTCAAATTTATACCTAATTTGTTTTCAATTCATATTCAGCTACATTAGTATCCGTCTTGCTTACGACTTCATATTTTTCCTAATTTGGTTGGAACTTCGCATAGAATATCTTAAAGCGAAACTAACTAATATTAAGTAATGTAAGAAATACATCCAGGAAATATTTCGTTATGAGAAAGATAAAACTATAAAAAATATTTTCTTTTTTCTTCTTTAAAAAAATAAATAGCCAAAATACCAGGCAGAAAACCACCTGTGTAGTTTTGTCCACATTAGAGGACGAATAAACCAGTGTAATTGATGCCGAAACAAGATCATTTTGACATAACCACCTGCTTCCTCTTGGCGATAGTTGTAAGAGTGCTTTTTAAAGACTAATTCCCATTTAAACCTATCTTTAAATACTTGATAGAATAACATTTGGTTACTTTTGTGGCAGGCAAAAAAGCAACTTGCGTGTTGTAATTTGCATCTAATTATGCCTCAATATAACTATTTGCGAGACGGCATACGATGCTGACAAATGATGCTGATTTCTTTCAGCCATGAAACCATATCCAAGTATGTCTCTTTGACTGAAGTTGCGTAAAAACCTTAAATTTTAGTACCTAATGATTTCTGATAGATCAAAACAAAAGTAATATTCATACTGAAATTAATTTATTAGCTGTTTCTATTTTTATATGACATACTAGTGGTACCTGCACGGCTTTGCCCGTAGTTGAAAATTAAAAGGTCATTCGGATCGCCTGTATATTTACAAATAATGGATAACGAATTTCACGCCTATTGGCTATGTTCATTCGCTCTCCCATTCCACGTCATGATAATTTCGTAATTTACTCGTCCATCTCATGATAATTTTGCTCCAGAAACTGTTCTTAACACTAGAAAGACGGAGGGGCCTGTGTGGCCCCTCGCGCAGTTTGTTGTTTAATAACTCGGATAATATCTAACGGAACTTAATGGAATTTTCTGACTTTTCACTATATGACACTATTTGAATGCTTGTTTAATCATTTAATCATTCGCCTCATAGTACTGTTAATATTGATCCTTATACCTAGAAAGACGGGAGGGGCCACAGTGGCCCCTAAGCATTTTGAAAATTAAAAAATTTATTTTTTCCTTTCTACTAATTGTTGTAGCATAAAAAAAATGCCATTCATTCTAGTTTAACTTGTAACTTCCTCTTTATGCAGCGGGTTGGATATCCAAATGCTATAAACAGTACCGACTGCATACAGCCTAACGGTGGTCATTGCTCTTCGAAAGGAAAACTAATTCAACCTTTTGCCCAGTATAGAGATAAACTAAAAATAATTAAGTACTAAGTTTTTATTTAGTCATGAAAGAAGGTGTATCAGGCATGTGGGCTCCCTCAGGAAGAATTTTTAAAAGAATTCACTCCAAAAATGGGTACGGGCCACACTGGCCCCTTCAGTCTTTCGAGGTGAACAGAAAATGTCAGTCGTTCTAGTGTTAAAATTGAAATAGAAAAAGAATAAAATCTAATTTTTGAAAAATCGCTTCAAGGTGCACATCCCTATGCTACAAACTAACTTTGTGGTAAATTTCATGAAAATCGGCCGAACGGTTTAGGCGCCATGAGCGTCACAGACATCCTACAGACATCCAGACTTTCCGCTTTATTATTTGTAACAATAATAAAGATGAATTATTCACACTCACATCTAAAACATTATCTTAGTTTTTTTTTATTTTTTAAACTGATATTTTTAAAGATATCTTTTTCCTGATGTAACTATTCAGTTACTTTCTAAAATATTACATTTGTTGAGTAAATAATACCTTTTTGCTTGAAAAGTAAAAATTAAAAATAACGTATAATTGCACAAAATTGCAGATTACTGCAGACGCGAGTTCGAGGTTGCAAGGAATATCTTTTTTTTAATGCAAAATAAGTGAGCATAAGGATGAAAAAACTCTTTCAATCCATAAACTCATTTATTTTGCATTAAGAAATCGTGTCTGCAGTAATCTGCATTTTGTGCAATTATACGTTATTTTTTATTTTAATATTACACTTGTATTGAAAATAATCTGAGGATAAAATTGTTTCATCAGTGGCCTCGACGAGAGATAATGTTACGCTGGAACAAAAATATATCTACCAAGGGTTACAAGCAGAGTTAAATCCTTGCTGAATTTTCTGTTTTCTCAATATTCTAAGTCTCAATATTTATTATTCGGGTTATATGTTCGTCTTACCTCAAATTTTGTTCATATTGTCAGTAATTTCTTGTTTTCTCTGAAACAAGTGTTCGACGTCAAAGCATTAAATATGTCAGCAATTTCAAACCAGTCAATCATCTGGCAGAAATAAGAAAAAAAATCAAATGTAACTTGCATAGGATGATAATCTAAAAGCACACTACTTCTACATTACAATATTTTTTTTTTACTTTACTTTCTCTTTTGTCCTGGTGCAATGAAGAAGCGCTGAAGTTCACCAAAGTTCTCTATATTTTTCTGATGTAGAAGAAAATAAAAATACACAGTTGAGATAATTTTGTGCTAAAATAGTATTTTAAGGAATTTATTTTCATCAAATGCTGGGAAGACGCCAATATAACCAACCTATTAGACAGCAGAACTCCATGCCCTTGCCTTTACCTCTATCCGTGCCGAAGTCTAAAACTTAAGTATTACTGGAAAAGGTTCTGAATATGAAAAAAAATGTTTATTACTTCTAAATTACGCGTACTTACTGGGAGGGAAAAGTCGTGGCGCAGATTACGCCATTGAAATTTTGAAGAGGATTCATTTTATAGAGCCTTGGTCTCTCTCTCTCTCTATCTCACCCTCTCTTTTTTTGTGAATCTCAGTTTTGGGGTGGGAGTTCCGTACCATTTGAAGGGGACGAGATGGTTTGATCGGTAAGACGTTGTACTTGTGCATGGAGGACCTTGGATTCGATGCCAGCCGGTTGAAGATCATTCGTGTTCGCTAATAGCCACTGGAGCGCGTTAAATATGGCATGGTCACAAAATCCTTCAAGTTCACATTTTAAATCAATACCTTTGGGGGTGATGGATCAAGGGTGGCTCTGCTCCTGGTCTGGATTAAAATTAAAAAAAAAAGAGCTCTCTTCAGACCACCATTCAACCCATTAAACCACGTGTAGTAGTAGGTACGAGAAACCCTGGAGTGTAATGCTTGTAAGGGTAAGGTAATGTACCATTTGAGGAAGTGGGGAAGTGTACTATCGCCCTTGGCGGCTTGATGGGTATCATTTCCTAAATAATTTTATAGGAATACCAACTTGCTTCTTTTATTCAACTCAGGAGAAAAATTATACTATACATGTACAAAACAACCCTCTTGCGCAGATAGCTAGGTTAATTTTTAGTCTACTTTCCCAGTAAAAGTCAAAAAAAGAAGAAAAAAACATGAAAGAAGGCTTTAATGCATCTAAAAAATATCGCGAAAAACAAAAAACAGTCAAATAAATAAAATAATTAAATAAATATCGAAAAATTAAAAATTGGAAAGTAGGGTATTGAGATGGGGGAAAATGTCAGTCGGTCTGTCGGTCTGCCCCCCCCCCCCCCCCAATAACTTTTGAATGAACAGTCCGATTCGAACAAACTTTTTTTTGTTCGAAAGATCTCGGCGAGGACACCTCATTCCCATATTTCACTTTTTCATTTGAACTATTTTTTGTTCAATTTTGAGCAGTTCAAAAAAACTTAACATTAGCGCCTACGGGGAAATACAAGGCAATTCTGAAGTGTGAGGCGAATTTGCTTCAAACAAACTTTGTAGGAAAAAGCTTTTTATTGAAAACTTGTATATAAAATATCTTTTTGATTTGAACAATTTTCCGTTCAATTTTGAACAGTTCAAATCCCTTAACATTAGCGCCAACGGGGAAACTGAAAGTCAATGTGGATTCCGTACTTGAAGGCAGATTTACTTCAAACAAATTTTGTTAGAAATAGCTCTTGACGCCAAACTCCAGATTCCGACAATTTAGGGGCATCTGACTCCGACTCCTGTGCCCGAAAATTAATTGGACTAAGACTCCCGGACTTCGACTCTGACTTCGTAGCTTTGGCAAAAATTTATACGCGGAGGACAAATGACTGAATCCGATTCTTGGATATTCTACTCCGACTCCTTTATCCCAAAATGAGATTGACTCCGACTCCGCAGCTATGGTTTTTACTGAGAAATAATTATTGTTGCTATGACTTGTTTTTATTTCCACGCCAAAGTTTTAATTTAGGTATTCAGTTTTCGGCAAATAAACTCGAAGTCATTTATAAGCGTACCTACATAAAGATATGCGTAGACGATTTTTTTTTTTTTTTTGACAGTGAAAATTATTTCTTTTAAGTTGACATTTTATTGTTTTTATTTATTTTGGTAAGTGCATTAATTCATTAAAAAAATTATTTTTGGAAACAGGGGAAAAAGAAACGATTTTTTTTTTTTTTTTTTTTTTGATATGATGTATTTATTTTAATGAGCTTATTAATTCCTTTTAAAAAGAGAGAAGTATACATCTACACTAGAGAGTCGGAGTTTTTCAGATATCATTTGAAAGGACGTGACAAAGCTCTTGGTGAGAAAAAAAATTCTTGGGTATTTATTTTTTAGTCGTATTTGCTACTAAAGTTACAGGATCAACTGATCCTGATGTCAGATAAACAAATAACTTCCACTCTGCACAGTCTTCTCGTGCCTTAAAGCCGAAAAGCGTGTCGATTTCTGTGCGTAATACCACGCTAATGGGCACCACGCTGGTTCCAGGTGTCCACATAATTAGCGTTTAGCTGCTGAAGGCGACGAATGCCTACTTTTATATCCGTGAACCCGACCGCTCTGTTAGCTCATCGTCATTGTGCAAACATATCATTGGGGAAAAGGAGAGTAATTACGATGAAAAGTGCCGAAACTTATCTCACCACCGCAGCCATCACACAAATGAGTGTGGCTGTGAAAATGGCACCGAAACTTTAAACGCAGTAATGTATGTTGCAGTCTCGACTAATTTGTACAACATTTCTTTTTGAAAGAATTGCTAGCTTTATAAGATATATAAAAAAGAAAAGAAAAAGGTGTGTCGTAAAGACACATGATATAAGTAAAACTTTTGAATTAGAGAGAAACATTTAAATTATTTATCAATCACTCTTGAATAACGTAGATTGTGTCTATCATTCATTTATTTCCATAAAACTGGTCTAGTTATTCGCAAACTCAAATGAACTATAGGGGGCGCTGCAGCTACTGTCTAATGGCGGATAAAAAAGGTAAAACAAACAAATTCCGTAACTTATAACTTGTTTTGAAGCTTAATGTATGATAGTAATTTTTCATCGCGTTTGTGGGAAGCTTTATTTTCCCTTCCTCTGAAATTACAGTACATCATAAACTGTCTGAAGCCTGTAGTTTATCCCAAAGAGAACACGTGGAACGGAATGTTTTACCTTTTTCAGTAGCATTGTTAATACCCGCAAGGTAGCGTATTCGAGCTCTGGAGTTGCGAATTACGTAAGCATCTACATTGTCTTCTTTTAGCCTATGGTCACTAACTATATTGTAGATACTGACATATTTTTTTAACTACCTCGGTGTTGATTGAACTATACAGGTTTGGAATTCCTGCCTTATCAAAGCTGAAGTACTAGCACTTTTTTTTGCTAGGCAAATCTTTATGATCTCAGCAGGAGCCTGAGGATTAACCACATAAAGTAGTTGTCTACGGAAATGAAGTGCATCCATCTGAATGTTTATCCAATAATATGTCTTTAAAAAAAATGGTATTTTAGTTTCATTAAGTTTTCAGCAATTAATTTTTTTGGCATTTATCGGTTAACGTGTCTACCCTGATAATCTCACCACAGCGATTTACATCAACATCACTAAATAAAATGCGAACAAAACGATTTTACGAAATTCAAACCTGTGAAAAGTTTTGTGCTATGTTAATAATTTCCAATTCAAAACCTGATGAGATTGGCATAGAGACCAAAATTATTTTCCACTCGATCAACTCATGAACATAGATATTTGATTTTAAAAAATGGACCTGCTTCAGTAGTGGCTACTTTTAGGTTTATATTTGAAAAATAAGGATTCCAGATCTCCCAGAGGATTCAAACTTGCAGGAGGTAGGGCTCAGGCTATAGTGTAGTGGGCAGTTTAAGGAGGAGTAGGTAGAAAGAGCATCATGGAAAATTGTTACCAACTATTTAGTACGGTCGTCTGGATTGTCGATGTTTTTTCAGCTGTCTTCTAACGCTTCTCCGTAACGAGGTATATAAACATTGTGTTGCATTATGAATAGAATAATAGCCAAAAATAATATTTTTCGAGCTGTAACCATGTGATGAAATCTGAAAGATCATGTTTGCAACGTTTTCAACTCGAAATAGTTGATTTCTTGGCTGACAATTTACTTGGCCACTACTGGTACCAAAAAAGTTGGGAAATTCAAAAGTGGCCACTGAGTGGCCACTACTGAATCAAAAAGGTTTTTCATAAATCAACTCAATTTTCCTTTTAATAGGTTGTAATCTCTTTATATAAAAACCTGCCTCATTTCTGATGTAATATTATTGTGTGATCTAGTAGTGGCTACCCGGTGGCCACTTCTAAACAGCAAGATAGCCACTGCTGACTGATGTACAATGGCCACTGATGGATCAAATTTGAGGTTTGGGAAAAATTGAACAAATTGATATTCTGGCATTTTTAAAAAAAGGACGATTAAGGAAGAGTAGGGCTATAATATGCTCATTGAGTTTTTTTTTTTTTTTTTTTTTTTTTTTATAAATATGGTTATTGTGATATTGTAGGCCCACAGTTCAAAAAAGCCACAAAATATGCTTCACTGTGGCGACTGCTAGTGCGTTTATCTTTTGTATGGACAGGCCCGGATTACTCAACAGGCCATCCTTTATGCCCATAGACCCTTATTAAGGGCGAATATCACGGGGGGCGGAATTGTTAAATAGCTTGTTGATAAATAAAAAATAGGAATTAGGCACACTAGTACATATAGAGGAGAAAAATTCTACTAGAACCGATTGCAACCTGCCTGCTGAGCAGATAAAAAATGAAGGGGGAAGGGTATAATGATTGATCGAAGTAATCCCTTTTCTAATCAAAGCAGATAATTGTTAATTTCTTAGTTTTAAGCAATCATTTCTTGAAAATACAGATTTTCTTAAGGTAAAACACTTATTAAAAGTAAGTCACACGCAGTAAAATTAGTAAAAGCCATGATAAATAACATTTCCAAAGTTGCTTATGGAACAATTTTTCTCTTGGAAGTCTGTGAATCATGTCGGTATGTGTTTTGCGATTAATAATCTATTGATTCATATTTATTTATGACTGCTAATAGTCAGGGACGCCCAAAATTCAAATTTTTGGAAAGGGGGAAATTATCAGTTTACCGAATAAAAAACATGAGCATTGTACTACTACACTGTAAAAAATCTCGGAAAACTCTCTGAATATATAAAAAAGTTTTCCGTAATACACAGATTCGTACGCCCTCCGCAGTTTTCTGCTATAATCAAAAACGTTTCTCGTATAGCAAGAAAGTAAGAGTCGACGCATGCGCAGCTCACAATTTTTTAGTCCAGCAGCAAATCTAAACTAAAACTTTCGAAAGCACGCAATGAAAACAAGTGCTGTGACTCATGTATGCGAAGTAACACTCATCAAGGGGATTAGTAGAAGTTTTGTTCCTCGCATGAATTCACTGAAGATAATTCTAAAGTCTTATATTTTCTTGCATATATATCGTCATAAGATTGAATTTGAAGCTATGTCACTTATTTTTAAGTACGAAGTGCAAATTCTCGACGCATGCTCGCGGAAGGAATACAAACCGAAATTGAAAACCAAATAACTACCGAGAGGACGCCATGTAAATTCATTGCGTCGCATAACTTGTGTAGGTAATTTACTTTTTTCTTGGATACTTTTCTTCTTTCTACCAAATGGGTAATTTTTGTTGGCAGAATTTTATTCTGTCATAAAAATCACCTTTTTGGTGACCAAAGCCTGCAAAAGACCACCACCGACGAATAGGTAAGTCGCTTTGCAACTCTATTACTTTAAAGAGATTTAGTTCATATAAATCTCGTTAAAAAAAACCTATTTTCTTCAGTGTTATTTTTTCGTTGTGAACTATTGCAATTTGAAAATATTTTACATTACATAGAACACATATTTAAAGTGCAAGTGTGTCTAGTTTTATTCTGTAAAATTTATGAATTGAAGATTATAAAAAAATTTAAATATGTGTTATTGTGTACTTTGTTTTTATGTGTCAATCTCAGTTAATATTTGGCTATGTATCAAGCATTATGAATTAAATGTTATAATATGCAAATTGTCAGGTTTGATAGTTCGTCTTTAAGGTTGCATGTTTTCATTCTCTTGTAAACAGTGTAGCTAGATTGTATGAAGTAAAAAAAAAAAAAACTATCTCTTGTAATTAGGAACATAGTGCTTCAGTATTATCTAAATGACGATATCTCTTTAAATATTTGCATTAGCGAAACGCTTTAAATTAGTTAAATGTGTATTAATTTATTTAACAAATAGATACATATATGTATTTAAAAGTGTCTTTATTTTTTTCGTTTTACGAGCCTCAATTTTACCAAAAGCAAAAAAAAAAAAGACTTAATAAAATAATTTTGTATTTTTACACCATATTAAAGTATTTGACTTATAATTTATATGATACTTTGATTTATAATGTATATGATACTTTGATTTATAATGTATATGATGTTGCTTTTTCAAGGGGGGGGGGGGGCGCTTCATAGCATTTTATGGGTGCACCATCACTCTTATGGTGGGGGGGGGGGGGTATTCTTGTATATATGAAATGGAATAATCATGTAATAGAGTTCAATGTTTTAATAAATAAAATATATAATGCATTTTGCGCACACTGTAAAAATAAAATCAGTAACCTATTTTGAATAAGTATTTATATTTGTGATGAACTGGAAAAGGGCAAGAACAGAAGAATCAACCCGAATGGTTCCAGCAGGGGGACTTGGTGTCATATTTAAATTCATCAATTTCTCTGTTGGTACTTTTCGGTACACTTTGTTCGTCAGAGAAATTGACTTGAGGTGAACGAATTCCGGAACGCGAAGGGTAGGTAAGTCCTGTCAAATTTTATCCGAAGATAAAAGCTATCAAGTTTGATACAAGATATGTTTTTAAGTTCTGCATTAAAAATACAATATGTTGATAGTTTTGTCTTGAAAATATTGAGAGAAAAACTGAAGTTTAAGATTGTTTAACAAACAATCCCCACTTTTCAGAAGGTACCCCCACTCCAATTCCCCGACGATTTTGTGATTAGGAATGAAACTACTAGATTATTTCATAATTTTTCAAAAATTTATAACTGTGCATATGTTATGCTGTTAACCATGCTATTTGTCATTAGAAATTCCAAAAAAAAAAAAATCCACGAATAATTCTAAAATTGCTTGTATTATTGCTCTTAGATATGAAAGAATTGAAACTGATATGGTATGCAATACTATAATAAAGAATTATGTTTTAGAAAAAATCACGGAAAAAGGATTCCGAAATTCTCGGAAACGTTTTTGAAAATTGTTTGGAGAATTCCGAAATACTCGGAAACGTTTTCGAAACTTTCATGAACCACAGCTGCACAGAATACTCAGAAACATTTCTGAAAATTACGGAAAGAGGATTCCGAAATACTCAGAAACGTTTCTGAAAATTACGGAAAGAGGATTCCGAAATACTCAGACACGTTTCTGGACATTACAGAAAGAGGATTCCGAAATACTCAGACACGTTTCCGGACATTACAGAAAGAGAATTCCGAAATACTCAGAAAGGTTTTCGAAAATTTCATGAACCGCAGCTGCACGATATACTCAGAAACGTTTCCGAATTTTTTTTACAGTGTAGTAGTTTTCTAAAATATCTGTGACTAGCAATAATTAAGTAGTTTCAAAAATTATATTTACAATAAATAACATAAATAATCAGAAAAAAAATATTAAATTTAAGTACTTAAAAATTAATTTACCAGACAATACCAAATATTTAACCGCCAAAGTTTTAGGATAGGTTACAAATATTGTAAAATTTCCGAATTTGTGAAATATGTAACATTTACAGACTTTTAAAAATTTTACCTTAGAAAAACCCTGATTTCTGTATTTTATCGATGTTCAAAACGTCTGTAATTGATTCTTCAGACCAATTTTATTTTCTAAAATCTTCATTAACTTAAGACACAGCTGAGAATTAACGATATTTTTTATGAGTTTCTTGAATCAACACGGGTGACTTAAAATTTTCGCATTGAACGCGAACGGCAAAATTAGAAGTCTAAAAGTCCTCAACTACACTGTTAAAAATTCAGGAAGATTTTCTGGTAATTGTTACTGTAAAATTGCATCGCCGACGCATCGCTGATTTTTACGGTAATTTATACCGGAGAAATAAGCGATCCCAGCGCCAACTGGTTGCTGTTGGCCTACCGAGGAAACCGTAAAATTTTACAGTAACATTTGATTTTTACGGTAATAGTTACTGGCAATATGGATGCCAGTAACAATTACCGTAAATTTTCCGGAAAATTTTTAACAGTGTACACAATAAGACATATAAGGAGGGTTAAATTAATGCAAAATACATAATTATAAATGTTCAAAGGTAAAATCATATAGAAACGAAAAACGAGCGAGTATTAAAGAAGAGGATGCAATCGGATTTAGAAATGTGTGAAAAATTGTGATTAACACGTAACAGCGTAAAAAATGTCCAACATGCGTAAGTTTAATCTAATGTGTAGAATTCGATAAATATGCATGTTCTTGAACTCAAAATCCGTGACCAGTTTTTAAATTCCATGATTGTTGAGCATTTTTTGCCGAAAATCATGACTTTCCATGACCATTTTCGATCATAGCCGAAATTTATGGCTTTCTAAGTACGCGGATACCCTGTCTTTAGTAAAATTGAAAACTTATGCTACCAATTTCCTGTATTCGTTGCTGTACCTTAGTAAGTTGTAGGATACAAATTGTCCTAGAATTACATTGAATAGTGTTTACCTTACTATTTTATTATGAACTAGCGATACCTGCACGGCTTTGCCCCTAGTAGAAAAATTAAAAGGTCTTTGGGTTCGCCTATGTATTTACAAATAATGTATGGTGAATTTCTCGCCAATGGGCTTGTCCATGTTACGGTTCCACGTTATGATAACTTGGTAATTTACTCGTCCATCTTATAACTTTGCTCTTAAAATTTTAATAGAAAAATAACAAAATCTAATTTTCGAAAAATCGCTTCGAGGTACACTCCCAAGCTACAAACTAACTTTGTGCCAAATTTCATGAAAATCGGCCGAACGGTCTAGGCGATATGCGCGTCACAGAAATCCAGGCAGACAGAGATCCAGATATCCAGACAGAGAGACTTTTAGCTTTACTATTAGTAAAGATGATTTCGTAGTAATAATAATTATTCAGTTCATACTTACCAAAGTTCATATGTATAATACTTATATAAGTACATTCATTTTCTTTTACTTTATTTCTTACATTAGCGTACAAAAAATACAAATACAAATTTTCTACTAAAAATTTTTTATTTTATCCTAAGTACGTATGTACTTTGAAAAAAGAAATGTACAATAAAAATGCGATTAATTGTATTGGTACTTAATGCAACTATCATATTGAATCAATTTTATCCATCAGTTATTTGAATTTAAAGAGAGTAATGTAAATTATAAGGAAAGGATGTCAAATGGCCTCTCTGACTCATGCATGTGACCACTACTGAAAATCTCAAATTTTGGAGTGGCCACTATTGGATCAAATTTGAAGTTTGAGAAAAAAAATGGATAAAAAATTGAAAAAATTGAAATTCTGGCATTTTTAGAAAATGGGACGATTTAGGAATAGTTGGTCTATAATACCCTTATTGGTTTTTTAAATTGGAGTTAATATTGTACACCCACAGTTTAAAAAAGACACAAAATATGCTTAACTGTGGTCACTACTAGTGCGTTACCTTAAATGTTTTCACAACAATCATTTAAAATTCTAGATGGTCACATTTAAAATTTAAATGCTCTGCAGATGCAATCGTATCATTTTACCAAACACAATAATTGGAGTACTCAAATGAAATTCTTCGGAAAAATCTCGCATCGCTCTTCAATACAAATACACGATGATATTATGTCCATGAAATAATAACCATAATTATTAGGGAAATACATTAGGCGGCAAAACCGGAGAAGAGCACAATGGCGCACCCTAGAGCGAAGGGAAGAATTTAAATTCTGCATCGCGGCAGATGGCCGCGCGTGTTCCTTTTCGGAGAGAGAAATTACCGAGCTGACATTGATGGATAACGCAGTGGAAAATTATTCGCAGGGTATGGCCTCGCACTTTCGCTGTATTTTTCTAGATCCGATTCTGACAAAATTCTGGGGATTTGTATTTTCTGTTTCATATTTTCCTCTTTCAGAAATTTGACATAAAGAGTAGGGTGGTTCAAAAAAAAAAAAAAAATTCCAGCTAAATTCTACCCCTATTCTTTTTAGACTTAATAATAGCATTATGCTGTAAAAAGTTTTAGCTTCTTACTCACATTTCCAGAGGGTGCTCAATGACCCTTTAATTTAACATTAGCCGTCGCGTAGAAAATGCCTCAAATTTAGAAGTATATAACTTCCCCAGCTGTGTGTTTTTTTTTTTTTTTTTTGGTAAATAACTGGGAGCCTCTGCCCCCTGTTCACTAACGCCCACCAACCGCCGAAGATTGCTTTGCAATCTCATTTGATTCGCACAGATTTAAGTCTTCAATTAGAAAGAAACGGATTAAAAACGCATTATGAGCACCCTTTGGAACAAAAAGCACACTAGTAGGGGGGCATACTACATTCCGTGGGAAATTTCGTGAGGAAATTGTGAGACCAATTTTTTTATATTCCTTATGGTCTGTGTAACTATGACTCACCGGGTGTTTTGCTTGAATTTGTGTCAGACGGCCTGTATGACGTCATCAATCCAAGATGGTAGTTTTTGCAATTACGAGTTAATTTTTTAGTAATTTTCTGGTGAATTTACTTGATTCATATTCTATTAATCTTCTTATTATAAATTAAAAGCAAAATATTTAATTAATTTGTTTATTAACTCATAAAAAGAAAAAGAAAAAAAATCTGACAAATCTTTTTTTTTTTTTCACTTTGGCTCTCAGAATTAGCTGCTTTAAAAGTACCTCGGGTGAGCTTTCGCAGTTAAAAATACTTCTAACTTTCAGGCTAAGATCACTTAACATTAGTACAGTCGAGCCTCGTTAATTCGAACGCGATCATAACAAACTACTTCTAAAGCGAACTACATTTGCGATCCCAATCCTTCCGTTAAAAATCACTTAACACACCTAACACTTATTTTTCGTATAAAACGAGTTACTGTTGAGACAAATTCACTTTGAAGGTCCCTTTGAGTTCGTTTTAACGAGGTTCGACTGCATAATCATTTAACAGAATTTTAATAACCTGTATTTTATTCACGATGTCTTCTCTCCCAGAAACTCATTTACAAGTTTCTTTGCCCCCATGTTCAAAAGAAGCAAGGTTACAAATTAATTATAAACTATTTTTTTTTTGTTAGATTAAGAAGAAGTGCTCATTAGTTAAATCCATTGGTTATAATAAAGTGTTAGAATGCATCAAGAAGAGAGTAGAATGGAATGACTAAGAGTATATACATTACTTACTCATAGACTAACAAATGTGACCGTAGAAAAATTGAAAAAAGAAAACGCACCATGGAATGCATAATAATACAAGAAGTGCACTCATAAAGCAAGTATGGACAGAAGTAAGAGATTACACGAAATGGATAAGAATAAACCATCTTTTTCCTCCATTCATGTAGACAACATGAATGTAGACATTGTTGTAAGCTACACACAATGAGATCCAAAATTGTCGTTGGTGACAAAAAATAAGTGTTTTTTCTGCCTCGCGAAAGGCGGTGAAGAAAACCATTGGTGGCAATAAAAACAGGTTCTGCACGTCGGTAATAAAAAAAAATAATTAAAAAAAGCTATTGAAATTTCCAAAACAGAAACTTTCAAAATTAAACTCAGTGACTGTACAGATCCAGGAGACCCTCATGCAAAGAACATTTTATACCATAAATCTTGCTGGGCAAAACATGTATTTATTGTTTTACGAAAAAATTGCGATCCTGAAGTAGTAACAAAGTCGCAAGACGTTTCTAATGAAGCTACAGACGTAGAACTTATGTGTGCATTAAATGATTTTCTTGTTCAGGAAATGTTACTACAATAGCAGACCATGAAGTGAATTATCAATCAATTGCAAATAAAAATGGAGGAAAAAATAAAACGCGAAAAGAAATTAAAAATCTCATTCGAGAAGAAATTGATGACGCTGTAATTAGTAATCTAAAAAGTGTAAATGAGTCGCAACGCGTATCTTTAAAGGAAACTGTATATATTACCCTATCTGATGCAGAAGATGATTTTATAGACATTGGAAAAAACATGAAAACTATCTTTGAAGCTGCAAACATTTTATGCAAAGCAATTTTATCTGATCAGAAATGGACATTTATAGGACCTCTTGAACAGAATCAGATAGTTGATGCCGTTCTAACCGAAGTTGATCAGTTTTTTAAATGGTGCTGCAACGTAAAATTCGAAATTAATTCTATTTATGAGGTGCAGAACAATATCGTGCTGAATAAAGCTAAAAGACTATTACACATGAATAAAATACTGTCTCCATACCAAGTTTCGAAAGAAACTCTTCATCGACACGCCCGAGATATGCCTTTGCAAGTTGGTGTTGGCTTTACTATGCAATCTGCTACCCGAAGCAAATATATAATTGATTTTTAACATAAAATAGGTGTTTCGATTGATTGTGCTTAAGTTCTACGTTTTTAAACACAGATAGCAACTGAGGTAATAAGGTGCATGGATGAGAGTGGCGGGATCTATATTCCTCCTGATCTGATAAAGGCAAGATTTTTATTTTGTGCTGCAGATAACATTGGTTTTCTTGAAGACACGTCTTATGGGAAGGAAACTTTGCATGGCATTGTAATGGTACTTTATCAACAGAAAAAGACTCGGATAGACAAAATACACTTTCTCTTACTTACTCCTTTTGCAGCCCGTTCCCTTTCGACATTACCTCAGTCCATGACTAAAATATCGTTGTATAAAATTGCAAACACAAGTAAGTCCATAGCATGTTCAGCATTTTGGGAAGTATTAAAAGATAAGAAAACAGAAAGTATGTGAGATATTAAAGGCATTATGACCACATTAGTATCAGAAAAACTGAAGGAATATTAGGACTCCATGCTTTATCAGGATGTGATACAACAGGTTCACTTGCTAAGAAGGGACACTATCTTGTTCGAAAATTTATAAGACGGCAGACAAAAATACTCCTGATGCTCTGAGTCATCTGGGGACAACCGAAGAATAGAGTGCAAATAATAAAGTTGCTATTGAAGGATTTATTTGCTCCGTGTATGTGCCGCTGACCAAGATTTCAGATATTGAAGAACTTCGTTGGTTCATGTTTTCCAAGCAGGAGGCTCAAAATGAAATTTTGCTTCCTACAAGAGCATCTTTGTTCCCATACATTTTAAGAGCGCGTTATCAGGTATTAGAGTGGCGTCTTGCTGACCAGCAACACCCTAATTCACCATCACCGTTAGACATGGATGGGAAAAGAAAGAAAACTTCTATGCTTCAGTTATGCGTACACTTCCTTGTGCAGCTGATTCCATCTTGAAACTAGTTCGATGCAGCTGTGTAAAGGGCAAATGCATTGTTTCATGCAAACGCAAGTCTCAAAACAATTCATGCACTGAACTTTGTGTGTGTGGAGGTGATGTGGACTTATGTGAAAAGCACCAGCCAACAAAGCGATATTGATAACACTTCAGATGAAGAACTTTAAGTAAGGACTGTTTGTTTACTTTTAAATCTATATTTTTGAATTAAAATCAGAGTTTAAATAATTTATTCATTACTTAGAGTATATAAAATGTAAATAATAAAATTGTCATTGCTTCCGATATTAAATAACGGAAGTTGTAAATTTTTTCTACACTAAAAAAAATAATAAAATAATAATAATAATAAATAATTTAAAAAAAAAAAGCTTCTTATAACCCCAAAACACGTGTATGCAAATAATTTTACAGGTTTTTTGGAATAATAAATTTGATTTTATCGT
The DNA here is from genome assembly GCF_026930045.1 of Uloborus diversus. Classification (NCBI taxonomy): domain Eukaryota; kingdom Metazoa; phylum Arthropoda; class Arachnida; order Araneae; family Uloboridae; genus Uloborus; species Uloborus diversus. The sequence continues at coordinate 55,827,249 of NC_072737.1, forward strand.
ACAAGCTCTCCAAAATATTTTTAAACTGATATTACTCACTAAAAAAAGTTCATAAAATCTGTATCGAAAATAAAAAATAACAAAATACAAAATTTATTTTATTTAGACAATTTGTTTTTAAATTTGAAATATAATAGTACTAAAATGTTAAATATGTGATATAAGTTTAAAAAAAATTCATAATATGCCTCAAAAATTAGTTAAAACCGAAAATTTTCATCAATATCTAGTGCAGCCGCCATCTTGGATTAATGACGTCACACAGGCCGTCTGACACAAATTCAAGCAAAACACCCGGTGACGCATTGTTATATAGGCCATAAGGAATGCATTAAAATTGTTCTCACAATTTCCTCACGAAATTTCCCACGGAGGGTCTTTTTCTTTAAGTATGCAACTGGACTACACCTTCCCCGCGTTTCAAAATAATTTGTAACAACTTGCAGAGCGATAAGGGCTAAGAGATTCATGAGCATTGCAAAACTGCAGTTGTGTACGTTTGAAAAGTCGCTTTCATATTCGTGGTCTCAAGTAATATATTTTGATCTTTAACTCGGCGCTTGAATTGAGTTGAGCCTAAGATTTTCCGTTGAAATCGAAACCATTAAAATTTGTGAATAAGAAAGAATAAACAAACGAATCGAAAAGACGTAACTATGGCAACGCCAAATAAAACATCAGTAATTTGAATGGAAATGAGATTTTTCGAACTTGATTAAAACTGCTTGTAACTTTTTTTTCTTTGGAGATAGAAGCTAAGTTTTCGACCATAGGTCGAGTTACAACTGGAGTAAAAAAGCAGCTCTTTCCAGTGGTGCCAAAAAGAAAACTGTGGGACAGTTTCTTAACTTTTTGCTGATAGATTTAATGAAAAAAGTAGTGCCTAAATTTTAGCTAAGCCTAAAATAGTTCAAGTTAAAAACGCAAATAACTCCCGCCGTATTTAAGTTAAAGCATTGAAAGAAATTGCATAGAACGCGGAAAATTCTACCCTTTCCAACGATATATAATATCAATATATGCAAGTAATTTTTCACCCTTTTAATAGGCAATAATAGGCAATTTGGAAAGAAATTTGACCTCAAAAACTAATTACAAAATAACAAATTCGAATTAAAAAAAAAAAAATCCCAGGTGCAAACCACCGGGACTCGAAGTAATTTTGTACAAAATTTCAAAGCTGTAGGTGCTATGTGGTGTCCAGGACGCAGGCCCGTCACAGACTTCCTTTCAAAATTTTCTTCGACTTTACTTTTTTTTTAATATAAAGAGATTATTTTATTGCAACGTACATGCACATTACTAGTGTACATTATAATATGTAGCATTATTTTTTCCGTTCAATGTATTTTTTCACCCCCCCCCCTCCCCATACGTATGAAGTTTGGGGGAGGGTTTGAGCATCCTCTTTTAGTTGAAATAGGAAGCTGAAATTCTTCAAGCGTATTACTATCTACAAGTCTAATATTGAGGGGTGCAGTAGCGTACCTACGGGGTCTGGTGCCCCGGGCAAACTTAAGAAATTGCGCCCCCCCCCCCGCAAGGGTCACCCGATGGGAAATCACCGGAGACCACTGTGACCTCCTCCAAAAAAATTTTTGGAGATCATTTGACTAATTGATGTGACAAATTAGGAAACAAAATTGCAACTTCGGTATTCTTTTCTTTTTTTCATATTGTGTTCAATGATACCCAATGTTCCTTCGCAGTAGATGTTATGTATGTATACTGTGCTTGTTCAACTTTTATCACTCGGTAAAATTGGGATTTCGTTCGGCAAATTGAGAATTTTTCACTTCCCAAAAATTTTAGTTCTTCCCCCACCATTTCACATAATTCCAATGAAGCCAATATTATTTGCAATCCGTTAATAAATATAAATAACGTGCGTTCGTGAACCAAATAAGAAGAAATATTTTTCAGTTCCGTTTATAGCAAAGGATTTATTTTTTTCAAAACAGCTTAAATTTTTAATAGAATTTGTTTCAAACCACTATGAGAATGTACAGTAAACATAATTTACACATTTAAAAGAAAGAAACCTTTAAAAAATTTTAAGTAAAAATCAAAGCATTTAAAAAAATCTATTACAATTAGGAAAACAAAGCAAGTACAAAAATCATTGCTAATCTGAAATTGACTGAAAACCACGACTATTAATATACAGCAAAATAAAAGTACATATATTCGTTAATAAGGTCTCCCAATATTTTGTTCAAATACGACTTTTTATGGTTTCATTATTTATTCTAATGAGAATAAATACTTAGCTTAAGAAAAGCTATACTTCAAATTACACACAACAAAATATCACCCCCTCCCCGAAAATAAAAGGAATCATAGAACACCCTCCAACACTGCTCCCTAGTATACAAATTGTGTGAATAAGTGTTTAGCTAACTCAATGCATTGGAATAGAATTTTGCACCACGAATGAAATTCTCCCCTCCCCCCCCCCCCTTTTTTGAGAATTCAAGATTGTTTCATCTTTACCTGTAGCTCTTTTTCTTGCGAGCATTTTTTATTTTAATGAATAAAAACATTTTTCTACTCATGATTTTTTTTTCAAAAAAATCTTTTTCCTTTTTTTTCAGACAGTCGAAATGTCGCCCCCCCTCCCGGCTGCTACGCCCCTGGCGAGAGCCACTCCTGCCAAGCCCCTTGTTACGCTACTGGAGGGGTGTCCCGTTATCTAGGAGAAACATTTTTTTTAACATGTTTTTTTGAACCACCCTAATACAGGGTATATTACAGTTTCATCTGGGGTAACCCGAGATGAAACTGTGGGCTTATTAAAACAGACATAGACACATTACCAACACAGTGACAACGTTGACTTTACAGGAAAAAGAAACTCTACTAGTTTTGTTTTACAAACGCTCGATACAGGGGCACCCCAATGGGAGGTCACTGAAACCTCACAAATATTTCTTTATTCGGAAAATTTTGTCTTACGATTCGGCAAAATTTGGAGTTCTATTCGGCAAAATTTGGAGTTCTATTCGGCAAAATTTGGAGTTCCATTCGGCAAAATTTGGAGTTCCATTCGGCAAAATTTGGAGTTCCATTCGGCAAAATTTGGAGTTCCATTCGGCAAAATTTGGAGTTCCATTTGGCAAAATTATCAGCGTTTGACGAATTTTAAGTTCTATTCAGGGCCGGATTAAGGATTTCGGGACCCATAGGCATTAGAAGTGTTGGGGCCCCCTCACACGTGTATTTTATACATAATCTCATATATTATTTCTCTAGCCTGTATTTCTGTCACCACGCAAATCCTTCATCAAATTTCATAGCTTACCCCTCATTTTAAAACTTATAGTTTTAGGTTGTGACGACAATTTTAAGTATTACCAATAATGTTTATTAACAATTAATACAGCAACTAAAAGGGAGCTCCATTTTTTTGCTTTTGACTTTCTTTCCTCTTTTTTTTGTTGTCAAAATGAACTTTTTTCTTACATATTTTCAACTTTAAGATTTCTCCGGGGCCCCTCAGAACCTCGGGGCCCCTAGGCAACAGCCTACATTGCCTATTTAGTAATCCGGCCCTGGTTCTATTCGGTACAAGTATCATCATTCGGCAAAATTTGGAGTTCCATTCGGCAAAATTATCAACATTCGGTGCGATTTGGAGTGTCTCTCGGCACAATTATCATCATTCGGCGAAATTTGGAGTTCCATTCGACGAATTGAGAATGTCAGACCTAACAAAAATTTAAGCTTGGTGCACTCTGGGCTCGACATGTGAATCTTTCGTGATGCGGCAGATATCAAGTTTAATGTTTAATTGTTGTTTCACTCCCTGATACATGCCACGTGATCGTTCATTTTCCAATGCGTGTGCCATTTCCTTAATAGAGAGCTTCCTGGTCGTTGGATACACTGTTAAAACTACGAGTGACTCTGTGAAACCATTTGGCTCCCTGAGGTGAAAACATAGTGCCTCCGGGTGAAATGGAGGCTAAAAAATGATCAAGGCGCCTTTTGGTTGATTTATTAATTTATTTATTAAAAGTATTGCACACTACAGAAAAAAATCCAATTACAGTGGCAAAAAATAATACGAAAATAGCAATTAAAACAAATTATACGTTTAAACTATTAAAACATCTAGACTTAATGTTAAAAATATCTAAATCACGACAATAAATGTTAAAAGGTTTGTAAAATTTAAAAAAAAAATATCAACATAGATAAATCTGGTTTTAAAAAAATAAATAAATAAATAAACAAGAACAACTCCTAAGAGTCCTATTTGGGACAGCAAGTTGGATCGAATTATCAATATTAGAGCAGTCAATTAAATTATTTAGTACCTTAGAGAAAAAGAGAAGACACAAAAGAGTTTACGGCGTGATTTAAGACTGGAAACATTATAAATATTACATAAATAAGAGTAAGTCAAAAAAAAAATCGTGGTTATCAGTTCTGTAACGCAAGAAATAAATAAAATTGTTTTCATGTATTTCTTTAATTAATGTCAATTGAGACCGCGCTATTTTTCTTAGTAGACATAATGGCTGACTAATATTGTTTTGTTTCTTCCAGGAATGTGTCCTTATTATTTTCCCTTTGTTTCCTGTTTGCTTTTAACTTTTCTCCCCCATGAATGTACTGACACATTTATTTTGATTTTCACATAATGACTTTAAAATTGACAGGAGCTCTATATAAAAGTAAAGATTATGTTATCCCCCGGGGTAAATAAAGTTTATTTGGTACAAATTTATTTAAAACGTTGTACGATGCGTGAATTTACATATATTACAAATTAATAATAATCAAAATAAGTAAAGCTGGTTGCTAAACAATGCCTGAAGACTGTATGTTTTCACAGAATTAGTGACAATTATCCCTCTTTTTAAAACCTAGTTAAACTTAAAATTCCTCCCCCCCCCCTCTTCTGACAGTTACTTGGGGCGTTTTCCCGCATCCACCCCGCTAAAAATATGCAATGAAAAATTACTGCCTATCAGTTTCTTCTTACTTCCAATTTTACCCCGTTTAATTACAGATTCAGAGGTTTGAGAAAGGTAATTATGCTTGGAGGAGGCTTCCAAAACTTCAGTGAGACATTCGGGGTATTCCTTGTGTGAAGATGATGTTTCGACTATGAATAATTTATATCAAGACTTCAAACTGTTAGGAAGTTGTATTTCGGATCAGGTCATTATTTCTTACTCGTCGTGCATGTCTTAGTAAAAGTTTTTGAAATTTTTATCTGAAAACATCATTTTTTTTAAAATTTAATATTAACACGCGTTTTTATTATTAAGCGTATTAACTATATCTCATTTAATTTTCAGTAGCAGGTACAAAAAACGGTACAGATAAAAAAAAAATCCTGAAGTTCAACGGTAAAAGTTACTGGCATCCATGTTGCCCGTAACTTTTACCGTAAAATCCTATTTTACTTTAAAATTTACGGTAGACAAAACGAGAGTTGAAAAACGCAACATGCGAGCAGCATATTGAATCTCGGGATCTTCGCATTGCCAGGTGGCTGTGCTGACCACCATACCAGTTGGGACAGTGTTATCTTCTTCGCACTGTGTGTCACATGGTGTAACAAATGGCGCTGCAATAGTTCATTTTTTTTCGGTACAATATGCTGCAATATTTTTTCTGTACTGTAAACGCATCATTTTACAGTATATTTACCATAAACGTTTCCTGAATTTTTAACAGTGTACATAATTTTGTTACATTTTGTTATGCACTGAAGACAGTGTTCTAGATTTACTACTAACTTATTCGAAAACGATATAATTAGATTTAAGTAATGATAAAATGTGTAGAGTGAATGTTGATGCACATATCCCTCACCGGGGTGACAACAGCGGCATATCTCAAATATGAAAAAAAAAACAGTATTGGAAAAATAAAGGTTTAATGCAATACTACCCCGTTTTACTGTTTTATTCTCCATGCTACCAAGTTACTTATAATGTTATGTTTATTTTCGTAGTATACATTAATAGCATAGTTAAGGCTCTATCTAACTAATAAGTCAATCTGATAGTTAAGAATACTAAATTCATAAACTGTTAGCTTGATTTAAAACAACTCTTTCGTTTCATCCCATCTTTAGTAAAATTGATAAAAATTATTTTCAAAAAAATAATTCTAAAGACTTTTTTTATAAGCTCGGTTCGCACTAAAAAGTATGAAAGAAAAGAGGTATGTGACTTCTTGATTGCAACACTCAAAAGTTGACGTTGATCTCAATATCTTTATGTTTATGTAAATTCTAAAGCAGTCAATAAAGTTAAATTAAACGTTTGAGAGAAGGAATATGGGCTGCATAGTAAAAGCTATTCATACAGAGCTGTATACCGCCTATTTCATTTCTCAAATTTTTAATTTTAATTTTATTGGCTGCTTTAGAATTAACATAAACACAACGATATTAAGATCAACGTCAATTTTGAGTGTTACATCAAGAAATCACATACTTCATCTGTTTCATACTTTTTAATGCGAACCAAGCTTATAAAAAGTCTTTAAAATAAAAAATCCTATATATTTTTTTGAATTCCAAAGATTTTTGTTTTGAAATTTGAGGGGAAACTTTTTAAAATTTAGAACATATTTACCTGTTACCTACCTTTATTAAAACGAGAAAGAAAAAAAAAAGACATGGATTTTCTGTATGATATAAATATATTGCGCATAAAAAGAATAGCCCTTATTTACCATTATTTGTTTTCAATACTGATGGTTTGTATGTCCGAATTTCAAAGCAATTTTGAACAAGTAGAGTGAAAAAAAGAAAAAAAAAAAGCTTTTAAAAACGCCTACAAATATATGCTTGCTCAAGCCTTAAGTTCAGCCTTGAAATTATCTTGTTAAATTTATAAACAATTTATTCACTCATTTTTTTCATTGTTCTTGGCAGCAATTAAAAAGCGCATGTATTTTAATTTTATAATTATTTCTGGCAACAATTAAAAACCGGAAGCAAAACACAGGGGTTATGACAGAGAATGTAAGCTAAGAAATAGTCTTTAATAAAAAAAAATATATAGACATGAAATAAAAATGCTAAATGGAAAATATTTTTGTTATGCCATGTACTGGCATATAATGGTTGAATTCAGTTATTTCGCGTATTATTTTCAGTTTTAAATAGAAATTTCCTTTTTTCAATTTCTACTACATTGAAACGGAAATATTTCATTTTTAAAAACCTTGTTAAAAGTAAAATCAAAAGAAAAACAGCATTCAATTATTTGTTTGCTGATTTTTTAAACCAAAATTTAAATTTATGTTTCATTCAAACACATTCAAATTTTATGAGATGTAGGTGATTATGCGAAAACAAAGTTTTCTGAAAGTCCAAAACTCGCTTCAAAATATGAATTTTTTCAAAATGTTCCTTCTCAAAAATATTTTACCGCAACATCTGTTAACGCAACATGAAAGAATTTCTTTTGCGGAGAACTTCCAAACGCATAAAGCAATTAGCGTCCTAAACAACTTTTCCCTCCAACTGAAGGTGAATATTTTTCAAGGACAAGGAGAAAATATTCTTTTCGAATGTAGTTATTCTGCTCAAAGTTTTGCCATAACTCAAATGGCACTGGTCAACGAATTTTAAAGCCACGAAAATTTCTAAAGGCAGTTCTTTCTCGAATTCAACTGGTTTGATGCACAAGAAAAACACCTTTCGCATACCACTTGTCACACGATTATACTAGTTTTAAGGAATATTTTGTTGGTAAAGATGTGACATAAAATATGTTAAAGTAAATTTTCACAAATTTTGGATAAGAAATTGAACAGTGTTGACAAATCTACATTTTAATTAACCCGCCAGAAAACTTTTGAAGCGTTTTTGAAACATTTCAAAAAGAAACTTCAAAATAAAATTTATATTACAATAGATATAATTCCTAAAATTACTTTCGTTTAACTGTTTTCAAATATTTAAATACTACCTAGTTATGACCTAGCTAATTATAACCTCGTTTACAATGATTTCTTAACGAACAGAATGGGGTCTTTTCCAGAATTTGAAAAGTTTTTTTTTTTTTTTTTTTTTTTTTGAGAGAGAGAGAGAGAGCATGCTTAAAAACATAGGATCTAACAATTTTTTAAATAATTTGTTTAAGTTTAATATTCTTAAAAAATTACTTAAATCGATGCGCTTTCTTTCTTTACATTTCTTGCCGATGACATCACAAATGATGAAATGTCATTCTGTGTTGCCATTTTCACAGAGCAAAATTCGCATCTTTACTCACGTATATTGACAACGATATGGTTGATAGCAAGCGTAGAGCGCAATTTTAATTCGCTTCTTGATTATCATACCGTGGAAAACGCGGTACAAAATGCGCCAAAGAGCATCATTTGTGACGTCATCAAGATCACGCCTTGTTTGCAAAATCCGACATTTTAAAAATTAATTTAAAAATAACTATTTGGGAAAATGAAAAAAATTTCTGGGTCCATGTTTTTTTTTTTTTTTTTTTTTGCTTATTCTATCAATTTCAGTGACTAAAAGTACTACTTTTGACTGAAGGAAACAACCGCATTGCAGTGTGACATTTAAAGAATATTTTCATTTGAGTTATAATTAAAAATTTTAAAGATAAACTAACTCCTATCTTTAACTCCAAGGGTGCAGTTTGAAGTAAAAAAATTTTATAACCCTCTAAGACTGGATTTGAAAAAAAATTTCAACTTTATTAGAATTGACATGTACTTTATTCTTAAGATTTTCTTTTCTATAACATAAAGTGATATTGTGTTTCTTTGTACAAAACGTGCATGAGTTATTACTTTAAGGGCAGTCTATCATTCAATGAGATAATTGCAAGCAAATAAAACACCTTCCGGGTACGTTTCAAAATGACCCTTTTTAGAGCTACAATTTTCTTTATCATGATCTGAATTTGAACAAAACACACAAAATTTATCGAGAGGTGTCAAGAGTTCAACTGCAGAAGGAGTATTTGCAATATTTCTTTTATTAAATGACTTTTAAAAAAAATTCTTCGTTTTATCAAAGGCAAATTTATTCCTTTCGGAATTTAGAATATTTTGACCTTCAGGAAATTGGGTTTCTGCTTCTTGTGTTGAGTAAACTCGTTCTTTAGTCTCAATTTCTACTCTAATAAACTCCATTAAGTCTTGAACGCTCAAATTTGCCTTCTGAGATTGTTCTCGCGTAAATCTGTGGGTTAAATCAGATGGAAGCACTTTTAAGATCAAAGGGCAAAGTAATATACAATATGTGTTTATAGCCACATTAAGCGATTCTAGACTTCTAATTTCAACAATACATTTATCCAGAGGCGGCGATTTAAACTGAAAAGTGCGGGGGGAGAGAGGGGCAAAAAAAAAATAATCATAACGACAACTAAACTGCCGTGTGCAGGTAAAGGACAGTAACTTTTGTCATCTAGTGTACGTTATCTTTAATGAACAAGCTCGCGTATTTGGTTTCCGCTGAAAAAAAGGCTCGGAAAAGATGTCTAATTCCAAGATTTCTTTATTGTAAGTATTGAATCCAAAACGCGTTTCTTCAAATATCTCGAAAACTCATTCCTGCAGATACTGCCGTTTACCTGCACACGGCAGTAAAAGTCATAGGACTTTAAGCAGCAGCAAAAAAAGAAAAAAAAAGAGGGAAAACAAAGTGCAAAATTTTGCCTGGACTGGTTTTGACAGCAGATGTGTGGTAATTGATGTCTAACAACTTAACTCAAGTTTTTATTAAGATTTCAATAAATTTTGTACACATATCTTTCCCCAAAGAAACACTTAGACATGAATTAAACATACGTCATCTACCCCAAAGTATTTTGAAATGTCACAAACACTTGGTAATAATTTCATTGAGCAAGTACGGCATGTTTAAGTAAAACAAATGATTTACTAATATCTAAACAATGAATACATAAACTAAACATTACTGCTTGTGCTAAATAATGTTTCATAAACATATACAAAGTAAAACAAATAATTATGTTCTGAAAATTTTGACATTTCTGCTTTTCTTTATAATTTCTAGTTTTGGTTTCTAAATTGGAAAAAAAATATAAATGAACCACAAAAAGTGTGGGAGGGGGCTCTTGCCCCCTCCCCCGAATCGCTGCCACTGCATCAATCATAAAGAGTACGTAATACAGGTAAATCCCTACAATTTTTTACATATTGAATATTTAACAAATTATTCAAATGAGCTTAGACTAAATCTGAATGTCTTCTGAAACGAGATAGAAAATTTTCAAACGCAATCTTATAGTTTCCCGCTGTCTGTAAAACCGCTTACTGCATTTGCAGCCGAACCACCAAGTAGCGATTTTAGATACGAAAATTAGTCAACATCTGTTAACGAAGGGTTTTCATGAACTGCATTTACAAGCTGACTCCAAAAGTTTAAATTTCTATCTCTTTCTCCGTAATATTTATCTATGCGAAGTTTAGGCAAGTGCACACTGAATAAATTGAAATTTTCAAATCCCGAAACCGTTTAACTACCAGATGTACTTACTGAATTTTAAAATTTTCCGATCAATTTTTAATTTTAATGTGCGCATTCTATCACTATATTCTGCACAACCGAAAATTTCACTCTCAATATCTTTTTCATCTGTTAAAGGCACAATTTGTTCATTTAAGTCTTTGAAAAGTACAGTTTTTTCGTCAATTGAATTTTCACAGCCTCAAAATTTTCCATTGCTTGTGCTAGTGTTATTAAACTTTTCCTCTATTTTATTTCAAATGCGTGTAGCTAGTATTCGATACGGTGTTCGTGTCGCTTTCAATGCTTTTAAGACCATAATGAATGGCAAAAACTATATCAAATAACGTAAAAGTTGGTATTTTTACTTACCCTTTTCTAGGAAGGTTCAATTATCCAAAGTTGCTTAAAAATCCGAATTGCACGATAATCCAACTTTTCGATAATCCAAATTGTGCTCGAGGAAGAGCCAATTTCTATTCCATTCAAAAAAAAAACGATAGTTCAACATTTCAAACTTGTAAGATTTTTAATTTGAAACTGGAACATATGTACACTAAAAAATTTGTAAAAAGACGACACACTTCGAAACAACATTGACGGCAAACGAACCTTCGAATAGCCACGATTCAATACAGCAATGCCATTTTGTAGGAATCTCAGTGCTACCTACTCGAAATTAGAAAACTATCTGGTGCTCATGACACATAGGTTGATGACGATAAGCTAAAACAACATGAGCCAGCTTCTTCAATAAGTTAAATGTGTCTGGGAATTTAATTCCATGTTTCCAAAATTTCGTTACTCGCATGTTTACTTATATTGATTGTTTATCTTTCTATTCTAATTAATTTCAAATTTTTACATGTTTCCTTAGTCTTTCGAAGCCATATTGAACTAGGCTGGAAATCAATCAGTTGCATTTATAATTCTTCAATTTCAAAAGAGATTATTTTAATTTATTAACTGAAGCCACATCAGGGTACGTAATAAACTTGAGCGTTTTCCGATAATTCTTTGAACTGAGAAAATATCGCTGAAAATTCTTTGATTGAAGAAACAATTACGTAAATAGATTCTTTAACCACTTTTTTTTTTCTTTTGTGTCGTTCGTCATGGACATCTAAACCCCTCGTTTCAAGTTTGAGAAGTATTTGCAGTTTCTTGTAATGATATAATTTCTGAAAACATGCAGTTTAGCGTCAAAAGCGGCAATGTAATTGCAAACTTGTCCGTTTTTGAACCAACCTTTTTTGCTTGTCCACATTCCGGGGCACCCACATTACGAACTGAGACTAGTTTTGAAAAAAGGTGGAGATGAGTTGTCCATTTCTTCATTTTGGAATGTCGCTGAATTTGTTCACAATTCTTCATAGTGAACTTGGCTATTTTGAACTGACGTTTTGATCAGTGGCGTGCCTAAAAATTTTTTTCACTTGCCTTCAATGGCACGCGTGCCATCATTCTTGGCATTCTTCATCATGAACTTATGCATCAAAATGTGTGACCTACTGATACATTGAAATTTAAGATTTTCTCTGTAAAATGTTTACATTTTTCACAACGTAACAAGGTTTCCTTACCCTCAAGCGATTTGTGCGTAGTTTATAAACTGCTGATTTTATTCGGTCATTATTCTAGATTCCCATAGTGTAATTCACTTATATAGTGGAAATCTAATTTCTTAGGATTGTCCCTGAAGTGTTCCTAAATTTTCTTTAAAATTGCAAAAGTTTGATTTCAAATTATGCTCAGAAATAATTATTGTTACGTTTATATTATCTTAACACTCTTCATGTTTTCATGTTTATTTATGTTTCAAATACTTTTTATTTGAAAACATTAGCTATGCCACACATAAAAGTTGATAAATACACACAAAAGAAAGTAGAGATCAATAAAATATTTAATAAGTAAAATTTTATTGAAATTAAATTAAATCCGAGTAAAATAATGCAATATAAAATAAAATAAACCGATTAAAATTTTAATAACTTGACAGAAAACAGATTAAGTAAATAACTAGCCCATTTTCGTAAATACGTGAACTTAAGATGTGAATAGTGGCGCACACCCCCAATTTAAACATATCAAATAAAATGCTACCATGCTTCCTATAAAATGTTTTTTTTTTTTAATGCGATAATTCTATTCCTTTATATTGAGAATCGGGACTGACACTGACACTCGCTGAATGTAGAGTATATAACAGAAAAGCTTGTTCTCTGACATCTTTCTGCTAATGACCCAAATATTATCCATCTACGAAGGGCAAAAGGAAAATACTAGCGAACAAGATTGGTTTCCAGCTTTTGCAGAAGGATGGAGATTTTTTTTTATTTCTTATGTCTTACATGTGCACATTAGTGTAAAGCAGTCTTGGCAAAACATATAAGTTAACCATTAATGTGTATGACAATAGAACATATTCGTCCATAACAATATAATTAAACACTTTGACATTTTTTTAGCTTTAAAGATTACAAATCTAATGTTTCTACGGTAGATATGTAGATAATAAAGAAATGCCTGAGCCAATTTTTAGTGAAAAAAATTGACCATTCTTTAATTATTATATATCCATTTAATTCTTAAACGAGTATCATTTTTAAGCAGTTTTGCTATCACTTCTTTTACGTTATGAGTATTTTAGATTGTAACAAAACAACAATACTATCTTCAGTGTTTTACCTACTACTTCTTGTTTCTAATTATTAAATTTTGAATAAAGAAAATTTTACAGTCTGGATGTTTGGGAGAATTTCCACTTTAAAAAGTTCATTTAAAATTATTCTCAACTTGTAACGTAAACTAAAAAGCCAAAACATTCTGCGTATTGTGTGGAATTACTTGCTAAAATTACGATAAACTAGTTGAGCTTTTTCTTAAATTGTTTACTTATTGATAGTCAAAAACAACTTCAGAAGTTGCCTTTGAAGTTTTGGAAAAAGAGGCAGGTAAATCCTTGTGGCTGGAGAAACATTCCAATAACTAATCCATAGCATCTCGGTATCGTTTCAAAGCAGACGAATTGGAGACATTTTTCAGCAAAAATATCAACGGATACTTTGATAGATTTTTGCGATTGAAAGAGTATACATACACCTCAACTCGTTATATTAGAAGAATTAAGACACCTCTGAGTAATAATTACTGTCACTCTTTCCTTGTTTTGAAATTAGCTGTAATAATGAAATGTCACACCAGATGTTTCACATGCTCATATCTTCAGTAAAGTGCAATATTTGACTTTTGTTCTTTTCTGACTTGAGGTTTTTTTTTTTTTTTTTGTATACTTACAGACGACGTTTTATAAACATGAATACCTAGAAGTCAACTTTAACGTTTTCACAGCAGAAACGCTTAGTTAGTTGCACAACGGGAAAAGTTTTTGTGAATCAAGAAATATTCCAAGTTATATTATTGGAAAGTTGAAATATTGGTGAATATTTTTCAAAAATCTACTTTTATATCAATTTTTTTCCATTTTGAGACCATACACACACTTTAACTTCAATCTGTTTTGAGAAACCTGAAATCTATGGAGTCTGGACAACAATCATAAGTCACACATTCTTTAATCTAATGTTTTACAAATTAATTAAAATAATCCAATGTCACACCACATATTTCACATACTCTTATTCAATCAAGTGCAATATTTGACCTCTCCCTGCTCTGAAAAATTCCATTTTTTCCCTTTTTCCATTCTTTAAAGGCGTGAGCCGAAATGCGGAAGGGGCTTTGGAAGCTCGAATCCAAAAATGATGGATTACCTCACAGCCACTGAATAATAGATTGTCATCACCGTAATGGCAGCGCTCTCTTACAAATATGGCGTCCTTTAAATATGGCGGCATTTTTCTCTGCTTGGTCGCGTCGAATTCTTTTCTTCCGTCGTTGCTGTATCGGCTTTTCAGATTTTTCGCACAAAAGATAGCTTTCACAAATTTCGTTTCCCACATGAATTTTTTCTCATTTTCTTGATGTTTATAAAAAATGATTCAGTTTGATGTGAGAAAAAACTTTTTTGAAAAAGAGAAAGCATGTACGAAGTATTTGTACCACGCAGCAGTTCCAGCGTTTTTGTACAGTAATTACTGAGCTCTTCATACTTACGAATAAGAAAAGAAAATATTTTAAGAAATAAATTAGATTGTAGCATTTTCAGGTAACTTTAAACCATAAGATTTATTTTTCACCGCTTTATTTTTCAATTTCAGTACGTGTATTTTACTTCAAAAATAACTGTTGAATTTGCAATGCTGCACTCTGGTACTAGCTTTTTAATATGCATTTACAACTTTTCGTTTTAGAGCAAAAAAAGAATGGTGGTGTTTCAACCGTGTATAGTATCAATAGTAATAGTGATCCGTAAAGAAATTGTTTTACATACTTAAATTATTCTCAAGGGGTTCTGCGTGCCCTCCTCCAGACTCCTAACCGACATCACATCTGTTTATTAACTCCTGACATACGTGTTGTAACACGTACGCAGTTGCAGAAGTTATTGCTGCAACGATCTACAATTTCAGTTCGTTAAAATTAACAGGTAAAAAGGTATAAACACAGTATCCGTCACCACAGGAGAAAATCACGTGGTGCTAGGTCTGGTGACTTGGGGGGGGGGAGGCAATCATAAAGTAATTAATCACCTCTCCCCTGATCGCCATTTGACAAACTGAATAATAAATAAAGAGTGGACCACATGCGATAACACGCAGTGACATCTAGTGATGGCCAACTGAAATTTTATAACTCCAGAGCTGCGTGTCCAATGTTCCCTAATCGGTAGCTTTATGAAACCTCATCCATTCTTTCTGAGTCACACTGCATTATTCAACTGCTCTGAAGTGCGGTTTAGAAGCTACACTTGAATGCCAATTTGAAATTATTGAAATATCTCGTCCTTTACACTGTGAAATTATACGCAGTATTATAACTACCATAACCGTGTAATATTATAATAGGAACAGCTTCACTTTTTTTGCTCGAAGTTGTGCTGTTTTTATTAAAATTGATATTACATCACTTTTCTCACATGATTCAAAAGCACCTTAAATCGAAGTATAACGCAAAACCGGGATAATAATTGCTTTTAAATGTAGTTTTGATAATTATTCGTTCCTGCTTTTGCATAACTTGCCTATAATTTATATACAAATACAAATGTGACGACCAGCAACAGGCTCTTGGGCCAGCTAGGCTGGACCTAGTCAGTTTATTTATTTATTTATTTTTTCTTTTTTTTTTTTTCAGTTTTGTGCTAGTATATGCAATAAAACTACAAACATGATCTGAACAGTTAAAAATCGAAGAGTTGTAGAATGTAGATTAAAGTTACTCTGAATGACTGTACTTTACATCCATACCAGTTATGAGATAATTTCAAAATCTTTAGTTCCCGTCTTCGCCGGTGTTACGAACTTATGTATGTCAGTTGACCGCCCTTAGCGGTCAACTGACTCATCTTTTATGTATTAAGTAGTCAATATTAAAATTGATGATTATAATAATTCTTTTGGAATCCACAAGCAATCAAAAGTAATAAATGAAAAGTTCTTAAGTGTACACATTAAAATTTAAACTTGAATGTATCACTTTTCACCACTAGAATTCCAGAGTGCTTCTGTGAAACACAACTTTCATATCTTGAAGAATACACTGCCGTGGGCAGGTAAAGGGGAGAACTGCAATTTTTTCTTTTTCTTTCTTTCTTTTTTTTTTTTTTTTTTTGTCATCTAATGTGCGTTAGTTTCAGTACTTCCGGCTTTTTTAGTTTCTGCAAGAAGAAGAAAAAGCGGGGGGACGTCTAATTCCAATATTTCCCAATTGTTCGTATTAAATCCCAAACGAATTTCTTCAAATATCTCGAAAGCTCATTTCTGCAGATACTGCAAAGACAAATGTGATGCCTAGTATAGGCTCTGGGCCCCGATAGGCATGTCCTAGTCAATTTGTTCGTCCCCAATGAAGACCAGTGGCCCTCTTAAGGCTATCTAAAAGAATAAAAATACTAAATAACGAATAAATACCTTTGTGCTGAAGATTCAAAAAATCAGTAATCCAACGTCATAAAGCACGAAAATTGCAAAAAATTGCAGAAACTTCCCGGTGACTTTTCATTCAGAAGCTCACACCTCTTTGCATTGAAAAAGGTGTTCCTTGTAACACCGAAACACGTGTCTGCAATTTTTTGCAATTTTTGTGCTTTATGACGTTGGATTACTGATTTTTTGAATAAAAATACTAGTTATAATAAAGCATTAAGTAATAGCTCACTGGGTAAAAGATGCATGTAAGGCTCGTCCCAAAGAATTGCGTCAAAAATTAAGTCGCCAGCTTAATGAAAAAAAAAAAAAATTCAACATAAATGAAGAAATTTCTCCCGCAACACGTAGATTTTCTTAGGGAAAGCGTGAGGACTAAGTATCTCTTTCGTCATTAGCTACTAAATTTAAGTTTTATGAATAGACTTTCCTTTTAGTATCTCTGAAAACGGAAATTCCCCTTTTCGTACTAGTCTAAACATCACTTTGTTAGTGTAAACAAATAACCAATTCGCATCAATCATTTATTTTTTTCATTCTAAATATGAAGTTGATGAAAGGTAATTTCCCCAAACCATGCTGTTTGTGTTATGTTTTTAAAAATGGAAAGAGAAAGTTTCTACCAATTAAAGAAAGGGTAAAGATTTTCGATATGATTGAATAACTAACAAGTGCGTCGAATATAACTTAATTGCTGTATCTATTGCACAGTATTATTATAATGCTGCATTTTATTATTGCTAAATACTAAAACATTATACGCAGTGGCGCACATACAAGGGTGATGGGGGTCCCCTTCCATCGCCCTTGAGATTTTTTTTTTTTTTTTTTTTGAATGACTATATTCCTATTTATGTAGTACGCAAAATAATTCCGAACAAAAGTAACAATAATTTCAGATTTTATAAATGAAAAAATAAATTTATTTCTTCTTTTTTTCCCTTGCAATGAACGGCATATGAAAATAAATTGTTCTATAATAATTCAATTTTGCTTCGGTGTTTTAATTTTTGATTAAGAGAAAAGTTAATACATTCATTTATTGTGCTTTCTAGTATTTTAATTAAGAATTTATTAAATACTAAGTAGTTATTCAATAATTTTTAAGAAATATTTTTCGTTACCTACAACCGATAGAACCAAAAGAATATGTTTGCATGTTGGAGTATGGTATGAGAATGGTTGACCTCCTATCATGCCCCACTTACTTTGGAACATTCCTGTGTGCGCCGCTGACTATACGTACCATACCGTTTCGTTCTCTTCCATTGACTTGTGCATCCCAACTGTTTTCTATGTTGAATAACACTGCTTAAAACAAATAAACAAACAAACAAAAAAAAAAACAATAAAAATTCGATATTTTATGTAAACAGTCTGAGAGGTTTTTCAAAATGTCTAAAATATTTGGTTATGTTCATAAAAAGTTTGTATGTACATACCCGTTTAAACAACGCTAAATTTCAACTTACGCGAGTGTCCTTGGAATGCATCTCGCGTCCCGCGCCTTTAACTGTATTGCTTTCTGTCAAACTAATAACAATATTCTAAAGAAGAAGTCATAAGCTTCTTCTTGACACAGCTCTTCTTTTTTTACAGCTTGAGGATTTTGTATTTTCCAGGGAGGAGGTTTTATTTCATTTGAAAAAGATTAAAGCAACTAAAGCTCCGGAACCAGATAATATTTATCCAAAAATTTTAGTTGAATGTGCAGAGGAATTAGTGGATGTTATTTTGAATATTTTCAATGCTTCTTATAACTCGGGGACGGTGCCAGAGGACTGGAAGCTGGCTAACATAACGCCCCTCTTCAAGAAGGGGTCTAAAGGTCTTGCTGGGAATTATAGACCTGTAAGTTTGACTTCGGTGATTTGTAAGACTTTCGAAACTTTGATCAAAATTAAGATCATGATGTTCTTAGAGACTAATAGTCTGTTGACTAGTTTGCAGTATGGTTTCAGGAAAGGTAAATCCTGTACTACTAATTTATTGCATTTCTACGACAAGGTTACCTCAGCTTTAGATAACAAAAAATGTGTGGATGTTGTTTATATTGACTTTCAAAAAGCTTTTGACAAGGTACCGCATGTTGCTCTTCTCAGCAAGTTAGCTGACATTGGAATAGGAGGAAAAACTTTACTTTGGGTTAGAAATTGGCTTACTGGTAGGAAGCAAAGAGTAGTTGTGAGAGGAAATCATTCTAATTGGAGTGATGTTTTAAGTGGGGTTCCTCAGGGATCAGTTTTAGGGCCTCTTTTGTTTATTATATTTATGAATGACATCAATGAAAATATTTCTGGAAGCATGAATTGTTTTGCTGACGATGTAAAAGTGTTTTTTTACTATAATTTTTCATTATTACTGTCTAGTTTTAGGTTTTTTTACTTCACTTTATCATGTAATTTAGTTTTATTGTGTTTTGGGGGCTCATTTTTGCTGTTATTGTATTCTTGAAGTGTTTTTGCATTTTTTGGAGCTAAGCCTAACATGTGGTGATCTCCTGGTTTTTGATCTTGTGTGCTTTATTGGGTGTAGCAACTCTGTTTATTTACTGCTGTTTTTAGTATTTATTGTGTTTTTTTGCATTTTTATCTTTCTGTTTTGCCTTTTGGAACATATTCACTGAGTAGAAATGGGTGTTATATGCATTATGAAAGAGGTAAAGAGTGGGAAGGGGGACAGGTGGATCTCTTGTGATTTATGTCATATGTTCTGCCTGTATAAGGGGGAAAATGAGTCTGTTTTTGAGGAGGATTATATTTGCACTAAATGTGCTGAACTCTCAGACTTAAGACTTAAGATGCTAGTTTTGGAAGCCCAGTTAGCATTAGGGTGTAAGCCAGTTGTAGAGGGTATAAATGTTCCAGAGATTCAGGGGGAAGTTTCAAATGAGGAGTTAGATTGGGAAACTAAGGATGTAATTTTGGGGGACTCTATGGTAAGGGAGGTGGGTAACACAGTTGGGAGAGTAAAGCGTAAGGTGGCTAGGTGTTGTTTACCAGGGGCTCGGGTAAAAGACGTTAATATGGTTGCTGAAAAGAAGGGAGTATTGAATAAGGAGGACATGGTTACTTTGTGGGTGGGAACAAATGATGTAGGCCACAGTAAAAATGAGGAGTTTTCTAGGGAATGGGAATCCCTGTTGGATAAAGCAACCAGCTTTTCGACGAATGTCCAAGTGGTTGGTTTGCTTCCCAGGTATGGAGTGCATAGGAGCTGGCTAAATCAACGTGCGAGGTGTATGAACTTGCTACTGAAGTCTATTTGGGAAAAGCGCAGTATCAGGTTCATTGATGTATGGAGTCATTGTAAACGGGATTGGATTGCTAGGGATGGCCTGCATCTGAGCTCTACAGGGGTCAAAATGGTTAGTGGATTTATTTTAAGGGCTTCGGAGTCAAAAAACTAAGTTGGAATGGGGGGCATGGTTCAAGCATCAGGTATCGTGAGAATGAAATTTTTTTGGGTATTGCTAGAAATGGAAATAAAGTGACGAACAAGAGTAGTAATGTTAACAATTGTAATTTAGGAAATTTCAGGGTGTTAAATAAAAGCAACTTAGGCATGCTTAAAGTTTTCTATACCAATGCTCGCAGTATTAGGAACAAGATGGATGAATTGAAAAGCATAGTTATGGATGAGAAGTTGGATGTTATTGGAATTACAGAGACATGGGCTACCGAATGTGATGCAGAGTTATTACATATTGCTGGGTATAATTTGTTCAGACAGGATAGAGTAGGTAAAAGAGGTGGTGGGGTGTTATTTTATGTTAGAGACAATTTTATTTGCAATGAATTGGTCATAAATGATAAGCCTACTGATATTGATATGGTTTGGCTGGAGTTGATGAGCAATAAGGGCAAAAAGCTACGCTTTGGAAACATTTATAGGCCACCTAATTCAAACCAGGGACAAGATGAACAGATGTACCGTATTATTAGTGACATGTCCAGTAAGGGATCCATTATCATAATGGGGGATTTCAATTTTCCGGGTATTGATTGGAATAATTTTTATCCTGGTAATGGCAAAGAAGAGGAATTTTTAAAAGTAATTGGTGACTGTTTCTTAGATCAAGTTGTAACTCAGGGAACTCGAGAGGAGGCCATTTTGGATCTAGTTTTTTGTGACATAGGTAGTTTTGTTCAGGGGTTGAGTGTAGGGGAGCATATTGGAGATAGTGATCATAACAGCATTAGGTTCCGGGTTAAATTTGAAGTGTGCAAAGATGATAATTTTAGGTTTGTGCCCAATTTCAGAAACACCGATTTTGTTGCACTTAGGCAGAGCTTGAAAGAGGTTTTTTCGTCAGGGTTGGAAAATAGCGACGTAGATCATCAGTGGACGGAATTTAAGGATAAACTTGCTAATACCGTTGGGGACTATGTTCCATTTAGGAGAAAAGGTGTTAGTACCAAAATTTGGCCCATGTGGTTCTCCAGGGAGACTAAAGAAGCTCTTAATTATAAGCAAGCCACTTTTCGTAAGTTTAAAGAAACTGGTCAGAGTGCGGAGAGGCTCCAGTATGGTAAGGCAAAGCGAAATTTTAAGTATTTGGTACGGATTCAGAAAAGGGAATTGGAGCAAAGGCTGGCAGATGACATTGATGGGAACCCAAAGAGGTTTTTTGCTTACGCTAATTCTGGGAAAGCTCGAAACAGTCAAATTGGGCCTTTGGTTGATGAGTATGGAAATTTAATCCAAAACGATAGGGATATTGCAAATGTTCTAAATAACTTTTTTTCCAGTGTGTTTAACGATAACTGTATCTCAACAGTTGACACTAACAAGACACAAGCTATTATACAGCTTGAGGATTTTGTATTTTCCAGGGAGGAGGTTTTATTTCATTTGAAAAAGATTAAAGCAACTAAAGCTCCGGGACCAGATAATATTTATCCAAAAATTTTAGTTGAATGTGCAGAGGAATTAGTGGATGTTATTTTGAATATTTTCAATGCTTCTTATAACTCGGGGACGGTGCCAGAGGACTGGAAGCTGGCTAACATAACGCCACTCTTCAAGAAGGGGTCTAAAAGTATTGCTGGGAATTATAGACCTGTA
The DNA here is from genome assembly GCF_026930045.1 of Uloborus diversus. Lineage (NCBI taxonomy): Eukaryota > Metazoa > Arthropoda > Arachnida > Araneae > Uloboridae > Uloborus > Uloborus diversus. The sequence continues at coordinate 55,848,843 of NC_072737.1, forward strand.
AGTTTGACTTCGGTGATTTGTAAGATTTTCGAAACTTTGATCAAAATTAAGATCATGATGTTCTTAGAGACTAATAGTCTGTTGACTAGTTTGCAGTATGGTTTCAGGAAAGGTAAATCCTGTACTACTAATTTATTGCATTTCTACGACAAGGTTACCTCAGCTTTAGATAACAAAAAATGTGTGGATGTTGTTTATATTGATTTTCAAAAAGCTTTTGACAAGGTACCGCATGTTGCTCTTCTCAGCAAGTTAGCTGACATTGGAATAGGAGGAAAAACTTTACTTTGGGTTAGAAATTGGCTTACTGGTAGGAAACAAAGAGTAGTTGTGAGAGGAAATCATTCTAATTGGAGTGATGTTTTAAGTGGGGTTCCTCAGGGATCAGTTTTAGGGCCTCTTTTGTTTATTATATTTATGAATGACATCAATGAAAATATTTCTGGAAGCATGAATTGTTTTGCTGACGATGTAAAAGTTATGGGGATTGTCGAAAATGAAGAACAAGTAAAACAGCTGCAAGAGGATTTAGGTCATATTACTAAGTGGGCAGATAAATGGGGTATGGCAGTTAATGTAGGGAAATGTCAAGTGCTACACTTAGGTCATGGAAATAAGCGTATGAGATATCGTTTACAGGGTTCAGTCATAAATCAGGCAGAAAATGTTATGGATCTGGGTGTCTTTATAAATCAGGACTTCAAGTTTAGTCAACAGTGCAGTATTGCTAGTAACAAAGCCAACAAAATGCTTGGGTTCATCAATAGATCTATTTCAAACAAATGTAAGAAAGTTCTTCTGCCTTTATATAGGAGTTTAGTAAGACCTCATTTGGAGTATGCTGTTCAGTTTTGGTCGCCTTATCTGAAGAAAGATATTTTTGTATTGGAAAGGGTTCAAAGAAGGGTAACTAAATTGGTAAGGGGACTCTCCGATTTAGATTATGATACCAGACTTAATAGGCTTAACATGTATAGCCTGGAGCAAAGGAGAGTCAGAGGGGACATGATTCAGTTATTTAAATTTATCAAAATGAAAGAGGTAAATGGATTAAATTTTTGCGGGGAGAGCAGGACAAGGGGTCATTGTTTTAAGCTATTTAAATCTCAGGCTAACTTGGAAATCAGGAAAAACTACTACTTTAGCAGGGTCGTGGGCACTTGGAATAGCTTACCGGAAGAGGCGGTAATGAGCAAGGGAGTGGCTAGCTTTAAGAGGGCCATTGATCTTCATTGGGGACTAATTAATTGACTAGGACCAGCCTAGCTGGGCCCAGAGCCTGTTGCTGGTCGTCACATTTGTATTTGTATTTGTATTTGTATAATCAATTCGGCTAACTGATGATGTTAGCTTTTAATTAACTGAACTTCTTTCTGTGAGATGAGAAATGTTTAATTAATGTGACTCCTCAAACTTGATGTACCCTCTACAAAGAATATTGCAGTTTTTTTTTTAAATCAACTGAATAGTATTTTTCCATTGTTAATAGTTACAACTTTCTATAATGCCATAAGCAATTACTCAATTCGCTTAAAACTAGCTACATATTTCATACCCCTTTCCCCAGGGCCTAATTAAAATATCAGGGGGCCAAAACCCAAATAATTTTCAGGACCCCCCGTATTCAAACTTGGAAATTTTAGCTATTAACTAAAACAATTTTGGCCCTTTGGGACCCCTAAATAGTTGGAGCCCTAGACCACAGTCTATCAGGGCCAGCCCCCTCCCCCTCCTTTCCAAGGTTGGTGCTTTGGGACCGTGCTCTACGTTCTCATGGCCGTGGTCCTCTGTATCAAACGCACCAATGAAATAAAAATAAAAGATTGTTCTTCAATAAAAAGTTTTTGTGGATTCGAAGTTCAAAGAAAACATTTTAATATGGCGTTTAACTTTTCTATTTTCGAGCAGCAAACCAAAAAATAAAAACAAATTTCGAATATAGCGGGAGCTGAGTACATGATTTTAGAAAAATCGCTAAGTAATTAAATGTATTTTGTTTTCATAAACATGCATTTATTAATTTAATTACTAAATTGAATCTTAGAAAAGAAAACATCTTAGAAAGAAAAATCTTAGAAAGAAAACATTTTAATATGGCGTTTAACTTTTCTATTTTCGAGCAGCAAACCAAAAAATAAAAACAAATTTCGAATATAGCGGGAGCTGAGTACATGATTTTAGAAAAATCGCTAAGTAATTCGGAACTCCAGCGCTCGAATACGCTACCTTGTGGTGGTGATTTACAAAACTGCAAATGAAGCGTTCCACGTGTGTCTGTTGACGTAAACACAGGCAGTTTGTTCTGAGTATTTATTAACGCAATCGATGTGTCTTAGTTTGCTTTCAGCTACAGAAATTAATTCGTCACTTAGTAGTATTCTCGAGCTTTTCAAAATAATGTTAGTTTTCATTATTTCCTTAATAATTGGTAAAAGCGAAAATACTGGATTAACAAACTTGGATAACGTTATACAAGGTAAAAAATTTTATTGTTTTGTATGAATTCGTAAGAATATGGGTTTTTTTTAAATCTTAAATTAATTAAACTTACCATATTTTACAGCAGCATTTAGTTGGAATGGACAGTATGCAAAATATTTTCTTGAATATATTATCGTAGAACAAAATGAATAACCGAGAAAGAATTTACTTTATTCCTTTTATTCTCAGCTGAAAGGTATCGCCAAATTTGTTTAGGGTTATATAGTTTTGGTATTGTGCGAGCAAAGTAGCCTTGGCGAGATTTCGCGTTTTTAGTTAAACCATTTTTAATTTTTATCATGAGTGGAATAAAATGGTAGTAAAGATTACAGAATTCGATAAATGAAAGGAAATAATGGTCAATCAACTGAAAAGAAAACTACCACCATATATCCGTGAGAATTTTGTTGATGATTTGCATAACATGACACAATTAAATCGTAACTCAGAAATTAGAAAAATCGAAACAGAAAATTTTTAAATTAACCGATTCGGGAATTCAAGAGAAATAACTCAGCTACAAATGGAAAACAAGTGCTAGCCAAAGCAAAGCAAAGAAGTATCATCTTCTTTTGGTAATAATTTGTAATGTCATATTAAATTTTCTAGCATTAATTGTTATTCTTGTCAGGCCACAATTATTATTTAGTTTTATCAAGAATTGATAAATATCGAATTCGACATCGTGAAAATGGCTGCTTAGAACTATGAACTACGTACTTTGCATTAATGTTTGACGTTTAGTAATGCTTCTTGAATTCTCATTTCTTTCTACGTGGGCCAGAATATCCACAAGACTTTGAAAATTAATTTAAAAAGAATAAAGCGAAACAATCATACGTAAGAACAAAAATCACAACACTTTTAGCATTTTCTTCGTTACCATGTGCGTTTGTTTTAGTTTTCAATTCCTCCATTAGACAGTGACTTCAGTGCCCCCTATAGTTCGTTGGAGTTGCGAATGAAATGTATTTTGTTTCCATAAACATGCATTTATCAATTTAATTACTAAATTGAATCTTACTCACAAAATGGAGAGAAGAAGCAGAGCGATAGGGACTCTACTCTGCGAGGTTTTGCAGGTAAGCCTACACGAAAAAGAAGAGTTTTGATCAACAATTTTACTCTTAGCCGTGACTGTTGTCACGTCACGCTTGTTTATGTTTTCGGTATTTATGCCGCTGGCGATTGTTACCGGTAGGCAAATCTTTTACACCTTTCTATTCTATTAACTTTCATTGAAAATTGTTTTGATCTTCAAAATGATAAGTGTTGTATCCGTTATTTCCCTACTTCCAACAGGAAACGAATGTTTCGATTAACTTGTCAACAATTAATAAAGTCACTTTGTTGACACTTAAAGACCTGTAAGTCTGACTTCAGTGATTTGTAAGATTATCGAAACTTTGATCAAAATTAAGATTATGAATTTCTTAGAGACTAATAGTCTGTTGACTAGTTTGCAGTATGGGTTCAAGAAAGGTAAATCGTGTGCTATTAATTTATTGCATTTCTACGACAAAGTTACCCCGGCTTTAGATAACAAAGAGTGTGGATGTTGTTTATATTGATTTTCAAAAAGCTTTTGATTAGGTACCGCATGTTGCTCTTCTCAGAAAACTAGCTGATATAGAAATAGGAGGAAAAACTTTACTTTGGGTCAGACATTGGCTGACTGAAAGGAAACAAGGAGGGAGGGGAAATCATTCTAAATGGAGTGATGTTTTAAGCGGGGTTCCTCAGCGTTCAGTTTTAGGGCCTCGCTTGTTTATTATTTTTATGAATGACACCAATGAAAATGTTTCTGAAAGCATGAATTGTTCTGCTAATGATGTAGAAGTTATGGGGATTGTAGAAAATGAAGAAAGGTAAAACAGCTGCAAGAGAATTTAGATTAGGGATGCACCGGATAGTGATTTTGCCGGATAATGGATATCAGATGCCCCCTTACCTGCCGGATTCAGATATCCGGGCCGGATATCCGGCATTTCGATTGCATTGCATGTTCGCATATTTTTCTACAACGCCGTTTCAAAACAATAAATCAAACTTGTTCCACATATCATTTCTTTAAAAACATGTTAAGTACATTCAAATGTACTTTTTTAGAGCCTCTATATTTTAATTTAGGAATTGTGCTATATATAAAATAAAACATTAAAATATTGTTTTATTTCGACAGATTTTTTTCGAAAGAGACAAACTTTCGGCAAAAATTAATTTTCTATGTAACGTACACATGGTTTAAACTTTTAATTATTCATAGTTGAAATCTTAAAGGTCGTATAATGAGTCGTATTTGTTATTAGATTTGCATGCCGTGTAGAAATTTTTTTAAACTTCATCATAAAGTAATACATTTTCTTGTTTCCAATTTAGAAAAAACAAAAAATCAAACTTTGCTTTGAAATCATTTTTATTACAGATAATACACATGTAAAATTTTTCTAACATACAAGTTAAAAAAGAAAATATTTAAAACAGGGCCAGTTTGACTCAAAAAATAAACAAATACACTTAAATAATCAACTGAAAATTTTACTTTAATTCCAGAAAACAAAGATTCACTCTCTCTGAAGATGAAAATAAGCATCTTAAATACAGGGGTGCCCCCCTAAGAGCAAGGGCCCACCCCCTAAAAACCATAAATACCCCCCAATAGAAAGCCCCCCAAAACAGGGAAAAATACCCCTAAAATATCCCCCCCCCCTAGGTAGACACCCCAGTTAACAAATTAATAAACTTATGCTAAAAAAATCAACTGAAAATTTTACTTTAATTCCAGAAAACAAAGATTCACTCTCTTAAAAGATGCAAATTAACATCTTAAATACAGTATTAAGAGTCATTCTCACGCGTTCACTTTTTAAAAACAAATTAATGAACTTACGCTTAAATAATCAACTTAAAATTTCCCTTTAATTCCAGAAAATAACGATTCACATTATTAAAAAATGCAAATTAATATCTTATATATTATTAAAAGTCGTTCTCAACATGTTAACAATTTTTTTAAAACATAAATAAAATTATACTTAAATAATCAACTGAAAATTTCACTTTAATTTCAGAAAATAAAGATTCACATTCGTAAATGATGCAAATTAAACATTTTAAACAAACTATTAAGAGAAATTATTGGCAACATACCGTCAGCAGATTCGAGAAGGAGAAGAGGGGGGGCGACTCGGGGGAATGCCAGAAGCTGGGTTTGAAGAGGAATGGTCATTTTTGAAGCAGCAATTAATAATTCGAAAGCATTATCGAAAAGTTTATGAAACAGTGAAAGCTTTAACTGGAATTTTTGCTAAAGTAAATTCAAAATCAAACCCTCATTTCGTACCGGATAACCCCACATCAACCCCGGATATCTCTCACATTTTTACCGGATAACTGCCCGGATATCCTGCAAAAAACTGTCGGATATCCGGATCCGGAGTGGCTTGTCGGATCGGATACCTCATAGTTCCGGATAGTTAAAAAATCAGCCGGATAGGTCGGATACCGGATAGTTACCGGATATCCGGTGCATTCCTAATTTAGATCATATTACTAAGCGGATGAGTAGGGTGTGACAGTTAATTAAAGGAAATGTCGAGTGCTACACTTAGGTTATGGGAAAAAGTGTATGAGTTATCGTTTACAGGGTTCAGTCATTAGTCAGGCAGAAAATGTTATTGATTTGGGTATCTTTGTAAATCAAGCCTTTGAGTTTCGTCAACAGTGCAGCATTGCAAGTTACAAAGCCAACAGAATGCTTGGGTTTATCAATAAATCTATCTCAAACAAATCTAAGAAATAGAGTAAGAAATAAACAATGTCAGAAAAGCACTAATTCGCAGATACTGCAGACATGTGTTTCAGCGTTACAGGGAATGCCTTTTCAGTGCAAAGAGTAATGAGCTTATGGATGAAGGTTCTTCTGCCCTTATATAGAAGTTTAGTAAGACCTCATTTGGAGTATGTTGTTCAGTTTTGTTCGTCTTATTTGAGGAAAGATATTTCTGTATTGGGAAGGGTTCAAAGAAGGGTAACTAGACTAGTAGGGGACTTTCAGATTTAGATTATGGTACCAGACTTAATAGGCTTAACAGCCTGGAGCAAATCAGAGGGAACATGATTCAGTTGTTTAAATTTATCAAAATGAAAGATGTTGGATTAAATTTTTGCACGGAAAGCAGGACGAGGGGTCATTATTCAGTAAGTTACTGCCCTATAGCCAGGGCTAAGGCAGAAATACATGAAAAACGCCGGCAGCTCAGTCAATTCCAGCACTGGAATTGACTGAGCTGGCGGTGTTTTTCATGTACGAGGGGTCATTGTTTTACGCTATTTAAATCTTAGACTAACCTGGAAATTAGGAAAAACCTTTTCTTTATTAGAGTTGTAGGCACTTTGAACAGTTTACCAGAAGAGGTGGTAATGAGCAAGGGGTGGATAGCTTTAAGAGGGCCATTGATCTTCATTGGGGACTAATAAATTGACTAGGACCAGCCTAGCTATGCCCAGAGCCAGTTGCTGGTCATCACATTTGTATTTGTTGTATAGCTATTTTGTGCGTTCAGTTTAAGATTGTTTTTGTTAGAGATGTACCGAGTACTCGGTAACTACTCGGTACTCGGCCAATTTGCCAAGTACTCGGTACTTGGCCAAATTTTGATCAGATACTCGCCCAATACCGAGTTGTTGCAAAAAAGATTGAATATTGTCCAAGACAGATATTAAAATTTATAAAAAAGCACAAGCATATATATTATTCTGCAATCATTTACAAGTCAAATTTAAATTTTGAGAATAATGAAGTTTAATGCTTCAATGGAATAAAACTTGATTTTAATGTCCCCAAAGTTAATAAAACTTATTTATTAAAAGTTGTGCAAAAAAGGTAAGTATAGAAAATATGGAATTTTTATATTAAAAATTGATTTTTGCTACAAACAAAAATTAGTTCTAAGAAATATAAAAATACCTTTGCTTAAAAAATAAAAGGAAATAAAACAACATTAAAGGCACAGTGCATACACGTATTTTGGCATTACAAGGAATTCCTTTTTCAATGCACAAAATGTGAGCTCGTAGATTTAAAGGCATCCGACAAAAGTCGGATTTTTTTGTCGAATGTCTTTGCATTCTCTAGCTCACATTTTATGCACTGAAAAAGACGTTCCTTGTTACGCAGAAACTTGTGTCACATTTGTTTTATTTGCTTTTAAAAATTATTTATGTTTGGCGAACTGGAACTATAATAGACTGGTATAATTTGTTTTAATTACAACTTGATTAATCAAACCTTTTATTTATTTATTTTTAATTGTAAAAATTATTTTTTTGGAAAATTTTTGACATAAACAAAATTTTTTAAATAATGTGTAATTAAATTTCAGCAGGAATTTAGTTTTAAAAACTATTATATGGACAAGGAGGTTTATACTACTATTCCAATAAGTTCAAAATTCATCACATGTGTGTTGGTGGTTCTTCTTAAAACGTAATTGGTACTTAGTACCTCGGCCGAGTAATGAAATGCCAACTACTCGGTACTCGGCTACTCGGCCAAAGTGCTACTCGGTACGTCTCTAGTTTTTATCTTTCAAAGAAGATGTGACATCTCAGTATTTTTCATTTTCCAAAAAGGCCTCTAAATATTTGATTTGTTTTTACAACACATAGTAAAGCCTCTAATAGCTAGTTGTTTTGTGCATAGAATTTAAAATCCCATTTTAACATTAAGAAACTAGCAAATCATTTTGTCTAAACGAAATTCTTTCATACAGATATTATGATACAGATATTAGATGTTGACATTTTTCTTACACAATTTGAGTTTTACTTTTTTCTATTTTGCCTATCTGCCTTTACATTCCTTACAGGGAGCCTGGCTCATCCCCCCTGCACATTGTGTTTTTTAATGACAAATTAAAAGTCCTTTTTATGTGCAAAGGGCTACTGTTTTAATGTTTTATTTTAATCTATCTGTTGTTTTTTTTTTTGTTTTTTTTGATAGCTCCAAATGTATATGTATAACTTTCGAAGGAAAAAAAAGTTTATTTGTTTGCAATGAGTTACTGATTTTATGGGAATTTTGAAGCTAAGAAATTCAATTGAGAAATAATTAACTAATATTTCATCATTTCCTTGAAATGATGAACGTGAACATGAGTTCTCTTCTGTTTTGACAAAAAGTTTTAACTTTTAGTCACATACAAATTAATAATCTATTAATTATATTTCTAACATTAACTGGATTTCACTGACTCCAGTAATGAATAACTTGACCATCCTGATTACTCAACACTTTCCCCTTATTTAGTAGTATGCTCTTTCTACGGGTAGTAAAAATTCTTTAATTCAACATAACTAAAACCCTTGTGCCTTTTACAGTACTGTAGGGGTCAGCAACTTGTGTCTCGCAAGCCATTGTTAGAAATAAGCGGTGACCAGTCATATTTTGAGACCAAACATTTTGTTTTGATGCCTAGATTTAGAAATTTAAGTGCAAATTTGGTGCCTAAAGTTTTGAACTACATCCAAGCATTTCTTTCCCAATTCATCATGATCGAGACCTTCAATCGAGATGATGAATAAATTTGTAAAAGGTATTGTAAAAGGCAATTAATTTCGTGGTTAAAAATGTTTTTCTTATGTTTTACAGATTTTTTTCAATTGGCTACCAGGAAAAAGCAGCTATTTACAATAGAAAGATTTTGTTTTGTAGTCTGAAATAGCACCTAGATTGGTGGTTTGAGGGCTAGAAACTCCTCCTAGGCGTCATCAAGATGCATAACTTTAAATTCTTATTTTTAGCACTGGTTGACCATGAAATCTAGAAATACAAACACTTTTGTGCAAGTAGCAGAAAGGTTTAAAAGCCACAAATGAGACACTAAGGAACAAAGAAATTAGAGTGGATCTGGATATTTTTAAATTTTGAGAAAAACTCATTTCAAGTTCTGGTCCTGGGTAGGCTTTTATTGAAAAGTTTTTCTAAATCATGCTGTATAGCAACTCTAACCGGAGCTACTATACTTGACTGCAAGCTTACTTAACAATGGAGAAATACGCTGAGCCCAAGCGAAGGAAATAGTTCCTAGCGCCTTGTCCAATATTCATGTGAAATTATGCTCTTTACTTTAGAAATTGGATTAGTTTGTTAAACCCATGCATACGTAACCTTTTTCTGTCATAATTTCTGTCAATCATTAAATATTTTAAATTTTACCAGCGAAGCAGCGCGGAGCACTTTTCCCATTTGAATCAAAGGCGCCAGCCAATAGCAGCTAATAGACAGGTGGGGATTTCCTCTTATTCGCGACGAAGGTAGGGGAGGTAGCTAGGATGTGTATGACGTTTTATCTGTTATTCAGTTTTAATTCTGTGCGTCGTGACGTCATTGGCAACTTAAGTTCCAAGCAAGTATAGTGCTCCACCTCTTGCCCCAAAACAGAGGAGAGGTTCACCTGACAATTTGTACTGGATATCTCCAAATTGTTTGGCACTTACCAACATCCCTTTGCTTCTCACTGCCTCATATATGCATTTTGTATTTTGAGAACTTTCGAATCTGCTCACAGCTGTCAACAATTATCTTCACATACCTATATCAAAATAAATTAAGAATTACACTCAGAGATAAAAATAGACCTGTGGTTGCTTGATCAGCAAGGTATTGGACTTGTTACAAGAGAGTCACAGGTTCAATTCCAAGCAATCAAAGATCCTCCTTGTACGCTAAATGGTAACTGGTGCACGTTAAATGTATCGGGGTGTGAAATCATCTAAGTTCCCATTCCAAATCAATAACTCTAGGTTGCTAACCGTGTAGTAGTGATAGCAAAGCCAAGGGGAGGGTTCTAGGAGTCTAGAGAGACCCTCCTTGAAATGAGTAAGAAATTTTAAAAAATGTAAATGTCCATTTTTTCACACATTATTCTCCTACTCGTATGCAGAGAAAACTATAGAGTATATTTCCTTTGCCTTTGAGGAAAAGAAAAAGACACAGAAAAGCGAATTTGAAGACATACTATATTTTTTCCCTTTTTTCATATACAAAAAAAGAAAAAAAGAAGCAAAAACACTACTAATAGTGTAAAGTTAAAATTTTGGAGTTATGTATGATTTTCTTACCCATTTAGGATATGGAATATCATGTGAGAATTCAGGGCTGTTTTTACAGCTCAAACCAAGTGCGGCAAAATCGAAATGACTTGCTGAGAAGAAAATCAATGAAGTTATAATTATCTGTGGCTGGTTTGAATTGTAAAAAGTGACTGGTTGAATACATTTTATTTCAACTCCAGAGTAAGACCTTTAGTTACCAGATGGCAAATGCTTATTCTCCGTAAACCTTCCAGCCAAACCTTGAGGAGATAATCTGACATATGTACAACCATATACGAACATGTTTGCTTAATGAATGGTTTTGAACATCAGTCAGTATTATACAAGGGAAACAATAAGCAATTCTTCACTGCTCATTAAAAGAAAAACCATTGATCCAGACATTTGGAAACAATGGTACCCATGGCACATTTTGAAACTTGGAAATGTTACCAGCATTGCAATTTTTTCATGGTTTCAAAAAGCAAAGCACAGCTAGGTTGGACTATGAAGGGAGACAAATATATTTAGTGAATTTATTACATAGAGGAAGTGGTGCAAAAGTGAAAGCGTTTTGGTAATGTAGAAATATAACCTGTACGACTTGTGAGGCATTGCACTTTTGTGGTGAACGCATCAACTTCTTACTGTGTTTGTTTAGTAAGTCTGTAGGAGTGTTGGTAGTCAACTCGTGGTTTATTATCAGTGAAGTTGTTGTTTTAAGTTTTTCTTGATTTTTCAAACTTTTGAGGTAAGTCTTTAAAGTTGGTTTAATTACATAGTCCATTAAGCTATTTCTTAGAACTTAGGCAGTTATTGGTTAAGCAAAAAATACTCTACAATCTGGTACAATTAAGTAGATGCCTAGCTTGAAAACATAGCTTAGTTTTATCTTCATAGTTCAATATAGCTATGCTGGTAATGTGGAAGCCATTTGCATTTTTTGTGGGGAGGCTTTTTCAAACTATGTTCAAGGGGAACTTTGGATCAGATGTTTGGTTTGTGGGTCTTGGTGCCATACTTTGTGCGCTGGATGTGTAAATATATCATTACATTTGTGACTTTTGCAAGTGAACGTTATTTATTTATTTATTTATTTATATTTTTTTATTAAAAAAGTTTAATTCTTAAGCCTTTGTATTAGTTTTGCTATGTAAAATAAATACATATTTAAGTATGAAATTTTTTAGTTAGTGTTTTTATCCAGAAAACAAATGTTTCCACATTACCAGCACATTGTGAAAATCCGGTTAAAGATTCAACTTATTATTAACTATTATTAATGCAATGTAAACGTAATGTTTTGCATAAAACCAAAAGCAGTTATTGTTATAATCTTTTTTTGAAGTGTTTTCCAGAATTTAGACAAATTTCATTGATTAAAAAAAACTAGACACACCAAAAATTAAAACAAGGTTTCCACATTTGCACCACTTCCTCTACCTATATGTGTTCATGTTCATAACACTCCCTTAAATTTATGTAATTGGAGAATTTTTAAATGAATCTGTTATGAGCTGTGTTGCTTATATACTTATTTATGTGTGCTTTTTTGATGCTTATATCGTTTTTTTTTTTTTTTGAAAATAATCAACTTTTTGGAATTTTTTTTACAAATTGTTTTTATCATTTTTTTTTGCAACTATTAGCTATAGGTTTTAAAGTAATTCCTGTCTTTTTATAGGTCTATATTTTACATGTGAATTATAGCCATCAGTATGGGTACTCGAGTTACTCCATCAGCTCTTCATTTTACTGATAAAACACTTGCAGGAGTTCCAAGACTCCTGGATGATTTACAGAGACTCGTTGAAGATCGTGAAACAGCAGACATTGTTTTTATTGTGGGAAGGGAGGAAGCTCCAATTTACGCTCATCGTCTGATTCTACGTGCCAGGTAACTGTTGAAAGCTATTTACTGCCTTTAACGGCGTTTGTTTTATCTGCATAATAAAATAACATTGCTTAAGAAAACTAAATGTTTATTAATACTATAATGCAGGTCTGAATTCAAAATACAAGTACAAATACAAAAGTGACGACCAGCAACAGTCTCTGGGCCCAGCTAGACTGGTCCTAGTCAATTTACAATCCCCAGTGAAAATCAATGGCCCTTTTAAAATAATCTACTCCCGTGCTCATTACCACCTCTTCTGATAGGCTGTTCCAAGGTTCCACTACCCTGCTATAATAATAATTTTTCCTAATATCAGTGTTAGCCTGAGATTTAAATAGCTTAAAACAATGACCCCTTGTCCTGTTTTCAGTGCTAAACTTCAGCCCCGTAACATCTTTCATTTTAATAAATTTAAACAACTGAATCATGTCCCCTCGGTCTCTTCTTTGTTCAAGACTGTACATTTTTAGCCTTCTAAGCCTGGAATCATAGTCTAAATGAGAAAGTCTATTTATTAGCCTTGTAGCCCGCCTTTGAACCCTTTCCAATACATTAATATCTTTCTTAAGAAAAGGAGACCAAAGCTGAACAGCATACTCCAAATGAGGTCTTACCAAACTTCTATATAAGGGCAGAAGAACTTCTTTAGATTTGTTTGAAATAGATCTATTGATAAACCCAAGCATCTTATTGGCTTTGTTGCTAGCTATGCTACACTGCTGGCTGAACTTTAAATCCTGACTTATTAAGACGCCCAGATCAGTAACTTTTTCTGCCTGACTAATGACTGAACCTTTCAAATAATAACTTGTACACTTATTTCCATGCCCTAAATGTAGCACTTGACACTTCCCAACATTAACAGCCATACCCCATTTATCAGCCCACTCCGTAATATGATCTAGATCCTCTTGCAGCTGATTTGCTTGTTCTTCATTTTCTACACTCCCCATAACTTTGACATCATCAGCAAAACAATTCATGTTCCCAGAAATATTTTTATAAATATCCTTCATAAAAACAATGAACAAAACAGGCCCTAACACTGATCCTTGATTAACCCCGCTTAACCGCTTAAAACCTCACTCCAATTAGAATAATTTCCCCTTATAACTACCCTTTGTTTCCTTCCAGTCAGCCAGTTTTTTACCCAAATGAAAGTTTTCCCTCCTATTCCTATATCAGCTCAACATGCAGTACCTTATCGAAAGCTTTTTGAAAATCAATGTAAACAGCATTATAGGCTTCTTATTGTCCAAAACCATGGTAACATTGTCATAGAAATGTAATAAATTAGTTGCACAAGATTTACCTTTCCTGAAACCGTACTGAAAACTAGTCAATAGATTGTTAGTCTCTAAAAAATTTACTATCTTAATTTTTATCAATGTTTCAAAAATTTTGCAAACCACCGAAGTTAGACTCACAGGTCTATAATTTCCCACACTCCCTTTAGACCCTTTCTTGAAGAGAGGTGTAATGTTAGCCAGCTTCCAGTCCTCTGGCACTGTCCCCGAGTTATAAGACGCATTGAAAATATTTACAATTACATCTGCTAATTCCTCTGCACATTTTTGAAGTACTGCATTGTTGCCAATCCCTCAAGAAAATGTCCTGTTCTTAAAACATGTCAGTAGAGTTTTAGCCGCTCTAATTTTAGCGTTTACTAAAGCTGCTATTAGAGCCGCTGTATAAATAGGTCGTAGCATCACTTTAAGTTTAGCTGTTTTGAACTGGGACTTATTTACGGCAGAGCATTCGGGGCCTGGGCCCAGGGCACTAAAGTAAAGGGGGCCCCAAATTTCTGTCATCAATATTTTTTTGGGACCAGTGTTCAGGGCCTCTAACTAAAAGGAACAAAAAATTTTTGTCATTTGACAATTACTTTATTAAATGAAAGCATATTACAGGCATCACCGCACTAACCGTTGACGTCATCAATCAACCAACCGGCTAAACCGGCAGCTCTATTCGAATGCGCATGCATCATCTGCATAATCAGTTTGAAATATATGAAGAAGAAGCAAGTGCTTTGGTAGGACATGCAGATTATAGTGCAAAAAGAAAAAAAAAAAAAACCCTCCAGAACAGTTTTAGGATGGACAATATGAAGAAGTCATATTAGACTCAGAGCAAAGTTTCAAGGTTTCCCATTTTTATGTAATTTGTGATAATTTGATTACAAGACTAAAATTCAGAATGTCAGCCTATGATGGATATTAAAGAAATTTTTTTGCTTGTTTGAATGTGACAAGCAAAAGATTCGAGAAAGTACAAAAGATCTTCAAAAATTTTACTCCCATGATTTGGAGGGTTCTTTTCCTGATGAATTTATTTATATTAATTCAATCATAGAGAAAGAAAGTTCAATCACCGAAAAGTTTTAAAAAATCCATAAACTTGGTATAATGGATACTTTTGCCAATGTAGATACAGCTCTAAAATTGTTTTTGACTTTGCCAATCTCCAATTGTAGTGGAGAACAATCATTTTTTCTATTGAAGAGATTTAGGTGTCCTTTGCATACTCTCATTTCTGATAGTAAATTATCTTTATTTGCTCTATTATCAATAGAAGGGAGTTTGACTGTAAAACTTGATTATGAGGACATTATAGATGAATTTACTACAAGAAAACAAAGGAGAAAATTTGGAAAGAATCATTGCTGTGCAGAAAGCACATTGTGATTTACATTTAACATTTGTATCCCAGTTTTTGCATCTGTAACTGTAAAAAAATTTCCAACATAAAAACCATAAATTTATTTTAGATTTATATTAAATGATTTCTTTGCAAAACATCTTAATTATTAACTCTTTTTGTATGAAATCAATATTTTAAAGTTTTCCTTCTATCAAAATAATATCTGACTTTCATATTTTTTTTGTGGGCGGAGGGGAGCTCCATATTCATCAGTGCCCTGGGGCACCCAAGTGTATAACTCGGTCCTTGGTTTTGGATCAGATTTTTCATTGTTGTGGAGGTAGGTTTACCGGTGCAAAGTTTCGGGTTTTGCCAAATTAGCCAAAAATAATACTTTATTTTATAAACAAATCATGCACAGCTAATACCCACTGCCATACAGAGAAGTCACCAAGCACAATAACTTGCCAGAAAAGAACCACTCAAACACGCGCTCTGATCCAAAATGGCTGATCTTAAGCTGATGCATCGGCTCTTATACATAGGAGCCTTATATTACATTCTTCCCTCCCAAATCTTAGAGAAGTAATATTCTTTTTGTAAGCATAAAATGTATGAGTTACCCAGTCTGTCAGGTGCTTTTCGAATTCCCTGATGGTGCTTGTAAAATACATTAGTGGTATTTGCTTCCTGAACTGTCTTGTTTTGATTTTCTTTGTGGTTTTCTTCTTCAGTTTTATTATTTTTATGTTCTAATTGACCTATGTTCTCTTTTTTTTTTCTGGATTTGTCAATTTCTGGGATATGTGGCCAAATTTGTGGCAACTCCCATGTTTTGTTTTTGTGATAACCAAGACAATTAATTGTCTTTGTCTTCCAACTCTTTTAACTCAACAAGTCCTGTCCTCACTGTGACAATTCCATATTTGATCAATATAAGTCTTCCCAGGGCCGGATTTGGAAGTATGGAGGTCCTGAGGCAAGGAAGGAGTCGAGCCCCCAATCAGGATTCGAAAAGATCATCATATTTTCGAAAGTATCTGATACTTTGATATATATCCAAATATTTTGATTTATATGTATATATCCGATATTTTCCACCCGTGAAAGTTAGGATGTTTTGTAAAAATTTTATTGTGGGAGGCCCCTTTGTTGTGGAGGCCCCGCCTGCCCTCCCCTATATCCAGCTCTGAGTCTTCCATTCTACAACAGTTCCTTTTTTATTTTTGCACAAATTTACACTGTTACCTATTTTATCAACCTCGGCCCAGAATAATTTGGAGGCCCCCTGAAGACTCTGTAGCAGAATACAGTGGTTGATTTACAGGTTTTGGGCCCGTCTGAATGCATTTTTGAGGATCCTCTTTGTCTCTTGCTGAACTATGTAAATCATTTATTGTGTGCACGATTTATGAATCCCTTTTGGGGACCCTCATGAATGTGACATTGTAAATTCGCTGTTGGCAGAATAAAAATTCTCCTTTAAGGAAGTATTTTTTCCAATTTACAAGTCATTATTTTAAGTACGTGTATTTTTCATATTGTTGTCACGCTATGCAGATTTCTTTTAGAAATTTGAGGCCCCTTCGGAAGATGGGGCCCAAGTTCCAGTCATTGTTGGCCATTGTTTTAATCAGACCCTGAGCATTGCAGTACATTAAGGCACTGAAAATAGGACCCATGTTACCAGGATGGCCGCTTGAGAAGCAAAGAGTATTACAGCCTGGGAAAATTCAGGAAGGTGTGACTGTAAAAACTCTTAAGAAGTCTTTAATTGCCCTTACCCTTCCATTAAAAGCAGAGCCAATATTTAGCAAATTTGTTATAGAGAGAGAAGAGTTTACTGTAAATCCTGAACCAGCTCGGATTCTTTTCATTTTTCAATTGATCTGTATAAATCCTTGGCCAAGTTTCAGTTGGGTAGCAAGTATGAATTGCTTCTGTAGTCTCAAAAAAAAGGACCTCAGGATAGCACTCTGGTTTCAGAATAGGTCCTGGTGATACAGAATGTCCTGAAGTTCTAAAGGTTTAGTTGGTGGAAGCAATGATTCTGGGATGATAATGAGATCAATTAAGTTTTTTTTCTTTGAGTACGTACTGAAAGAAACCATACTGAATCTTTAAGTTTTGTGGGCCCGGGACAAATGTGGCTCATCTCTCATGGTGGTACAACTTAATAAGCTTTTCATATAGTTTTAAATCTGCACTCAAAATCTCTTTTTGCATTCTGAGTTTTTCAGTACAAAAAAGCAGTACAATAATCGAACATTACTTGACTCCTCCTGTGATCAAACCTAGAGCTTGAGTTTGTTCTCGGTTGGTCTTTACTACAAGTTCGTTAGAGGTAGTAATGAGGGAAGCCCAACAATATTTTAAAACATGTTTGACATTGGTTCTGTTTGTGGTAATTAAAGTGGTCCTGTCTCAACACCATCTGAACCTGACCAAGTGTTTAATAATGTCTAGGCATCTTCGGACTTTTCCATTATCTTACATGGTCTTCACTTGTAGTTTCTGCAAAATATGGATGATCAAAAATTGCTCCATAGTATTTAGTATTTTCACTATACTCTGTGGGGACATTATTGTAATGAAGAGATTCTAAAACAAATGCTCGGGATTACTATTCCGACGTGTGCTTAAAAAATATTCTTTGAGGGGGATGAAAACTATTGCATTTTTTATGCTTTGTGTAGAGTTTTTTTTTCTGTCATGATTTTTAGAAGATGTGTAATTTTTTACTATTATAACCTCATAATTTTAATAAAAATGGAGGCAGTATTTTACCCTTATGACCTCATGTAAAAGATTTTGACATTTTTTTGTGATTCAACCTTTGCTCCCTTCTACATGCAGGGCTTTCAAATTTTTTCCTGTGGCCCCAATGGAGAAACCCCCCAGTTAGATTGCGAATAATGTGCAATTGTGCGGAGAGAAACCGAAAGTGATTTATGCATAAAGTATTGGTCAGTGTTTTTGCTTTAAAACTACAGTACAACCTAATTCATACAGATTAACTGAGACCCCAAAATTCTATCTGGATAATCCGGATAATATAAGTAATAAGCAAAGCAAATCCTTAAATACGTACGTTTACCGTTCATTTAAGAAAAAAAATAACTGTCTGCAGCAAAATTGAATATAATTGTTAAAAGATATTAAAAAATATCAAAACAATTTTTCATATTACAGTGAAACACCGTTGATACATTTCTCTTTTATACGTTTTTTAAATTGGTCTCTGCAAAGTCAAACAGACATTAACCTATACTTATTAAACCTTTTTTTTTGTCATTTGTACACTTTTTTCATTAGTCCCTTTAAAAACGTATAAACGGTGCTTCACAGTATTTCTTGACATGGTTTGCTGTCTTCATGTTTGTGTGTCATTTGAATAAAACAGTCAATCTACGCTCTATCAGTATAGTTCAGCTGCTGTGATGTTTGTCAGATTACGAGTATTTACTGTACAATCTGCAGGAGCTGTTCATTTAAACAAAATAAAAAGTGAGTGTTTGGCGTCTTATAGTTACGTTCTTAGCTGTCATAATTAGAAATTATCTAGATTTTTTTTTTCAAATGCTACATATTTGATCATGAGATTCGGATAAACATGGACCGGATAAACAAAGTTATATTGTAATTTTTATTACTTGCAACAACTTTGCCCTTGGTAAACATTTAATGCCAGTTACAGCTAGTTGTTGCTGCAGTCGCCTAAACTGTTGGTTGGATATGTTTTTATTACTTACAAAATGAAAAAAAAAAAGTTTTACAGTGTCAGGTATAATGTTAAAGCAGAATGCATAATCTTACCCAAATAGCAGTATGTTTGGTATTGGGAAAATAAACTAATTGAATGGTGAACTATGCATTTTGTGTTCTTAAAAATGTTGCTCAATGGGGGTGAAATGATGACTCCACTTTCTTCTGTCACAGAGGGGTCCAGGTCTAATAGGGTAAAATGGTAATTTGACTATTGCTTTTCTAAGTAAAGTAAAGTAGGCTCTTAATTATCCAGCTTAACATGCTGAAAAGGTAAGTTCTTTAGATTGTACAAAGATAATTATTTTGTTTGTGTTAGTGAAAGAGAATTACCAAAGCTAAACCTGCCAAAATTTACTGCAATAAAAATACTGTAACTATTATTTCTGCTTCTGGCTTTAAAAAAAAAGATCTATGTATTCCGTTTTGCAAATAAGGCTGTTGGCGACTCTTAGCAATTGAAATCCTTTTCCTGTACGCCAAAAAAAAGAAAGAACGAAAAAGAAAGAGGAATCAAGTGTTAATTCGTGTGTTTATTTTTTTAATCCTCCACTTCAAAATGTACATGCAAAAGTGCATTTCAAAAAAAAAAAAATTTTGAAAAAAAAAATACAACCGACTTCAAAATTGCTCTAAAAAGTGAAAAATAATTTTATTCTTTAAACACCATCGATAATGCTTTTAAACATAATTTTTGAAGTTGGCGCAAAAACAAAACGTAAAATCCAGTGTAACCATGCTTCGTTCATATTTTTTTTTTCAGAAAAGCATCCAAAATTACGAACGAAACATTTATATCGGTATTCAAATATGCTGTCATCAATGCATAATGTATGTGATAGTGAAAAAACTGGTCCTGGTTAAATTTACAGTTGTATTTGAGTTATGGCTGTGAATGATTTTATCTATCGTTTTTGCGCCAACTTCAAAAATTATGTTTAAAAGCATTATCGATGGTGTTTAAAGAATAAAATTATTTTTCACTTTTTAGAGCAATTTTGAAGTCGGTTCTATTTTTTTTTTCAAAATTTTTTTATTTCATTCTTTTTAGTGTAAATGTAGGTATTTCAGAAATAATAAGAAGTTACCATCACGAAACTTCACATTTTTTTCTTAAAAATGCTCCATACTAAAAAAAAACTATTGACACGCGTTAAACTTTAAGCGATTGGCACTAAAAACTTATCTTTGTTCCTCTCTGGAAATCATGCGTAGTTAATTTAATTATAACCATTTAAGTATTACGTTTTTCCTAACTAATTTACATTCCACAGCATCTAAGTTGCTCATGATGCAATTCTGTATTTTCTTACTTAGCCCCGATCATCTGTTATCGGCATAGATGATAACGATAAAAATACTACAGAGTAGTTGAGTCAAACCTAATGGTAGCATTGTGAAGGCTAAACAGATCCTAATCACTGCATCACCTCGCTTCCAGGTTAGGTTTACCCCTACTATGGAGCAATAGCACTGAAGAAAGGAAGATTTTGATAATTCACATAGGGTTACTATAAATCAGCAGGGTTACTAACATAAAATTATTTACGCCAAAAATGAGACGACAGCGCCAGATTCCCCATTATCGAAATATCCCTTGAAGAAATTTAATGCTTGCTTCAGAGAAGCCTTCATTCAAAATTATCATTACAATTACTATTAATGTTACTGTTATATGGCACCAAACTTTTATAACAGTGAGTTTCCTATTGTCGCGTAGATGAAGATAGCGAAGACAATGTGAAAGCCAAATGAAGCGAATACTCTTTAGTCACAACTCGAGATCTTTATTCAGAACCACGAATGAACGTTACATCTCCTTATATACAACTTGAGAAAGTGCTGGAACTTTCCAGACTTAGAGAGATACAAAAATTAATAGAAGATTCGAGAAAATACGGGAAACAGTAGAAACGAAATTTTAGTAAAATTCACTTTGTCCTAGTCGGGATTTGATCCCGGGTCGCTCGTGTGTGAGGCGAGAATTCTACCACTGAACCACCGTTATCCACGGATAAAAAGTGCGAACTTCGCTACAAAATCATTTAATAGGGAAATTGCATAAAATTTACTGTTTTTTGCCCATAACTTTTTTTCTAATGAACAAATATGGTCAAACAAAGTAATGGGACCTAAGTTGAGCCATCCCCTATCCATTAAAAAAAGAATCATCAAAATCGCTTCGCTAGGTGAGACGCTATGAGTGGACAAACAAAAAAAAAAAAAACATACATACGGTATGAATTGATAACCGCCTCCTTTTTGAAGTCGGTTAATTACTGAATCTTCTTAAAATACAGGGTGAGTTTGACGCCAAAATGATGACGAATTGAATCTGCCAAACGAAAGGGAATGATAGAAGAGCCCAAGAGGAGTATAGTACCACCCTTTATCTTGTGCGATCTCTAACTGTAACCGAGTAGTGGTAGGTAGAAGAAAAATGAATTTAAAAAAAAACTTAGAAAAAGACCGATTTCTAAAATTCTTAAAAAACCAAAACAGAAAACAAGTTCATAGTATTTAGAAAGAGCAGACAAAATCCTATAAAAGATACTTTTTTCATTAAGATAGTCGAATTTTGCAGCGAGCTACATGCTTTAAAACGTTGGAAAAATTCAAAGTTGAGCTGGCGCCAAAATTCTGCAATCAACATTTTTGAAAATCTACCAAAAACTAGTTCACCCCACTAGCGTTCAAATAATACCGCAGCAAATCATATTGGGATTCAGGTTCGGCAGAAAATACGCCTTTTGTTTGAAACATTAAAATCAGCGTTTATGCAGATTACGACGTGGCATCGTCTTCGTCGATGAAAATCTTATAGAATGAAAATACACTCTCGGTTTTTAATTTTGATCTGTACTTTTAGCATAAGAAAATAGCTTTAAGATTATTAAAGTTTATTAACGGTCTAGAAATCGTTCTGCACTTAAATTAATAGTGTTACTGCTCGCAAAAAGATAAATCAGTTCGAAACCGATTCAACTCTTTGTGTTCATTTTCTGAACTATCGTGCAATTTGGTAAATCCAAATTCGTTACTTACTTCAGTACTTTAATGTTGTACAAGTTTAAAATAAATGAAGGTATCTTCTTTAAACCTATTTTAAAGCTTAAGTTTGGCGGGAATGAAAAATTAAAACAAAATTTAAATTTCCAAGTATCTATTTTACTTCTTGCACGCGAGAGAAGAAATTTATTTATTTATTTTTTTGTCTACGGCAAGGAAAGATCCAAATGCTTTAAAACATTTCAGAATATATCCAGATATGTTTCTTTCAAAGTTGAATGTAATGATTGATCAAAATGTTACTAATTTGAGATATATTTCTTGGACGGTTAAGTGATGAAAAGGTACAGGTTTAACTTTTGTTATAGGTAATGTTGTAGATATGGCTTTTTTCCAAGTTTCGAAAATGGTTAATTTTTAATCCCGAAAACAACAAGGAAGGGGGTCATAAGATAGACGTGTTTATTTGTGTACCTGTCGATTACCGTAGCTCCTAAACGGATGAGCCGATTTTGATATTTTTTTTTCCTTGCTACTGTCCAACCACGAATTGCATGGAATTTTGAAACGTCCAGACAAGACGAATCTAAGGGGGAAAAGTAAAAATTTAATGCACGTATTCCGCTCATTTGAATGAGACTTCTGCTTCTGCAAAAGCTGACATCGCTAAAAAATAATAGATTCGTCCATTTCCGGCTGTAAAACGGATGTTTGTCTTTCCATACAATCCGTGGTCAGACAGTAGAAATGAGACTTAATCGAGAGTTCTTACATAGCTAGGTCTCGTCTTATGATTCTAGTATCTTCGGCAAAACCTCGAAAATGAGCGTTTTTTCGCGATTTTCGTAGCGAAAATATGCTTGCACACTAAATATATTAGTACCAAAAGAAGGAACGCATTCTTCTGCGTTTGATACAGTTCGTTTGGAACTTTCAAGTTAATTAAACTAAAAGTATATAACCTTTATTTAGCTGATTTAAAATGCAGTCGATACCTTTATTTACGCGATTCGCAACTCCAGAGCTCGAATACGCTACCTTGCGGCGATTAACAATACTTCCGAAAAAGGTAAAACATTGCATTCCACGTGTTTTCTTTGGGGTAAATTACAGGCTTCAGACAATTTGTGGTGAAATGTAATTTCAGAAGAATAGAAAAGAAAGCTTCCCACAAACACGATAAAAAATTACTGTCATTCACAAAGCGTCAAAGCAAGTACAGTAAAACCTGTAAAGTTGACCACCCTTGTAAGTTGACCACCTGTCTATGTTGACCGCTTTTGTCAGGAACGGAATTAGTCATATCTCATATATTGAAGGAAAACCTCTGTAACTTGACCACCTCTCTATCTTGACCACCTGTCTATCTTGACCACTAATGTTCGCCAAATTTGGTTCGGAGTATTGTAAAAAACCCTTTGTAAGTTGACCACTTGGTTTAGTTTTTTTTAAACTTTCTTCAGCAAATTATTTTATTTTATTTTATTTTATTATTATTATTATTATTATTATTATTATCATTATTATTATTATTATTATTATTATTATTATTATTATTATAGCTTTCCAAGAATGTTTCTAATGCTTTGATGACAGAACAGCATTTTACTAACTAAACAGCAGCATAAAGCTTGATGCTGCTCTTCATTCTCCAAACTTGTTACTTTCTTCTATATCTAATATATAGAAGAAAGTATTGGATTCGTGCAAATTTTCGTATTTCGAATTTTGACGGATTCGAACGTTTTGAGGTGTGCTGAGTCCATTTCGACTATTTTTGGAAAATGTCTGTCTGTTTGTGTGTATGTGTGTGTGTATGTGTGTCACGTCTGTGTGTGACCAGTTTTTTGTGGCCGCTCTACAGCAAAAACTACCGCATGAAATCGAATGAAATTCGGTACACATATGTGCCCCTATGTGAACTTGTGCCCATTGCTTTTTGGTGCGAATTCCTCCAAGGGGGGTGGAGCAATGGGACGTTTTTTGAGTTACGCGTGCTTGCTATTCCTCAGGAAGTAACTGGCGGAATCAAACAAAATTTGGTCCATATGTTGCCATCAACAGGAACAGGTGCTGATTCAATTTTGGAGTCAATAACTCAAACGGGGGTTGAGCTATAGAACGTTTTTTGTCGTCAATTGTGACTGCTGTATCTCAAGAAATAATGAACGGAATGAAAGAAAAATTTATCGGCAAGTAGCCCTTAGTGGGTATAAGAGCTGATTTTATTTTGGTGACAACAGCTAGAAAGGGAGTAGCGCAATCGCCCGTTTTTTTTTTTTTTCATTGTGAGTGCCTATCTTAAGAAGAATACTACGTTCTGGTTGAAATTTGGAACATATGTTAATCCATATGTAAACAGGCTTTGGTTCAATTTTGACGTCAATCGCTCCAAGAGGTGTTGATTTTTTTTTTTTTTTTTTTTTTTTTTTTGCGAATAAAAATAGCTTTATTCGCAACTCCAACGAACTATAGGGGGCACTGCAGTCACTGTCTAATGGCCGACTTAAAAACTAAAACAAACGCATGTGGTAATGAAGAAAATGCTAAAAGTGTTGTGATTTTTGTTGTTATGTATGATTTTTTCGCTTTATTCATTTGAAAAGATTTTTCAAAGTCTTTTGGTTATTCTGACCCATATAGAAAGAGATTAGAAACCAAAAAGTATTACGAAAGTAAACAATTAATGCAGAACACACAGTAAGTTGTTCTGAAGCAGCCATTTTCACGATGTTGAATTCGGAATTCATAAATTTTTGGTTCGCTTCGAACGGCATTTTCATTTTGTACCGTTTTTTCTATACATTAGTACATATTAAGTTCAGTTTCGTGACATTTCCGGCATTTGTTGACATTTTTGTCACATAGTGCACATACGTGGCAGACTGTCAAGAGTAACGTTTAACACTAGATAATTTATTTCTATGACTATATGATTGGATATCCAAAGAAATCATGCATTTAATTCATTCGTCATGGAAATGATTTACCTGATATGCGAAATCTTGTCAAGATACATTATTCTTTCACACAATTTTAAAACCATAACCCTATAAACAGATTTTTGGCGAACTTTTATTTTTTATTGTTCAAATTCTTAACGTTCTTTCGGGATTTTTCAATCTGTTCTGCGATGTGCGATAAATATTTTCAAGAAAATTTATTTGCATACTGTCTATTTCAGTAGGATACTGTAGTAACAAAGGTTATTTAAATCATTTATGTGGAATTAGGTTAATGAAAAGTGTCCAGTCAATGTTGTTAAGTTCGTTTTTTTTTTTCATCGAATTGAAAAACTGATATTTATTCAAATTCACTCAGTACAAAATAAATAAAATGTGTACTCACAGTTTATATATGGTGGTAGTTTTCTTTTCAGTTGATTGACCATTATTTCTTTTTACTTATCGAATTCTGTAATCTTACTATCATTTTATTCCACTCATGATAAAAATTAAAAATGGTTTAACTAAAAACGCGAAATCTCGCCAAGGCTACTTTGCTCGCACAATACTAAAACTATAACCCTAAACAAATTTGGCGAAACCTTTCAGCTGAGAATAAAAGGAATAAAGTAAATTCTTTCTCGGTTAAACATTTTTCATTTTGTTCTACGATAATAAATTCAAGAAAATATTTTGCATACTGTCCATTCCAACTAAATGCTGCTGTAAAATATGATTAGTTAAATTAATTTAAGATTAAAAAAACTCATATTCTTACAAATTCATACAAAACAATAAAAAATTTTACCTGGTATAACGTTATCCAATTTTGTTAATCCAGAGTTTTCTTGTTTACGCTTCCACCATTTAATACTTTTTTGAAAGAAATAAGGAAAACTAACATTATTTTGAGAAGCTCGAGAATACTACTAAGGGACGAATTAATTTCTGTAGCTGAAAGCAAACTAAGACACATCGATTACGTTAATAAGTACTCAGAACAAACTGCCTGTGTTTACGTCAACAGACACACGTGGAACGCAACGTGGCAATGTTTTAGTTCCATCGGCAGTTTTGTAAATCACCGCAAGGTAGCGTATTCGAGCGCTGGAGTTCCGAATTAATGCAACAATAAGAAAGATAAATCGTAATAGATTGTCGTCTGCGTATTTCTCGTGGTTTTAATTGTATGGAAATGATCGGAAATACTATCTCAATGATTTAAAATTTTTAACTGTTGCCATCTTATGTTTGTTAACAAATAAAATATTTACAATTAATTCAAGCAAGGCTTTTAAAATAACTTTCAATTTTCGCTCTTTGCTTTGCAATAATTCAAACATTTGGATGGTCGTCTAGTTTTTGCATGTGTAATTTTGTTTTTGTTGGGAATATTGCATATTGTCAAGCATGGGGAGGGATCAGAAAAAAAAAAAGAAAAATATAGAAGAAAGTTTCGTGATGGCCACAACATACTAGTTTTTCATTTGTTGTTCTATTTGAGATAGCTTTTTGTACTCTGTTCAATGAAAATAAGTGTCAGTAGTTCAAAGTTTTTCCTTTCAGTTGCAATATGTTGTGACAACACAGGAATTGTGCTAAAAAGAGTAGTCCCGGATCTATATATTTTGATTCTCCTGCATCAAAATATGTAGGGCCCCACCCTAGTGGCCAGCAGTGTCTATTAGTAAAGTGAATAAGTCTTAGTGCTATTTTTTTTTTCTATTTTTTATTTAATTTCTACGGCCGTTAGCTCCTTTAAGGACGCGGGCCTCTCGCACTGCGGGTACGCAGATCTGAGCTTGCAAATGAGTAAAGTTACATGTTTCTGGTGCAAGGGATTAAGAGATAGGACATTTCGATTTTGCCTTTATGAACTGGGAGAGTCAAGCTTGTTGCTCTTTGTGCTATAAGTTTTACATAAAAAAATTTCAAAAGGAAAGTTAGCTAAACTTTAGATTAATAAAAAAGTATGAAATATTAAAATTAACTGAAAATGGAAAAAGCCAGAGAATATTAGCTGGCATATATGGAATTTCTAAAACTAAAGTGTCTAATATAGTTAAAAAAACAAGGAAAAACCAACAAAATTATTTAAATAGTATTTTTAATTATTGTTTCACTTTCAATAATGTTAAACAATGAAAGTGAGTTGAACAGAAAGAGTAAGGGAGAATTCCTTAAAAAATGAATACATGGTGCAAGAAATGACAAAAAATAAAAATTATTACCGCCCTTTATAAGTTGACCACCTGTCTAAGTTGACCGCTGAAGTACTGCACCGCGAGTGGTCAACTTACACAGGTTTCACTGTAATAAGTTACGGCATTTGTTTGTTTTACCTTTTTCATCCGCCGTTAGATAGTGGCTGCAGCGCACCTATAGTTTATCGGAGTTGCGAATTGCTAACGATGTCATTGTTGGCAGACAGGGAAAGAAAGCTGAATGATTTTAAAGTTTTATATGTTGCCAGTTTCCATTTGTTTAAAAAATAAAATAGTTGTAATTTATTTAAGTACTAGTGGTACCCGCACGGCTTTGCCCGTAGTAGAAATATTAAATGGTCATTTGGTTCGCCTGTATATTTACAAATAATGGATGATGAATTTCTAGCCAAGTTGCTATGTTCATTTTAATCTTCCACGTTGTAATAATTTGCTCGATAAAATGTTCTTAAAATTGGAATAGAAAAAGAACAAACTGGAATTTTCGAAAAATCGCTTCGAAGTGCACACACCCGTGCTACGAACTAACTTTGTGCCAAATTTCATGAAAATCGGCCGAACGGTTTTGGCACTATGCGTGTCACAGAGCTCCAGACAGAGAGACTTTCAGCTTTATTATTAGTAACTAGTGATACCCGCACGGCTTCGCCCGTAATAGAAAAATTAAAGGTCTTTTGGTTCGCTTCTATATTTACAAATAATGTATGGTGAATTTTCTCGCCAATTGGCTTGTACCGACGTTACGGTTCCACGCTATGATAATTTCGTATCTCGCCAATTGGCTTGTGCCCATGTTACGGTTCCACGTTATGATGATTTCGTAATTTATGATAGTTTTTTTCTTAAAATTGGAATAAAAAAAGAACCACCTCGAATTTTCGAAAAATCGCTTCGAGGTGCACACCCCCATGCTACATACTAACTTTGTGCCAAATTTAATGAAAATCGGCCGAACGGTTTAGGCGCTATGCGCGTCACAGACATTCTACGGATATCCTACAGATATCCTACAGACATCCTACAGACATCCTCCGGACAGAGAGACTTTCTGCTTTATTATTAGTAAAGAAGATAAAGATAAAGAAGATAAAGATGTAAAACTTTTAAAAGGATTTTTAATTCTTCCCCTTGATTCTGCTTCTGGGACTAGCAAACTTTGTTATTTGTGATTATCTTTCCTTTTCCATGTTTCGCATGTTTTTCTAGAAGAAAGTAAATTTATTTGAATTTTATATGTGTTTGACCCGCATAGTTACTCTTAATATGAGGTCAACAATCAGGTTCGTTTTTAGCCTACTTTCCCAGTAAAAGTCAGAAAAAGAAGAAAAAAGCATGGAAGAAGGCTTAATGCATCTTAAAAATGTCGCGAAAAACAAAAAAAAAAAAAAAATAAATAAATAAATAAATAAATAAAATAAAATAAATAAATAAATAAATAAAATAATTAAATAAATATCGAAAAATTAAAAATTGGAAAGTAGGGTATTTAGATGGGGAAAAATGTCTGTCGGTCTGTCTGTCGGTCCGTCGGTCTGTATGTCTGTCCCCCCCCCCTCTAATAACTTTTGAATGAATAGTTCGATTCGAACAAACCTTTTTTTGTTCGAAAGATCTCGGCGAGGACACCTCAGTCCCATATTTCACTTTTTAATTTGAACTATTTTTTGTTCAATTTTGAACAGTTCAAAAAAAACTTAACATTAGCGCCTACTGAAAGTCAACGTAGATTCCGTACATGAAGGCGGATTTATTTCAAACAAATATTGTTGGAAATAGCTATTGACGCCAAACTCCAGACTCCGACTCTGAGAATTCAGAGGCACCTGACTCCGACTCCGACTCCTGTGCCCAATAATTAATCGGACTCCGACTCCCCGACTTCGACTCTGACTTCGTAGCTTTTTCAAAAATTTATACACGGAGGACAAATGACTGACTCCGATTCTTGGATATTGGTCTCCGACTCCTTTATCCCAAAATGAGATTGACTCCGACTCCGACTCCGCAGCAATGGTTTTCACTGTGAAATAATTAGTGTTGATATGATTTGTTTTTATTTTCACGCTAAAGTTTTAATTTAGGTATTCAGTTTTCGGCGAATAAACTCAAAGTCGTTTATGTTTCTACATAACGATATGCGCGGACGATTTTTTTTGACAATAAAATGTATATTTCTTTAAGTTGACATTTTATTGTTTTTATTTATTTTGGTAAGTGCATTAATTCAATTAAAAAATTATTTTTGGCAACAGGGGAAAAAGAAACGATTTTTTTTTTTGAGCAATCATAATTGCTTATTGTTCTCACTTGACCGTTTTTGGCGTCCGTGCCTTTTTCAGCTTGGACCAGGCCTGCAGCACCACCGTCCACCGGCGGCGGCGCGGCTGGTCCTGACCACTGTCCCCCGAAATCCACTTTTGCTGGGCGGTGGCGTCCATGTCCCACACACACGAACGCCTACACACACACACGAACGCCTACACACACACACACACACACACGAACGCCTACACACACACACACACGAACGCCTACACACACACACACGAACGCCTACACACACACACACGAACGCCTACACACACACACACGAACGCCTACACACACACACGAACGCCTACACACACACACACGAACACCTACACGCACACGCACGTACACAACACTCACTCACACACATGCATACATACACTTACGCACCCACACACATGCGCCTACACAAACACACACGCTCGTGATTGCGAAAAACATAATTTGAATTCATGATGCCAAAAATTCAAATTATTTTTTTTTTTTATATGATGTATTTCTTTATTCTTTATCTTCTTTACTAATAATAAAGCTGGAAGTCTCTGTCCGGAGGATGTCTGGATGTCTGTCTGTGACGCGCATAGCGCCTAGACCGTTCGACCGATTTTCATGAAATTTGGCACAAAGTTAGTATGTAGTATGGGGTTGTGCACCTCGAAGCGATTTTTCGAAAATTCGATGTGGTTCTTTTTCTATTCCAATTTCAAGAAAAAAAATATCATAAGATGGACGAGTAAATAATACGAAATTATCATAACGTGGAACTGTAACGTGGGTACAAGCCAACTGGCGAGAAAATTCACCAT
The DNA here is from genome assembly GCF_026930045.1 of Uloborus diversus. Taxonomy (NCBI): domain Eukaryota; kingdom Metazoa; phylum Arthropoda; class Arachnida; order Araneae; family Uloboridae; genus Uloborus; species Uloborus diversus. The sequence continues at coordinate 55,879,021 of NC_072737.1, forward strand.
ACATTATTTGTAAAAAGACAGGCGAACCAAAAGACCTTTTAATTTTTCTATTACGGGCAAAGCCGTGCGGGTGCCATCTTTACTAATAATAAATCTGAAAGTCTCTCTGTCCGGAGGATGTCTGTGACGTGCATAGCGCCTAGACCGTTGGGCCGATTTTCATCAAATTTGGCACAAAGTTAGTTTGTAGCATGTGGGTGTGCACCTCGAAGCGATTTTTCGAAAATTCTATGTGGTTCTTTTTCTATTCCAATTTTAAGAAAAAAAACTATGATGAATTACGAAATTATCATAACGTGGAACCGTAACATGGGCACAAGCCAATTGGCGAGATACGAATTTATCATAACGTGGAACTGTAACGTGGGTACAAGCCAATTGGCGAGAAAATTCACCATACATTATTTGTAAATATACAGGCGAACCAAAAGACCTTTTAATTTTTCTATTACGGGCAAAGCCGTGCGGGTGCCACTAGTATTTTAATAAACTTATTAATTTTAATTATTATTTTTTCGTTTTGAAAGCTGTTAAAGAATTTTTTTTTAGGGAAAAAGTAGTGTATTAGCTGCTTTGTTTAAAAGGTGTTGCTTTTTTTTTTTTTTTTAATTTTTTTTTTTTTTTTTTTGATGTGTGAGGAATACTTTATTCCTAGAAATTAGCAAAAATATATTTGAAACAATTTGCGATTTTAGCTATTTTTGAGAATATTGATCAGGTACTAGAAAGTAGTATGGGTATACGGGAAAGTAGGCTCGTATAGTTCTAGACGGAACTTCTTGTTTTAAATATATTTTTAATTTGATAATAGTACTTATTCAAATCTTTGACAGAATTTTAACCTTTTTGTGTGAAAAAATATGATGGAATTTCTGATGCATTTTAACCTATAAAAACCAAATTGATACGATTATTGTTGTGATTGTTGTTCAATGAAGTTAAAGAATAGTAAAAGACTTAAATTGAATTTAAAATCTTTCGATTCATCGCTGATGTCATTGCTTTTGTAGTAGAATATAATTATTTTAATTATAAATAAGTATTTTAATTTATGTTATACCCGTTATTATATTGATTTTTTTAGTGTTTATAATTTTAACCATTCAATAATGAATTAATAAACTAATGTAAATTATTATAAATTACTGATTATAATTTATAAGTCTTCACTCTGAGCTGTCCTTTGTTTAAAAAAAAATCAATCCCACTTTTTTATGAGGACTTTTGTCAATACCGTGAAACCTGTGTAAGTTGACCACTTGCGATGCACTACTTTAGTGGTCAACTTAAGCAGGTGGTCAACTTATAGAGGTTGAACTATATGATAAGCTCTAATTCTGTGCCTGAAAGTAGCGGTCAACTTTACAGGTTTTACTGTATTACAATAGTTCATCGAGGAACATTTGAGATTAACGTCCATTTTTTTTTTCTTGCCTTTTTATTTAAGTTCTAACTTGTATTCTTGGGTCAGAATCAACGTCTAACTTTTAATCGAAGTACTCCACATCAGAATCATGATGAATAGTATTAACTATTTAATAATGAATTAATAAATTAATATGAATTATTTTTTTAATTACTGAATATAAGTCTTCACTCTGAATTGTCCTTAGTTAAAAAAAAAAAAACACTTTTTTATGAATCTTTTTCACCTTACAATTGTCGATATTACAATCAGCTCATCCAGGAACATTTAAGATTAACGTCCGGTTTTTTTTTTCTTTATTTTTTTTTTAGTTCAAACTTGTATTCTTGGATCAGACTCAACGTCTAACTTTTAATCGAAGCACTCCACATCAGGATCTCTCTCCCCCCTTTCCCGTTTTCGAGGAGAAATTTCTTCCACGCTGGCATTAGTGATTCAGAATTGGACATTTGAGTGGCGTCTCTGTAGTAAATTGCATAATCAATATGTGCCGAGGATAGATAATACGCCATCTCGTGTGATGTCCTCTTCCAATCGGTGACACTGGAGGGCCCATAGTTCGGCCTTAAGCTGTCTCTTAGAAAAGGATTGAAAACTTCAGCCTTTTTTTATTGGTCGGGAGAACTTTTCCTTCTTTGTTGCTGCCGCTGTCGGCCCTTTTTGATTTTTTGTTCTTCCGGATTTTCTTGTAAAGGATTTGAATCTGCCTTCAATTTCCCGTCTTTTCTTCGGGTGCCCCCTCCCCTTCCCCCCGCTTTTTAGTTCTTTGTTCTTCAGAAAAGTGATGGCGTTTACGACAAAAGAATGTCGCGATTCGCACCGCCCCGTGAAGAAATAATGCGCCAAGATTAAATTGGTGTCTTTGAAATGGGGGGAGCCTTGGAGGGGGGGAGTAGGCGATCGTTTTTATGGCGATATGTGCTTTCTGGAGCAGAAATATTTCGTTTCGAATTCGCGAAAATTGGAGAAGACGGAGTTTGTGGTATTTTCATTTGTCAAGATCGTATTTTATTTGTCTCTAGTGAAGACTGTAGTCCCACGTTAACGAAGTAAAGTTTTTGTCTTTTTTCGAAAATGTATTTATTTTTTCGCTTTGTGCTTGAGGATTGTGTTGTGATTTCGAATATTCAAACTGTGTTAAAAATGTCTTCTAAAGTTTTTATTCAACCGAAGTATTTTGTAATTTTTATTCAGTTTTTTAAACGTTATGTTATTTGATTTTGTTTCTGAAGGATCAATATCATTTTCTAATTAGATATGTCACAAAAAAAAAATTATTTCCTTGAAAAAACTGTGGTCAAAACAATGAAAAGCAACTTGAATACTGTCATTAAGAAAACATGCAAAGTTTCGTGTTTCCCTTTCTTACTTCCTTTTACAAACGAGCTGATGTGTGCATCACATGACTTTTACTCCAATTTAATGTCATTTCCCCATTATTGGCAATTTTAATGTGATTCAATTCCTTACTCTCTAAATATCACCAACAGTGGCCAAATTAAATCCAAATTTAAATTAAAAAAAATCGCCAAATTAATCGCTAAGTTGGCGACAAAACTTGGCGAGTAAAAGACTGGCGATATATGCCAAGTGTCCGACAAATTATAACACCACTTCAGTTTAAATCCAAATTAACAATGATTTCCCCCAAAAAGAGGCAAAAGACCCCCTTAGGAACATCCGAATGCAACCAAAAGGGAAGTGCACAACTAGGCCCCACTAGGAGTCTACGTACCAAATTTCAACTTTCTAGGACATACCGTTTTTGAGTTATGCGAGATACATACACACATACCTACATACGGACGTTACGAGAAAATTCATTGTAATTAATCCGGGGGTCGTCAAAATGGATATTTCGGGTGTCTGTAGGGTCCTAGGCATATATCCACGTGTGGTCGGGTCAAAAAAAAAAACTCAACATTCATTCGGGGGTGAGAAAAATGGAAATTAAGGCCGATTTTTGAGTGAAATTTTTTTCGCGAATACAATACTTCCTTTTTTGTAAAAGGAAGAAAAAAGGAAGTATTGTATTCGCGAAAAAATTTTGCTCGCCCCCGAATGAATATTGAGTTTTTTTTTTTTTTTCAACCCGACCACATGTGGATATATGCCTAAGAACATATAGACTCCCGAAGTATCCGTTTTGGCGATCCCCGAGTTAATTACAACGAGTTTTCTCGTGACGTCGGTATGTATGTGCATATGTGGGTATGTATCTCGCATAACTCAAAAATGGTATGTCCTAGAAAGTTGAAATTTGGTACATAGACTCCTAGTGGGGTCTAGCTGTGCTTCTTCCGTTTTGGTTGCATTCAGATGTTCCAAAGGGGGTCTTTTACACCTTTTTTGAGGTAAAATCATTGCTAGTTTCAATGCAAACTGAAGTGCTGATATAATTTGGCAATTACTTGGCAATGTATCGCCAAACTTTTGGTCGCCAACTTTTGTCGCCAACTTGGCGACACATTTGGCGGGTTTTTTTTTTTTTTTTTTTTTAATCTGGTTTCAATTTGGCCATATTTTGAGAGTTAACCATTGAATCACATCAAAACTGCCAACATTGGGAAAATTTATCTGTATAAAACGTTTTCTTTGCTTCGATTCACAACAAACTTGGAATGAAAACATTTAAAGTGTTTCTTTGCTTACTCCGAGACACTGTTATCATCATTAAATTGGAGTAAAAGGAAGTCATGTAATGCACACATCAGCTCGTGTTTTTTGTAGACCAAAGAGAACATTATAATTTTAAATCAGTATAGTGTATTTCAACTAAAGTTCTTCAAATTGATAACAAGAAACCTTGAAAGTTGCAGTGTGTGTCACATTACTTTCATGAATAAGACCTTAAATATAGTTCAGCATCAAGTAGTTCAAACCAGACTTACCGACGATTACATTATATTTGAAAAAAGTTTATCAATAACACATAACAGTGGTATAAAAAAGGTTAAAAGTTAGCAGCTAATATAATATCACTGACAGCTTCAAAAGCGAAGTTGAAGGAGTGCAACTACGCTTTTCTACATACTTTTATGGAAAATTCGTTGTTTCATAGCTTTCACTATTTCACTGCCCTTTTTTATGTTTTGAAGTATTTCTGCTTCAATTTTGTTTCTATCTTATTTTAATATTAAAATTTTTTTGCATTATTTCGTTCATAAATTTTTGAAAAAACTCCTCCCGTTTTCAAAGTTTTTAAGATTTTTAAAAGGAGACATTGCTGCACATAAAATCCTTGTTCGAGCAATAAATATGAGCAAAAAAAATTCATTTCCTGAAATTATCAAAATTTGGTTCAACTTTTGTTGTTTATAATCCTGATTGATGGAACTGAGGAAACTAAATTATTTGTGCTAGTGCCTTTTTTGTTTTGTTTTGTTGAAAAAGCTTTTTTCACCTTCAGACGGGAACTTTTTTATTATACGCAGCAGTTAAACCTTTTTTGTCAGAAATCGGTCAAGCGGCAATGTTTAAAATTAAAAAATAAATAAATAAAAATAAAAACATTTTGTGAAAAAGTAAAGTTTTTCCATTAGGATTACAATATTTTAAACTGCAGTGAATACATGTAAAGGCTTCTTTCTTTCAGTAAAAAGCGTCGTTACCCCTGCTAAACAATTTTGTGACGATATAATTTTTTTCTGAAATCAAACAACTTATAAATAAACGATTCAATTATCGAGGGCAGTTTTTCTGATCTGATAAATAATGTTAAGATCCCATCATGTTTTCATCTTTCGCTTTGCTCGATTGTTGCCTGTCGAAAAGTGAGTTTTCGAAGTAATCCAATTTTTGCACCAAAATAAGTCCAAGAAACAGCAGTAGAATTTAACACAGTTATTCAAGAAGTTTTGTAAAGTTGTTTTAGATCAGCGATTTATCATTATTTTAGCTCTCCTGTGCAAACGATTACTTAATAACTCGTTCAAAAATAGTCGAGTAATCAGCTGATTATAAATAGAAAGTAGATCGGGTTTTACATTTGTATCACTTGAGAAAAAACGAGTACATTAGCTAATAACATTTTGAGTGATTAACTGATTTAGTAGCTACTTTTCAACAAAACACTACTGCTGTTCCGATGTACGAGTACGGTCCGTCTATCAGCAAATGATTGAACCTAGATTTACTCCACCTTCGCATGAAGTAGAATGTGGTTAAAACTAATTTCTGATGGTGTAAATACATACTATTTAAAAATAAAAAATAAAAAGATTTACACCAATTTTGTTCTCAACTACTCAAACATTAGATGGTTGTAGCCGTTGAGAGCAAAAGTGGCCCACGTAAATTGAACAAGTTTTTGAGTAATTAAGTGTTTTAGTAGTTACTTTTTCACAAAACATCATTGCTGTTCCGATTTACGATTACTGCCTGTCTATCAGCAGATGGTTGAACCGAAATTCACACCACCTTCGCATGAAGTACGATGTGGTTAAAACTAGTTTCTGATGGCTTAAGCAGAAATTATAAAAAAGATTGACTTACTCCACTTTTGTTCTCAACTACTCAAATATTAGATGGTTGTTGAAATTTTTCAGCATGCACATGCACTAGAAGCGAACACTCCAATGTGAAGAGATTTGCAAATCAGACCTTTTTATACAATAAATTCGCACTATGTACATTAACTGAAAAATGAGTTCCTTTTAACATGGTACTAGGCAATATCAAACCCAATTCGTTCTTGTAATACACATGGAAAAGTCCTGTTGCAATCTTCCCCTCGAGTCTTCCGGCACAGGCGACACTGTACATGACCAGTAATTGGAATCAGTGGCGGGGAAGAGGAGTCATTTGGAAGAGACCACCCTAATGGTCTCCTGGAAACAAGACCCCTTTGTGCTGAGACCAAGATGTATAACTCCCGCGCTAATCTTTGAGTCTCTGCTCCCTACTTATATGGATCTCTCTAACGAGTTGAAGAGTTCCTTACCATGGAACATAAACTAACTGGTAAAAGTGCTTTTTCTATTCTCTTCTAAGTTTCTTTTGCGTTTTTCTTTCGCCCTTTTGTAGGGATTTTTTCTCTCTTCTGTTCAGTCCTCGAGAAGATCAAAGCAATGACATTTGAGTTGGTATTGAAACTGTTGATAATGTTAAGCAGGTTTAATTCAGAGTATGTTTGGTGAAAAATTCTTAAAGTGGATCCTGCACGAAAATCGTAGTTGGGAAAAAAGGAAAATTCATGATTATAAGCGAATCTTTGTTCAATGCGCTAGGTCACATGAAAAATTCCTTTTTTATTTATAATCTTATATTCTTCCACGATAAAATGTAGAAAGTTTTTCTGTGGAAAAGCAAAACTCTGCACACTCTGAGTCGAGTAACCAATAACTGCTTTAGCTCATTTCACACAGTTGACTATAAGCAGATTTAAATAGGTCATGACTGAAAAATAAACAACTTTGTGTTAAGAGCAAAAATGTGTACAACAACATCATTTAAGAAGTACAAATTTTCAACAAAAAGAAGAAGAAGAAAGAAGGTAAACAGGGTTTGTTTCAGGGAACACAAGGCCCCCTCTTTTTCAGTGCAAAAAAAAAGTAAGCTGTGGATCCCGAATCATTTGTCTGCATTTTTTTTTTTAATTATGCATCTTTAATGTTGTTGAATATGTTTTTAAATCATTACTAGTTTTACTACAGGAACTCGCACTAGAAATATAACTTAGTAAAAGCTCTTTCGGTTGTTAAATTTTTAAACTTAATGATACTCTTAATATGATGATGAATTAAGTTTTAAAATTGAGGCACCTCAAGAAACCGACGGATTAATGCATTTTAGACATCTCAAGGCAGCTACACGGATGCAGTGTTTTTTGTGTGAAAACTTTTTTTGAAACACGTTAGATATTCTTGTAGTTTCAAATCCATCCTCAGTTTATCAACATCATAAAACTGAAATCCTTTGTTCCTTACTTTCATGTTGAGGCTCTTCCCTTGACTACATCTATTACTTTCTAAAATCATAATCTTTCTGAACAAAGTATAGGGGTAAGTTATATACGCTGGAAAAAGAACATCTCTGTTGTCTTTTTTTTTTCCCCCTTAGTTTCTTAATCAATTTCGTGTCTCATGTCTCTCTAACTGGATATGTTTTCCAATTTTTGGAATGAAAATGTGCATTTTGTGAAATTTCTCACATTATGATTGCTTTCAGCAATCCTGCTTCCACCAGAAGCTTTCTTGTTTCATCTTGCAATGTATTTTTCAAGCCCAAAATCAATTGAAAACAATTGTTGCGTGAAATATCGATAGAGTTTGATGTCCTAAATATCTGTCTTACCTTCTTCATATTCTATCAATGATACTTCTGAGGGAAATTATTAATATGAATCAATACTGTATTATTGTACTATGTAGTGTTTGATGACACTACATAGTCTGCGTATTTTACAATTTAAAACTTGTCGCATGTAGTGCTGACTTAACATAGTAGAATGTTTTGAAGAAAATAATTGTACTCAGCTATTCATCGACAAATTCTACAGAAAGCTTTAATGCCTTCTGTCAGAAAAATAAATTTAACTTGATATATTTTCAAAAAATATTCGGGGGGGGGGGCGGAGAAGCAGATCCACTTTGACGGTTGATTTTTCAGTACCAAAATAGACTGGAAGGCCAGTCAGCCGAAATAATGTCAAAAAATAACCTAAAGTTGTTTTGATTACATATTTAAAATGTAATTATTATTTTGGGGGGAAGGGGGGAGAGGCTTAGCTTTATGGACTTTCATGTCATGTTATGAGTCAGATGATACGTAATTATAAAATAATATAATAATAATTTAAAAAAATCCCTTTACTATCTTTAAACATTTATAATTTCTAAGTATTCGAAGAAGATAATTAAGAGAATAAAAATTAAGAGAATGAAACTTTTTTTTTTGAAACTGCATACATACATTTTGGCAAATTGTACAAACATTAAGCATTATAGTATTTTGCGTTTATGTTTCTGAATGTAAGTTTTGTTACAATTTAAAACCATCGTAACTTATATCGCTTTTGCTTAGTTGGCTCTATGTATTTAAAATTAATCGGATGGGTATTTAAATTTTGGAAGATTCCTTGAAGTCCATTTAACTTTTACTCTACTCAAATACTTTAAATTTTCCGGGATCACCGGACCATATTAAGCTTTACCTTAGCGAACGGGTCAATGATGGTTTGAAAGTTTCCTGATGTAACTAAAAATCCCTCGAATCGCATTCTTCCCTTTCTACTCTTTGGGATCATTACCTGGAAACTTCGTTGGTAATTGAAATCATTGAAGAGAAAGGGCCAGCAATTTGGGCCGAACCGCCTTAATGCACTATCTGTTTGGTTGCGGTCAGATTGTGTGTACTTTGATCAGAAAACTTGTCTGTTACACCTTCTTTAACAGTTGCTTTTGTCGAGTTTGTTTTGTTTTCTCATTGCCGGTTAAGTTCTTTACCGGTGTATTGATTTTTGGCGCCCTGTAAGTTTAGTCTTGTAAATGTTTTATTGTTCGAAAGTTTAACTTTGTACTTTCCTTTCCACACGCTACTGACTACATGGTCGAACCATTCGGTATATCAACTTCCTGTAGAGCGTGGAAAACCGACGCTAATACCGAACACCCTGTGTTAATACGTCGAGTATTGAATAAAATATGACAACGTATATAAAGTACAAATTGAGAATGAAAAAAGGTTAAAAAACCAGCAAACAGCTGTTTCGGCACTCTAAAATACAAGTGCCATCATCAGTGCATTAAAAACGAAGACAGGTTCACCCGACTAAAACACAGTCGAGGCGAACAATGGAATGAGAGACGAGTTGTAAAAGATATGAGAGCAGTACCGGAAACGATGACGTCAAGGTTACGTCAGAACTCCAAAGGACAGTTGCACTCAGGAGAAAACGTCACGGACAAAAAATAAATCAAATAACAGACTTCCAAACATTAGGAAAAGGGGGGGGGGGGTGCTAGACAAATCATTGACGATTAAATTAGCATTTTTCCATATGTAATATGACTCCCAAAAATCTAAATCATGAATGGACGAACACTCGTGAATAACTTTGGCGGAAGAAAAAATAAAATTATGACCGCAGGACCAACAATGTTGAGCAATAGAGGAGCGTTTGAGATCCTGTTTTTTGACGTAATTTTCGTGTTCTTTTATCCGGAATTTGAGGGATCGTCGAGTCTGCCAAATGTAGGCCAATTTGCACTGGCAGGAAACACTGTAAATGCCCCATCTGTCAAGGTTCTGAACAGGGTGTTTAAGCTGTGAAAATTTTAATTTATTAACAGGAGAAAAAGTGACGGAAAAATGAAACTTTTTTAAGATTTTGGCAATTTGTAGACTGATTTTAGGAAAAAAGGGTAAGACAACGGAACTCGAATAGTTCACAGGAGCAAGTGTTTGATTTTTGTTAGTTGAGCTACATAGCTTCTTATAAATGGTATCAATAATATCTAATGTGAATCCCCGATCCACCGCAATACTTCGTAGGTAATTCAGTTCTGATGAAAGTAAATTGGAATTTGAACAAATGGCTAAAGCACGGTAAATAAAAGATCTGAAAGCAGCCAATTTTTGTTTAGGAGGATGAACGGATAACTTGTGGGGGGGGGGGGGGGAGAGAAACAGCAAAGGGTTTACGGAAAACAGTAGTTGTAAAAAACAGTAGTGGTTTTCCGTAAACCCTTTGCTGTTTCTCTCCCCCCTCCCCCCCACAAGTTATCCGTTCATCCTCCTAAACAAAAATTGGCTGCTTTTAGATCTTTTATTTACCGTGCTTTAGCCATTTGTTCAAATTCCAATTTACTTTCATCAGAACTGAATTACCTACGAAGTATTGCGGTGGATCGGGGATTCACATTAGATATTATTGATACCATTTATAAGAAGCTATGTAGCTCAACTAACAAAAATCAAACACTTGCTCCTGTGAACTATTCGAGTTCCGTTGTCTTACCCTTTTTTCCTAAAATCAGTCTACAAATTGCCAAAATCTTAAAAAAGTTTCATTTTTCCGTCACTTTTTCTCCTGTTAATAAATTAAAATTTTCACAACTTCAACACCCTGTTCAGAACCTTGACAGATGGGGCATTTACAGTGTTTCCTGCCAGTGCAAATTGGCCTACATTGGGCAGACTCGACGATCTCTCAAATTCCGGATAAAAGAACACGAAAATTACGTCAAGAAACAGGATCTCAAACGCTCCTTTATTGCTCAACACTGTTGGTCCTGCGGTCATAATTTTATTTTTTCTTCCGCCAAAGTTATTCACGAGTGTTCGTCCATTCATGATTTAGATTTTTGGGAGTCATATTACATATGGAAAAATGCTAATTTAATCGTCAATGATTTGTCTAGCACCCCCCCCCCCCCTTTTCCTAATGTTTGGAAGTCTGTTATTTGATTTATTTTTTGTCCGTGACGTTTTCTCCTGAGTGCAACTGTCCTTTGGAGTTCTGACGTAACCTTGACGTCATCGTTTCCGGTACTGCTCTCATATCTTTTACAACTCGTCTCTCATTCCATTGTTCGCCTCGACTGTGTTTTAGTCGGGTGAACCTGTCTTCGTTTTTAATGCACTGATGATGGCACTTGTATTTTAGAGTGCCGAAACAGCTGTTTGCTGGTTTTTAACCTTTTTTCATTCTCAATTTGTACTTTATATACGTTGTCATATTTTATTCACTATGCAGTACAAAGTTTTCGACTACTTTTTTATGTACGTCGAGTATTGTTTGGCTCTAAAGCCTGACTTTGAGAAAGCCCTTTCTTCATGGAGGCCAATAGAGAACTACTACGTTCAAGGGCTCCCAAAGGAAGGTCACTGTGAACATTTCCAGTATTCGACAACATTTGTCCGGCGACTAGGCAAATTTAGAGACTGCATTGCAAAATTGCAATTTAAAAAAAAATCATATGTATGCTATTCTCATATTTTATCATTCGTTAAATTCGGGGTTTCATTCGGCTAATGGAAAATGTCCCCCCTGCCCCCTCTCAAAATTTTAATTTCGAGGTGCCCTTGGCCACGTTTGCAGAATTAGGTTAACATCACAGCAGGTTATTGGCAAAAAATTCTTACACCGCTCAGTTTCTCATTTTAATCTTGTATACTACGGCTGCTTATTTTCAAGTGTGTTTTTCCTTTTTGAAAATATTTCCTTTTTCGGTTTATTATGTCCAGAAATGAAAAGTTAATTCATTTTAAGAACATAGGATGATTTGGGGATTTCTGAATGTTTTTAAAAAGAAGAGTACCTACGCCTGACGAGTGTATTTCAATCGAGTAAATTGACCACCTTATTGGTTGCCAAATGTGCAGTAATGGTTCTTATTTATATGGACATTCTCTTCCGCTGGGCTACGGAGTCGGCGTCGAACTGATTTTGGGGTTAAGTAGTTGGAGTCTGTAGTCGAAAGTTTAAAATTTCAATAGTCGGAGTCGGTCATTTTCTTTCATAGTCCGTAACTTTACCAGTGCTTGCAAAGTCGGAGTCGAAGGCTCTTTAAAGTTCCCAGTGTCGGTCAGTTTAGTCTTCCCACTCCGCAGCCCTGCTCTTTCTTTTTGTTAAGTTTCTTTTTGATTCCATTAATATTAACTTTTAAGTCCTTAAAATTATTGACTATGTCCTTAATACGTTTTCATAAAATTTTCGTAATAAAGGATTTGAACTGCTGATACTAGTGATCCGTCAAGGGTGTATAGAAATTAATCATAATGTTTAATAAAGTTTTAAAAAGGTGAAAGTATTACATATTTGCTTTTGGGGAAAAAGTTAACTTTCTAGTAAAAAGGAGAAGTATTTTATTGTAACTAAGCATTGTAATTTAAACACCTTAGTTTTAATCAAATACAAGAACTTCAGGTTAAATATATCTATCCTTTCATTGTGTTGTTAATTACTTTTCTTCTGTAATTACCAATGTGTAATCGATTTCAACACGCAAATTGAACTGATAGCACCGCAGGCTTACCGCGTTTACTGACCATTTGAAACATCACCTTCCAGTTTCGGCGATAGTAGTGGTTGAATGCATATGCAAGCTTAGCTGAAAAGCTTTGAAACAGTTGCATCTATATGTGAACTCAGGGCAGATAATTAGGATCATTAGAGGGAGTACAAGTAGTTAGCAGAGGCCACGCTAATGGCCCCTTACTGCTTTGCAAATACGATCTATACATCTGCTTGACTAATTTCTACTCTGCCTCCCACTGCGGATTTCCTTAAGAAGGTTTTGCTGTTCGTACATGGCTAGGCTTTTATTTATAAAGTAATTTGTTTTTCTGTTTCTTTAGGTGTTTTTCCCTCAAAATTACTTTCTAATGATTCATTAGCAGGGTGTCCTGATGCTTATGGCAACAGGGTTTTTATGTAGCAATGTAAATCCGATCATAAAATGCGTGTACAACTAGTTTATACTCTAAGTGATAAATGATTTGTTTAAGATGTTTATTAGGTATTTTTTAATAGTAAGGGGCTGTTCATATATAAATGACGTCACAATACTTTTGACCCTCCTTTCCCCCCTTTGTCCCGAAGTTCACACTCCTCCTTGTCGCCTCCCCCCCCCCCTCCATATTACCTGTCGTACTATTTTTTATAAACATTTTTGTAAAAAATGCTTGATATCACACTTCTTCTTACTCCTTCCTTTCCCCTTGTCACAAACTGTCCCAATTTCACGAACCCTCCTCCCACCTCAGCGCGTGACATCGTTTGTGAACTGCCCTAAAGGAAATCGTTTTTTATTTTTCTTTTATTATTATTTCTTCTGTTTCGTTTTAGTTCTAATGTTATGTTGAATCTGTTGGGGTGAAAAGAAACATGAGAGGAAAGGGGGGAAACAAACTGTATTGCCACACTTGTGATGATTTTTAAAACTAAACTATTGGTGAGGGTCATCCCATAGAAATTTCAACCTCAACCTCAGATTTTTTTTTTTTTTTTCACAAAACCCTATTTGTGACCAATCATTTCATTCAGCATATTTTCTAGTATATAAATCCAGTAACAGTTTCAATGTTTTTCTTCTGGCTCTGAACGTGGAAGGTTGTAGAAAAGGCTTAGCATACGCAAAAGCATACGCAAAAACATACGCTCTAAGTCTTCTTGCACATTGTAAAATTTTTTTCAAACTTTCAAAAGAACTATGTTTATTGTAAAAGATTCGATGTTGGCCGAATAAAATTGACTGTTCTTTTTACTTATATTATAAGGTAAGTATTTTAATTAGTTTGGTTATTTCACTGAAAATATTTGCGCTACGTTAGTCACAAAAATGTACTATTTTCTGTTTAAAAAAAAAAAACCACTTGCTGGCGTTACAAAAAAAAAAAAAAAAGAAACTTTTGCATCGTGATGCATCGCTACATCGCGATGTGAGGTTGGCGATGCATCACGATGTAGAAATTCCTACATATCCCAGCCCTACGAATGCACAAAATGTTGTCTTTCAATTCATCCAAAAGGAGAAGGGAAGAATCGAAAGTTGAAATATTGAAAGTCTGGTTCCGTTTATTCCAACTGACCCTATTATCTTACGATGTACCCTGTTATTTTATGGTAATTTTCTTGGTAGTAATATCACTTATAATAGTGTCTCCCCATTTCTAATCTTCCAGTTTGATTAAACATTTTTCGGCACTAAGTTTCTTTCCCGCATTTCAATGTGAAACTAAAATTTAAGTTCCTGCTTTGTGCAGCTTCAAAGGCACTGCGACCTTTCAAAGGCGTAGTGGTTGAACTGACTTCAAAGAGCCCCAACAAATTTCTGTTAGAGAGTCCCCCTGTGACTTCTGCAGCACTAATGGAAAACGGAACCGATAATTGAAATCATTGCATAGGGAGAACGAACAATTAGGAAACTAACTCCCTAGCGAGCTTCCACAGAGTAAATGTTTCTGAGTCCATAAGTTTAATTTCCTTTTATTTAGTATAACCGTCACAATATAGAATCATTCAATGGCAATTCGAATCTGAGTGGCGAATGATGTAGTTTTGAAAACAGTTGAGCGATTTAAATTTAAATGACTTTTTGATGTTGTACACCAGCTGTTTTCATCTTGTTCCACTAACATGAAGTACAGGGCACCTTATGTACATCTGAAGCATTAGTAATATGTTATTATGCTAAGGATATGTTACAAGATGTTTATTATTTTAAATGGAGCTCCACTGAAAGTTTCTGTCAAAAATATTATCAAGTACTGTCCGACTACATATCGCGTGAAAAACTGGCAAAATATTATAGTTGGAGCAAAACTAACCTAGAAGCATTGTGCAGGCTAAACATATCCTAATCCATAGCATTACGCCGGTGACAGGTTAGGTTTGCCTCATCAGTTGTGAAGGTGAACCGAAATAAATTCGTTTTGCAAAAAGGAAGGGTGTTCTTTATTCATATGATTTGAAATTAAGCTTTTAAAATGAGAACTTTCTTCATGTGAACATAATATTTCAAATTAAAATAAAATGACTAGAATAAGAATAAATCATTTTGAAGTTATTCAAGCCTAAGCGGTTGTTCACATGGGGGCACATATGTGTACCAAATTTCGTTCGATTTCATGCAGTAGCTTTTGCGCTAGAGCGGTCACAAGAAACCGGTCACACACAAATAGACGGACAGACGGACGTTTCCCAAAAATGGTCAAAAACTCAATACACACTAAAACGTACAAATCCGTCGAAATTTGAAACTGTTCTCGAATCCAATACTTTTTTCTAGATACTGAAGAAAGTAAAAATTATTTTTTGCAGTTCAAAAGCTTGAATCTGCCTCTTTGTGGTGATTCAAAGAAGTTAAACTAAGTGGTAAAACATTTCAATCTTGCTCAGTCAAGGCAGAGATGTCTCATTAAACACGTCACATCCAACCTAAATGTATCGGTCTTGATTTTACTCCTTTCAGCTGCCATTAGCCAGAGACTGCTGCGCCTCCTACAGTTTTTTTAATTGCGAATTATTGTTTACCTCTTCTTCGGTATTGATCATATAAACGAGAGTATTGTCTGCATAATTTGTTTCCAAAGCGTTATATGGCCTATCAGTGCCATTGATTAATTTACTGGCTTAAGGGGGTCCGGGACACATTTTGAAATTTTTTTTATTATGTACTTTAGAGTTTTGAAATTTTTTGAACTGATTCATCATTTATTTAATAAGCAAAATCATAACATAAATATGAAAAAAAATTTTTTTTTAAATTTAAATTTAATTAGTTTTTTTAAAAAAATGGGGTTGCTTTAAATTGCTATAACTCAAAATATTGTTGGTCAATTTTCAATTTTTTTCAAAAAAGTATGCACAAATATCTAAGCTTTAATTTTTACTCGGCGATTTTAAAAATATTGATTCAATAAAAAATAAAAAATATTTGAAGAAAAATTTCGAAAAATTCGAAGATACTTTTTTTAAAAAAAATCATAATTTTTGAAGTAAACGTTTTTTTCAAATTCGCCGAATAAAAATTAAAGTAAATTGCTTGAAAAAGATATGCTCCAAGTTTCATTACTTTATCTCTATCGGTTCCTGACTTATAAGAGTTTGAATGCAAGAAATCGGGAAAAATTGCATCATGGAGAAAAACGCGTTTAAAGTTTTAAAGTTATGTACACATTCGTTAGATGCATGCAACAAAAATAACTATAACTTTCGTTCTATTTAAGGTAGAAACAAGATTCAAACGTCCTCTTAAGCAGAAAAAAACGAAGCAATTTTTCAAATTATAAAAAGAAAATTGCAAAATTTGAGGATTTTTGTGTCCCGGACCCCCTTAATTCATATTTATTTGCCACTTAGTATGACTGATTTATTTTACTTAAGTCGATATTAAGTTTGAATTATTCGCCCTTGGAACAGGCTTTGAGTCATCTTTTATGGGCTTTAAGTGAATGTCATTGCACCTTCATTGGGATTATAGCTAAGCCTTTTGACGAAAATTAATTAAAATTTATTGTTGAGGAATATTCATCCGTTTGCTCGTGTAAGACTCAGAACAATTCATGAGTGAACTAATGTTACCCCTGTTATTATGTTTATTCATTTTGTTCAATTATTGAAATTTGAAATGATCAAAAGGTATTAGTTTTCTCGCTTAAAAAAAGGTGCTTGTTCCAATGGCTTTTATTTCTGATACACCAAGTAAGGTGTCGGCGAGAAATCTTAGGGGGCATTTGCCCTTTTACACCTTCTTGAACATTCCGCCTTTTTTTTCGATGAAATAGTAATGAAATGTTTTTTCTCCTAAGGAATTAAACTAAGGCAACGAACATTATGATAGGTTTTTAGTTTATAATTAGTTAACATTTAAATTAGTCTACGAGTTGTTTAACGCATGACTTATAAAAAGCAGTTAAAGGTATGGAAAACTTCTTGCTGTTCATTGCCCCATCCGAAGGAAACTTTTTTAAATGTTAAGTTTCATTTTTGGGTGAGATTACTATCAACTTATATAACAGGAGACACAATATTTGATAGTCTACAAAATAATATGTCTGATATGCTGTCTAATCATTCTTGAGTATTAAAAGTTAAGCTGATTATAGGTTGCGAGTTAGATTTGCCTCAACTATAAATGACACTGATAGAGGTTTCTGCTGGATCTCTTTCCTACCATTAGGCACTAACTTTTTTAATATAATTTGATTTAAGTTATTTAAAAAAATGTTAAGTATTAGTTCGCAGTCAAAGGCTGGAATAAGTGTAGTAATCCAAATCCTGATATTTTTCGTACTTGAAATAATTTCAATAAATTTAGAAGTTTTTGACACCGAATTATGTTCGTAATTCATTTATTTGTGTATCGTTATACTTCAAGATAATACTTGTCTTCACATTTTCGTTTTGATTAATGTCTATTCAATTATTTATTTATATATGACTCCAGTTTAGTTTTCGACTATCTTTCTAGAGTTGAGAGCCATTTTTACCGGTGTGGTAAATTATTTTTTTTAAGAGCCAAATGTAACTACACATTAAAAAAGTAATATAACGGTTATCTTCTAAGAAACGTGTATTTATTGTGAAGCCAAAACATTTTATTTTGTGTAATAATCAGAACATACAAATTAACCTATTTAAGACGACGAAAACTCTTAATAATTCAATTTGTTCCCCAAATATTTGTAAAAACCTTATTTCAGTAAGTTATAGAACATTGGTTAAAATGCAAGTTAAATGTAAAAAATGCAAATGTGCAATATTTATTGCATCCCTCCCATTTCGTAAGAAGTGGTGCTATTAGCGTTCGGGAAGAATGTACTTCTACTTTCTCTTTAGTCATTCATCTTGTGTGTTTTTACTGTCCTCTTGTTCTTGTGCTGTACTTAATAAAGACTTCTCAAGACTATGTTTGGTTCCTCACAGAATTTATCAAACTAAGATCCTCTACTCGTGTTCCAACAATAATAGTCAGATTATTGGGATTGAAAAGAGGTCTTTCCGACCTTGACAAATATTCTAACGTTTGACTTCATGCAAATTTCGAAGTTTTTATGACTAAGCAATCTCCAACATTTGTTTTTAAAGTTGATCATATTAAAAAAATAATTGTTCGCAGTTAAATAAATCTGGATATTGTCAAAATATCAAATGTATACATGGATTCGTCTTTTTCTGCCATTCGCAAAAGTGTTTAGGTATCTCGAGTTCGTAGTCAAACAGTGCATCAACGTGAACATGCATGCGATTTGTTGCACAGTTCAGTATGTGCCCAGGATTATCAAAATTATTTTTTCCAATGACAATATTGCAGCTAATTTTTCGATAACTATTTAACTGAGAGCTCAAGAGCCACAAGTATAATTCTACTGAGCCACATACGATTCTCGACGCTACAAGTTGACTACCCCTGCTCTACCAGCACATGTATTTTTTATAATTTTTCATTTTTCGAACTCTACTCTGTACCCAGGGGCGTACTCAGGAGGGGGGTGGAGAAGGGACACCTGTTGGCCCGAGCCTGAAGGGGGCCCAATATTTTTAAAACTAGCGGGTGACATATGGGGGTAAACAATGTGTCGGAGGGCTCGGAAAAGTCATTTGTGACGGATCCCAAAACCGTGTGCACGCCCCTGTCAGTACCCTTTTGGTACATTTAAATTTATCTATTTAATCATTCACCTCCCTTTGCATATAAGCTTGTCAATTTATCTCACTGTGATATTCTTAATTTAATTACATTATATTCCCATCAATCTCTTTTTCGTTTTGATCTATCTATCCATATTTTTTCATATATCAATAGAGAAGCTTTTTCCTGTTATTCTTATGAAAAGTTACTTGATCAAATACTGGAAAAAATGTAAGAGTTTCTGGATTTTTTTATTTTTTTTCTTTTTTAAAAATATTATAGACGGTGTTGTGTAGCATTCCTTGTACGATTCTATGTTCCATTGCATTCCAAAAATCCATTAACTGCCCTATTCATGACTTCTTCGACCGATTCCCTTTGAGGCGATTCCCCCACAGATCGAATGTCGAATATTCTGCGGAGATATAATTGGAATTGGGTGTCTTTTGATCGTGGCGTGTGATTCCATCGCACCTGTGCATATGCCGCTCCTGTTCTGTATTCTGCGAATGTGTGGAACGTTTCGATTCTGGTACAAAGGCCTGGGGCTGATGGATGTTACATCCCTTCGAATGGGGCGGTCTCGGGGGTTTTCCATCAAGTGCATCTGATAGGAATATTATATATCCGCGAGCTTCAAGGAGGGGGGCACCAATTATGTGTCACTGATGTTTAAAGCATGGCTGTTTCTTACCTTAACTATCTTTCTGGACTTGACCCCAAGCAAATTGTTTTTGATTAGTTAATTGTAGAGTTTATCACCTGCATGAGAAAATAAAATCCATTTGAAGGTTGCCTCGCGTATTATGCTTATTACGTAATTATTTTAGAAGTTGATTCAAAGGTACCGAAAAAACAACTATCCTGAGAAAAAAGAAGAGGACAAAATTTAAGTAGGGGAATGTGGTACAAAGTGAAAGAGAGCGGCAAAGTGAAATGGTGAAATATTTATTCCTCTTTTAACGCCACTTACCTACTAATATTTTAATTATGTAGTAGGGCAATTCCACGAAAAGTGGTCCTGCCTCACCAATTTTTTTTTTTTTTTTTTTTTTGACATAATATAGAAACAAAACTTATTTTTTGACAAAAAATATCTATACTTTTCAATTCTAGCGTCAATTTTGAGTTTAAAATATTTTTATATCAGATTTTTGCCTTATTTGATAACATTTATACGAAATAAAAAAAAACGCATTATTAGTGAAATAAATGTAAGAGCCCCCTTTTTTTTTTACTTCATCATTCATTTTTTTTTGTGAAAAACTATCAAATATCATGAACACAGATGCTTTATTGTAATTATGTCTAATTTTTTATTAATAAATACTTTTGATAAGTTTTACACCCCCCCCCCCCCCAAAAAATATGCAAATCACTGTTTGTTGGTCACACACGTAACGCAAAAGGAACAAAAGTTTTCCTTCAAGGTCAAATTGAGACTAGAAGAAAAATATATCGTATCATAAATTAACTTGATACATAATACCAAACTTTCAACTTCAAACATTCGACGGGGAATTTTTAACGAGGCTTTTTGAAATATGTCACACACGTAACGCTCCTGAATGGTTTTCATTATAAAACCATTTTTCGTACCATTTTTACGAAAAAATGTACTTTAGATAATAGGGAAGTTTTCGATTTTTCAGTTTTATTTTTATATGATAGAGTAACATGTATGAACATCATAGGTGAAAAAATTTTTGCGATATGATAAGTAGTTTTTTTTAAATTAATTTTTAAAGTTCAAGCGCTTGTGACGTCAAATGGCATACGAAGTGACGTCATGCGCTCTTCCGATAGGGGAGAAGCCGAAGGACATGCAGTTGACTTCGAAGTAGTGATGTAAAATACCCGGGTATTTATTTTTAGGGGTAAATACCCAGGGTATATACCCGGGTAAATACCCAAAATGGGTATTTACCCGGGTATTTATTTCAAAAATTTATATTCAACTAAAACACTTTTCTGTATGTATTCCACTATGTATAACCAACCATATACAAAACAATAAATTTTTGCCCAAAAATTGTATTTTGATCACATATTTAAAGAATTATTGTGTGAAACAACTTAGCAATCTAATATGATATTCACATTAAATGTGTTGGATATGCCTAATCAATGTGATAGCCAAATTTCAGGTATAAAAAGCCAAAAGCTTAACTGGTTACAAAAAAAAAAAAAAAAAAAAAAGATCTTAGTCTTTTATAATCCAGTAATATGTCCCTGCATGACATCAAAATGTCAATAAAAACAATTTGAATAAATTTTCATCATGAAGTACTGGGGAGCAAATGCAAATGAGCAAGACAACAGAAAACAATATTTTGATTTATTATAATTTTTTTTTTTTTTCGCTTATTAATGTAAAAACTGTTTCTATATTTGCTCCGTTATCACTTAAACAGCAATCCTCATATAAATAATAGCTGGTGAGGAAGTAACCCGCGTGTTTCAACAATGAAATTCGCGCCACGGCATGATAATTTGATAATATGTTTTGGTAATATTTAACATGCCAGGGAAATGCTTTATCCTAACAAGGCTGAACTCGATCCGGTGACTGAACTGTTTTAGTGGCAAGACTGTCATTTTAGGAGAATAAAGAAACGTAAAAATAGTCAACAATGACCGCAATCTACTGGAGTTAATGTTTAATCCACTGGAATCAGGGTTAAACTGCCAAATTTAACTTAAATTACCAAAATATCACCAAACAGGCAATCGCTGCGTTCAAATGTACATAGAAGCAAATTTTAACCTGACATACCATGGCGGGGGCTTTCTAGCAATATAAATAAATAACATCATAGTTTTAATAACTTCTCAGTTTATTCTTCCAAATATACCTCATGCTTCTTTTTTTATTTTTTCATTTTGGATATGAGTAACCTAGATTGTGATTTTGAAATCCTGAAGTTTATCATTGAATTGCTTATACTTCTCCAATCATGACATTGAAAAGAAAGATTCTTTGGTTCACGATATGTTTCTTTCATAATTTCATCAAGTCTTTCAATTAAAAATATTATAAACTGCGTAATACATATGTATCAGTTTTACCAATTATTTCACATATTTAGATTTAAAAAAAAAATTATCATTTACGTTTTGCATTTTTTTGTAAAACGCTCAGTTTTTGGGTATTTACCCAGGCCTTGGGTAAATACCCGGGTAAATACCCAAAAAATATTTACCTACCCACTGGGTATTTACCCGATCCACATCACTACTTCGAAGACGAAACGTAAAAGGCTTATCTCCTCGCATTTAACTCCTCGCGTTTCTGGAACAATAAATCTCTCATCATCTCGGAAATATTCGAATATCGTCATTGATGTTACTTGAGGAAGATTATTTAGATTGTGCTTTAACGAATCCGGCCTCCATAGTGTGTTCAAAAGGATTATTGAATATCTAAAACATAAAAATATCAGCGCGCTCAAAATGTCCGTACGAAAACAAGGGATCGGCGGAAGGCTGCCCATTAGTGCCCTGTGACGTAAGCTCGTGACGTTTCAGAAGAGCTCACTTTTGCGCGTGGATTTTTAAAAATTCATTAAAAATCAATCACGGTGTTTTAAAATTCGGCGATGGTGAATTTTTTAGTTTTGAGAGTCAATTAACAATATCCAATAGTCAAAATATAAACATTTAATAGGTTGCAACTCCCCTATTCAACTAAAAATATTGTGTGTTAGCACTGAAACAAGCCCTCAATGAGTTTAAAAAAAATAATTAATAATAATAATAAATAAATAAGTAAGAATTGCTTATTTCATACCCAAAGAGCAATTTAATCTAAGTATTCGCAATATACATACTTTAAGATCAAACGTACAATGTTCTATTTACCTTACATTGTATTTAATTTTTAGTTTTTGAGAAGAAAAGTGAATCAACTCTACAGATGATTTAAAACATTCCAAATAGTTTTAAACCACATAAGTAAGTGTTAGAAGTTCGTGATAGTTTATGAGCTTGACATTACTGTTTAATTCGTATAAAAATAAAAATTAATTTCATTTCATTCTTTGTTTAGAAGTTCGTGATAGTTTATGAGCTTGACATTACTGTTTAATTCGTATAAAAATAAAAATTAATTTCATTTCATTCTTTGTTTTGAGAATATATCCTTTCAGTTTAAGTATTTACTGGCGCCGTTGCCCAGCGTTCCACGGTCCACCTCGAGAACAAGACTTGTGTCAAGTGACGCGTTTTCAACAATCAGGCTTTAATAAAAGAAAAAAAATGATGTAAAACTTCGCTTCAATGTGTAGAAAAGAGCAATTTTATGCCTCAAAATTTAAATTCAGACGTCTTAGGCTTTTTTTTTTTTTTCAAAAAATGATATCATTGTTAATAATAGGCTTAACTATCCATTTTCACGGATTTTCAGGCAAAAACCCTAAGGGGTGTTCGAACCCCCCATAGGGGGCAAAAATTCCCCTACATGAATTCTTGAGCATCGAAGAACCTCTGTGCCAAATTAAGCAAAGATCCGATGTTCACTAAATTTGAATTAAGAAAACCCCCGTGGGGGGGGGGGAGTCAAAGCCTCCTTATCCCCAGAGGGACAAAAATCTCCATGTGAGCTCCTGAGCACCAAAGAACTTCTGTGCGCAATTTGGCAAAGATCCGACATAAACTGTGGATTTTCATTTGAAAATCCTATTCCATTTCTGCACGCGGTCACATACGTAACGCTGTAATGTATTTTTTATTACTATTGTACGAGCTTTAGAAAAAAATATTTATGGAGTATTTACTTGGTATATTTAGGCATATGCACAAAAAATACTGTTCATTTACCTTTCTAGACTTCACAGGAAATTACAAAATAATATGAGATACAGCTTATTTTCAGGTTTTCTGAGTCACACACGTAACGCTGCATTTAAAATTCTATTTAAAAAAAATTGAATGGGGTTGTTTCCTTCAGTCAAAAGTACTTCTTTTAGTCTCTGAAATTGATAGAATGAGTAAAAAAAATAACATGGACCCAGAAAATACTTTCATTTTCCCAACAGTTATTTTTTAATTAATTTTTTAAATGTCCGATTTTGAAAACAAGGCGTGGTCTTTATAACGTCACAAATGATGCACTTTGGCGCACCTTTCTACCACGTTTCCACGTTACGATAATCAAGCAGCGAATTAAAATTGCTCTCTACGCTTGCTATGAACATTATCGTTGCCAATACTGCCGTGTGCAGGTAAAGGGTCGTAACTGCAAATTTTTCATTTTTCATTTTTTTGCATTTTTGTCATCTATTGTATGTTATCTTTACTGTACCAGCTCGCGTATTTGGTGTCCGCTGAAAAAAAAAAGACGCGAAAAAGACGTCTAATTCCAACATTTCCCCATCGTTAGTATTGAATCCAAAACGCGTTTCTTCAAATATCTCGAAAACTCATTTCTGCAGATACTGCCGTTTACCTGCACACGGCAGAATACACGTGAGTAAAGATGCGAATTAAATATTTTTCTCCGTGAATGGCAACACTGAATGGCATTTCATCATTTTTGATGTCACACGACAGAAATGTAAACAATGA
This sequence comes from Uloborus diversus, assembly GCF_026930045.1. Lineage (NCBI taxonomy): Eukaryota > Metazoa > Arthropoda > Arachnida > Araneae > Uloboridae > Uloborus > Uloborus diversus. The sequence goes on from NC_072737.1 coordinate 55,903,090, forward strand.
AAGGGCACTGATTTAAGTTATCTTTTAAAAATATTAAACTTGAACAAATTATTTAAAAAATGGTAAGATCCTATGTTTTTAAGCATGCTCTTTCAGAAAAAAAAAAAATACTTTTAAAATTTCGGAAACGACCCCATTATCCTAGGGAGAAAAAAAAAACTGCCACCTAAAAACACTTACATATGTTCTGCAACTCCAATATAAACTATTAAGAGATATTTAAAAAAATTCTTTTTGGTTTTTATTGTTTTTTGTTAAGAAATGGTGTCAAAAAGTCACACACGTAACGCTAGAATGGCCCATAAGATATGTACTGCCGCGGGCAGATAGACGGCAGTATCTGCAGAAATGAGTGTTCGAAATATTTGAAGAAACGCCTTTTGGATTCAATACTAACAATAGGGAAATATTGAAATTAGATGCATTTATCGCCCCCCCCCCCCCTTTTTTTTAGCGGCAACCAAATAAGCAAGCTTGTACAATAAAGCTAACGTAGAATACATGACAAAAATGCAAAAAAAAAAAAAAAAAAAAGGAAAAAATTGCAGTTACTGCTTTTTACCTGCCCACGGCAGTGTAGTCTATTCCAGTCAAGAAATAATTACCTATGAAAATCAAAGCATGTGATTGTACAAGCAATTTTCAAAAATTGATACTTCAATTGTAATGTTTTGTTGTATGTCAAAACTATTTTGATATTATCAAATGATAAAGTTCTTGTTATTAACATTTTAAATATTAATTGAGACCTTCTAATATTTGGTGCAGTATTTATTAATTTAATATTTTGCAGATTTGTATTTTTAATACTTTTCACAATTAGTCAAGTGCATGCGAGGCAAAGTGAAATTTGTTCATTTTCTTTACTCATTCAATCATTTACTAAATTCTTTGCTTATTCACTTATTAACTCATTTACTTTGCTTCATTTAAAAGTTCCCTTATTAATTCCTTTATTCACTTATTTTCTTATTCATTTACTATTTTATTCACTCATTTATTTTCCTCATGCATAAATTAGTTTATTTATTTATTAGTTTATTGTTTCATTATCTTTTCATTTATTCAATTGTCCTTTTATTTGCTCATTAATTTGTTCAAAAATATTTTTCACAATCTGAAAGAAAATATTTCTTTCGAAAAATATTTCATTTTTCACTTTTTCCTAAGGAAGAAAAAGGGAGAAAATTTCCTCTTCTTTTTGAAAGAACAAAATTGACTGCCATAACAAAAAATAAAAAAATAATGTTTCAATGCAAGTTTTATATATATATATATATATATATATATATATATATATATATATATATATATATATATATATATATATACTAGCTGACCCAGCCACGCGTTGCTGTGGCAAAGAAGTTGGATTAAAATAAACTTTTACTCATTATTTTGATAGGATAATATAATTTTTTTAATAGAGTTTAAAATAGTATAGCCGATTTTAAAACATAAGAGATTGATAATGGGCGTGATTCAATGTAAAAACGATTCATAAATGTTCCTGGAAAATTATGGGCAGCTGATGTGGCCAATTTCTGCCAGTAACATGTCATGCTAAAACCCGGAAAGTTTTCCGATAAAAGTTAATAACCTTCCTGAAATTATCTCGAAAGCCTCTTGAAAAATTCGAAGATCTTCCCGTTCGAAGCTAGTCGTGATTCTGGAAATTTAGTGTAAACTTAGGAACGATACAAAAACGATACATATCTGGTTGCCCATGAGAGAAATATTTATGTTTCAAGTCCAAACCGAAAGAAGACATTGTTTGTTCTTGAGATCTATTTATGGTCTTTGCAAAAGCTAAACGAATCAAAATTGCAGCCTTTTAAATGTGTTTGAAAATTATGACGCTATTAATGGATTACGTGGCAACACAAATATTTCTCCTTTAAACTTTCCCGTCAAAATTGTTGACTTTTGATGAAGAAACGTGTACCGTTGCGTAATTTAGGTGGGTTTAAATCGCGACAAAGAATAAATTGTTGAGCCAATTTTCAACCGGAAATCGTGTAGTCGCATTCCTGGTGTATCCAGGGAATTTAAATATTCAGTTGGAATATTTACTGCTTTGTTTTCATCGACAACTGTATAGGCTTGTTCAGCATCAATGGGGAGCTTTTTTTTTCAAGCCGTCAGTAATGGCTAATTATTCGCAATAATTGTAGCTAAGACAGCGTCATTGCTCTGTTGTTATACGTTGCAAATCAGTGTTAACTAAGTCGGTGGCCCAACTATCAAGAGACGGCTTATCATAAAAAATAAGTGGCAAATTTGAAATTTAGACGCAAAAATCTTCAGTTAAAACTAAAGCTTCGTATTCATCTCTGGTGTAAAATCTGGATTTGGACATTTGTGTGTTTGTTAAACTTGATGAAATACGTCTTCAAACGTGAAAGTTATATAGTTTATCCTAAAAAAATGATGATTGTGTTGGATAGTATGTCGTCAAAATTGTTTTAAACAGTTGACGAATACTGTTTCTCCTTTTGTCAAACCTGCATTAGAAAGTGTCAACTCCCAATGACTTTGTGCGACCAATAAATACATTTGCGACATGCGTCGGGATATGTATTTGACAGTCGACAATTGACGATCCACAAATATTTCTATCTGTTCGGGAATGTTTACCGAAAACAAAACTGCTACAATACCAGCGCGATTACAGAGGCAATTATGATTTTTAAAAAATTAAATTTATCTGGGAATAGACTCTCAATTAGTTCACTTTTCGTCTCAACGGCAGTGTAGAAATTGTCTGGCTGTCTGTTGTAATGTATATTTTGATACAGTTCAATTTCACCGTTTCCAATACCCAGCAATTGCTTAGATAATACTTATACGATTAAATTATTTTGCGTTTATTCTCGCATGTTCATGGCCAATCGCATTATCTCGACATTACGCTAAAAAAACGATTGTTTTAAATATGCGTTGATTTCATCGGAATAACTGGTAATGTCTGCCGGAAGTCCCCAGACAGTATTCAGACAATTTCTCCTAAAAGTTTATCGTTGCCGTTCAAATCTTGCACAATCCTATGATGTGCTTCGAATGAATGCTTTTACTCATGAGCCATAGTACACTTATCCCAAATTATTATTTCACTCTCTTGCAACACTACAGCCATTCCACGTTTTTTTTTTTTCTTTAATGTTACACATTGCGTTTTGTTTGTTATGAATATCTAATAGGCAACTTTAAAGCTGAATGTGCTGTTCGTCTACCATCTAAATAAGTAGCAGCAATGCCTGACGATGCAATTGTCACTGCAATTTTCTGTTGCGAACGTATCTTTGCAAGAATTAATGATATTAAAAATCTCTTGGGTAACAAAATAAAGAAAATAATTGTTTTCCGCTTAAATTCATTAACCTTCCTGAAATTAACCTGGAATATTTTTGAATAAATCAGTAATCTTCTTGGTTAAAGGCAGTTATGATTCTGGCACCTTCAGAGAAGCCTAACGCAGGTTTTGTATAATAGCCTGGAACCTTCCTGCTTTTCTAAGAAAGCTCTCAAAACATTAATGCACGCATTGCCAACGCGAAGATAATCTCATGCAAGCAGCTCGAATGTAACTCCTCTGCAACTCTTGCAAAGCTTCGTGATCTAGATATCTCTCCGCACTCATTGGGTGTTGAGTCAATCTGGACGAACCGTAATCGCTCTGAAACCGATACACCTATTAAATACGTTTAGTTAATCTTGATACTGGTGGAGAAAAATATTTTTCACAACGATGTGAAATCTGCAATTTGTAGCAATTCAAGGAAACGTTTTGAAAAATATAGTTGATTTTCTCAGGAAGTGAATAATAACCTGTAATATCCCGAAACGTTATATGGAAATTCTATGCAACATTTCTGAGTTTTTTTATCATGGTGTTTTTAGCAGTAAGTCATACGATGTTAGAGTTATATCGATTAATTAACTTACACCGCCATCTATTAAGAATTTTTAGAACTAAACAATTAGTTCACACTATTATTGCATAATTAATATGAAATTTGCAATAAAAATTATAAAAACTATCCTATCTTTTAAGTTGAACCAAATGACACATAGATATGAAGTTTGAGAAAAATCGGTTGAGTAGTTTCGGAGTTTACCCCGAACAAACATCGTGACACGAGATTTTTATATATATAGATATATATATATATATATATATATAAATCTTTATGTACTGCAATTTTGGAAACAAATTTCCAATTTGTTCATTTTGAAAAAGCTGAGTCATCTTAACTTTTTCACTTTGCCCCACATTCCCCGACATGTTTTAAAAAATAACGTTAGCTGTCCTTCAACAGATCCCAATTAGAATTAGGAAAACAAGAAACAAGAAAAGTTTTCATTGCAATTCAAAACAAAATAGTACTTTTAGCGATTGTATATCAGTTGCAGAAAATAAATAATACGTGGCAAAAAAAAAAAAAAATTAAACCGCGAAAGTAACAAGACACACTAACTGTATAAGAAGCATTTACAATAAAGTTCTTTTCTCGGGATCTTTTAACCCTTCTAATGTCCTTAATTTGAGGGAAAATCAATATACGGCCTTAAAAAGTATTTTATGAGTCGGTTTTAAAATGCTTAAATTTGATCGAAAATTGCTTTAGCTTTTAACATGGGGGGATTTCATCTGAAGAGCGTATTTACAAACTGTTCCAAAGACTTTTATTTCAACGCTTAAAAAAAAGTTTAGCATATATAGCAGTCTATGTTAGTTCACTACTCTTTGTAAATTTTTAATTGTAAAGAGCATAGTTAATTTTTCTCTGAGTAGGGATCAACCAGTAGTTTACGAATGAAGAAATGAGATTTTGAATTCAACAGTGCCCTATAAGCTCATTGAAATTTAAAATCCGGTTAAAATATAGAGTGAAATGTTACTAGTTCAGATTTTTGATTTTTGGGAGAAAAATTTTAAGAAAATTTTTTGGACCAATAAAACAAGACAACTGTTATAGAGTAGCTTATAACCATGAAATTTACGCAAAGTATGGTAAGCCTAACTTCTTAAAGGTCATAAAAGCGTCTCGAATTAGGTGGCTGGGCCAGATATTTCGATATGAAGATGTGTTCCCCACAAAAAGAATCACCCCCTCCTAACCTCCAACATTGAAGAAAAACGCCGAAGAGGAAGACCCCCAGTCAGATTGCTGAATGGGGTAGAAAAGGACTTAAAAGCTATAGGAGTGAACCGATGGAGGGCCATTGCACAGGATACTACTAGGTTGGAAAAACTTGAAGAGACGGTCTTTGCCAGCAACAGGCTGTAGTACCAGCGAAGAAGAAGAAGGGAACGACCAGTAGTTTAAAACTAAATATGTGAATAAGAATTTGAATTTAACAGTACCCTATAAGCTCATTGAAATATAAAATTCGGTTATTGTCGATTGGGGTCAAAATTTAGAAAGCACTTATTTTGGGCTGCTTCAAACAACCGAAACATTTCCAGCTAATTCATATTAGTTCAATGTATTATACTAAAATGTATCAAAGGTATAGTGAAAAAAAGTTACTTTTAGCGCTTTTTGGAGCTGATGGCTTGAATCAAGGAAACATTTTTAAAAGTACGAAGGCCACAAATCCATGCTTGCTTATCTTCAGCATTGACATTAATTTGTTAAATTTATTAACCCTTAATTTATTTATTTGTTTCTTTTGCGTAGTGACATTACTGTCCGTAATTATAAAACCTAACGCTGTGTGCTCTAATTCTGGTTTATTTTAGCTAATACTATGCTTTTGTTTATTTATGACTTTACTTTAAAAGTTAAAAATGCCGGTTTTTAAACTTGTTAGTCTTTCTTCAAAGTTATCATCAGGCAACATAGTTCCTTGAAAACACAGAAGTAATTTTCTTATTATGGACAAACCTCTTTTAAGCTTCTAAATTTAAGAAATTTGTACATCCTACCCCCATTATCTTTCTTTACCCATTTTGAGCATCAACCCTATGCTTTTAGTCGATGTCTCGAGCAGAAGTGGGCGTGTACGCAATCTGTCAGCTTTCAACGCTTTTACAATCCCAATTGCGCTTTTTTACCGTCTGATCTTACCCCCTCTCACCTAGAAATTTAATAATCTATAGCGCATTTCTTTATTCTTTCCGAAAATCAAAGGTTCGGGGCGTTTTCTAGCAGCCAAGCTTTCTCTAGTAGTGTATTAGTTGAAGAGGAAGGGGGGGGGGGGGCGTCTCCATCATACCGAGTTATCGAATTTCCATCGGTGCCTGAGTGCCTTCCTGCAAAAAAGATCCCGTCAGAGAAACTGCTTTGTTTAGTTATTTTACTTTGTGATGTTATGGTATTTAAAGGTAATACTTTATTTTGTTTTTTAACAGGTTTGTGTTTAAGACTTAAACCTGCACATTAGTTTCCTGTATAATAAATGATATTAATGTGCAATGTGCATATTTAATTATATATGGTCAATCAATATTACAAAACCCTTTTTAATTACGCAAAATAAAAACGTGTCAGCCAAATGTTGGCTGAAATTTTGCTAATTTTAAGTGCTCAGAAATATCAAACGGAAATCTCAACACTATTGTGAAAAGATTTATTTCAGATCCTCATTCAAAATCACGTTGCCTCCATTTTTAACTACGTAGTATTTCTCGCTAGGAATGTCCTTATTACTTTTAATCTATGTATGCTCAAAAATGTGTGTGTGGTGTGTGTGTGTGTGTTCTATATACAAATCCCGTTTAGGTCGGATATTCTCCAAACTGGCGTGGAGGCTCTTTGATGCTCAAAAATTAACGTAGAATTTTTTTTTTTTTTTTTTTATTTTAAAAAAATCCAAAGAAGTCTAAACATAAGTTAAGTCATAAAATTTCTCTTTTCTACACGTTGACGAGAAAAGGTTGCATTTTTGTTCTTTTATTTAAGTCTGATTGTTAAACATGAGTCACTTGACGCAACTTTGAGGTAGACCGTGCAACGCCGGACAACGCAGCTAGTGAAATATAAAGCTACGATGTGCTAAAGGTTTCTTTTTCATATGCAATTGGTGATGTACATCTCGTTGAACTCTTCAAATAGGGAGTAGACATAGTGTATTTTAAATGAAATTGAAATCTTCAACATTCTTACCATCGCTTATTTTTGAGAGAGATGCCTTCAGCAAGTTATTATTCAAACAATATGCATTCTACCATTCGTTACAATCGATTTAATGAAGTATTATCACGTCCGGCACTGTTCTAATATACGCATGGCTGTCTGATCTATGTACGAAGTGAATATTAGCTTTTCAACCAAACAATGCACCTAAACGTTTAATGCTACACTGTGTTTAATTTTTATTAAGTTAAAGTTTATCTCTGAATAAATTTTTGCTAAAGTCTACTTAACAGTTTGTTCTGTTTTTACTGTACACTAAAACCTGTGAAGTTGACCATCTATCTAAGTTGACCGCTTTTTTCAGGCATAGAATTAGCCCTTATCATATAAAGCAACCTCTGTAAGTTGACCACCTGTTTAAGTTGACCACTAAAGTAGTGCACCGCAGGTGGTCAACTTATACAGGTTTCACTGTATTAGGTTTCATTTCAATATGTTTTGAATAACGAAGTGGTTTTTTTTTTTTTTTTTTTTTTTGCTAGTTACAAATAATAGTGCTTAATTTTACTATATTTTCGAATAGTAGAGCCGCTAATATTTAAGCCGCTGACCCGAAGTCCGTTCGCAAGCTTTAATGCTGCTGAAATTGGCATTTTTATATTGGTATAATTGGGGCTTTTCGACTGATGAAAAAAATTAATGTGCTTTACAAAATTTGATTTTTTTCCTACTTTGGTATTATTCACTATGATCTGAATTCGGAGGTTAAAATAACGCTACAATGTAGGTCGAATTTTGTACGTAAATGTTCCCACTAATGCAATAAGGACTACATAATTTAGTTTCCTCTTTTGCAAAAGATTTTCTGTTTTCTTCGATTACTTCTCCGTTTTTTGTTTTTTTACTCCGCTGAATAAAATGATTGATATTTTTTGCCTACCCACCCACTGTATTTAATCAGTTTTGGTTTCATTGCTATTCATCAATAATAATTAGTTGCTAAGTTATAAACAGTAGGGTAGATCGGGGGCACGTTTACGTGGATTTTTTTCAATGAATTTTCTAAATTTTATGTTTTAACTAGGAAAATTTAGACATTGCGATTTCATGAAGCAGTTAATAGAGTCTAAATTGTCATATTCAGTTGTTGCTCAGTTTGTTTTTAATCGTTAAAAAAAAATAATTTTTGAGTTCAAGTCGGTTGCGTAAACTTGCCCCGGACACGGGACACGTTTACGCATATTTATTTTAACACCTAACCTGGTTCTGTTAGTGTTTTGAACATAATATCTTACCATCGTTAAAATAAAGCAAATTTATTAGAGACTAAATAGTGTATAAAGTAAAAGCTGATGGGGCATGAAGACAGCATTACATGATTGTAAGCTATAAGATACGAACTGGTAACTCAATTAAAAATTAAATGGTGATTTTCAAAATTAAATAGCCTGAAAATACTAAAAAGCTTTGAGACAATACGGAGCGAAAAAAGTATCAATGCACGTTTTGAAGTAAGAAACAGTAAGAACGTGCGTATAAAGATGCTTAGACGTCAACGCGTCCGACGCCCACGCATATTAGTAAAATCTTGGAATTTCACGTTATCTTTGTGCTTTATTTTCAGTGAAACGAAATTAGTAAGATTGCACAATGAAGCTTAATAATCCAAGTGCCCATGAGTGCCAGACCTACGTCATAGTATAAAGGCCCAAAATTTTTTTGCATAAGGACATCACAGCAGATAAGAAAGGTTCGCTATTAATTAAGCTGAGTCTCGCTGCCTTTGGCAGGAAACAGGTAGCAAAGATGCGTAAAATTGCTGTAAAAAGCTAAACATCATAGATTCATTCTATGTCACTTGACCTGGTGGTCCTCATCCAACCATCTACGATTCGGAGAATGTTCTACAAAGGTGCAAACATACACGCCTTTGAAACTAAGCTATGCAAATTTTCAGCTTCCAAGACACAAATCATGAGGATCTAGGATAACTCAAAACGAAAAGAAAAAGTGAGCTCCGAAATGGCCTCCAATGAGGAAAACCATTCTAAACATGACAGTTCGTTTCACAAAACTGATCCGTCATTTTGGAGCCCCCCCCCCCCCCTCTATTTTCTCTTTTTTTTCGACTCTAGATCCTCAGGATTTGGGTCTTGGAAGCTGAAAATTTGTACAGGGGAGTTTCAAAGGTATGTCTGTGCACCAACATCTCTATAAAATTTCGTTCAAATCGAAGATGGTCGGGTAGAGACGATGAGAGGACTTGACGTGGAATGACTCAGTTTTTGACGCAACTTTGCTGCCTGTTTCCTGCCAAAACCAGTGTGACTTAGCTTAAATAATAGCGAACCTTTTTTTTCTGCTATGATGTCCTTAGGCAGAAAAATTTTCGATCTTTATACTATGACGTAGGTCTGGCACTCATTGGCTCTTACTCTATAAGAAAAGCAAATGACAAAAAATCCAAAAAAAAAACCAGAAAATTTGCTGATACACTGCTGTTTACCTGTCCGGGGCAGTATACTGGTGGTAGAGTCCTTACAGAATGGGGCGTGACCTACTCTGGCTTGTTAAAACTAATTTGGTACTAAATTAAGGAGGGAATGCTTGTTACGTAATTGTTGTAATCTGCATAGCAACCTGAAAAATCATCATTATAAAAAATATTCAACTGTAGCTAATAATTTGGGACGAAATTAATACGACTTGTAATATTGCTTAACTTTTATTAGCAATATGGAAGTTTCAAGCTATCACAATTTTTATTGTAGTACTAATGCCTAAAAAGTCTGACATTTCTTTCACTGTTTCGTGGAACAAATTTCCAACTTTCTGCCTTTCTTTCAATTGTCCGTTTTGCGTTAGTTTCTTGTGTCCGAAAGTTTTGTGATGTTTTTTCAGATTAAATTTTCTGCGGCTGCTGCAAGCAGGAAATAAATGCTGCTTTGTGGATTTATGTTTAGTTTTGCAATCTCCTGAGTATGCAAGTTTATAGTGACTCATAAAGTTTGCTAACTTACCTTACATTGTTCCTCTTATACTTTTTGCTGAACAAACTTGGTACATCTTTGATTTTATACTTTCCAGACTTTTTTCTTTAAGTTCTCCTCTTATAGAGGCTTTATTTTTCAACTTGTTTCAAATTTTTTTTTTTTTTTTTTTTTTTTTTTTAAAGAAAGCTTCACCTGTGTTGTAATTGTTGTATTAGCTTCAAAACAAACGCGTTGATTAAAACATGTTCGAAAAGTTCTCAACAGACATAGTACAAAATGTTAGAACCCTGAGCCTAACAAATTTGGCTATCTCGTGTTGAAATTATTTATGAAATGTTTGAATTATCCAATTTTCCATAGCGGCTTACGAGTAGGATCGAAGAGTAATTTTCATTTGTTATAAAACTTAATTCGTCACGTTTTAAATGTAAGAACTGTAGCGTTGTGGGCTATTAGTATTTAAAACAGTAAATTTCAACTATTTGATTCCTACACTGTTAATAAAAAATCTGAAATTTTAAGGTAAAAGTTACTGCCATCTATGTTGCTAGTAACTTTTACTTTAAAATCCTATTTTCTGTAAAACTTTACGGTAGAATAAACGAGAATTAAAAAACGAAAAATTCGAGCACCTGGTTCGAACTCGGGACCTTCGTTTTGAAAGCCGGCCATGCTGACCATTATACTAGTAACTAGTTGAGACACAGCGAGTGAGGGGAAGTAGTTTTCTCTGCTTCGCAGTGAAAGTCACGTGGTGTATCAATTTGCGCTGCAATCGTTTATTTTTTTCGGTACAACTTACTGTAATGTTTTTCTGTTCTGTAAACACTTTATTTTACAGTAATATTTACCATAAAAGTTTCATGAATTTTCAACAGTATAGAAACTGTGTACTGACGTATCGGAACCTGAGGTCGACAAATTTATGCCTTAAATTACTAACGCTTTAATATTTTTTTTTCTTTCTTTCTTTTCTCGATGGTCTTATTGATGTGTTTGTAAAGACAATGAAACGGCATTTATGTTGTTTTTAAGGCATCGGGTTTTAAGTATAGGCATCTTCTTAATTGTGCATTAAATTCTCTTACATAAAAGCTTTTTAACTTTTATCACCGATATTGAAGTAACAACTACAAATTTTATGGTAGAATCGTAGCGCAACGTATAGATATATTTTACTGCTTAAACTTACTGGGAATGCCTAAGTTTTTGTTAATATAATAAGCATCTATCGTTTGTGCGAAATTTTCTTCTGATTTTCTTATCTACAGTATACTTTCAATTTACCAATACCCAATTTAACGATTTCCTCAATTTAATGATACATTTCACTGGTCTGGACCTGACTTCATTGAATGTCTACGCTCCTCGATTTAACGACATCCTTGATTTAACGATATTTTTTTGCAGTCCCATGACAATCGTTAAATCGAGGTGATACTGTACTTCAATTTCACTTACCCCTAAAACAAACAGAACAAACTTTTTTTTTTTTTTTCGAACTCTTCCATTTTTTACGTTCCAAGTCTTTCGTTTCATCTTTGTTCTGAATTAAGTTGGTAATTTGATTAAATTTTCAGATTTTGTTGTTTAAAGTTTTTCGAATCTACTTACTGTTCTTGGTTCAGAACAAACTTAGTACCCTTTCAGAATGTTCAGTTTTTCCTTTTTTTTTTTTTTTTTTTTTGTTTTGTTTAATCTCTTTTGTTATTGCTTTCTTTTGACTCGGAATAAACTTGGTACCTTTTTCAAATTTAAATATTTTCTTGTTCCCCCCCCCCCCTTTTGTGTGTGTCGGTGTGCGTGTTTCTTCTTACCTTTTTTGATTTTTTTGTTCTGAACAAACTTGGTACCTTATCAAACTGTTCCGATTTTTTTTTTTTTTTTGCTATTTTGTTTCCACATATACTCTGGGCTCTGAATAAACTTGTAAACTTGGTACCTTTTCAAAATTTAAATATTTTCTTGTTTATTTTTAATGTCTTTTGTTAATTTTATATTTTGTTTATTTTTTATCTTTATTTATTTGTTCATTTTTTGTTTATATATTTATTTATGTATTTATTTTTGTTTCTTCTTGCTCTTCTCGTTCTGAACAAACTTGGTTCCTTTCAAACTTTTCATATTTTCTTGTTTAAATTCTTCCGCTCATACTTGCTGTAGGTTCTGAATAAACTTCGTATCTCTTAAAAAATTTCAGAGTTTCTTGTTCAAACTCTTTCGATTCTACTTATTCTCGGTTCTGAACAAACTTGGTACCTTTCTCCTTATAATTCTCATCCAACTGTTGTTCGGTGTTAGTTTCGCACGTGAATGAACGCACGTTCCAGCTTTGATTGCAACCTCGAGTATTGGATTCGCCTCAACCCCCCCCCCCCTCCTTTTTTCTCTGTTCCTTTTTCCGTTATTATTATTCGTCGTGGCAGCATTTTCCTTTGCCGTCTCTTTTCCTTCTCCGATATCTGAGGACCACGCTTCGTTGCGTTCTTTCTCGCAAGTTGGAGATTCGAACGTAGTTTGATGTTCTTTTATTCTTTTCCTTTTACTCTTGTTTTGTTTTGCCGTTTTTATATCGATACTCGCGTCACGAGTACTTTAAGCTCTGATCTCGACCGAGGGGATGTGGAGGGGAGTAATTTTTTTTTCTTCGCTCGCTCCTATTTTAAAAGTTAGCTTTTGGGAATTATTGACAGCAATTGGAAGATTGAACTCTTTTTTGGAATTGTTGAAAAGAATTTGCCGTTCTGTGCATAAAGAAGTATTTGAGGCTTAATGTATGATTCAATCATTGCACACATCAATTTATCAATCTTTTATCCTTTGTTACTTTTTGTTTTTGGTAAAGCAAAAGATAGACCAGTAGAGGAGCATTTCTATCTGCAAATTCTATTATTAAGGATTGTAAATGAAAGTTAAATTGATGGATTTAAAATCTTTGAAATTAGTGTTGTTTAAAAAATTTTCAGGAAAATCAAACCATTTAAACATTTCTTTGTTTTTCTATTATTTAAGATGAAGAAATGGTTGTATTAAACGAAAGTTTGTGTAAAATGTTGTGCTTTTCCATCCAGCTTCTAATTTTAATGCTATGCTTGGGAGTATTTCTTTCTTTTCGAAAAATACCAGCAAAAAAGTTTTAATGACAAAAGTTTGTCAGTTTTAAATATTCGTGTGCAAATTCAGCGTATTATCCCACCATATATTTCCTTAATTAACAAAACTTCAGAAATTCTACTTCTTTCTTAAAATCGTTTTAGTGGTCTGAAAGATATAATATTCGTATATAGTCTTGGTTTAAAATGGAGTGCAAATCCCTTTCCGCTGAAATTTATCCATTCACCTTGATACAAGTGTATTTGCAAAATCATAACTTAGAAAAAAATAATGTGATAAAATACATTAAGAATTTGGGTTTAAAAGGGGTTTTTTAATAGATAATTGAATTCTATAACTAAGCTATAAAAATATTAGTTTCAGATAACTATTCTGCCGTGTGCAGGTAAACGGCAGTAACTGCAGATTTTTCGATTTTCATTTTTTTGCATTTTTGAAATCTTTATTACTATAGTTTTATGGTACAAACATTTTTATTTGGCTGCCGCAGAAAAAAAAGCATTTTTTTTTAATTAGTGGTAATTAGCAGTAACTGCTTTTTTAGCAACATTTTGCGGGAAGTCGGCAGTATGTGCATACTGCTCTTTACCTGCCCACGGAAGAACGAAAACTTTCTCCCGTGGGCAGGCAAACGGCAGTAACTGCAAATTTTTTGATTTTCATGAAATTTTTTGCCCATGATCGTTCTGCCGTGGGAGGGTAAATGACAGTAACTGCAATTTTTTCCATTTTCTTTCCTTTTTTTTTTTTGGAATTTTTCAAATCTATGCTTCTTTAGTTTTATGGTGCAAACATGTTTATTTGGTTAGCGCTAAATAAAAGCATTTTTTTTTATCAGTGGTGATTAGCAGTAACTGATATTATCGCTACATTATGCAGGTAATCAGCAGTATGTACTTACTGCTCTATACCTGCCCATAACCATTGTCTGGAGAATGGAACATAAATGAATCGCCGCCAAAACTTGAACCAAGACGCATAAACGGTTTTTGCGATTTCTTTTTAGCTCAACTAAGGGCAAGCAGTAACGCCCCGATGGGAGGTCATTGTGTGACCTCTCAAAAATTTCCTTGATTTGGCAAGTTTAGGGAAAATATTGCATTTTTTAAAATGATTCCTAGTCGCTTCTCATTAGATGTAGGTATGCGTGCCAGGTCGTATTTTATCTTTCGGCAAAATTTGGGAATTACCGTCTCTCGTCCTTGAGCGAAAGAGATACTTAAAAGGGGGAGATACTTGGGGGAAAATAATCATACTTTATTTCAAATAAAGTCGAAGAAAACGATTTGTAATTTCACAGTATTCAAACATTTTTAAAAAAATCTTTGATTCTTCATATCCGTGTTCTAAACACAATAAAACAAAATTATTTTTTGCTAATGTAGAGTTATTGAAGATAACATACGAGTAAACACAAGTAATGCTTGGCAGACGATAAATAAACGTGTAACAACAGAACGATTCTATTCCATTTGTTTTGTTCTGTCGCAGACGATATTTTTCACAATTTTTTATATATACTAAGCTGCTGCACTTTTAGTAGTTTGATGAGAGCCATTATTAACACACGAAGCATTTCTTTCGCCTAAATTTTCATGGATATTTATTGCTTTATTGCAAAGTGCGGAACAATAAGCGATTTGCCGTAGTTTTAAAAATGCCTAAAGAATCTTCCAGTTGCCAAGTGACAACGTATGGACATTAAAGAGTTTTCGACAATGCCATAAGCAATCAAAACATATGCCTTTTTATTTTATTTTTAAATTACATTTCATTTATTCATATAAAATTTATGTCAAGTGTATGCACGGTATTATTTACTTTTTAAAGTAAAATATATTATTCACATTGCAATAAATATACTTCGTAATGACATATCTACTCCGTATTATGTTGAATTTGTAATTATTGGTCATTCAATAGTACATTGCAGCTGAAATAAAATTATGGATCATTTAAAAGATTTTGTTTTAGTCAAAAATTTTACGAAAAACTCTTTTTTTTTTAAATGGAAAAAATAAATAAATACATAAAAAGTATGATTAATTGAGAGGAAATTGAAACCAATTATATCAATCAATCACAGTTCTAGTCTGCCATTTATAATAATGTTTGTTTTGTAACAAAAATCCATTTAAGAATACACAAGAGGTGAAGGGTTTCTATGCAGGAGCATTGTTAAATAAAATAAAAACCCCTGTTGAATGGCAGAGAAAACACCAAAAAATTTCCCATGTTGTGAAACTTAGCTTAAAAGTTTCTTTTATGCACCGTCAATCGGTGTAGCGAAAGAATTTTTTCTAACGCAGGACATGTATAGCAATCGAAGAAGCAATCTGTCCTCAGAAAATGTCTAGCTATTAGTGTTTTTGCCCCAGAATTTAAAATACAATGACTTTGATCATAAAAATATTTTCATAGCATTTTTTCCCTAAGTATTTCTTTACACAAAGTCACAATCGTTTTCTTCTATGTAATGTAGCCTGAATGCCAGAAATTTGAATCGGCAACACCATGGTTTTAAAAATTCGCGATCTAAGTTTTCAATTGGTCGGGGTGATATGGAAATGGCAGTTACACACAAATACACATTCATGGCTTTTGGCATGGTAAAAAATGACGCAGACCACAGCTAAATTTTACTCTATATTGATTCTGTTGGTGGAGTTTAGTGGTATGTATACGTATACAAGTTTTCTTTTCTAAAAGAAAAAAAACCTTATATACGTAGAATACAGTCGTATTTTTTGACTAAAGCAATTGCACTTGCACATTTCTTATTAATAAATACTTCCGTTGTCTTAAACGATATTCAAATTTTACAACTACTCGGTATAGGCCTAGTAGGCTGAGTACCGAGTATTTACCAATATACCTGGATGCGACACTATCTTTAAAGAACAAATTGCAAATTTTTTCCATACGAACTTGAATTCCTTGAATTCTCAAACATCGATCCGCTTCTTTTTGTAATTCTGTTTTCTCCTTGCTTGTAGTTCATTTGCAGTAAAAGCAAATGTACATGCGCAGCTATTTGCTCTTCACCCTTGAATTCAGTCTGCTGTTTTTTAATGACAGAATTCGTTTATAAAATAATATTTGTCTTGTTCATTAAATAAAATTGTTTACTACTGTACTAATTTTTCATTTGCAAACAAAGTTATAATTATTTCTTTTATTTAAGTACTGTCTAGTTCATTAATAAAATAATGCATTGTAGGTCAGTAAAAATGGTATGCAGACAGAACAAATATACAAGAAACAAATTATGTTATCTTTGAGAATGGTCGAAAATACTGAAGTTGGGTGATTAAAGGATTCAGGACAGTTTTTATAAAATGAAGTACATTGCTTTACTCCATAATTAAGAGTTATGTAACAAACTAACAATCTTTCTCAAGATATATGTCATTTGGATCGAGTCCAAGTTGGATTATTTTAAACCACAGATGGAAGATGATGTTGTAAGCTTCAAGGGTTTCATTATAAAATTGTAACTTACTTATTTGAAAATCTGACAATAATGAACAAATGTAAAAGAGCACTAAACTAGCTCAATAGAAAATTTGTTGCTCAATTGTAAAAAGTTAAACTTAACCTAACCTAACACTTAAGATGACAGAAATCAAAGAAATTCTTTGTCTAAAAAGAGATGGAATTAAATCACTTTTAACTTTTTCTTCGGAAAGAAATACAATTTAGTGATAGTTTGCCTGTATTCGTGTACAATAAATACGCCAACCTCTAACAATAATTCTCGTATAAAAAATGTCTTTCCATGAATAGAGATTAGCGAGGGGGTGGAGGGACATAATCAGGGAATGAATATTCAAAAGGGAGGAGGGGTA
Organism: Uloborus diversus; assembly: GCF_026930045.1. Classification (NCBI taxonomy): domain Eukaryota; kingdom Metazoa; phylum Arthropoda; class Arachnida; order Araneae; family Uloboridae; genus Uloborus; species Uloborus diversus. The sequence continues at coordinate 55,920,127 of NC_072737.1, forward strand.
ACAGTTGCAAATTAAAAAAGTTTTGAATATTAACAATTGTTTGTGTGAGAATCATGTCGTACTTATCTTTTCCTCAGAAATACAAACGATGATATTTTGCCTGTATTCGTGTACAATAAATACTCCAATCTCAGAACAATGACTCTCGTATGAAAAATGTCTTTCCATTGATAAAAAGAAATGGGATGGGACATAATCGGGGGGGGGGGGACTGTAAGAGGGGCAAGTGAAGAAAATTCTGAACTTTAGCAATAGTTTGTGCATGAATCATGTGATATTTATCTTTTTCCTCAAAAATTGAAATTTTGCCTGTTTTCATGTACAATAAACTTCGATCTGGAAACTAATTCTCGCATGAAAAAATTAGTTCTATGAATAGAAATCAGGGGGGAGAGGGAGACCACATTCATGGAATGCATAATCTGGGGGGGGGGGGGGACTGTAAGAATTGCAAGTTAAGAAACTTGTGAACGTTAACGATTGTTAATGTATGAATCATGTGATATCTATCTTTTTCCTCAGGAATACAAATGATATTTTGCCTGTATTTATGTACAATAAATACGTCGATCGCGAAACAATAATTCTCGTATGAAAAATGTCTTTCCATGGATAGAAATGGGGAAGGGCGTAATAGAGGATCCATTATCATAGGAGGGGAGGGGTTGTAGAGTTGCAAGTTTAGAAATGTTTGAATGTTGAAAATATTTTGTCTGTGAATCATGTGATATTTATCTTTTTCCTCCGAAACACAAATTGTGATATTTTGCCTGTATCCATGTACAATAAATACACTGATCTTGAAATTATAATTCTCGTATGAAAAAATTCTTTCTATGAATAGAAATCGGGTGGAGGGGATCATATCAGGGAATGCATAATCCGAGGAGAGGGGTGGCTGTAAGAGTTGCAAGTTAAAATATTTGTGAATGTTAACAATAGTTAGTGTATGAATCATGTAATATGTGTTATTTATATTTTTGCTCAGAAAAACAAATGATTTTTCCCCTGTATTCATGTACAGTAAATACGTCGATCTCGAAATAATAATTCTCGTATGAAAAATGTCTTTCCATGAATAGAAGATGAGGAAATGAAAGCATTGTCAAAATCGCAGTCTCGAAATGATGGCGTTCTAATGGAAAACTTGACGCATTGAGAAATGGCGCTGTCACGCCTCACCTTTGAGAATGCGGTTCGCCCGATATTGTATTTTTAATCATTTATTTTTTCATTTATTCCGCCACCTAAATCAATATTGGAAAAGATTATGAGAAAGAAATTAAATTATATCAGAACGCCGTACATAAAAAAGAATACTGAGAGAAAATTCTTCAGATACTTCTTCGTTCCTCTTCCTCCCAAGAGACGGTAGAGATTAAATGAAAATCTAGTTATTAAAATGAGGGATTTTTTAAAGTAAAACAATGACGTTGGATTGATAAGGGGGAAAAAGTGTAATTTGATAAATAACACGCTTGGTAAGCATATGCATTAAATAATTACTTTGTTGTAAAAATTGCTCAAACAGAAATTCCGTTTTGATTATATTTCGGAAAATCTGTAGATTAAGAGATGAAAGATAAGTTTAATGTTCGTAGTAGATATTTCTGAAATGAAGATTTTACTGTGATTGCTAATGGTTGTAAATTTCGTAGAGATGTGCGATGCAGTGAAAAAGGCTTACTACATAAATTATGTGCTTTGATATAATTTTAATTTTTCAGCATAATATTTAAGGCTCAAATATAAAAATTCATGTTTTTTTCCATGGAAATGTACTTTGCTTGGTAAAGTAGCAATTACAATTATTTTGCCTCATTACTGTCATTGAAGTACTCAACTGAACAATTAAGATTTTATTCAAATTTAAATTTTAAATAGGGTTTGTGTAAGCTTTGTGTATGAGCTATTGGTGAAACGAGTAAGCAAATAAATTTAAAGAAAAGTGATATATAATAAAAATTTGTTTTCTACTTTTTCGTGAAGAAGTTTTTTTTTTTTTTTGGTATAACTGCGTGGAAAAGAAACACCTTTTTTAATGAGTGCAGATAGTTTTTCCTTTTTCCCCCCTTATCGACATTCAGGAAAAAGATGAATTTTCTGGATCTCCTTTTAGAATATGTTGATATCTTGGGTTAAAGAGTCTTTTTCTTCCTCTTTCTTAATGAATGACATGTTTAACTTTTTTTTTTAATCTGCATTGAATTTTCTTTCTATGTATTGTTTGACGAAATGCACAAAAACAAGATTCCGTTTGTTTGATTTCTTACCGGATTTTTTATCTCTTGATACAAATGTGTGCTAAGAACGAGTGCTTCGGCGTGTAAGTTTCTTGTGGTCTGAAATAATTAAATGACAGAATAATAAATTTTTTGCCGTAAAAGATTTTAGCTCATTGAACTGCGAAATTAATTTACGTTTGTCGTAAGTTTGTTTCCGCGGAATATTTTAGCATGTACATAAAGTTTGATTATATTGTTTTTTTTTTTTTTTTTTCAAAACGTCAGTCAATGTATCTGCAAGAATTTTTGCCAAAAAGTTTACCTTTGTTTTTTTGACTTATTTTTTTTTCTTCTCTGAAATAATTCCTGTTTGAGAAAGAAATATTTTTGTGACTGTCTGTCATTGAGCTCTTGACATTTAATATTATTATTATTATTGTTTTGAATCTTTTTTAAACATTTGAAATAAGTGATTACTAATCTGTCGAATTAAAGAAAAAAAGTCCTTAACGAGTTTGTTTTCTTAAATGTAGCAATGTAGCATGAATTGCATTTTCGGAACATAGCTTTCGACGGCACCAGTTTTTCCTTGTCCGGTCCCATCTATGCCGCTCAATTTAGAAAAAAAACTTTTTCTGGAAGTTTTTTTTTTTTTTTTTTGAGCAATCACGATTGCTTATTGTTCTCACTTGACAGTCCTTGACGTTGTGGTTCCTTTTTCAGCTTGGACCAGGGCTGCAGCACCACCGTCCTCCGGCGCGGCTGGTCCTGAGCACTGCAACCCGGAATCCACTTTTGCTTGGCGGTGGCGTCCATGTCCTACACACGCATGCTCACACTCGCCTACGCGCGCACGCCTTTACACACATACATATGCCTACGTGCACACACGTTAGCCTACACACACACACACAACTATACACACGTAACCACCCAGGAGAAGGGACATGCTTGGAGGGGGGGAGGAGCCATTTCTAGAAACAATAACTCTAATTAGTAGGGTCTTGTCGCAACTTGTGATTGCGAAAAACATAATTTGAATTCAAAGTTTCAAAATTCAAATTAGAGTTAATTGGGGGATTTTTTTTTTTTTTTTTGAGTTTTCAATCTGTTGCTATGTAGAATTCTGAATGAAGTTCTCGTGTGCTGAAAATTTCTATGGTTCGTAATTGTGGTCATTTTTTATTTGTTTTTAAAATACTAAATTTTGTGAAGGGTTCCTTTTTATAACAGAAAGGCTTCTGTGTTTTCTAATCACTTCTTGAACCTACTCACTTTGATTTCTCTATGCAAAAGATCTGTATTTTAACCCAAAAAACAGCCCTACTCGTCAGTCGCAGACCGACTACGTGTTTTCAAAGAATTCATTCTTTTATCAACTACTTCTTTTTTTTTTCGTTTGATTTAATTTTCTTTTTAAACAAACAGAAATTTACCGTATGGGAAGAGACGAAATTGCAAAGAACACAATCGTTGATAAAAATCGTTAAAGTCTCTCTATTTTATTCGCCAAGTCTGTGTTTCCCAGCTATTAGCATGCGTAGCAGGTCTGTGTGTTTCGAGTGCCTTCGTAATTGGCTGAAAAACAAGCCGTTTGCTCCGCCAATCAGATGTTTACCACTCTTTAAAAAGATTCTTGGATCTTTTTCCTTTTTTTCTCTTCCCTTTTTTACAGGATTTTGTTTCTTTAGAGCACCGATTCGTTCTTTTGATCCTTGTTCTATTCTTTCTCTGCGTTCTTGTTATTCGTTCAGGTTTAGAATCTTATCTCTTGTGTATCAGCTGGGAAAAGTAATATGTTGCAGAGAAATGGTGGTGAAATGTATTTTAAATTTTGTAGTACTAACTTCTGAGAGTGATTAGACCTCAGTTGCTTTTAGTATCTTTGATTAAATTTTGATGTGTTTTTTGTATAATTTAATTCAAACCCTTGTTCATAAATGGTGGACTCGATTTTAAAAAATCATATTTTCGCTCTTGCTGCGCTTGTTACAATAAATGATTACATGACTTTAAACAGAAATATACCAAGTTTTTTTTTTTCAGTTACAGATGTTCGCCGGGTGAGCCTTTTGTTACACGACAAACGTCTAGTCTGTAATGCGGCTCGTGCCATAAAACGCGTGATTTCTTTTTATGATGACACTGTTTATCCACCCCTTATGCGAGGAAACACTACAAAAACTTAAGGCATTTGTACAGCATTACTAAAATATCTTGGTATGTTTCTCGATAAATTCATGTGTCATTTATAGTAATATGTCCAGTAGTTTCGAAAATATGATTTTTTGAATTGGGGTCCATCATTTGTCCTCACCCTGTATTGCGGATCCTCAAATAAAAACACGTAAGATACAAAAGATTAAACAACTCCCATAGAGTTAAAACATAAGCTCATATATAGATATGCTAATAAGCTCATAAAAGATATGCTAAAAAATACTTATTTCTCTGTATCTTTTTATTTTTATATGATTGCCATTAAAATTGTTTTACCGTCAGACAAAATAATGACATTGAAATCAAAAGACTCGGACATAGCAAGCCAATTATTAGTAAACTAGAAAATCGCTTTTCAAGGTATGACTGGTGAAAATCGCATCTAACGTGAACGAAGCCATTGCTTGTTTGGTGATATTTTGATAAGTTGAAATGTTAACCCAAATTTCATTGGATGAACCCTAAACTCCGGTACATAGCGTTCATTGGTGACCACTTTTTCGTTTCTTCATTCTCCTAACTGATAGTCTTTCCAGTAAAACAGTTAAGTGAGGATCCAGTTCAGCTTTGTCAACATAAAGCATTTCCGTGCATAGCAAACATTGCCAAAAAAAATGTTATCAAATTATCATGCTATGGCGCGAGTTTCGTTGTTGGTGACGTCAGGAGCGTTACTCGATCAGTGAATTAGCTTCTACATATATGAGGATTATTGTGCTTGCATTGTATGTTTCATATCCCTGAAATGGTACGCTTCAAGCATTCAGCTACAATGGGTACAGTCGAATTTGCCTGTATCTAATTGCATTATATCAGCAAATATCTCCCAAAGTAGTGTAACAAAGTGTGAGAGCAAAAAAAAAGGGGGGGGATTTTTATTATAATAAACTTAAGTATATAGTTAACCTACTTCAAAGTTATCTTGCCGCTTAGGAAAACTTCGTTGAGTTAACTTTGCCTATATATCTAGTGGTATATCTAGCCTAGTAGATAGGTAAAGGTTTTCTTTGAAAGGGCGCTAATAAACGCAATTTTGAAATACATAATTAAGCACACTGCTTAGGTTGCAACTTAGAGCAGTGGGCCTATTTTGTACTTTACTTTATTTCGTAACGGGAGAAAAAAAAACGCGGTGATTTCATATACTCGTTAAGATATAATAGTTTGTATACATTTCTGCAAAAAGAAACATAAATAAAAATCTCTAAGTATCACTTTTGTTATTAAAGCTAAGCGGATATCAATGCTTGAGTATTGCATAGCGTGATACTTTTAGCTATAGCATCTACGCTAAGAAAGTCAACACAAAACAATATCTTACGCAAAACTTTTCTGAAAGTCATCTAAAACTTTACAGCATGAGAGAAAGAAATTCTTAATTTATTAAAAACAAAAACAACTGTTACGTTATGCGAAAAGTGATTTTTTTTTCCTTCTTTTGAATAATAGAAAGTAGGCTATAAAAGTGAGCGGAGACACAGAAATTTACTACGTGCAGCATGCGTGACTTTGTTGTAGTAAAAGATCTTGACTAGAAAGTTTTTCCAATTGCCAAAACTTGATGTGTTTGTCGGCTGCGATAACAAGCTTTAGCTGAAGGACAATTTTCCCCTTTAAAAAAAGAACTTTTTTTTAACAATGGTCAAAACTTTCGTTCCTGAACAAATGACTTGAAAATTTTCTCCGAAAAAAACCCAACAAACCATGTCAGTTGTATTTACCTTCTTAAAGATACTAGTTTCAAAAGAGAGCTTTAAAAGAATAAAAAATTCGAATCGAAAAAAAGAAGGTATAAGAGTATTCCTTGAGCGCAGAGTTTCTTTGAAAAAAAAAAATTCGATGCCTGAAGAGAAGCTTTGTTCCGAAAAATCTGCTCCTGAAAAAAAGAGAAAGACGCTGATGAAAAAAAAAGTAAAAATAACCGAAAAAGATACACCGAATAAAGAGAATAGAAGTAAAGCAGGAAAGGTGGCGCGAGAAAGGTGGGGGAGAGGTTATAAACGTCGTTTTTCTGCCCGAAGAGAAAATAAAAAGGACGGAAATATAGAGATTCTTCTCTCGTTTTTTGCGTCTTTAACAGTGCCGTCTAAGAGCAAAACTGAAGTAAAGTCTACCGCTGAGATCATCATCATGTTTTTGGTATGAAATATTCAAATTTGCTGCAGGATGAAGAATTCCAAATTCCACGCTGTAGAAAAGTCATTTGCATTGAAATAGGTGCAATGGTGCGATTTTAGAGCATCGAAGCTTTACGAGATATTTCTTACAGCTGGCTGACTCTTAGATGGATTTCGGACAAATGTTGAAAGATCTGTTAGAATATTCAGTGACTAGAACACATTTTATTAGAATCCTTAAAAAACAATACCAGCTAAATAGGTTACGAAAATCATATTTACACCTGAAAATTTACGTAAAAGCATCTATCAATTAATACATAATGACATAAAATAAATTTAAAAAAAAATTTTTGAAAAAAAAATAGAACCGACTTCAAAATTGCTCTAAAAAGTGAAAAATAATTTTATTCTTTAAACACCATCGATAATACTTTTAAACATATTTTTTGAAGTTGGCGCAAAAACGATCGATAAAATCATTCACAGCCATAACTCAACTACAAGTATAAATTTAACCACGTCCAGTTTCTTCACTACCACATGCATTACGCATTGATGACAACATATTTGAGTAACGATATAAATGTTTCGTTCCTAAGTTTGGATGATTTTTTGATAAAAATATGAACGAAGCATGGTTACAATGGATTTTACTTTTTGTTTTTGCGCCAACTTCAAAAATCATGTTTAAAAGTATTATCGATGGTGTTTAAAGAATGAAATTTGTTTTCACTTTTTAGAGCAATTTTGAAGTCGGTTCTATTTTTTTTTTCAAAATTTTTTTTATTTCATTCTTTTTAGTGTAAATGTAGATATTGCAGTAAAAGTAAGAAGTTACCTAGTAAGAAATGCGGCTCTATATCACTGTATTGCTTTAGAAAAGCCTTTATTCAAAATTATCATTACAATTACTATTAATGTTACAGTTATATGGCACCAAACTTTTATAACAATGAGTTTCATATTGTCGCGTAGAAGAAGATAGCGAAGACAATGTGAAAGCCAAATGAAGCGAATACTCGTTAGTCTCAACTCGAGATCTTTATTCAGAACGACGAATGAACGTTACATCTCCTTATATACAACTTGAAAAAGTGCTGGAACTTTCCAGACTTGAAAAGATACAGAAATTAATAGAACATTCGAGAAAATACGGGAAACAGTAGAAACGAAATTTTAGTAAAATTCACTTTGTCCTACTCGGGATTTGAACCCGGGTCGCTCGTGTGGGAAACGAGAATTCTACCACTGAGCCACCGTTATCCACGGATGAAAAGTGCGAACTTCGCTACAATATCATTTTAATCATTTAATAGGGAAATTTACTGTTTTTTGCGCATAACCTTTTTTCTAAAGAACAAATATGGTCAAACAAAGTAATGGGACCTAAGTTGAGCCATCCTCTATCCATTAAAAAAATAATCATCAAAATCGGTTCACTAGGTGAGACGCTGTGAGTGGACAAACAAAAAAAAAACATACATACGTTATAAACTGATAACCGCCTCCTTTTTGAAGTCGATTAAAAATTAATTTGAATTTTGACATTTGGAATTCAAATTATGTTTTTCGCAATCACAAGTGTGTTTGTGCCTGTATGCAGGTATGAGTGTGTGGGTAGTTGTGTGTATGAGTGTTTGTGGTAGGGGGGGAATGTGTATGTGTGTGTAGGCATATGTGTTTGTGTCTGTGTGCAGGCATGAGTGTGTGGGTAGTTGTGTGTGAATGTGTAGGTGTCTGTATGTAATGCGTGTGTGTGTATGTGGTAGTGTGTGTATGTGTGTGTGTGTATGTAGTTGTGTATGTATACGCGTGTGTGTAGCATATGGATGCAACCTGGAGACGGTTTTCGCCAGAGGAGCAGTATGATGAAGAGCCGGTCGACGGTGATGCTGCAGAGGGTGACGGGGGGGGGGGGGAATAAAATCATAGCACATCAAAACAGTCAAATGAGAACAATAAGCAATGTGATTGCTCAAAATATAAGTGGGTACTGTCACAGATGCATTGCAGGATAATGTTATTTTAAGCTATACTCGTAACTGTTGTTCTTGTCATTTATTATCCTACATAGGGTAATTGTGGTGTAAAGAGGACTTTACACCACAACTACACTCTATGCAGGATGTCCTATCTTTGTGATTTGTCCCGTTAAGACTTAAGAACATTTAACACATCCTGAAAGCAGATAAGATAAAGGTTGTAATCGTAGTCCTAAAAATTTTAGGAAAACATTTCACCGAGATCACTAATGTTTTTGTGTATGTTTATGTTTGGAAGATTAACTGCAAAGATATCTTCCCAAATTTGCAAAACGTTCTCTACCAGTATCAGAATTTTTTACAGTAGCACATTACTTGTCTAACATTACTTGTCGAGCATTTAGCTATTAGAGAGAACTTCTAAGGTAAAACCGTTAATAAGGTACCCCTAAATTCTCACCTCGTTTTCTTTAATTTTGACGTTGCTGGACAGCTGATGCGAATTCAAAGTTGCGTGTGCAGAAAACCTTTACCTATACTAGGCTAGATATACCTGGAGCATATAGGTAAAGATCTCTCAACCCTAAGCGGCAATATAACTTTGAAGTAGGTAGATTATTTACTTACGGTTACTATAATTATTTTTCCCTTGTGTGTGGGTTTTTTTTTTTTGCCCTCACACAAAATATTTTGGGAAATTTTTGCTGATATAATTGAGCACATAATTAACTACATGTATTTTTTGCCATGCAACTTTAGTTCTTGTAACAGCTTGATGCGTACAACGTAGGTACATTCTGTAGGAGCGCTTTATTACCACCTTTGATCTTGGTTGAAGTTTTAGTCGAGTTTTCTTCCATAAAAGAAACAAATTTTACGTTGCAGATCCGGGAAATTTCAATGCATTTGCGTCATCGTGCCATGAAATGAAATACTAGCAACATTTTCAACCGCATATACTAATGACATTATTGTCTTTATAATCAGAGCGTCATTTTCAAAGGCTGTTGAAAAGGAAGATTTTCTGATACTTAAATATGTACTTGTAAATAAACTTATTATCTTTTTTATAAAGCTACTTGTTATAATATATACATATGGAGAGAAAATTATGTATTGCTGCAATAGGTTTGTGCATATTTAAAAAAAAAAAAAAAAACATCAGTAGCGAAGCGGACTATAATCACTCGATGATAAGACAAAATAAATCCATCGGGATTTAAGTGCTGAGAATTGTTTTCAAACAGAATGTATAATAAACATAGTATTAGGAGGCTCGTTTTTTAGTTTCTATATGAAAATAATACATGTTGGATAAAAAAAAAAGACCTGAAAATATGAAAATATTGAGCATTAAAATTGAATTGTTACATGGAAAGGAGAGTTCTGTTTAAATTATATGATTGTTTGAACTAAATTCCATAAAATAGTTGCTATTTCTAAATTACATGAATAAAATATGTGTTTCAAGTTGAGGAATATTTGGAACAAGCGTATTTCATGCATTGAAAATCGGTAATACGACTCAACACTTAAGTCAAGCGTATTTTTACGCTTTGTATTTTGAAGAAAAAAATCAACATCGTGAAGAAAGGGGGTGGGGTAAGCAGTTGGAGTGTTAAAAATATTGCATTCGATTTTTGTAAAATTTATATTATTATTATTTTATTTTTTTTTTAATTTAAGATGTTACACATTCTAAATGTTAGAAATATTTTTTTTAATCGTTTTCCTTGCCATTTTCTATTTTATACTTTGAAAGGATTTATTTATTTTTTTCTTCGCAATTGATCACTATTGTAGTTTTTAGTATTTTCATATAGTTCACATAATTAAAAAATATTAGAGAGTATTTTTGAAACCATAGTTATAAATTTAGTCACGGGTGGAATAATATTAACCGGATTGTTCTGGTATAAACATTTTATGAATAAAGTATCTATATAATATATAAAAATGAATGTATGTGGGTGTGTTCGCATGTTTCTTATACTAATAAATAGTTTACGACGGATCTTTGTAAAATTTGGCGAAAAAGATCCGTTGAAAACAGGAATTCACATGGTGAGTTTTTGGAATTTAATAAAAAAAATCCAAAGAGGTCTCAATTTCAATTTTAAGTCATAAAAATTCTCTATTCTACATGTTGAGGGGAAAATGTACACTTTTTTTTTAAATTTTATTTTAAGCCTGATTGTTGAACTTGCGTTACTTGACAAAACTTTTATTTTCGAGGTAGACCGTGTTACGTCGGGCGTCGCAGCTAGTACTACATAAATATCTTAAATTGAAGAGCAAAATTACGTACTATTAAGCAAAATTAAGTGCATACTAGCATACTATGATGTAATTTTAAAAAAAAATTGAAAAAAAATGAAGGAAAAACTATTTTGCTCCATACAATTAATTTCGAAAATTTATCTAAAATGGACCTTCATCATTATTATTTATTTATTTATTTTATATTTATTTTGTTTATCTCACTATTTATTTGCATCCTTAGTCTTTTAATATCTTTAAAATTTGACTCCAAAAATAATTTTAAACTCTGAATATAATAAGGGTTGACTGATAGAAAATGTATCCCATTGCTGGAGCATCAAAGCTTCATTCTCGCTGCAATTTTTATGCTGCGACCAATAGATTGTTTATGTGAATTCAACTTGGCGTAGCTTCCGGTCAACGAATTTAAACCTGTTATAGGAGGATTGATTATATTTTAGGGCGTCCTTGCTGTTTTTTATGCGGAAGAAACTCGGAGCGTTGAATTTTAGCTAAGAGAAACACAGCGGTTTCGATCCAGGCTAATGTACGGTTTAATTCAATAAAACGTCAACCGCTTTTCCTAAGGCTCCAAAGTGTCTTGACATGCGAACCTTTTTCACTTTGTTTTCTCTTATTATAGGACCCAGTTTTCAGGCAAATGACATTGATTAAATTTTCCTGAAAATCCTTTTAACATGCCAGTCTGTTGTCTGTATAAATTACTTTTTCCTCCTTCCGGTTTCTTTGACCCTGGATGTAGAACGTTTTCATGGGTGATGTAAAATAATTATTCTTTTGGCGAACTTCTTGAAAGGCTTTTCATGTCAAAACGATTACTCAATCGCCATCTCAGGAAAAAAAGGACTGTTTTTTGCCGATGTTTCGAGGTTTTAATTGTACGCTTCACAAGATATTCAGTATCCAAATTAAATTGATGTTGTTCGGATGGGGGGGGGGGTCTTTTCATCCATAAAATCTTGAGTTGAACTACGTCCATGTCTATAGCATGCTTTGTTATTTGTGCAATTTTGACATTGCTCATAACATTTTCGGTGTAACCGAATTGAGTCTATGTTAGAAAAAATGATAAATAATGTTTTCATTTTGGTAATTCGAATATTTTTTTTTTCATCCTTTTCTATTGTCCTTGACTCAGAGTTTATGACAGGATTTTTCTTCGCCTCTAATCATTTTTCTTTGTCAATCTGTTCTGCTCTCTCGTCTACCTTTCTCGGTCATCTAAACTTTTTGATTTTTCATAAGTAGCTCTGATTCCGTTTCGTAACGTTTCATTTGGAGGACTGCTGCTTTACATCAGGAGTCTCTCTTTTTTTTTTTTAACTTGTAACCCGAAATACGTGTATGCTACAGTTTTATAAGTTGGGACATCAAAATGTTAGTTTTCTCATTTATTGTTTCTGTATAATGGCAAGTCCTTGAAAGGATAAATTGGGTAAGTTAGTTTTTAAAAATATTATAATGTAATATTTTTCTTGTTATAAATATTTGGCTTGTGCATGAGTTAATGTTTAGAAAACATAGACATCCCTTAAAGCTCGTTGTTGTTGTTTTGTCAATGGGCTATGCAAGTACAGAGAGAAACATAGCAAACGCAATCTTAGGAGCGGATAACTACAGCCGTCAGCTTGGTGCTTTATTGCTGTAAAAATAAGCGGCCATAAAGTCTTAAAATGTTTCATGGACATTTGAAGATACGTCTTGGAGTAAGCTGAACTCCAGGGCACTTTTCGTAGTGTACAGTAGAGATGAGACGGGCTCAGCCCGGGCCCGACAGCCCGAGCCCGAAGCGGACTCGGGCTTTAGAACCGAAAATAGGTTTCAGAGTCGGGCGGACTCGGGCTCAAACACAGATATTCAATCACCAATCTCCATACAAATTCAAAACAAATAAACATTTTCCTACTGTGAGAAAATGAAAGGAACATTTAAATCAGTTCAATCAATGTCAAATTTACCCCCCCTCCCAAAAAAAATTAATTAATTAATTAACGCTTATGTATAGTGTTTTTTGCAATTACTATTGCAATATGTCATACAGTAATGCATTTGAAGTGGAGCATTTTCAGAAAATTTAGAAAGTTCTCTCTGTTAATGAAGAACATTTGATGTTACATTTTTCATTAACAGAGAGATCATGTCAGACTGTGGAAGGCTCGGTTTTTGATACAAGAAAGTTTCCTTCGGGCTCGGGGCGGGCTCGGTTACAAATTTTCGGGCTCGGGCGGGCCCGGGCTCTCAAGAATGAGCCCGAACTCATCTCTAGTGTACAGTCGAACCACGCTATAGGGAACTGTCTGCATACCCAGCAATAAGTTTACTATAACCGATGGTTCACTATATACAACTGTTTTGAAAAACTATTTCCTCCACATGTGGCAATATTGATCATGATAGCAAATTAATTTCTTGTGAATTATTAACTAATGAAATAGAAAAGCGATTAGAAAATCAAAATAGCTATTTACTAAAATTTGATTTGTTTTTGCATTCTGTAGAAAAATGAGTAATCTTCGATTGAATGCCGTTCGATTTTAATTAGAGGTCATCTATTTTCTAATCAACAGTTCGTAGTCAATTCCAATATTTTCTGTATTAAAAATATTAAAGATATTATATTCTTTTGTAATATCATCTCGAAGTCTTTCTCTTCAGCGTCGTTTTTTGATCAACTTCAGATATATATTCTCTTCATCCGTAGAAGTACCTGACGAGCTCAATTCATCATTGAGAGATTGGAAGTGCTCAGTAACGTCTCGTGGAAAATTGTTCACACGACCTTGTTTTTGCAGTCAGAGGTATTGATATTTCTGCTCCATCGTTTTTGCCCCTTACAGTGGCGTTTAATGTTGGATGACTGAAAAGAAAATCTATGGAAATGAAATTTGAGTTCATTATAAACGAACTACAATTTCTTCGCTGTCCACTATAAGCATATAAAACTGTACTACTCAAATGGGAATTTGGTCAGAACCAATAAAAAGTTCACTACAACAGAGCGTTAACTTGATCCGGTTTACTCTTCCTTTCGCCAACAATATCATCTCCCCCCCCCCCTCCCTTAACAACATCAAAGGTTGAATCTGAAAAACAGGAAGGAAGGAAATTTCGTGTGGGCGAGAAGTATAGGGAACACCCTATATCCCGGGTTCACTATATCGGAGTTCGACTATATGTTAGGAAGAATAGTCATACCTCATGATCTGATCTTAATCTAGCCAGCTTATTTGCTACATTTCTGGTACAGTCCAAATCAATGATTAAGGGATTCTCGTAGGGTTGGGTTCATGAGTCTACACCTGGAAATTGCATTTGAATCTGAAAGTGAAAGATTGGTCCAGGTTTCGACAGCTTCGGGCTTCTTTGACCAGAGCATCAGCACTTATGTTACTTTCAATGTTTACATGTGCAGATATTCATTGAAGCTCACAAGATTCGCCTCTGCTGTGCAAACAATCCAGTACTTCATTTGCCAGTGCATTAGCCAGAGCATCTGCACTTAAGTTACCTTCAATGTTTACATGTGCAGATATTCATTGAAGCTCACAAGATTTGCCTCTGCTTCGCAAACAATCCAGTACTTCATTTACCAGTGCATTAGCCAGAGCATCTGCACTTAAGTTACCTTCAATGTTTACATGTGCAGATATTCATTGAAGCTCACAAGATTTGCCTCTGCTGTGCAAACAATCCAGTACTTCATTTGTAGTAGAGGTGCTGTTAAAATCTCATTATTGGAAAAATATAAAATTTCTAGTTTTAAAATCGATTTTCCTTACTTTTTCTTTGTAATCTCCCCCCCCCCTTTCCAGTAACTTCTTTTTTTCTTTTCTTATAGAGACACTCCACCTAATGAAATCAAAAAAGTTTTCTAATATTTTACTTATAATTATGCTTTCATTTTGCTTAATAAGGGTGATTTATTTCTTTGTACGACTCACAAGTTTTGAAACGCACCAATTAGCTCCTTAATGAATGTATTCTCAATGAAATCAATCAACCTCATTTGCCATTGGATATCACCAAAGAACTCCAAGAAGTAATAAGAAAAAGGAATGTCGCACAGATTTTTCTCGTCCATTCCGCAGCTCCCATTGTCTTTTCTGTTCTTGGAGGAAAATTGCTTCAATCGAAGCTGAAGATCGCGATTAATCAAATTGTTTTTGCTTCTTTTTTTTTCTCGGCTTTCTTAATGATCAATCGTCTCTTCTGATAAGGAAATGAAAAATTTTGCTTAGGAATAAATGGTATTGTTTAGATTAGTAGTAATTAATGATCTTTTGGGATAGTTTGTCTTAATCGGGATGTAGATGGTGCTAATGATGATGATAGTTTTTAACTGAGGAAAGTTACTTCCTAAAACTAATGACGCTGAAATTTTTTAAAGTCTTGCTTAAATTACATTTTTTAAGCTTTAGCACTCTGGGATCTCTTCTGCACTTTTTGCCTGCGCTGCAATTTCGTCATTTTTTTAAATTTTTTTTTGGTATATATATATATATATATATATATATATATATATATATATTCCAAGAAAAAACAAGCAGTATGAAATGAGAATTGCAAAAAGCAAGAATACGGAAACCACACCAAATAAGTCGAAAATGTATATAAAATATTTCTTATGTTTAAATATAAAAAAAAAATCTATTTGTATATATATTCTATTTATATATATTTTATATATATATATATATATAAACATTTCAAAAATTTCCCCAAAAGTAAAAGAAACAAATTATGTAAAAACAGCTAGACGTGTAGTGTAGTGTCAGCGCTAAGCTACTAGCAACAAAAACAGTTCAAAAATATTCAGTAAAACACAAATTATCAAAAAACTGAAAAATGAAAAAAAAAAATGCCAAATGAAAAACAAATCAAAATATGGTACGGGGTAAAACCAAATATTAAATAATACCAAAGAAATCAAGTGAAGCGTGGACCAATACGTCATTGGGGGGGGGGGAGGTTAGTCTCCATTTCACAAGGCTCTTTCTGTAATGCATGTGTGAAGGTCCCAAAAACACGCAACCTTTCCCGAGATCCGTAAAACACTAACCCCTTTTGACATTTTGATTTATTTTGCATTTGGAAATTTATGTTTCCCTGAATTTTTATAAATGATCATAAATTTGCTATTATAAAGAAGCTAAGCAATAAAATAGTTAAGTAATTTCTGTGATGGCTCAGTTTCAGTGGTTGTGATTTCTGTAAAGTGATTTTTGTAGCTTTCTAAGTAATGCTCCAGTCTTGCGCTTGAATGTTCATGTTATAAGTAATTCCCCAAAACTTGTAATATTTTAATCAGTCAAAAATATTTGTACAATCGTGTACTCTTACGGCGTGCAAATGTGTTATGTATTTATTTTTTTAATTTAAACTTTTTGTACTTCGTTCAAGTTAAAAGAAAAAATTATGCTTATAAATGAAAATATTAAATGTCAGAAACATGTTTCATCGCTAAAGTAAAAATGAAACTTTTTTCCTTCACCGTGTTTGTAAAAATTGTTTCATTTTATATTTAAATTTATTTGAAGGGCTGACTTCATATTCATTTCATGCACTTATTATTTATGTAGCTAACTCAGAGTCACATTCAATTAATCGATTTTTTACTTAACATGAGCTACTTTTGAAAACTGGATATTTTAATGATAAAAGTAACAAAATGAATTAAGAATCAATAATTATAAAGTAAGATTACTTTGAAAATTCCATAGAAAGAAAGTAATGCATCAAAGTATCTTGAACTTTTTAAGTTGTATCTCTGCTTGAGATTGCTCTTTTTTGTTTCTTTCGGAAAATCTTAATTGACAAAATACTAAGTTCGTGTATTTGTCTCTTCTGATTTATTTTGATTCAGTTCTGAATGTAAACATTTTTTTTTTACAAAAGCCCTATAATCTTTATTATTTCTCAGAATAAATTTGTCCTGTCTACATTTATTGCATTCATTGTCAAAACTTTTCAATTGAAGAAATTTTGAACAGAATACCTTGCTACGGTACTGCATTTATTGCATCAAGAAAGAATTTATTTAATATTATAATTGCAGTTAAAATTTTTCAATTTTCAATCATTTATCTCTAAAAAATTAATACTTCAATACCTGTAGTAATACTATATAGTCTTGTTATTTATTGAACATTTAGAAAAAATAAAATTCGGAAATCAATTTTTAATAGTTCTAAAATTTGATTCGAATCATTTTAGTAAATTGTCGGACATTTTAGTACCTAAGTGAAAACAAATTCACTCTTAGTTCATCAAATTCGAAATAATATGTTTTTAATATTAGTGCAGCCCTGAGCCTTATAGTATTTTTTTTAAGACAAATATACTGAAGAATTTAAAGTAGCGCAAAGTTACACTGAATAACTTACAAGTAACCCTACCTAAGTGTAAATCATCGATTGGAATAAGACTTTGCACATCGATAGAACACTTTAAAATATTGAATCCGTGTTTTTAAATTTTTATAATTAGCAAGAGATGCCGATATGAATGTAACCAGTTGTTTTCTAATTTTTTTTTAAATTTATTTATTTATTTACTTATTTATTTTTTTATTGTATTACCCCATAATAAGAGGCATCCCAATTTCAACTGTTCCCAATATATTTGAAAAAAAAAAAAAAAAATCATAGCTAAAATTTTTGGTTTAAGCTTTTAAACTGAAATGATCGTAGTTCCAGAATCCTGAATTTCATTCTAGGTTCAGTAATAGTATTTTTCCTCCTTAATCATGTTAGTTGTAAGTTACAAAAACAAAAAGTAACATTTGATGCTTTTACACTACAACATAGTCTTGTACAAAGTGCCTCAATGGACTTTATGGCGTACGTATGTGGACGACAGGGTGAACGAGGTGTCCGTGGCTGGGTTTGAGCCACGGACCTTAGTTATAGTAACCCAGTACTTTACCTCTGAGCCA
Organism: Uloborus diversus; assembly: GCF_026930045.1. NCBI lineage: Eukaryota > Metazoa > Arthropoda > Arachnida > Araneae > Uloboridae > Uloborus > Uloborus diversus. Next base: position 55,937,891 of record NC_072737.1, read on the forward strand.
AAAGAACTTTAAGACTCGGGGGCAAAGTGTGGTTTTGTGCTCTTTGAATGTACGCCACAGACTTTTCACGTTATTAAAATTAGTATACTTATTTTAGTTCAATATTTGGATATCATACTTGGTACTTTTCTTCTATCCGGGTATCGATACAACACTTAAAACGCCGAATATTATTATTTTGATCCAGGAGAAATTAGTTGTGTGCTTTCAGAACTACAGTAGCCTGATTCCGAAAAACTATTACTTCAGATCATTTTGTTTATGTTTTAAAAGTCTTTCAAATTGTTTAAAACTTATATCGTATTTCATATAGTTTCTATGATAAATGTGCCTTGGCGTAGTTTTTTTTTATTATTATTTATTTGAATACTCCTTTTTACTGATCATTCCACTGAGATTGGCGGATTCAAGAAAAAAATGTCACTCCATTTACGTAGGAAGACCAGTCAAAGTGTTAACCCGCCCAGGCAGCAATTCCAGAATAGAATCCAACGCTCATGTGTCTAGATCGATTTTGAAGTTTAGACAAATTAGCTCTTTGCAACGTTGGAACGTCGTTCCAAAGACGTGTCTTCATTTGTCACCAAGATGTCACAAAAGCAGAATGCTAAAGTTGAACAAGTGAAATCTTGTCGCTTGAAATTTTTTCTCCTACTTTGGTAACTTTTGCTGTTTAAAGTTGCTGCTCTTCAAAGAAACGGATTTCGATCGGGGGTTAAGAGCGTGATTAATCAAATTCTTTTTAACCTTTTTTCTCAGCTTCCTAATGATCCATCCTCTTTTGTGATAAAGAAATTAAAAAATTGGCTTGGAAATAAATGAGTGTTTAGATTAGTAGTAATTGATGAGTTTTTCCGATCATTTGTCTTTATCGGGAAACACGTTGCTGCTAATGATAATGATATTGTAGAGCATTTTTGAGATAAACTATTTGTGATAGTAGAAAAATCCGTTTGAAAAGAAGATTGGTTAAATTACTTCAAAATTGATTTTATTTTCTGAAAGTTTAAACGGTTTTAATTAATGATCCTTTTTTATGTCAGAAAATACGTGGAAGAGCATTAATAAATTAAGACTATTTTAGTTGGACTTTCCTGCATCTCACAGAAGTTTGTCGGATGAAATACCTATTTTGGGTTACTTCGCTGCAGACAGGAAATATCCTATGTGAGAAATATTCCAATCAGACATTTATTCTGCATGGGAAAATTTTGCATTGCCTTCCAATATTTTTTCTTGTTTATTAGAATATACTATATTTCATTTTGTGGTTAAAATTTTTTGTGTTAATAATTCTCAATAAGTAGTTTATAAAACTATTGTTGAAAAACGTTCAATAGGGAGTCAAATAAAAAAATAAATAAAATAAAAAATAATGAACGAAAGAAAGAAAACAATGAATAAGTGAATAACATAAAATTTAGTAGTGCTTATTCAAACTTTTTATTGTCTTTGAACGAGACATGCAATTTGAATGTGGATTGTTGGAACCATAATGTTACTGATTTGAAGATTAAAGCTGCATACCGTTTGTATCCTACCAATCGGATGGTAATTAGTAGTTGAGATTGGCTTAAGATGATGTTACATTTATACACTTTAGCAAACTTTCTTAGAGTGTTTTAGTAGATTTCAAAAAATCATTACTGCCGTGGGATATACGGTCTGTGTGTTGTTCATTCATTCATTGTTTTATATCCCTTCTAGACGAAAAGTTCCATCCATTACTTTACTAATCGTCATTTCTTAAAATAAGTGGTTCCATTACTAGTGTTGCTTCTTGAAAATTTTAAGTAGCAATCTGACCAACCGAGCAACGTTTCAGCATATTTATATCAAAACTTTGAATCAATTAAAAGGTCATAAATCATTAATGAAAAAATATCAGTATAAATTATCAATTTTCTCTATATTTTTTTCATGAGAATAGCAGACAACAAAGTTCTATATATTTTCGTGCTCCAATTAAAATGATAAATTTAATGTTTCATTCATCATTTTAACAATCATCAGCTCTTAAATTAATTGTTTCCATCGCTGTTTAGCGTGTTGCTGCTTAAAAATTGTAAGTCACTGTAGCAACCTGATCACCGAAACAGCGTTTCAACATTTTGTTTGTCAAAACAATAGAGCCAGGTTATGAGGTTATGAAATAAATCATTCTTGAAAGAATAGAATTTGTGTAAAATATTTATTTTACCTTCAACATTTGCACAAAAGACCCTATATTCGTATTAAAATGATAATTCTAATGTTAGATTCATTATTTTAATAATCGTTATTTCTCAAAGTAATGGGTACTATTACTAGTGTTGCTTCTGAAAATTTCATGTAGCAAACTGACCAACGGAGCAACATTTCAACGTATGCTTGCTAAAATTTATTATCCAGGTTATGAAGTTATAAATCATTCATGAGAAAATACCAATAGAATATTAATTTTATCTTCACCTTTTGCGCGAAAATAAGGTCCCATATTCTTGTTAGAATGATAAAAAAAAAAACATTTTAAAAATATTACTTTCTTACAGTAAGCGGGACCTCATTATTGATAAATCCCTAAAATAACAAGGAAAAAATCCATTGCTTTTTATAAAACACTTTCTTTGCATCTATCGTTTACTAAAAGTTAAAAAAAAAAATCTTGGCGAATAACAACGTTGGATCCCGAGGGTTCAAAAATTACGCCTTAGAAATCAAAAAAAAATCTATTGAAAGTAATTCAGTTTTTCCGCTCCTAAGAACGCCGCGTTTTTTCTGGAAAAAAAATCAAATCAAAGAATCGACTTGCAGTTAATGAAGTCCGTAGTAGAAGGAAAAAACAACGCTACGGAAAAGACTAACGACGTAAAAGGGTCGATGGATGGAAGAAAATCGCCAAAATGTCATCGCCAGGCTTGATGAATGACTCTTGTGAGTCGATCGGTAAAAGGAGTCGTTCTGCACAAACGAAAACGAAAATAACCAGGGTGGAAAATTTTCTGTCTTCATCGTTACTGATAAGACTGGCGACAAATGAAACGATAGTTTGTAGAAGAGAAATGGCGCATTTTAATGGATTCAGTTAAAGTATGACATTGTAAAATGTCATTAGGTTAAATTTGAATTTTTTATGAAAAAAAAAATCTTCGGATCATCCTGAAGTTATTTTTGTCAAGTTGTGACTGCAGTTTATGTAAAGGACAATTCCATCGTAACAGCCAAGAAATCACCAAAATGAAAATTACCTTGCTGCTTTAAAAAAGCTTTAACCCTAAATGTATCGTGTTGCTATCTGACATCACATCCAATTTAGTCTCCTAAAATACTATAAGGACAAGTAAAAACTCTGTAGTTGCCAATAACCAAGAAAATACTCACTGAAGATGCTATTAAATCAATTTTAAGCTAGAAAGTTCTAAAAACTATAGTAAATCCTAAAATCAGTAAAGTAGTAGGAGGGGGGGGGGGGAGGATAATTTATTTTTCAGCATTCGCGAATTATGGGCTTCTTTTTAAGTTTAGTGCGGTTGAAAGTGTCTACTTTTTTTTTTTTTTTAATTCTATGACGATTAAAGTTTACTACTACTTAGATACTGTCTGACCACGGATTGTATGGAAAGACACACATCCGTTTTACAGCCGGAAATGGACGAATCTATTATTTTTTACCGATGTCAGCTTTTGCAGAAGCAGGGTCTCTTTCAAATGAGCGGAATACGGGTATCAAATTTTTACTTTTCTCCCTTATTCACATAGATTCGTCTTAGCTGGACGTTTGAAAATTCCATGCAATCCGTGGTTGGACAGTAGTAAAGCATTTTTACACTTTTTATCAATGTTTTTGAACACTTGATGTTAAATTATTTTTTCCAGTTAAAGCCCAATGTTGCCAAGTGGTTGTTTAATCATAAATCATACTTATATTAAATCATGATATTTTAAAGTATTTTTCTTGTGATTTAAGCGGAAGTTTAAAGCCAAGGAAACCATTTCAAAGTGCTTTTAAAAACACATTTAAGAACTAAATATCCATTTAAATTGGGGTATTAAATGCCGACTGATGATTTGTGTCTAACCTCGCATAGGGGCTATATCCTGGCAGTAATAATGCAACAAGTTTTTCGAAGTTTATTGACATTTATATAAGAAAACACAAGAAAGATTCATGACACAAAAAAGCCGTTTCCATGGACACTTTCGACCCCGGAAAAAACCTGCTTTTCGCCGCATTCCGGTTATTTGCAGGGTATATGTGGATTTTTTCTCCTCCTGCTTGCTTCTAAGAGCAAAGCGGAATTTTACCCAGAATGCATTACGCGAAACAAGTTTGTCTACAAGCCGCTAAAGATTCTGGGTAAAAACCGCTTTCTGTGGCACAATGGGAAACCTCTTTTTACATGGAAACGGGGAATTTTTCAATCGGTTTTTTGAGGAGCCAGAGCGGGAATTTACCGGGCTGAAATGTGTGTTGTGAACGCGGCTAAAGAGAGGAAATCACAATACGGCACCAGTGAGAATTGAAACCACGACATCCGTCTTAGAAGACGAAGTTTCTACCACAGAGCCTCGGAGGCCGCTTAAGATATTCAAAAAAAAAAAAAAAAAATTAAAACTGTGTTACACGTTAAATTTAAGAAGAAATTAATTGAAGTTGCCAACCAAAATCATAACATTTAGGTGGAAATTATTTGCACTAATCGATGGGCTATTGCACATATGTGATTAGTGACATCTTGCGATTGTTTCTATTGAGCATTTTCAAAATTGAAGGTATCTAACTATCCATTTATATAATATATTCAAAGTATACGTATATAAATGTAACTCAATCATCGTAAAGTATTGGTAATGTTTACGCTAGCTGGAAAAAAAAAAGCTTTCATTTTCCTCTGTTATTTTGCGTAGAAAATAAAAATGCGTGGGAAAATCGTACACAGTGTGAACTATATTTTCTGAAATTTTACGACGCCTGATTATCAATCAAAACTTCTTCAATTTGTGGTTGATCTTTTAAATGCACATGGGGTTGAATTGATCCAAATGTAGCAAATCATTAATTGTAAAATAAATGTATGAATAAAACAAACGAGAGCTTTATTTTTTTTATTTGTTTTATAAATTTTCCGAAGCCTATTTGCTGCTGTTGCGCACGCACACGTACATTTGATATTAGTTTATCAAAAAATCAATTGTTGTTCTTTTGCATAAAACCACAACTTTTTTAGCAAAAGTTAAAGAATTCAAAAGAAAAATACAACTTGAATGTAATTTTCAGCCTGAAAGAAGACTAATACATTTAATTTATTTATTCGGTTATATTAATTGCTATTTACAGTTTTATGCTTATAACGTACAACCCCTTTTCGAAATTTTATCATTTTACTTTTTATTTCTTGTTTATAGTGAAAACATAAATAGTCGTCTAGCATTGAAAAATAAATTCTGTGTTATTTGTAGATTCACCAAAAACAAAAGCAATCAATGTATAATGTGGTTTATAGTCTCCTAGGACTTTACATCGTCTTTGCCCTGTTTACTTGAGCAAAAACATTTTTCAATTTCCGTATTTCAAATTGACAGTTGAGAGCAATAGATGTAGAAGTTTATAAACTGAGTAAATATGGCTTTTGAAAGCCTGATATTTTTCATCGCAATGCTTTGTATTCGAACCAAAATGGGAAAGAAGGCATTTTTCCCATGGAAAATACTCTTATCTTCTGCTCACCCATTTTATTTGTTTTTTTAGTTTAAGAAATATTTAAGTCTTTTGTTAAGAAAACGTCACGAATTTATTGCTTTGTTATCAGTGCTAGTTTTTTCTGTACCTATTTAAAGTTTGAGTGAGAATACCATTTTCAGTGATGACTGGTACTTGGGGTGGTCACCAATTTACGAGTTTCAACCGCCTCCCCCCCCCCCCTAAAATTCTCCAATAAGGTATAAAATGTGCTTTATGAAGTTTTTAGCTCAACTGGGTGATATTAACCCTTGCTTCAATGAGGGTAAAACGGCGATTTTTAACGAAAAATCGTAATCTCTTTCTTTTACACCAAAACTATTTATCCTAAAAACTTTTCTGGTCTCATTTCATAGGATTTTTTTTTCTACTAAAATTTACTGTGTTATATGATATTGCTTGAGTCTGGTTGTAGTGGATATCTTCGAAAATGAGTTATCACTCAAAAGCCGAAAAGCATTATAATATTCAATTACATTTGCTTTTCCTTGTCTTTATCATTTTATACATTAAAAAGATTTTAGCTTATCTTAGATCTAAGGATTTTTTTTTTTTTTTTTTTTTTTTTTTTTTAAGTTAATGCTACAATTTTCTGATTCAAACTGAAAGGAATAAGGAATTGAAAGGAAGAAGTTAAGTGTTAAAAGACGAATAAAAGTTCGAATGCATTTTGTTTTTCTACCAAATTATACATTATTGATCTTTAAAATTTCAAATTAAGGTGGTAATAGCTTAGATATCGTAGCTTTACGAATTCAGAAAATGCCTACACTCAGAATTCAACTTGTAATAGAAACTGCCTTTGTTCTTTGTCTTTCGTCAAAAGGAATTTGAAGTCTTGGATTAATTTTAATAATCTGTCGGCACTAACAACCCTGAAGTCGTGTTTTAGCTTTTAAATAACTTCACATTTGTTTCAAACCATAAAAATTTAAGTCAATTTTTTTTTTTAATTTGTTTTTTGCAAAAGTAAAGGAGAAAAAAAAGAAAAGAAAAAGCTTAAAGGAAGTAGAAGGCTTAATGTGCCTTAAAAATTTAGTTTAATGAGTATTGAAAAATCAAGAGTAGGAAATTAGGGTTATGAGATTGGAAAAACTGTCTGTAGGTCAATAGGTCTGTTTTACCCTATTGGTTTGACCCAGACATTCATTCAAACAAAACATTTTATCAAGCATTGCTTTTTTACGAGACCACAATTCAACTTTTTTAAATCCTGTCTTTACTTTTGCCACAAAAGTTATAGGCTTCCTATGTGTATTTTTTACCGTTAAAGACCGAACTTGAATGTTTACTTCCGCCGATGACACACCGAAAATATTCTGTCTTTCTCCGATGTTCTTGGTATGTGAATGTTGATATTCACCGGAGAGTGTCGACTTTTTCCATATTTTGAACTTTTATGGTAACATACATTGCGGAATTTACGAAATATGTGATTGCTGACTTGAATAAGGCCTTTAAAAAAAAAAAAAAAAAAACATAAATCTACTTTTATAAATTTGATACATTTGCGTGTAATATGTTTTTTTAATAAGTTTTACAGCATTATACATATGTTAACTTTACTAAGTTTTCTTTCCTTTTTGCAGGTAAATCAAACCTTTTGTTATTTTGAAGATGCATGGTGGTAAGTTTAGTTGGAAATTTTTCATTGGCATGTAATGGCATGTTTTTCACAAAGTGTTACGAACTGTTTTCTAATAAAGAATTAATTTTTATGTATACCATATTCGGAAATGGAAATGATATAAAATAAAATGAAAAAATAAATAAACAAACAAAAATTCGATGCATCACTAAAAAATACTTTTTGGTCTTATATCGAATTACAACGCTGTTGAATTTCATTTATTTATTTTTTTTTTATTATTATGACTTACACAAACTATGGGGTCTTTGAAAACCATTGTGCCGTTTTCTTTCTTTCTTCTTCTTCTTCTTTCTTTTTCTTTCTTTCTTTTTTTTTTTTTTTTTTGCAATAGAAGGAAAATCTTGTTTTCCTATCCCGGTATATTAAATTGCAGACAATTTAGTTACATTTGTTTTATTTGAAAGTAGTATGTTTAAAAAAATATCCTTTATCGATTTTTTTTTTTCGAAAAAAGTTCCGTTTTATTGAAATAAATCTTACCAAAGTGTATTTTTCATGTCTTCATGGAGTACGTTGTATACAAAGAAATTGAACGAGCTTCACTTATCGTAATATTCTCAAATGGGAAACATCAAGTTTATGTATTTTTCTTTCCATTTGGTTCAATAAATGTGCAAAAACTTTGATTTTCTTGTTTAGAGAGGCCATTGTCACTAGAGGCCATTTGGCCATCATCAATCTCCTTTTTCAATTGTTTACTTCCACTGATACACGTTATCACTGTAACATCGCAAGAATAAACATGAATCAGCGCGTCAAACGAAGAGGTTTGAATTTCCTTTGAAAAAATATAAAAGCAAATTACAACAGCAAGCTTTATTAAAATGGGGATTTGAAAATGACCTGCACAATGCACATATGATATTTGGCAAGGTGTAAAGGAATATAAGCAGGGTTGGCTTTTTCCGTTCAAAACTTGCTTTTCCCATCACGCTGAGAAAAGTGGTAAAAACAGGCAAAAACTTCCAAATAACAATATGTAAGAAATATGTTTGCTTTCTGAATCTGATGTGTAAAATGAAGTTAGAAATAAATAGTTATTACAAAATTCCCTTGGGTTTGAAATTATTCTGTACGAAAAGAATGTAAAAAAAAGTAAGAATTATTGCATAAAACATAAAATTTGCCCACAAATGTTTTTAACAATAATTAATTTCCTAAATAAATATTTTAGAACGGAATAAAACAAAATTATTAAATTTGAAAATATCATGGTTATCAAGAGAAGCAATAAATAATTTGTGTTTAATTTAAATAAAATGTTTATTACATTTTAAGTAGGCCTATTAAATAGATTTTTTCTTAAATTTTGGTTTGGTGTGATATTTGCACTAAATGTTTTATACGGCTCTAGGTCCCCCAACTAATGTTTATGGAAATAATCCTAATTGAAAAATATTACTAACACAAAAAACTTCACATTTGTGCGACCAAAACTCTAAAAGATATTCGAGTTCAAAGTTTTAAGGGAGCATACAACAAATGAAATTGGAACATATCGCCCTTTCAGAAGAATGACAGTTTGTCGAAGTAAAAAAACAAAGTATTCATATTTTTCATTGCTATTCAAAAATAAATGCAAATGTTATGCCATGATAAGCACAAAAAAGAAAAAAAACACTACAAAACCTCGAACAATATGTGAAACCACACTCTATGCACACATATAATTTTATAAACTCTTGTTAATTGCTATATTTTCCCACAAAAGGTGCTATTGACGGCGAGTGTAAAGTGGTGTAAGTCACAAAACGCTTCGTTTCGTATCTCGGTGAATATTGGTCGTATTAATGTCAAACTTCTTGTGTTGGAATAATTTTTCAATGGATATTATTTCCCTGAATATAAGTTTGGGGACCCTATGGCGAGTATAAAATGTTAAATTTTGTGTTTTTTGACTCATTTTTATTTTTGCTTCAAACTTTCAATACCTTAACCCTGCATCTGATTTTGAACATTTTTGCAATTGGAAGTATGCATCTAGGACTAATGGTTGCGATTCTGGTCTTGCAGGTTAAATGGGAACACCCTGTATTTTTGTACACATAATGCACATAGAAGAGTATTTGCATTTGCCTTCGAAGTGGAATTATAAAAGTTTTCAGAATTGTGCCTATTTAATTTCGTAAGGAAATTATTTGTTATGTAGTCATGTAATTTTTTCAGAATTTCTAAACTTTGTGAATTTTGAGGCAACAAAAAATCTATTGTTTAAAAAGAAAATAGATAAATATGTGAGTAAATTTTAGAAAATAATGGTGCCAAATCTTAAGCGATTTGATTTACTTTTAAGAGTCAACTAAGCTTGATTAAACTTCAACGTTTTGACTGTATAATGGCATGGGAAGGTAAAGAGTAATAACTGCATTTTTTTTTTATTTATTGTACGTTAGCTTTATTGTACAAGCTTGTTTATTTGATTTACGCTGAAAAAAAAACCCACAAAAATACGTCTAATTCCAACATTCCCCTATTGTTAGTATTGAATCCAAAACGCTTTTCTTCAAATATTTTGAAAACTCATTTCTGCAAATACTGTCATTTACCTACCCACGGCAGTATACTAAAGCATTAATATTTAACATATCCAGGGAATTTCATGTAAGCAATTGAAATTGTTCTTCTGTAAAAACCGATAATGTTAACTAGTTAATATCTTATGATATGATTACAATACTGAGACAGTGATAATTCAGCACTTTTCTTTCCTGGACACATGTTTCGTTATATTTTCTGTTTTTTCACACTAATTATTATTTTGAAAACTTCGTAACGGAATTACCCTAAATTTTGTTATTAAAGCTACATGTTTCACAAAATAATGCATTTTGTAAAAAGGACCCAAAATTCTCCTAACGAGACTTTAACCTGCACACTCATCCTGTCCTAAGTGATTAAAAGCCCTATGTTAAGTCTTATTGATTCTGTGGTGTCCTCTTCACCTAGAATAGCTTCCGGCTTTGTTTGATCACAAATCCAATCCACTCTCGATCGCTTTAGGTCTCTTCCTGCATGAACGAACATATGTTCCATCTTTGCCATTTTGGCGATATTTGTTCGCAGAATATATGTTTGCCGCCCGTATTTCCCTGTTCATCTTTGGAAAGAACCGGGTTACTTTTCCTTATATATTAGGAGTGCTGAGGGCGAGTCAACATTCCTTGGATCAACAATGATATATATGTATTATATTTCGCGACTGAATCGAGAATGCATTGTCGATGATGGGGGTGATCTTCGATCGGGGGAATTTTTACCAATGCGTTATTGGATCGGTCAAGTATTTATTTATTGCTGTCCTCTCGCTGTCTTGCCATGTCATCGAGAGAACTTTGTCATAAATGTTAATAATGCGGTATAGAATTGATTCGTAAAAGCTTTCTCTGTTTAGTGTTATCATATTTTGTCAAAAGTTTTTAAAATATTTTACTTGCTAAAACGCTAACTTTTTCTTTCTCATTTTGAATTGCTAGTTTTTATTTTAATGCTTTTATTACAATATTTTTCGTACGCATTTTTCGTGCGATGTCTTGGCCAGTTGATTTCATAGAGTTAGATAGAAAGGACGCGCTATACTAGGAAATCGAAGCCGGAAGTTGCACCGATGTATCCCAAGATCCTTAGCTTCTAGCTAAAGATCTTGAGATACATTTTGATTTAAAACATTGAATTATTGAATCTCATTCAGTAGTTAATTTAAACTTAGGTATTATTCTGAGTTTATGATGCTCGTTTATAAAATTTAATTAGAACGGAAACCAATTCGTCAGCCCCCCCCCCCCCCCTAGCCCATTTTCACACCGATGTGTCCCATAAATCCAGCTTCAATTTCATCTCCTTTTTACCGTAGACTTGACCTCTCTTTTAAGTTTCTTTACTCTATGGTTTATTTGGTTTCTGAGACAAGCTGTTTAATCAACGCCATTTAATCAATATCGGAAATTGAATAATAGCAAATATACAGTGCATTGTTATTGAAGCTAACAGACTAGTTTCTTAGCTGATCTTAAGCAAGCATAGAACTGTTCCAATGGGCTTTTGAAAAACTTAACAAACTTTAAAAGCTATACAGGTTTTCCAGGCTAATTTAAAAGCCTCTTTGTTTTTCCTGCATGTACTTTTTTTCTAATAGATTTTACTCTTAGAATATGATTAGTTGCTGAATAATCTCTCTCTGCTTTCAGAAGAAAATAAACCTACAACGTCTTAGGATCAGGGACAGATACAGAATACTATTTTACGGGGGGTCATGCTGACGAATACCCCCCATAACCCCCCATGAACGAACGTATAGTTTTGAGCATGGGAAACTTCTGAAATTGCTTAGATATTTATAAAAAGCATCAAATCGGCTAAGAATAAGACATTTTTGCTTTATAGCTCCTTATTAACGTTTATAAACGATACAAATTAATTTCACAGGCAATGAAAAGAAGCAGTATTTCAAATACTTGTTTTCAAAAATAATTAACGGATTGAAAGAGTACTGAAATAGTTTAAATTTTATTCAAAAAGTTTTGAACATAGTGGGGACGGGTATTATTGTAGACGGTTTAGGAGGGGGTCACGACCCCTATGACTCTCCCCTTGTATCCGCCACTGCTTAGGATAATCGAAAAATGTCCTAAAATAAGAGGAATAAAATGACTCAGCGGAAATTAACCTTTCGCACTCAAGATATTTTTCGCTCCATTTTCATTTTCAACGAAACTTCATTCAGTTTTGACTCAATTTTCATTTTCAAATATTCTATACAATATTATAAGTAAAGTGATTGAAATCTTGTGATGTTGTGCTGTTTTAGAGGGAGGTGGATTTTCAACATTTAGATCCTTTCATCTTTTATCGTTGCACTACTTTTATTAAAGTACTAGTGTTACCCGCACGGCTTTGCTCGTAGTAGAAAATTAAAAGATCTTTTGGTTCGCCTGTATATTTACAAGTAATGCATGGTGAATTTCTCACCAATTGGCTTGCCCAGGTTACGGTTCCACGTCTTAATAACTCGGTAATTTACTCGTTCATTTTATAATAATTTTGCTCGGGAAAAATTTCTTAAAACTGGAATAAAAAAAGAGCAAAATCGAATTTTCGAAAAATCGCTTCGAGGTGCACACCCCCATGCTACAAACTAACTTTGTGCCAAATTTCATGAAAATCGGCCGAACGGTCTAGGCGCTATGCGCGTCACAGAGATCCAGACAGAGAGACTTTCAGCTGTATTATTAGTAAAGAAATTAATTTTGCATCCCATTTTTGACGGGGCTCAAAGTGACTCTAAAGGGGGGGGGGGCGGAATAAGAAAACTTATAAACCAGGCTAATATTTTATTTAAAATGGATTTAGTACTTTTTATTTATTAACTAGCAAACCACCCGTCAAGATATAACGGGTGAAAATTCCTTCGACATTTTAAGCAATTGCCTGTTTGGTAATATTTTGGTAGTTGAAATGTTAACCCTAACTCCAGTGGATTATCCCTAAACCTTAAACTCGAGTAGATAGCGTTCATTGTTGATCATATTTTCGTTTCTTCATTCTCCGAACATGACAGTGTTGCCAGTAAAACAGTTAAGATACCGGATCAAGTTCAGCCTTCTTGTCCAGTTCACAATAAATACCAAAAAATATTATCAAATTATCATGTCGTGGAGCGAGTGTCATCGCTGATGACGTCAGGAGCGTTACTCGATCATTCGCTATTATATATATATATATATATATATATATATATATATATATATATATATATATATATATATATATATATATATATATATATATGAGGATTTCAAGTACCTATACAATAGTTTAGTACTGTTTCTTTCCTTTTATACCAAAAAAAATACGTAATTACCATTAAAGTATGAGCAGGGTAGTATAAAATGCAAAAAATATGGCTGAAGGGTACCCTAAATTACTGTGTTCAGCAAAAAAAAAAAATGTTTTTTAAACTGTCATTAAACATGAAAAATTGCAAGAAGAGGAAATTAATACATCTTATTTCATTACTAATACCTTGAAAAATTGTAGAGTGAAAATCATATGGTTGCAGTGGGGGTCTTAAATAAAAGGGTTGAACATTAATGCGTTTATGTCATGGAGACTTCGCTGCAGCTCTAATTACGTAATTTTTCAAAGGCGAATTCATTAGTTACGAACTTCACTCGTCTAGTGGTGTTGACGAAATTTTTGCGTCTTAAGATTTAAAAAACATAAATAAATGAAATATCGTGTTTTACATATAAATTCATTCAGACGCCTTTTCAGTTTTTTTTTTTTTTTAATTGCCGATTCAATACTGATATGCGCGTAGTTAAACTAAGTTATGAGTTTTTTAAAATGTGAAAAATGTCAAGTGTGGGAGGGGGGGGGGCAATTTGATCTTTATGTATTATTGTTTGTCATCTGCTATGTTTTTAGGTATCATTAATGTCTGACCATATCTATGAAAGTTTTGATCTGTTATGTATAATTTACATTTTTTTACTATACGTGTTGATCTAAACTGAAAACTGTTTAACGTAGTTTTATTTTTTACGCAGTGCTATTTTTTATTTGGGAGCCTACGATTTTATGCTGCTTTTATTCTATGATATTATATATATATATATATATATATATATATATATATATATATATATTTCGTGTTTCTTTTAATATTCTTTCTTCCGAAAAGTTCGCTTGCAATCGCATTTGATCATCCAGAAAAAGAAACATGTTTCCTAAATCCCCATTTCTTTTCCGTTTATAGAGTGTTTGATCGAACTGCCATCGTGTTTTTCCCAAAGGATTTTTTAACTTTTTCTTTCCTGGATATTTCGGTTGATGCGAAGTGAATCAGCAGAGGGAATGGATGCCTTTTGACGAAAGGAGATTGCCAACAAAATGCACTCGCAAGCATCGCCCGTTATCCCCCCCCCCCCCTGTTCGTTTAAATTCTACGTGCCCATAAAAATAAGTACAAAAGCATTAAAAAGGCAAAAAAAAAAAATATCGCAGGGAAAAAAAACAATAAATAAAAAATAATTAATGCGGTAAGTAAATATCTTCTTTACTAACAATAAAGCTGAAAGTCTCTCTGTGACGCGCATAGCGCCTAGACCGTCCTGCCGATTTTCACGAAATTTATTACAGAATTAGTTTGTAGCATGATGGTGTGCACCTCGAAGCGATTTTTCGGAAATTCGATTTTGTTCTTTTTCTATTCCATTTTTAAGTACATTTTACCGAGCAAATTATCACAACGTGAACGAGCAAATTACCAACTTGTCATAACGGGGAACCGTAACATGGGCGAACAAATGAACATAGCAAATTGACGAGAAATTCATCATCCATTATTTAAATATACAGGCGTCTCAAATGACCTTTTAATTTTTCTAATACGGGCAAAGCCGTGCGGGTATCGCTATTTAAAAATAAAATTAAGAAAAATTTGGAAGTATGATTCTGAGATGGGTAAGTATCTGTGGAATATTTTCGGGCGAATTGTTTTACTCATCTTTGAACCTAAAAAATAAATTAATTTTATTGCTTTAACTTACAACTTTTTTCTGCCTTAAGGTTTTTTTCCCGTTTAAGCAGCTTAGAAACGAAGAATATGCTAATTGAGTAAATCTATCCTTTTTTTTCTTTAATACTTTTACCGTTGTTTTTTATTCATTTTTTTATTATTTTTATTTATTTATTTCTTTGTTGTCAAAGAAAAAAATTCCTCAATAGAAGAAAAAATAAATAATTATGTACACTTGTGAGCAAAGATTAAAAATAAACGAGTCACAAAATAAAAATATTTAAAAATAATAAAAATATTATTTCAGCTCTGAGTGTTTTATTTTTGATTTTTTTTTTTTTTTTTTTTTTCCCATTAAGGTACATTCTACTCCAACAGCAATCGCGTTAAGTCATCCAGAAGAGGAAAACTAAATTTCCCGAATCCTGTTTTCTTTTCCGTTCATAGAATGTTTGTTCGAGATGTTTTCTTATCCTCCTTTCAACCCCATAAGATATTTTTCTCTTTTAGAAGACTTGAAAAACTTCGAGAGGAAAAAATATCTATCAGAAGTTTTTATAACTAATAAAATATGGTTAAAAATGTGAGAGCCCTTTCGAAGAGAGAAACACCTTTATTTGTTGGTAGCTGTAAACAACTCATATTTATTCTTCCATTTTTTTATTATTTTATTTAGTTAGTTAGTTAAGTTAAATTAATTAATTATTTATTTATAATTATTGATTTATTTATAATTAATTATATATATTTTTAATTAATTAATAATTCAATATTTATTCATTTATTATTAATTATCTATTTCTTTATAATTAATTATTTATTCATTTAAATTTCATTCATTTATTTATTTATTTATTGTATTTACTATATAACTTGTTCGAAATCTTTTTTGACATGGTAGTCCTATGCATTAAAATGAAATCCGAAAGAAATATAAGAACTGTGTATTTTGTAAGTAGTTCAATATAAATATTTTCCACTCCTTTGTTGGTGTGGTGCAAACATGAACTTGTTGACTAATATTTCGTCTGAAGTTGTTAAAAGCTTTTTCAGAGCAAGAATAAACTCAAGCTAGGTATCTTCCATTTTAAGCGTAGCGTCTTTTAACAAAACTAATGGTTTGACTGCTACTAATAAATCCATCAAGTATATCTAAAACAAGAACGATAATTCTTTTTCAAGACTTTATTTTTATCGAAATCTTCAGAAACTTACAATCCTACATAATTAATCTAAAATTCCGTCTAATGTGTACAAAATCGCTGAAAAGAAAATAGAGAAGCTGAGCTTACACTAACTCCCATACAATTAAGTCCTGTACTTGAGTGTAACTAATCGCATTATGCAATTTCAGAGGGGGGGAGCATCCCCTCCCCTCCCGCAATTTCAATAGCACAAATTCCCCGCTAATTATTTTCTCAACCCTCTTTCCCTTGTTTTTAATTTTTAGCTCCCTTTTTTTAATTTGTTTATTTTTTTTAATATTACTTAATTATTTATTATTTTTAATAATTATTATAATTAATTCATTAGAAACGTTCTGTGATACGCCAATGACATACACAAATACACCGACACACAAACTAAATAAATAAATGGAATAAAATATAAATATAATAAAATAAAATGTAATAAACAATTCAAATTAACAATAAATCAATAAATAAATTTAAATAAATTAATAAAAATTCAAAAATCCCCAAACCCCTTTGTTTGCACCCCAGTGCAACTTGACTGGTCTCTAAAAGAATTCGAGTACAATAAATTTAAAATGTTTTCTGCGGAGATGTATGCAATAAAGACTTAATCCCCCCCCCCCCAATCTGTTGAGCAGTTTTGGAACCAAAACGTCTGTAATATGGGAGGGGGGATTTTATGATTATTTTATTTAGCTAATCAGCTTGACTATTTAAACGTATGTCACTTTATTGCTAAATACTCAAATTAACATTTCACGCATGAATATTGTTAAAAACAAAAGAAAAGTAATAATAAAAGTCAACTTATTTAGTCTTTAGCCGTGCCAAACAATATGCATAACAGTTCATCTTTCCTTTTCTTCTCCTTTTTCTTTTCTAATATTGATATTAAATTTCATTTCGGAGCTTACAACCTTTAGCTTTGGTAGACAAGTGTGACTCAAACCCAATGATTACTCTTGGTGGCACATTCAGTGATTGCAATTACAAATACAAATACAAATGTGACGACCAGCAACAGGCTCTTGGCCCAGCTAGGTTGGTCCTAGTCAATTTATTAGTCCTCAATTAAGATCAATGGCCCTCTTAAAGCTATCCACCCCCTTGCTCATTACCACCTTTTCATGTAAGCTGTTCCAAGTGCCCACAACCCTACTAAAGTAGCAGTTTTTCCTTATTTCCAGGTTAGACTGAGATTTGAATAGCTTAAAACAACGACCCCTCGTCCTGCTTTCGGTGCAAAAATTTAATTCATTATCATCATTCATTTTGATAAATTTAAACAACTGAATCATATCTCCTCTGATCCTCCTTTGCTTCAGGCTATACTTATTAAGCCTATTAATTCTAGTATTATAATCTAAATCTGAAAGTCCCTTAACTAGTCTAGTTACCTTTCTTTGAACCCTTTCCAATGCACAAATATCTTTCTTCAGATAAGGCCACCAAAACTGCACAGCATACTCCAAATGGGGTGTAACTAAACTCCTATATAAAAGCAGAAGATCCTTATTAGATTTCGCATGGGGATTCTTTCGTGGTAGATTCAGTAACTATTTCAGTCATTAATTAGAGTCGCATGGTAGGTGTGTTTCAAATGTGGTACAATATTTGACTACATTATACCAATATCGAGAACCGTTTAGTGGTGATCAATTCAGAATGTGAGAAGGAAAGGAATGTAAGTGGATTTCTAAAAGTTTCGAGTAAAACGCGCTTAAAGTTTAGATTCTAGCTAGGCTTTTATTGATTGTTTTCCCTTGATCATGCTGTACAGCAGCAACTACCAGGGCTACTACTACTCTCTCTTGCCCCAAGCCAGAGGAGAGGATCACCTACCATGGTTTTTTTTGGTTATCCCCAAATTTTTAATTTTGCCACTTACATCCTTTTGCTTCTCACTGCCTCAATTGTGCCAACCTTTTTCTGTCTATTTCCGAGAACATAAGTGCAATTTCAAAACATTTCATTCTTTACTTAATAACATGTGAAAATATGGACTAGGAAGGTAAATGATAAATCAATGATTGTTGTTATCATTACCTTATGCGCATTTTATTAAATGCATCTGTTTTTCAGAAACCAATTTCTGAATATTTGGCCCTAAATTTGTGATTTTCACTAATCGTGCTTTTTGATTTGTAACATGGAACAGAACGGGCCACATCGATCAACTTCGTGGACCGGGTGTGACCCGCGGGCCGTAGGTTGGGCACCATTGATGAAGATATATATGTTGCAAATTCACCACGACCAAAGATGGCTTTTGCCACGGGTGCTCGCTTCGTGTTTCTTGGCGGGCGAACACAATCATAGAGTTCTATTTCTTTCCAATAGCCCTCCCTTGATTCTTTTTCTCTCCGTTATTTGCCCATAGAATGTGTTTGCGATCCGTCTTTTCATCTGTATTCCGTCGCGAGAGATCTTTGGTTGTTTTTTCTCTCATGCCGAGAAGCGATAGGAAAAGAGAGTCAACATTCTTTGGGTCAACAAAAGAGAAAATGTCTTTCCGGGGGAACTTTCTTAGGGATCGTACGCTTAGTGTCAAGCAGTGTCTTCGTATGGAATGCCTGAGGTTTAGTTATTATTCCGAATGTCCTCGGCTCCCTTCTGTGCTTGCTGCTGTATGCGAGGCAGTTTCATTTAGCTTTCGCTTTGTACTCCATCAAATGACTGTTGGAATGTGGCAAAACTATCTAGCAAAATGTTTTTGTGCTGAATGAGTTTTTTTTTATGTTGGGAATGTATTAGTGACAGTGTTTTGAATTGTTTCGAGAAGTACAGGACGTTCAGGAAGTTTTGCACTGATAAAGTAAATTTATTTCAAAAAAGCTATTTAAGATCGAAACGTAATATTTTCTTCATTTTGGTCCTTATGTTATAAAGTTTTCCCCAGTAGTATAATATTAGCTAAATACATGTAATGTTTCTAACACCAAAAACTGACAATTTCGTCTAGGAGGGAAGGACTCCCTAGGGTACCGCAAGGGGGGTTGTGACATTCAACCACCCAGAACTTTTGATTTTAACACATATTACCAATTCTCGTATGAGGCAGTGAGAAGCAAAGGGATGTACGTGCCAAAATTAAATGTTTGGAGATAATCAGTACAAACGGTACGAGATCCTCTTTTCTGTTTTTAGACAGGGGATGGTACTAGTGGCTATGGTGGGTGCTGCTATACATCATGATTTAGGGAGGGGGGTAGAAAGCTTATATAGGATCTGAACTTTATACGCGTTTTACTTGAAACCTTAAAAGTCTTAACTTCTTACTGTCTCATATGACAGTTTATATCCATATAAGGACAATTATAATCAAAGCCTCAACATCCAGACGATTATTTCTGGTTGCGCCGATGCCTGGTGCGATGCTGAAAAATTATCTAAAATCTTCTCATAACTACGAAAAGTCTACACGTAGAAGTGTGTTAAGCGAAATGGTTAATGGTCGTATAAATTTAATTGCAGCTATAAAAATGATATAGATTAACTTTCACTAGCTGTTCGTGAACACTCGAAAATTGCTCCTGAGCCGCTAGTGGTCCGTGAACCACAGGTTGAGATTCACTGCACTAGTGCACCATTTGTTGTTCGGCGTTAGAGATTAAAATTTTCTTCAAATCAATCTGTCACTTGATTCTAACCATTATTTTATTTTTCAACCTAATCGATTAAAATCAAAAGTCAGTTTACGTTTGGAAGACATTGCTTGAGATATTATTTTTATCTATATTCACAATGGATTTTCTACCGAAAAAAAAGAGGATCTTCATAAGAATAAATCTTCAGATTTATGTATGAAATATTGTATGAAAGTATCGTCTTTCGCCTGCCGAGTTAAGATCAAAGCACAAAATGTCGTCAGACTGTCTTTAGATCTTCCTTTTTCGTAACGGAATCATGCATAAAACACGAATCTCCATCGACCCTGGTCCAGTGTTCTCGGAAGAATGAAGTTTTCGTTGAAGAAAAGGATGGGAGAAAAATGATCTTTCGGAATGGCAGAGTGCAACACGAGATGGAATTCTGAGTTCTATTTTTCTTTCTGAATGCTACTTCGTTTCGGGATTTCTATCAAACTTTTATCGGCTCTTTTTTTTTTTTTCCTTTTTGCTTTAAAAGAAATGGTGAAAATAAAACGAGGGAGCGAATGGCGTGTGTTGATATCTTAAAATAGCATTGATGGTTTCATTTGGTTGGGGGAAAAGACGTGTATTGGATCGTTGGAGATGAATATTTTTCTGGTAAGTTTTGCACGTTTTCATTTTTTGATGCTATAAGTTACACGCAGTGAAAAAGTAAAATTTAAATCAGGGCGCAATTTTAATAAAAAGAAAAAATTAAGAATTTTACAGCTTATTTTTCTGAGTGATAAAATTTACACTGCGGTCATCTTGTTAAGTTTGAGGTTTGCAAGTTTTGAAACTATAAATCGAACTAGTATTAAAAATTCTGAACGAAGTAATTTTTTTTTTTTTTTTTGGTTATTCATTTTTTGATGCTACAGTCAGACCCCGACTTAACGAACCTCTATTTAACAAACTTCGCGTTTTAGCGAATTTTTCTTTTTCCCCCGACTAAAAATGAAGGCCAAAACCCCTATTTACCAAATAATTAACCCCGAATTAATCAATTATCTTTACACCGTCTTTTTTTTTTTCTTTTTTTTTTTTTTTTTTTTTTTTTTTTTTTTTTTTTTTTGAATTCGGAAATATTAGATTGTTTTCCAAACGATTTATCGATCTTATCCGAAGCAGAAAAAGACTTTTCTTGGAATCAGCAATTTAGATTGTCGAAGGGCTACCAATGAATGCGATTCTGATGCAGAAAGCGATAGTGAAACTCCCATTAAAACTTACTTTTTCTAATGCTTTACATGGCCTGGAAACTGTAAAAACGTATCTCATGCAGCAGTCTCATGCATGCCATAGAGTCAAAAGAGATCTACTTCGAGCCAAGTGTCAAAGAAATTGTGAAACATACTATTGCTCAGTACTTAAAAATTTCAAATTATCCGGATTGCCGAATAAAAAGTGTATACTTTCTAATTATGGATATGTTTGTGCGATTGCTTATTAAGGCTAGTAGATAAGGAAAGTGCAATTTTTTAATATATTTTTTTCGCAACCCGATATTAC
This sequence comes from Uloborus diversus, assembly GCF_026930045.1. Classification (NCBI taxonomy): domain Eukaryota; kingdom Metazoa; phylum Arthropoda; class Arachnida; order Araneae; family Uloboridae; genus Uloborus; species Uloborus diversus. The sequence continues at coordinate 55,959,117 of NC_072737.1, forward strand.
GTATGACCCCGATTTAACGCATAAAAGTTGCGGTCCCAACGAATTCGTTATATCGAGGTCCGACTGTATAAGTTTGTTTTTTGATGCTAGAAGTTACACGAGTGAAAAAGTACAATTTAATATCAGCATGCAATTAGAAAAAACTAAGAAATGTTTTTTCAGTTTACATGCACAGTGAAAATGTATACTTTAAAATCAGTACGCAATTTTTATCTAAAAAAAAGTTTAGAAATTCTTTCCAGTTTATTTTTCTGAATGATCCAATTTACACTGCGGTCATCTTGTTAAGTTGGAGGTTTGCAAGTTTTGAAACTATAAACCAAACTTGTATTAAAACTTCTGAACGAAGCGTTTAGATTGCATAATGAAGTCAAGCGCATTCAGGATCAATGTCAACGTGTTTGTCCAACCTGTCAATTTGAACCTCAAAGACTGTTTGAACAAAAAACAAAAATATATCTTGCATCGAACTTGACAAAGAATAAGATGCCCTTTTCCTGTCTAAATTGGTGCTTGTAAGTGTCGACATTAGTGCACAGTTATGGTTTTTCTATTCGTTTCGACTTGCGTGTATTATGAGAAATATTGAACAAACACTCGTTTCATTGCCAGTCATAGTGCAATTAGCTTTTCCCAAATCACAATTAGTGCCCTAATTGTGATTTAGGAATTTTCAGGGTGTTAAATAAAAGCAATTTGGGCATGCTTAAAGTTTACTATATCAAACCTCGCAGTATTAGGAACAAGATAGAAGAACTGAAAAGCATAATTATAGATGAGAAGTTGGAGTTATTGGAATTACAGAGACATGGGCAAACGAATTTGGTGTAGATTTATTACATATTGTTGGGTATAATTTGTTAAGACAAGATAGAGTAGGCAAAAGAGGTGGTTGAGTTTTATTTTATGTTTCAGACAATTTCATTTGAAATGAATTAGTCATAAATGGTAACCCTACTGATAATTAATATGGTTTGGCTGGAGTTGATGAGCAATAATGGCAAAAAATTGCGCTTTGGAAACATTTATAGGCCACCTAATTCAAGCCAGGGACAAGATGAACAGATGTTTCGTATTATTTATGACATCTCCAGTAATGAATCCGTTATCATAATGGGGGATTTCAATTTTCCGGGTATTGATTGGAATAATTTTTACCCCGGAAATGGCAGAAAAGAGGAATTTTTAAAAGTAATTGGTGACTGTTTCTTAGATCAAATTGTAACTCAGGGGACCCGAGAGGAGGCGATTTTGAATTTAGTTTTCTGTGACGTAGAAAGTTCTGTTCAGAGGTTGTGTGTAGGGGATTATATTGGAGATAGTGATCATAGCAGCATTAGGTTCTGGATTGAATTTGAAGTGTACAAAGTTGAAAATTTTATGCTTGTGCCCAATTTCAGAAACACTGATTTTGTTGCACTTAGGCAGAGCTTGAAAGAAGTTTTTTCGTCAGGATTGAAAAGTATCGACGTAGATCAGCAGTGGACGGAATTTAAGGAAAAACTGGCAAAAACGGTTGGGGATTATGTTCCATTTTAGGAGAAAAAGGGGTTGGTACTAAAATTTGGCCCATGTGGTTCTCCAGGGAGATTAAAGAAGCTCTAAATTATAAGTAAGCGGCTTTTCGTCAGTTTAAGGAAACTGGTCAGAGTGCAGATAGGCTCCAGTATTGTAAGGCAAAACGAAATTTTAAGTATTTGGTACAGATTTTGGAAAAGGGAATTGGAGCAAAGGCTAGCAGATAACATTGATAGGAATCCTAAAAAATTTTTTGCTTACGCTAATTCTGGGAAAGCTCGAAATAGTCAAATTGGGCCATTGGTTGATGAGCATGGAAATTTAATCCAAAATGATAGGGATATTGCAAATGTTCTTAATAACTTTTTTTCCAGTGTGTTTAACTATAACTATATCTCAACAATTGACCCTAGCAAGACACAAGCTATTATGCAGCTCGAGGATTTTGTGTTTTCCAGGGAGGAGGTTCTATTTCATTTGAAAAAAAAAAAAGCAACTGAAGCTCCGGGACCGGATAATATTTATCCAAAAATTTTAGTTGAATGTGCAGAGAAATTCGAGTAGATGTTATTTCAAATATTTTCAATGCTTCTTATAACTCAGGTACAGTGCCAGAGAACTGGAAACTGGTTAACATCACGCCGCTCTTCAAGAAAGGGTCTAAAGATAATGCTGGGAATTATAGACCTGTAAGTCTGACTTCAATGGTTTGTAAGATTTTCGAAACTTTAATCAAAATTAATATTATGAATTTCTTAAAGACAAATAGTCTGTTGACTAGTTTGCAGTATGGGTTCAGGAAAAAAAATCGTGTGCTTCTAATTTATTGCATTTCTACGACAAGTTTACCTTGGCTATATGATAACAAAAAGTGTGTAGATGTTGTTTACATTGATTTTCAAAAAGCTTTTAATAAGGTACCGCATGTTGCTTTTCTCAGCATATTAGCTGATATAGGAATAGAAGGAAAAACTTTACTTTGGGTTAGAAACTGGCTGACTGGAAGGAAACAAAGAGTAGTTGTGAAGGGAAATCTTTCTAAATAGAGTGGTGTTTTAAGCGGAGTTCCTCAGGTTTCAGTTTTAGGGCCTCTTTTTTTATTATTTTTATAAATGCATCAATGAGAATATTTCTGGAAACATGAATTGTTTTGCTGATGATGTGGGCGGATAAGTGGGGTAGGGCAGTTAATGTAGGGAAAAGTCAAGTGCTACACTTAGGTCATGGAAATAAGCGTACGAGTTATCGTTTACAGGGTTTATTCATTAGTCAGGCAGAAAATGTTATTGATCTGGGTATCTTAATAAATCAGGACTTCAAGTTTAGTCAACAGTGCAGCATTGCAAGTAACAAAACCAACAGAATGCTTGGGTTTATCAATAGATCTATTTCAAACGAATCTAAGAAACTTCTGCCTTTATGTAGGAGTTTAGTAAGACTTCATTTAGAGTATGCTGTGCAGTTTTGGTCACCTTATCTGAGGAAAGATATTTGTGTATTGGAAAGGATTCAAAGAAGGGTAACTAGACAGTAAGGGACTTTCAGATTTAGATTATGATACTAGACTTAATAGGCTTAATATGTATAACCTAGAGCATAGGAGGGCCAGAGGGGACATGATTCAGTTGTTTAAATTTTTCAAAATGAATGATGTTAATGGATTAATTTTTTGCACCGAAAGCAGGACGAAGGGTCATTGTTTTTAGCTATTCAAATCTCAGGCTAACCTGGAAATAAAAAACTACTTCTTTAGTAGGGTTTGGGCACTTGGAACAGCTTACAGGAAAAGGTGGTAATGAGCAAGGGGGTGGATAGCTTTAAGAGGGCCATTGATCTTCATTGAGGACTAATAAATTGACTAGGACCAGCCTAGCTGGGCCAAGAGTCTGTTGCTGGTCTTCACATTTGTATTTGTTTATAGTTTTTTATGCGTAAAAGTAAAAATCTTCAACATGACTGAATTTGGAGGCACCGCATATGTCAGCAATCAAGTTCGTTCCAAATTTTGAGAGCTTCTCTGCAACCACTGCTTCCACGGCTACAAGTATACGTACTTGCAGTTTAGCTAATGTATTTTGAAGAACAGCATAAACACTTTCTTATATAAACCTTCGCAATAAATCTAAGTTGATACCTATCCGGTAAACAGCAGCTGTACTCCACAAACTGACTACTACCAAAACCTCTGACCAATCAAGGCCTCTACAACCACATCGCCGAAATATGATTTAAAAATCCGGCACATGATACTAAGTTACTTGTCAGGATCAGGGCGAAATAAGACGCACCCCCCCCCCTCCCGTAAAACTTATTAACTTATATACTCCGATTCCGAGCCAGACCCTCCTGAGGGCCGGGCCTCTAGTTTCCGATTAGATCGACATGGCCTCTCGTCGTCCCTGATCAGGATAACTTTTAGCTGGGTTAGTACAGTGAAAATCCATTACAACGAACTTCATGTGACTTCAAATTTCGTTCGTTGTACCGGGAGTTTTTTTGTAATAGCAATGTAATGGAAATTAAACCGGGGCTGAAAATTTACTTCGTTGAAACGTATATTTCGTTGCATTAGTATTCATTGTAACGGGATTTCATTGTACTTCATTTTGAACGGTTTTATTTTATTTATTTTTTTTCCTTAATTTTAGATCACCAAACATAACTTCAGCAGATTTTCTTTTAAGTTTTCTGCTAGTAGATACAATAACTGTATTAAAGTATGAGTGGAATAGCTAATCATAACTGTGGAACAAAGTTAGCTTGATACCATTTATTTCCTGAGCACGAGAGTAAATTCCACGTTCATCCCGCCATATCTGAATGGTTAAACCGTATAAATTATCCTATTACTTTTAGGAATTCAAGACTAGTTTTGTTTTCAATCCACATAAAATAAAATGAGAATCTTAAAAAATAATGAGTAGGGGAGAATGTTGGCCTTTGGGGCACTTTTCATATTTTAATTTTTAACATCAATTATTTGAATCAAATTTAAAATCTAAAAGTCACATAAATCTTCCCCAACATACTTATATGCAATATATTTTTTGAAATTCAGACAGTTTGAAAATAAAATGTTGAAAGCCATTTAAAGTAAAAGTTCCAAGCTGTCCCAAGGTACAACATCCTATTGTACCTTTGGACACATCCTGTTGCACTATGGGAAAGTCTTCAAGATTCAGGAAACAGCCATATATACTTAAACCAATTTCGCACCAAATACCAAAAAAAAAAAATCATGGTAGTGAATGAAATCATGAATATTTAATAATGAATTATGAATTATTATCTAACATTAAATGTGTTTAAAAGACTGCAAAAGATTAGAACATTGTTTCATGATCCTAAACATTTCTTAATTATTAAGAACCATGCATATGTTGTACCTTGGGACGTGTCCTGAGGTACAAAATGTTTGATTGTCTCAAGGTACAATCACCACGTGGTTTAAAAAAAAAATGGTCAATCTAGATGCACGATCATTACTTTCTCATAAGCAAATTATTTAAAATACTTCTCTTTTACAACAAAATAAAATTCAGTTGATTAAATTTACAATTACAAAGAGAGAAAATTAAATAAAAATGAAGAAAATATTTACTTTTGGAGTCATGAAATTCTCTTTCTCTTACAAAATCGTCAATTTTAATCATTTGATGCTGATTTTTACTATGGCACCATTTAGTAGTGAAGGTTACTATTAGAGATTATACAAAAACATGGCTGCTAAAAATAGATTTTTAGAAATTAGCAGTGTCTCAAGGTACAACACTCTCCCCTACACCAACGTAAGTAAATAAGATTGTACTACTTTTACAACAAAATAAAATTCAGTTGATTAAATTTACAAGTACTAAGAGAGAAAATGAAATAAAAATGAAGAAAATATTTACTTTTGAGTCATGAAATTCTCTTTCTCTCACAAAATCGTCAATTTTACTCATTTGATGCCGATTCTTACTATGGCACCATTTAGTGGTGAAGGTTACTATTCGAGATTACAAAAATATGGCTGTTAAAAATAGATTCTTAGAAATTAGCAGTGTCCCAATGTACAACACTCTCGCCTACACCAACGCAAGTAAATAAGATTGTACTTTTTATTCGATGTATTGCATTGAAATAATTATATGTTCAGCATTATTATACCGATAAATCCTCTTTTGTTAGGAGACCATGTCGAAATATAAGAATGCTTTTCCAAAAAAAGGTATACGTAAGGATTAAGTTCGTGTTTTCCGTTTCTTTAATGAATTCTTGCATAATATATGTTTCTAAAATGATGTTCCAATTGAGTTGCCTTCGAAGTAGAATTCTTTGGAACAACGGAAGAATGTTATGTCTTAGTGATTGAAAAACACATATGATTGATTTCAGTGATGTAGTATTTATTTTTTGGTGCTTTTCGATTAATCTCGTTTTAGATTTTCGATCAAAATTTAACGAGTTCTCTTTTTTTTTACTTTATTTTTTCTTGTTCTGAATGGGTTCGAAGTAATTGTTTTAGTATAGTATTCTTTAAAAATTATCTGGATTGATACTTTTGTTTCGTGTCAGTGTTATTGCTAGAGAAGAATGTATGTATTGTCCGGTTTTCAGGAGGAGGTACTTCGCCCTGCCTCCTCGAACGCAGAGTGCCATTTTACGCGGGGGTGATCGGTAAGCAATCCTCGCGCTTCCGAATGCGACAACCAGACAGCGTAAAAATGTCTTAGTGTCCTTTACATCACTTGTCTGTTGTCATTTTAGTTATTCTTACAGTTTAAAAACTGCTGCTTTTACAACAAAACGATATGGTCCGAATATACCTTCTGCCGAAAACAACGAAATAGAATCATCGGATACCACGTGACGAAGGAGGAGTCAAGTGTTTTCTCTATTAAAACGGACAATGGCTTTTCCACTTTGCTAGAAACCAACAATTAAGTTGACAAATAAATGAAATTATATGTTGAATTTATTGTCTTTTAAACTCTTTGAATTTAGCAAAGATAATGATGAATGATAACCTTCACGTAATTAAAGCTTAAATTGGTAAAAATATACCATACGCTTGTTTCGTGGTCCCTTTCTCAATACAGAAAAAGTCTTATCCACTTTGGGAATCGATCCAGGATTATAATTTTAAAATAATTATACTGAGGTTTAAAAATCTGAATTTTACTTTATTTATTTATTTATTTAAGCCCCACCAATCACCACCGTAGCAACCTGGTGAGAGTTTAACTGGTAGTTCAGGTTTCTGAGAAAATACAACATTTTGAAGTATTTTGTTTCCTATTAGCAAAGTGAAAACGAATTTTTGAGTTGAATAAAAGGATTACAAACAATCGAGAAATAATTATAAACGTTAATAATAATTTATTTATACAGGTTGTTTCGTTTTAACCTGCAAAACCTTTATTTTTGCAACCGTTAGTCCTAGATGTATACTTCCAATTGCAAAAATGTTCAAAATCAGATGCAGAGTTAAGTTATTGAAAGTTTGAAGTAAAAATAAAAATAAGTCAAAAAATACAAAATTTTAACTTTTTATACGATATACGGGCCCCAGGTCCCTAACTAATAATTAGGGAAATGGTCTCCATTGAAAAATAATTCCATCACAAAAAGTTTGAAATTAATACAACCAATATTCACCGAAATATGAAACGCAGCGTTTTTTTTTACTTGCACCACTTTTCACTCACCGTCAATAACACCTTTTGGGGGGAAATTTAGCGGTTAACAAGTGTTTAAAATTATACGTGTGCATAGAGAAGTTTTTCAAATTGTTTGAGGTTTTTTAGTGTGTTTTTGGGTATATATCACGACATAACATTTGCATTCATATTTGAATAGCAATGAAAAATATAAATACCGTGTTTTTCCTTACTTTGACGACCTGCCATTGTTCTGAAAGGGTGGTAAGATTCAATCTCAACTTCTGTATGGTCCCTTAAAACTTTAAACTGGAATATCTCCTTGAGTTTTGGTCACACAAATGGCAAGTTTTTTGTGTCAGTAATAGTTTTCAATGGAGATTATTTCTCCAAATATTAGTTGGGGACCTATTACCCGTATAAAAAGTTAAATTTTGTATTTTTTGACTCATTTTTACTTTTGCTTCAAACTATCAATATCTTAACTCTGCATCTGATTTTGAAGATTTTTGCAATTGGAAGTATACATCTAGGACTAACGGTTGTGAAAATAAAAGTCTTGCAGGTTAAAACAGAACACCCTGTATACAGTACAACCTCTTTCATACAGACTAACTAACACCAAAAACGATCCGGTTAACCAAAAGAACCGGATAATCCGGTAATATAGGAAATAAGCAAAACATTCTTAAATAAGCAGAGTTATAATTTATTTACAGCAAAATAAAATGTTTTGTAACAAAATTACTCAGTATTGTTTCTAGCAAATACTTCATCATTTATAGTTCAGCGACAGTGTTGTCAGACTGACGCTTCATGTACGCCTTGTTGTTTGTTAGATTAGAACTATATTTTATTATACGTTATATGCAGGAGTTGTTTGTTTAATCAAAATAAAAACCGAACTTATTTATAGCTCCGTTCTTGCTGTCATAATTCAAAATTATTTTTTTAAATATAGAACTTTTAACTTTTATAAATTAAACTTTTAACCGAAAATATAACTTTCTTTTTTCTTTACAAATTTCTTCCGGATAAAGCGAAGATACGAATAAACGGGACCGAATAATCAAGATTATACTGCGCGACTAAATTTTGCTTCCGGCAAAGTTCTGAGAAAGTATTATAAATTGGAATGATTTTTTTTTTTTCACCACTTCATTATATTGAAGACTTAATAGCTTTTCCACATTGAATGAAGCAAGTCCAAAGAATCAAAATGAAAATAATAAAGAAAACTGCTAACTTTCTTATAAATTTCGGATTTCAACGACGGATTATACAAGCTTAAAATTTAGACATCAAAGTATAGAATGCTCAGTTTTTGTTCCTGACAGAGTTTTATGCTTCTTCAAAAGTAAACTAATACCCTGTTTCGAAAATGAAGAAAACAGCCTTTAATCTTCGTGTCAGGCAAATTTCACCTCTCGTCATCCGCTTCCAAAATGCAACATCATATTCTATTAGCCTGTCTTCCGTCTTTAATAAACGCATCTTTTTGAAACGAGGGCAAATCCCTTTCAATTATCTCTCCTGATCTCGGGGATATAGCTCTCAGACGATTGTATTTCGCAGACGAGCATTAATGGATTAGCGCGATTTCTGCTCTGAAGGCGGAAGCTGATTGAAATGAGATGGGGTTGAGGAAGGGAGATTTCGAAAGCAATTTTAGTTCGAGGCCTATTAAGGCATCTTTCGAGTGCGGGGGGTGAAAGAGGAATTTTATATTGCTGGAACGAAGGATGGATAGTTAATGCTCAAAATCACTGCATCAATTCGTTTTGGATTCATCGTATATTTCAAAAGTTTCATAAATGTTTCGTGATGTCAAAAACTGAAAAAGTAATTCTTCGGGTGTTACGCATAAAGCGTACCAAAAGGGGAAGATCTTTGAAGATATGATGATAGGATAATGTAGGAAAAATTTCTTTAAGCTGGCATAGCTGCTGGCATTTTTGTTGAAGTTGTATATATCCTTTTGGATAATCTTCACTGCATAAGAGTTAACCTGACATATTTAATGGGTAATGTCCCCAAAGAGAAACCGATACTTTCGCTTTGTTTTAAAAGCTGAAAAATGTTAACTTATAATTCTGGAAATTAATCTTTGTTATGAGTTTCCTTTTACAATTAGTATTTTCCTTTGTTGTTTCGTTTACTCAGATATGTTTGTCATAAGACTTTTACCACCGTTTTAAGTAGTAAATGTCGTCTTCTTTTACGTTTTGAATCTCACTTCAAGTTTTTAGCTTGTTATGGCTATTTAAGCTATAGAGCAGACATCTAATGAAAGAATTGTAGAGAAGCAGTTTCAGTACCAGCATAAAACACTTCTTAGTTTGATTGTTAGGTTGCATTCTGTCGCGCCATCGGATAGCTATCGAGTTGGGATGTCCTTTCTATTTTTTGGCGGGAAATGTTTTGTTTCACTCAAGTTGACTTAAACAGGGCAGTAATGATCGCAAGTGTTGAATTATCGTACCAGGAGAATTTCGAAGGCGTGCCACATGAACGCCTTCGCGTGCCTTATGAACTGTTGTATGGTGATTAGCAAGGTCGCTGTCAATACGAAGGGCCCGAGATTGAACCAGCTTCTTGTATTTTGCGTTTTTAACTCTCGTTCATTCTACCGTAAAATTTTACTGTGAAATAGGATTTTACGGTAAAAATTACTGGCAACATGGATGCCAGTAACTTTTACCGTAAAATTTCAGGATTATTTTTAACAGTGTAAAATGTATTCTTTACAACTCAGCACGGACGTAAGATAGTAAAATGGAGTTAATTCGTTTAACTTGAACAATTATATTTCTTTTGTAACTTAAAAAAGTCTTGTTTTTCGGTATAAAACGTTTTGATAGAAAGTTTATTCTCAACCTTAAAAAAACTGTTTAGATGAAAGTATTGAAACGAAATAGTCATTGCGGTACTAAGTTGCACGTGCATCTTGAAAAGATTGTTTTCTGCTGCCCTTAAGGGAGATGGGAAAAATAATCACGAATATCTGGTACTGGTATTTATTTTGCTCTTGATTATTTCCTACATCCACGTCCAGTAGCTAAAAGTGGACAAAACTGATTTTATCCAGTCAGGTTTTAACCAGTTGTGTGCTTGGTGAAATTTACCAATGGGCGAAACTTTCAATCCCTGGTCACAGTTTTGTTCTTTTTTATACTCACATGAAAAGAACTCAATGAATAGTAAATAAATATAGTTTCTGTTCTTCAACAAACATCACTTTCTGCTGTCCGTAAAGGGGATGGCCAAAATGAAATATCTTCCTCCAGTTCCAAGATGAACTAGCTAAAGGTAGAAATATGTATTCACAACAACGGCAAATCAATTACCCCGGAACTAAGCCTAACTCCTGTTCTTCGTCACCGCTGTGGTAGCCATGGTGAATGTTCTCCGCTGCATGAATATCCCATTCCAGTATTTATTTTGTTCTTTATTATTGCCTACATTCCCGTCCAGCGGTTAAAAATGTCCAAAATTGATTTTTATCTAGAACCGGTTTAAACAAGTTTTATCTTCGGTTAAATTTGCCAAAAGTCGAAATTACATTTAACCCTGTTCACAGTTGAGGTTCTCATTTTCAACTTCTTTTTTATTCCTGCCTGAAAAGAACTCAATGAATAGTAAATAAATATAGTTTCCGTTCTTCAACAAACATCATTTTCTGCTGTCCGTAAAGGGGGTGGCCAAAATTAAATATCTTCCTCCAGTTCGAAGATGAACTAGCCAAATGTAGAAATATGTATTAACAACAACGACAAATCAATTACCCCGGAACTAAGCCTACGCAGCCATTGTGAATGTTCTCTGCTGCATGAATATCCCATTTTAGTATTTATTTTGTATCTGATTATTGCCTACATTCGCATCCAGCGGCTAAAACTGTACAAAGCCGGTTTAAACAAGTTTTATCTTCAATTAAATCCATCAAAAGTCGAAACACATTAAACCCTGGTCACAGTTGAGGTTCTTTCTCATTTTAAACTTTTTTTTCCCTGCCTGAAAAGAACACAAATGAACAGCACAAAATATAGTTTCCGTTCTTTAACAAATATCGTTTTCTGCTGTCCGTAAACAGGGTAGCCGAAATGAAATATCTTCCTCCAGTTCCAAACTCATTCTTCTCCCGCAATGAACTCTATAGATGAACTAGCGAAAGGTAGAAATATGATTCACAACAACGGCAAATCAGTTACCCAAGAAACTAAGCCTGCTCCTGTTCTTCGTCACCGCTGTGGCAGCCATGATGATTACTCTGCCGAGTGCAGGTAAATGGCAGTATCTGCAGAAATGAGTTTTCGAAGTATATGAAGAAATGTGTGGCAGATTCAATACAAACAATAGAAAAATGTTGGAATTAGACTCTTTTTTAGCGGAAACCAAATAAACGAGCTTGTACAGTAAAATTAACATACAGTAGATGACAAAAATGCAAGAAGAAATGAAAAATGAAAAATTTGCAGTTACTGCCCTTTACCTGCACAGGGCAGTATTATCTTCTGCACGAATATCCCGTACAGGTTTTCATGTTGTTCTTAATTATTTCCTTCATTCACCGCTTAGTGACTAAAAATGACCAAAACTGATTTTACCAAGATGGTTTTAACCAGTTCAGTTCTACAATTGGGCGAAACTTTTAAACCCTGGTCACAGTTTTGGTTCACATTTTCATCTTCGTTTTTATTATCGCCTGAAAAAAATACAATGAATAGTACAAAATATAGTTTCCGTTCTTTAACAAATATCGTTTTTCTGCTGTCCGTAAAGGGGACGACCGAAATGAAATATCTTCCTCCAGTTCCAAACTCATTCATCTCCCGCAATGAACTCTATAGATGAACTAGCGAAAGGTAGAAATATGAATTCACAACAACGGCAAATCAATTACCTCGCAACTAAGCCTGCTCCTGTTCTTCGTCACCGCTATGGCAGCCATGATGAATAATCTCCGCTGCACGAATATCCCGTACTGGAATCTTTTAAGTACGCATACATATTTTTCAATTCCAGAGAAAGAAATTTCCCGCCGCTTTTGATGGATGAGCTGGCTTAATTCGATATGAAGAAAATTCGGGGCTTTCTTAGAATTTTTTCGGGCCATTTATTTCGATTCTTAGAAAGAAAAACAGACGTGGGCTTCCGTATTTACATAATGTTGTTGGCAGTCTTTTTGAGGGTTTTTTCTCAGATGATGCGTATGATTTTGTAGCCATAAACGACCTGGCTGTGTGGATTACAGTAAATATTTAGAATTTGGACTTAGACTTGTTCGGGCAAAAAAAATCGTTTGTTTGTCGAAACATGTCTGGAGAATATAAATTGGTCTGTGAATGTTTCTGCTTGTTTATTGTTTTCTTTCAAAAACTGTTTTAAAGACGCGTTTTTCCTATTTTTTGAAGCATTTTGCTTTTGAGCTTTAAATCTGAAATTAAACATGCACTTCTACGTTTTGTGAATTTTAACTTTCTCGTTCCTAATGGAATTACAGATGGAATAATGGAATAATATTATAACACAGCTCATTTTGATCAATAAAACGGTTTTATTAACATAACAGCTTTTCAATATGTTTCCCATCGTTGTGAGTTGCTGCGATCAGACGATGAAAACACTCTGAAAAGTATTAAAATTATTTCAGAGGACATACCTGACATACGATAGCGTATATTACTTCGTTTAATTGGGCCAAAGAAGGAAGCCTATCTGTATACGCTCGTGAATTTAAATAACCCCACAGTTAGAAATCATAACGTGTAAGGTCCGGAGACCATAGGGGCCATTCATGCTGAAAACTTCGACTAAAAACATGGCTACCGGACCAGTGCGCGGAAAAGCTCATTCGTGCATCAACGTTATTGAGTCAAGTGCTTCCCTTTTGTAAGTTAGGGAAAATGACTATTTTTGATGACGCTTCATTTCGCTCACCCGCGTCATAGAAACGGTTTAAATCGCGTCATCATTCAACTCCTCCATGAAAAATGAGCCATTAATTCAACTCCCGTGTCTCATTTTGGTCGAAAATATAACTATTATAGAACAATTGTTTTTCATTACAAACGAAAATACCCCATGTTTATGTGAAAACCGCATCGTTTTATTTTAAAACGTTTAATAATTGCAAGGTTTCCAAAAGTCTACTACCTTTTAGATAATCCTGTATACTTTCTTCATTGGTTTGTTATGTGTAGTTTTTTCATTAGCAATATGCCATTACGGGACAGCCTTGGTCTTGGGGATTTTCTTATTGCTGCGTTAATTTTAATTTGTTCTGGTATAAGTATTTGTTGAGCAATCTATAATGACTTATTTAAACATTAATTATTTAAAAATTAATTCTGCCTCGCTTATCGCTTCTATTCCAGCTATGATAAATGTTGTCTAAGAATCTCTTCGTTTACTTTTATTATTTGTCCCTAGTTGTTTTCGGAAACATGCATTGTGTACAACTTACTGATCTTTTAATCTGGTTATGTAGCTTAAACTGATTTTTTTTAAATTTGTTTATTTTTCTCCTTCAATGACTACTCACAAATCTAATAAGCATTAATTCATTAGAGATGGCTTTTAATCATTTGGAGACGACTAAGACTTCTCCGAAAAGTGTCTCCAAAAGAAATGCGTTGCCTTTTGAAAATATTTCGAGTCATGTAATTCTGCAAAGTTTTGCTAACGGTAGAAATAATGTATAAGCAATCATTTATAATTTGCATTTTTCCCCCAATGGCTAATTGCAGTTTCCTTTGTGAAAACTTCAATTGCAACCAACTTAAGAATCTTTAACTATTTGCACCAGATTTTTCGTCATAATGCTTCGTCCAGTAAAGTTCCAGGTAATTTACAAGAACTTTTGATGTTTTTCTTCAAAGACCATCATTAGCTAATGTATTTTTAAAAATAGTTGTGTTAAACTTCACAAAATTGTTGATTGGGCGTTATTCTACAAAATAGAGCAGTTTGAGGGAATAATATGTAGTCATCAATTTATGAGTTTTTTGTTACCTTCCTGTTCATTTGTATTTTTAATTTATGTAAACTTCAATTATTTATAATTTAACGGACCTTTAATTACCTACAGCAGGTTTTGCGTCAGAATGCTTCGTCCAATAAGGTTACAGGGTACTTCACAAGAATTAATCTAGTTTTTTCCTCCTCTTAAAGACCGTCATTAACTAATGTATCTCCAAAAAGAGCCTTGTGCATCATTTATTTTTCGCTCTGCAGCAGCTTTCAAAATCCGTGCCCTGCGAAATCTCGAAGAAACCTCCACAACAACAGATGTTCAATTGCCCCGCTTCTCCTGGCAGGAATATTGCCCCGGCGAGTTCTATTAATCCTGGAGGAGTTTCATTAATAACCCGTTCCCTAATCGCCCGTTTCTCGGAATGACGTTAGTTACCTTCCATGGCCGTGATTCTTTTTCTCCGCCGACACCGGCGCAGATAACAGCGAAGTAGATTGACGCTGTTTGGACGCGTTGACGCTGATGAAGCGTTCGGCGTCGCCGATAGTAGTGGAAGTGATAGTGATTGTCGTCTTCTTTTCCCGCTCCGAGGAGCGCGAGGTGGTTATCGAAGTCTTATGAATCGCGTATCGATCTGCATCGGGTTGATGTATTTCGGTTGTTGATGGCTGTGTTTATATTCGATAAAACTCCTCTAGTATTGATATTCTTTTTTCTGTAGAGAGCGGTGACATCGCCGTAAATCATTCTCTGTTCCATTCTTGGAAATACGAACCGTAGAAATTCATGATTTGTTTTTATTGTTTAGTATAAAATTGATTTATTTTGATTACTAGCGGTACTCGCACGGCTTTGCCCATAGTAGAAAATTAAAAAGTCAAATAATGGGTGGTGAATTTCTGGCTAATTTGCTCGTCCACGTTGTGGTAATTTGCTCGTCCACGTTGTGGCAATTTGCTCGGTAAAATGTTCTTAAAATTGGAATAGAAAAAGAACAAAATCGAATTTTTAAAAAATCGCTTCGAGGTGCACACAATTATGCTACAAACTATTTTTGTACCAAAGTTCATGAAAATCGGACGAACGGTTAGGGCGCTATGCGTGTCACAGAGATTCGGACAGATATCCCAACAAAGATCTAGACAAACTTTGAGCTTTATTATTAGTAAAGATATGTTTATGTAAAAAAAATTTAGTACAAGCATTTTTTGACTGCATCCGAAGTAACAAGAACTGTAACCAATAGTGATTTGACCATCTAACCGAATGTCGAATATTTGGTCGAAAAGGAAACCGAATATCCAGTGACCGGATATTAATTTGAAAAAAAAATCGTCAGCAAATACATAATTTTTAGTACTCAAAACTTATTATTATTAATTACTAATTAAAACTTAGTCGTATTTGTTATCCTATTGTTGGTGTTAAAACATTCTAACAATCTTGTTTATTTTCCCCCACTAAGAAGGTTTTATAGTATTATTAAAAATCATATAAAATATGCTTTTTAGTAAGAAAAAAAAAACCCTCATTCAAGATGATAAATGAAGAAGAAAATACATTAAACTAGTAAGTTCCTTTCAGCTCTTTTAAGCACTGCGTATTGTTTTAAAGGTTTTCTGGACGCAGGGAGATACTTGAAACTAAACGGAATAAAATTCAGCTCAAATTGCTGAGAAACTATTATTTTTATTGCATAATTCGAGACGTTTTGATGACAAGTGATTTTTTTCGACATACTACACTGTATCATTTTTTTAATCAATGTATACAATATTTTTGACTTTAGACTGATATGCTTTATTAGTAGTTTTCATTCATGAGTTTTATGTAATCAGGTATTTCTCATTATAATAAAATTCATATGCATTTGACCGAATATTCGGTAGAAAGGCTGAACATTCATTACTTCCCTAAATCAAAGAAAAGCAGTAAAATATGTTACCCAGTTTCTTCGCCATTTTATTTTCTGACAAGCTCAGCGAGTTCTTGATTTTTTTTTTTTTTAATCATGAAGTATGATACTTTCATGAATGTTCTAGGACTTCATTTTTTATCAGGATAGTAATTTGGTAAATATTTTAGTTTATTTAACTTTAATGTATTTTAAAATGTCCATTTTAGCGAACATTTCAGCTCTAACCAGCAACTTCCTTCCTACAGTTTGTTTCACTGCAATGAGACGATCCGTAATGAGAAACTACATTTAGGACGAAAGATCTATCATTTCGTCGCTCGTTCTTAGCTTCACTGTTACTCTGACATGCCCATTTAGAGTAAAAATGCTTAATTACTATACACGTTTGTCATTTCTCAATTAGTTGAATCATTGTTTGAAATACTGATTTCTTTTCTTTCTGAATCCTTGTTTTCTTTTGCTGGAAAGGTATTTGTAATGCTGTACGTTATTAACTGTAAAACACGCTTTAAATCATCGACCTTCAATTAAGGTGACCATTTGTCCCGAATTTCCGACACCATCTCAAATTTTCAGTTTCTGTCCTACTTATTGCAACTCTTTTTTTGTACTCGAATTTTGAACTTCTATCCCGAAAAACAGTAATGCTGAAGTCTAGAGATATTGACGTTGTAATTGAGCGGGGAATCAGTACAATAAACAGTTTTGGGACTGACGCACTTTTTAGTGGATACTTGGAAGTTCATCATAGAAATAAGTTTTAATGAAAATTGCAAACTTTAAGAAAAAATATGATAAAATAAGAAGATTTTTTAAGAAATAATTAATGCTTCGGAAAATGCAAGCCTACCTCATCAAAATAATTTAAAAGGGTTGCGAGTTCGCTATTTTGTTCTCATTCTGAAATTAAAAATTGTATTTATACTTAAAGCGTATTTATGATGAAAATGTTAGTAAAAATCTTTTGCCATTTTCATATGTACAGCTTTGATTGCTTTTACATTTTGCTTACATCACTTTTTAAAATTGAAAGACCATTTTTTTTAATTAGAAATCTCTTGAAAGTTATCATAACAGAAAACGTGTTTTCGAAGCTTTGAAAGTTAAATTGTCTATGTCTCAAAGTATGTACTATGCATGGGCAAATAACTTCAAATTTACTGAATTGAAAATTTCAATTGTTATCGGTATATTTCCCCAATTATTGGATAATCAGAATTTCATATATGCCTCAATTCAAATATATTTTTTCGCGTCAACGCTTCAATTAGACTGCGGGAAAGAAAACAAAAAACTTTCTTTCCTATCCATTTTTGAACTGGAGCATAAATATTTCCACATTAATTCGCAACGAATGGCGGAAATTCAATTTCTCCCAACGTCGATAGCGAAGAAGCGATCTTCTCTTTTTTTTCTGCTTTTTTGCGTAAAAAGTAGAAGGGGAGGGGGAGGGTTAGAAAAAATAAAACTTCTATTTCCTTCTGTGAATGTTTTTCCTCCGTGCTATTGTTATGATACGGGATTCGAAATAGAAATCGTGGAGCATATTTTTATTTCGAATCGGTACCAGAATGCGAGAGGTTTTAAATCGTCTGGCGAAACCGATTATTCCGTTTAGGATTGGTTTTCGAAGGCGCCTCTCCCGCCCTTTTGTTATGTGTTGGTGTTTTTTTTTTTCCCCTCTCTCTTCTATTTTCGGAAAATATGTGTTCAGATGTTCTAAAGTGAGGACGAGTGAGGAATGAAAATGATGATCGTCTGCGAAGTGTCTCATGGTGTCGGCCTTGGAATAGTATGTAATGTGCAAAAGTGCGACACCTTTTTCTATGATTTTATGCCTCGAATGGTACCATCTCAGACATGCAGTTTCGTTTTTGTTTTGTGCTTATGTCGCATTTTATCACATCTGGTCTCTGAAAAGCACATAAATGTTGTTTTTATTTCATTTGAACGATATTAGAATTCACAAATAGGTTCGACATGGATAGTTTTCCGCCAGATATGTTTTCACTTTTCATTCATGTAGTATGTTTAGTGGTAGTATCAATATTTTTAGTAAGACTCTTTTAACTTTGAAAATGTCCGAAATTTAGCAATTGGGTCGTTTCCAACATTTTTAAAAGTATTTTTTTTCTGAAAGAGCATGCTTAAAAACATGGGATCCGACCATTTTTTAAATAATTTATTTAAGTTTATTTTTAAAAGTATTCTTAAGTGTATTTTTAAAAAATTACTTAAATCTCTGCGCTTTCATTGTTTACACTTCTGTCGTTTTGTGCTTATGTCGCATTTTATCACATCTGGTGGAAAAGCACATAAATGTTGTTTTTATTTCATTTGAACGATATTAGAATTCACAAATAGGTTCGACATGGATAGTTTTCCGCCAGATATGTTTTCACTTTTCATTCATGTAGTATGTTTAGTGGTAGTATCAATATTTTTAGTAAGGCTCTTTTAACTTTGAAAATGTCCGAAATTTAGCAATTGGGTCGTTTCCAGCATTTTTAAAAGTATTTTTTTTCTGAAAGAGCATGCTTAAAAACATAGGATCCGACCATTTTTTAAATAATTTATTTATGTTTATTTTTAAAAGTATTCTTAAGTGTATTTTTAAAAAATTACTTAAATCTCTGCGCTTTCATTGTTTACACTTCTGTCGTTTTGTGCTTATGTCGCATTTTATCACATCTGGTGGAAAAGCACATAAATGTTGTTTTTATTTCATTTGAACGATATTAGAATTCACAAATAGGTTCGACATGGATAGTTTTCCGCCAGATATGTTTTCACTTTTCATTCATGTAGTATGTTTAGTGGTAGTATCAATATTTTTAGTAAGGCTCTTTTAACTTTGAAAATGTCCGAAATTTAGCAATTGGGTCGTTTCCAGCATTTTTAAAAGTATTTTTTTTCTGAAAGAGCATGCTTAAAAACATAGGATCCGACCATTTTTTAAATAATTTATTTATGTATATTTTTAAAAGTATTCTTAAGTGTATTTTTAAAAAATTACTTAAATCTCTGCGCTTTCATTGTTTACACTTCTGTCGTTTTGTGCTTATGTCGCATTTTATCACATCTGGTGGAAAAGCACATAAATGTTGTTTTTATTTCATTTGAACGATATTAGAATTCACAAATAGGTTCGACATGGATAGTTTTCCGCCAGATATGTTTTCACTTTTCATTCATGTAGTATGTTTAGTGGTAGTATCAATATTTTTAGTAAGGCTCTTTTAACTTTGAAAATGTCCGAAATTTAGCAATTGGGTCGTTTCCAGCATTTTTAAAAGTATTTTTTTTCTGAAAGAGCATGCTTAAAAACATAGGATCCGACCATTTTTTAAATAATTTATTTATGTTTATTTTTAAAAGTATTCTTAAGTGTATTTTTAAAAAATTACTTAAATCTCTGCGCTTTCATTGTTTACACTTCTGTCGTTTTGTGCTTATGTCGCATTTTATCACATCTGGTGGAAAAGCACATAAATGTTGTTTTTATTTCATTTGAACGATATTAGAATTCACAAATAGGTTCGACATGGATAGTTTTCCGCCAGATATGTTTTCACTTTTCATTCATGTAGTATGTTTAGTGGTAGTATCAATATTTTTAGTAAGGCTCTTTTAACTTTGAAAATGTCCGAAATTTAGCAATTGGGTCGTTTCCAGCATTTTTAAAAGTATTTTTTTTCTGAAAGAGCATGCTTAAAAACATAGGATCCGACCATTTTTTAAATAATTTATTTATGTTTATTTTTAAAAGTATTCTTAAGTGTATTTTTAAAAAAATACTTAAATCTCTGCGCTTTCATTGTTTACACTTCTGTCGTTTTGTGCTTATGTCGCATTTTATCACATCTGGTGGAAAAGCACATAAATGTTGTTTTTATTTCATTTGAACGATATTAGAATTCACAAATAGGTTCGACATGGATAGTTTTCCGCCAGATATGTTTTCACTTTTCATTCATGTAGTATGTTTAGTGGTAGTATCAATATTTTTAGTAAGGCTCTTTTAACTTTGAAAATGTCCGAAATTTAGCAATTGGGTCGTTTCCAGCATTTTTAAAAGTATTTTTTTTCTGAAAGAGCATGCTTAAAAACATAGGATCCGACCATTTTTTAAATAATTTATTTATGTTTATTTTTAAAAGTATTCTTAAGTGTATTTTTAAAAAATTACTTAAATCTCTGCGCTTTCATTGTTTACACTTCTGTCGTATGACATCACAAATGATGAAATGCGTTCAATGTTGCCATTCACAGAACAAAATATTTAATTCGCATCTTTACTCACGTGTATTAGCAACGATATGGTTGTTAGCAAGCGTAGAGCGCAATTTTAATTCGCTGCTTGACTATCATAACGTGGAATCGCGGTAGAAAGATGCGCCAAAATGCATCATTTGTAACGTCATAAAGACCACGCCTTGTTTTGAAAATCGGACATTTTAAAAAATTAATTTAAAAAAACTGTTGGGAAAATAAGAGTATTTTCTGGGTCCATGTTTTTTTTTTTTGCTCATTCTATCCATTTCAATGACTAAAAGTAGTACTTTTGACTGAAGGAAACCACCCCATTATTTTGCTGTAGAGTTTCGTCTGTGATGTACTGTGAAATCGCAAGCATTGATAAACTGTTAATGAGAGCGAAATACTTATAGTGAATGGATCGAAACTGTGGTTTTAGGAATTTATCTATTACTAAAACCCATGAAGAATTTAGTTTGACAATAATAATTTTCATAAAGGGGTTGCCTGTGCTGTTGCAAACTTTGTAAAAGATGCTTCTTAGTACACTTACTAATTTTAGGAATCTAAAGATTCCTGTCATTGAAACTGACATATAAATACGCACATTTAATCATTAATGCGCTTATTTCTTTCCTCTTTTTTCCCTCACCGATAAATTAAGCTGAAACTCCCTTATAATTCGCGTGGATTAATGCACTTTGCAATGATGCTTTTTTACGTTTTTTCTTTAGTACTCATTCAACAGAATAAGTAATTCTTCAATTTTTCATGCAGTAGAGAAATTTTACTTAGTACTACTCATAGATCTAAATTCTAACAACTTTAGCTTTGCTGTTTAAAATTTTTAAGAAATGTGGATAAGAGAAAAAATATTTGCACTTGGTGTGTATTTCTTTCACCTCTTTTATAGCTTCATGTTTGAAGCAAATGTGAAAGTAATTAATTTTATTCTGAAAAAATTAGTACTATATACTTTGTAAAACTCGCAGATACCTACTTTTTTAAAAGCCTAGTTTGTAGCTTAATTTTACATCTTTCCGCAGTGAGATTATAAAAACCCTTTTTGCCGTAACTCACCTAAAACTCTTCATGAAAGTGAAAAAAAAAAATTTTGCTTAAGACGATTTTTAACCAACCTCGTGTTAAAAAAAGATTACAATATATCTTCGTATGATTAAACTAATTGCAAAAATATTATCTTTTACCAAGATTTTTTTTCTCTATTTTACCCAACTTTAATATGCTGCCGAGTAAAATGATTGAAAAAAGTGAAATTGGTTTTCGCAATCTAAATATTTTCGCGCCTCTAGGGCATGAAAATTGAAACACGGAATGCTGCTTTCCCCTTCTGAGCTCCATCTTCAAAATTTTCTTCCTGTATTCAATTAAAACGCAGAGCGAGAGCGCGAACTGTAAGTAGGTGTTGCTTACAAGTTTCGTTAATCTTCAAAGGCTGGCGAGGGGGGCAAAAAAATCTTTCCTCGTTTTTAACCCCAACCATCTTTTATCCTTCTAATCGTTTTATAAGTTTTCTTTTCTTCCGTTGGAACACAACTGGGTGGATATTAGAAGGGAAGAACGAAAAATCATTTTTCACCTTCAAGCGCGGTAGAACATCGGTTCTAAAGAAATAAAAATTGTTTCGTTTTGCTGCCAGAGATTTTTCTTGAAAAATTTCTCTCTTTCTTGTCCCATCCATTAAATGTTATTGTTCAGTGAAATATGTTATAGTATCCATCTGTATCTTGTGACGTATACTTATTGAGGACGAGGGTTGAGTGGTTGCGCAAATTTCGTTCTTTCAGCAACAAACATTTTTAAAAATACCTCGAATTTTCCAGAACAGGATTACTCATTTTTTAATACCTAATATCCAAATCTTTTTTGTCTCTTTTTAAAGAGCACTTGTTACACTGTTGAATGTCTTTTGCATATTTCTTAACTCAAGGAATAAAGGGACTATGTCAAAAACATTCTTCTCTTTTAATTACCACAATCATTTCGAATATCTTTGAGACTTGCGGTTTAACTTAATATTTTTTACTATGTTTGTCTTCAAAATAAACTGTAGAAGGCCCGCGCTGGCATGGTTTTAATATCAGTTTTTTATGTTCATTTTGCTTTTCATTTTCAGAATAAGTTGTAATATTCTAAAGTTACTTTTCTGAAGCTAATCATGAATGTCAGTTTAAAGTTATTGAATTCTCTCTTTCTACACTGTGAAAACAATTCAGAAACTTTGCTGCAAAATAGAGGGTAGTTAATATGCCTAAATTCTGCCAGTAACATACAGTCAAGCCCGCTCATTTGAATCTCGATTAAAAGAATATATCGCCTAATGCAATGCATTTTCCATGCAAAAAACCATTGTAATTTGTTATTTTGATCCCGGATAATGGAATATCCTGCTTATTATAATAGTTTTTCGCGGCAAATTGACTATGTTCCATTAAGTGGGATCGACTGTATCTCGCAAAAAACAGGACTTCCACCACTTTCCTCCAAGGGACTACTTTTCTACTGTATCTGTCCTCCTTTTTCTCGTTCCTTCTTTTTAATCTCCCCCCCCCCCCCCCACAGCTTAAAAAGTTATTTTCTTAAATTATTTTAAATGTGTTTCGTCATTTTTTTGTGCCAATTCGGATACTGTATTGCCTTTAAAATATGTGTGGGACTGTTGAAAATAGAGAAATCGTGGATCAAAGTTACCCAGAGTGACTGCAATGTAACAAGAAAGTTTTGCGGTTAAAGTTTTACGCCGAATAGTGATTTTCCATTCAAGAAATGCTAAATTATTGGTTTATCTAGCTTGTGTTTCACAAAATAAATAAATAAGGCAACTGCTCTTTCGTTATTAGAATCTGAAAACACTTGCTATTCTTCTGCATTTCTTTTTTGTAAAGAAAGCGTTTCTGAAGGTTGAAATCAAGTGCTAAAAATGTCTTTCGTTAAAGTTTCCAACAGAGATTCTTTATTGCAGTGTAAACTCCTGTAAAGAACTTCTGGAAGCAATTTGAAGTCACTACTGCAGAGCAAAAAGCAACGTGTACCAAAAGTTGTTGTTTAAAAAAAAAAATCGATTTTTTATATGTGTTAGTAAAAAAAAATTCCGCGTGTTTTTAAAATTAATATTCAAAAAGAAATCAAGGAATTAAAATTCATTTTTAAAGTTAGTATTCAAAAAGAAATCAAAGAATTTAAATCCATTTCTAAAATTAATATTCAAAAAGAGATCAAAAACAGTGAAAGAACTTTAATTCAAACTTTGGAAGAATTTTGAAAAATACTTCTAATTGAGTAAAAATATCTTGGCTATAAAGCTCACTGAATGCTGATGGGACCATCACATTTCGGAAATGAAATTTTTAAAATAAGGGGGGATGTGGGAGCAGAGTGTAACCATTGTCATTTCGTGCTCCAAAATGGCGTCACGACGGTGAACCAGCCTTATGTCGTATTTACCTTTCGCCGAGTTACTATTTTATGAACGCGTTGACTGCGAAGTTTCTCATTTCCGCGCAACGAAACAACTTAATCCTTAAAGCTGTGTCTCAACGAGCGGGATCTCGTTAAAATGAGAATGAAAGTTGTGTGAAATATAACTGCCGCTCGTAAAAAACGAGAACGAAAAGAAATGCAATCAAAAAACTTGGCTCACGCAAAATGCTGTTTTATAGAATTATTCATTTTTATAGAGCGACCTTTTCCCTCTGCTGTATTAACCTTTTGTCCTACCTTAACGAGATTTTAGAAAGGCTCCAGAAAGGTTTTGTTTTTTGTTCTTGGAGGTGTTTTGTTTGGTGTTTTTAGGATAACTTTTGCTAAAATTTCGCGCTTGTTGTAGCCTTACTTATGTACTTATTTCTTCAATTGTGTTTTTTAAAGTTTGCGTTTGTTTTGGAAATCTACAAAGCATTTTTTTCCAGGTAGTATTTTTTGTCGTATTTTGTTTTTTATCAAAATGCTTTTATCTTACTTTTTATCAAATACGAAATATTTTTAGAGTTGAAAGCCTTTATTTTCAACTAAAAATACCGGGATTACCGACAATACTAAGCTTTCGGGCTATCCATAAATGATGCCGCACTTTTTTTTTTTTTTTTTTCAACATTTTTATCCCTCCCCTCACCCCTTTGTCACATGCTACGCTATTTTCCATAAACATATTCTTATAAAAAGGCGTGATGTCACATTTCTTGTTACCCCCTCCCTCCCTCTTGTCACAAACTCACAATTTCATGAACCCCCTCCCCCCTCGAAGCGTGACATCATTTGTGTACAGCCACTTATCTAAATTGAATATTTTGTTTTAGAAAAAAAAAACGATAATTGACATGAATAATTTATTTTTCATGTTCCGTATTTCTGATTTCTAAACTGCCTTTTTTTCTCTATTTGTCTTTCTGAATGTGTTTTCCCTCTTCACGGTGTAGTATTAATATAAAAACGTAGTTCATGAAGAAACGTAATTTATTCAGTTCAAATTGCAAACTAACGGGCAAGCTTTCACCTTTCTTTTCGAGTTGAACCGCACTATTGCTTGCGGACTCTCGCTGGTGTGCTAATTAATTTTTGCTACCAGTTTGTTCTTAATCTAAGCTTCAATGAGGGGACATCTGTTTCCAGCTCGGATATAGTCTATTCCAAAATGAGTTCATAACAACGACGAAACTTGCACTCCCTAGATGTCGTGACCGGGCTCTCGGTATTTCGCATGTAGTTCTGCCCTTGTTCTGTCTTATGTTTAGTAGTTTCGAAAATATGAGTTTGTGAAATCGGGTTTCTCATTTGTACTCACCGTGTTTACTTTTGCGGATTTCCCCGTTTCACCAAAAGTCTTTCTGTTTTGTTACGCTTGGCGTTTAGTATATTTCAGGTGTCTGTCTATTATCACAAAAGCAATGAATCGCTAGACAAGATCAGATATGAGTCTGCTATAAAAATGATAAATAGACTCCATATTACTCCCTCCTCCTCAATCATACCACATATTCTCCTCTCTCACTAAGAGACAACATTTTCCCCTCCTTAAGAATCACTGTTTTATATCAACAGATAATGTCCAGCATTTATTAGCGAGGAAATCAAAGGCAACTCAGACGTAAATCGCATCAAAAAACAATTCAATTGGGGGCCACTGATCCTTTCTTCCCCCGCTGCATTTGTTATCCTCGATTCTTACAGAAATGGAACGCTTTCGCTCTTAGAAACATTTTTCCCTCTGATTTTTGTTCCGAATCCATGCTTTGTGCTTCTTCTCCTCCCTCCCTCCCTCCCCCGCAGAAGAAATTCCTCCCTTTACAAGACAACGCTTCCTTTAATATCGGAGAAGTCGGCGGTATTACGTGACATTCCCCCGAGCCGATGGGTTATCCGATTCCTTTTTTCCCTTTTTTTTCCTGTTTTATCCCTAAGAGGGAATCCTGGCTTTGTCTACGATCCGTGATTTCCCCAGTGGTCGGTTGCGATGCCGGCTATTTCCTGCTTACTGTGAGGCATTTTAAATATTCATTCCATAATTCCCGCTGCGATGGAGAATTGTCCGCTACTTATTTCCGAACACCCTTGCGATGAAGAGCTTTCTTTTTACGTCGATTTATTGATTCAAATTGCCGGCACGTGACTTAAATAAACCGTTTAGAATTCCGGTGGTGCATGCGGGAGCGAATGTTTAAGTAATTGCTGGAGACCGCGTGTAGCACTGGAATTTTCGTATTTGACTCAAGCACACACACTTTTAGTAGTTTTTTACAAGTAGTTTTCCTGATATATCCGTGCCCAAAAAGAATCTTATATAATTAAAAACTGAGCGTATGTATCTATATCTATGTATGTCCAAGCTTCTTCTCCCGAACGACAGTAAACTGACCAACGAACCAGGTATCGATGGATTCGTAATCTTCCCGTCTTCATGTTTGGCTATTTAACATAATCCTCCGATAATAATTAGCGGAGTTATCAATTAAAAACTATTAATTATGACACTTAGATTTCAACATAAAATCCCTATTTTTCGAAGGCTTTCCTCCATTTAAATTATTATTCTGTGCTTCATCTCAACTTTCCGCAACAATGCTTTTATTAAAATGTATAGCGGGTGAAGAAAACTATTGAGATAAAAGATCTGTTGCCATTCTTTTTCTCGAATATGAACAGGTAAAATTCTTGTTTTTTTTTTTTTTTTTTTTTTTTTTTTTGAGGCTATTCTGTAATCAGGGGATATAAAACGTTATTTTGTTGGGGGGTTTTCCGCAGTCTGAAGCAAAATTTCACTGACTTTTTTTTTTGGTTTAAGCCTGAGTGTTGAACTCGCGTCACTTGACGTAACTTTTATTTTCGAGGTGGACCGTGCAAAGCCGGGCGACGCAACTAGTTTAAAAATAAAAAGTGTTAACACCTAAATGATTGAATTATCCAACGTTTTAATGCACAACAATTGCAAATTACTGCGTAAATTTGCTGTAATTTGCTATTTTTGTGCATCAAAACGTTGGATAATTCATTCATTTAATTTTCAAGCACAAAGTTATTTATTCGTTATCATCTCTAATACCTACTATAAACTAAATATTTCTATATATCGCTCGTTTGGGAAAAGAGTGCGACAATACGAAAGAATGCCACATTGCTCCTCTAGCGAAAACCATCTCCAGGCTTCGTCAATATCCTACACTTACACGCATACATACACGCACATAATCATATACACACACACATACATACACCTACACAAACACACACACACACCTACACACTCACATACACACAACTACCCACACACTCATGCCTGCACAGAGACACAAACACCTCATGCCTACACACACACCCTACACATAAACACACATACCCCCCACACACACACACAAACACAGACGCCTACATACACACACTCGTGATTGGGAAAAACTTAATTTGAACTCAAAATGACAAAATTCAAATTACTATTTCTTTTTCTTTTTTTTTTTCGCTTAAAGGGCTTCAAATGACGTTATTTTCTTTGGAAAATAATGGCAGAATCTTTGTTCGAATATTAACCAATAGAGAGCACAGCAAACTCACTTCTCTTACAGCAAATTGCCTGAAGAGTTAAACTTCAAACGCTTCTCCTGTCAAATTTTATTTCTTCGTATTGTAGCACTCTTCTTCCAAATGAGCAAGATGTTACAATTTAACCTCAACAAGACTAAAAGTTCCTTTAATTTGTGTTTTCGCACTTGTTCAAACAATGGCCAAATTTTCGCTACTTATTCTGGAAGCATTTCGAATGGAAGTTTTTTGCGCCATTTTATAGTCACTGAAAGTATTAGTTTCTCTGCATTTGACGACAATTTCTCTTAGACGATAATTGATGACAGACTTACTAAGTAAGGAATTATATGCTTCACGCTGGAATTCACATGGTGTACAAATTGACGCTGGTTATTTTTCCGGTAAAATGTATATTTATTTATTTATTTTTGTTCTATAAACACTCCATTTTAAGTTAAGATATTTACCTTAAAATTTTCCTGAATTTTTAAATGTTGAATGATTTTACATAGAACACTACTTTTTGTGAAATTTGCAATTGTTTCCAGCTGTTTACAATACATAATGATCAAAAATTGTGTTTGTTTCCCTTTTTTAGTTTGTTTTTGGTCCCCTAAGTGTACGCGAGATTCAATTTTAGTATGGATATTGTAAAGTGAAACATTATCAAATAGATATAAACGGAGCAGACAGTACTAAACATATAGTTTCGAAAACAATATGTAGTTCCTCTAACTAATTAGCCTGCATCAGATAACATTTCATCGTTAGCAATTTTATTTCTCTCTATTCGTAATTTCTACCCGAAAGTCACAGAAAAAAAACCGACGCAGTTTTCCTAGCATTTAATATTAAACATGTCAAGAAAGCTGAAATCAATTACTGAAAACGCCGACCTCTTTTATCGTTATAATAATTGTTCTCGTCAGTATCTGGCTGCATCATTCTATCTGAAACTAATGGCTGAATACAACTTGACACATCAATTTAAACGCTTAATAATTTTGTTTTACTTACAATATACTGTGCCACTGCTCACCATTACTATTATAATAGGCTCCCAGTAATAGTTAAAGAACTGCTGCTGTCAAAACAAAAGCTCTTTTCTCTTAACTATTACTTTAGCAAATCGTGCTACTGATTTTTCTTTTTGAAATTTTCATATGATGCTTCTTAAGATTTTCCAAATAGTTTCGAAATGTTCAATGATGTTTCTAATTATTAGCGTGACTAAAATTCAGTTTTGAGAGAAAATAATTATTTGTTTGAAATCAAGTATTTTTTTTTATCTTTAGACGTTCTTGCATCGGAAACGTATTCTTTTTTTTTTTTTTTTTTTTTAATACGTTTTAAATACGTTTTCGCTGTGTGTTTCTTAGTTGTCAAATGGATTGTATATAATCATAGTGGTAGGAGTTGTCCTCTAAAACGCCTAAAATTTCAAATTATTTCCCAAAATTCCTAAAATTTTAAGTTTTGTGTTAAAATTCCTATACAATTTTCATCATTTTCTTCCCTACTAGGGCAGAAAAATAAAATTCAACCTAAAAATGAAACTTTGCACTATGACATAAATATGTTTTAGGATTGAAAAAAAAAACTTTGTAGACCCTAAGAATTTTTTTTTTAATAATGAAAGAGAAGGACTAATGCTGCTGCTGCTTTTTTTCTGAAGAAGGGGGGGGGGGGTGCAGTTAATTGTAATCTGTGCTCAATATAAATTTGTTTGTTTTATCTATACTTTGTAGCTCTTGCAGTCATTCCTTTTCTGCAAAAACATATCTAAAAATAAAATAATGGAGAAAATAAAAGCAGCTTAAAAAGTTAGGGAAACGAAATAGGATCTGACATTTTTTATTTTCCCCCCTTTGAAAAAGCAATAAGAAAATATGGGTAAGAGGGGGGGGGGAGTATTCCCTCCTCTCAAATTTCAGTTCTGTGGTGGGGGGGAGGGTTGAAAGGTATCATAGCTAATTGAAATACGATAAATACAATGTGTTGAGTTAGAACCCAAGTATAAACACTTCATTCAAAAAATTTATTTAAAGCGAAATTTAAATGTGCTATGGCCAGATGGAAAGTAATATTTATTTTTATACTACTTATTTTGTGTTGTGGTTTGAGCATTAGCTTGTTCTTTCAGTACAAAGAGTCAGTTTTCTTTGTGTTTCTGTTCAGTGAAGTTGGATTCTTTCTTACACATATATAATTTTAAACTTAATCACTAACTTTTTGCTTTAAAATGTAAATAGTAATTTGTTCTATTAAAATACCACGGAACACGAAATTCTCTTGTGGTTGAAAAAATCAGACAGAAATAAATGAAAGATCAGCACAAGGTGCTGTACAGAAAGGATGAATTTAAAACATTTTGTTGTTTTTACATTATCTTTCTAATAATGATAATCAAGGATTTTCACAGATACTGTCTCAAGCAGATGTGGAGAGACATAAGAGGTTTACAAGTAGCTTGAAAAATCATGCTGTATTTTAAATTCCATGTTCTTCGTCTTCTACTGAAAGGAAATTGGTTATGATGAAGCAATGCAAAGCTTTTGTTCCAAATTCACTCCACGATAAAATTTCGAAAACAAAGGTTTTAGTTTTCGTATAAACAATTACTCATTTGCATCTTTAAATGATTTATCTGTAATTTACAGATATATTTTTGATTGTTCTGAGATAGCAAAAAACATCACATTATCTGATAAAAGTTAAGTACATAATGAATTTTGGACTTGCACCCTACTTTAAATCCCTCCTTATTAAGGATGTTTTTTCATCATTCTTTGTAATTCACTTTGATGAAACAACACGGAAAGTAAAGAAGCAATTGGACATATATACATTTATGCTACTGGTAGTGGTGTATACTTCTGAATTATAATGTGTCACTGTGTTGAAGAATAAAAGATAGGATGCATTCTATCGTAGTTTTCAAGGTTGAATTTGAATCGTTTTATCATCCACTACGGAAATCAAACTTATAAACTACATTTAAGTTTATTAAACTTGACATTTATTGTCCTAAAAATGTCTTAAAATTTCATCAAAATTGTGTAGTAAATTTTTAGAAATCACCACTCCGCCCACTGTAATCATCTGGAAAGGAGCAGTAAAAAAGGTTATTCTTTGGTTGAGGACTTTAGTAAGGACTTTTTTGCACTGAGATAAAATGTAACATGAATCATTGATGTAAATGGCAAAATGTTCTTTGTATTTTTCATTTCTTCACCGTGCCATGTTTTACGGAATAGCAACATCACACTATCAAAATCTGAATTTTTTCTACAGTGAAAGATGGTGCAACCTGATGGTGCTCAAAAGGATTGCAACGTATTTAGCGTGAAAACTAATTTTAAATGATTGAATTGCAAGAAGCCTAGTTGCTTTAAATATTGAATTTCCAGCAGAATGTTTGCTGAGAATGCTGCGATGAAATTTTCATTCCATGGTTCTCAATTACACAATGTCCTTGGAAGTTGAAACCAAAAGTACCAATAGTTTTTGATCAAGTTTTCTTCAAATTTCCCAGGTCGGAAGTGATTTTAGTATTTTTCCTAACATCACTTTATGTATGTCATTTTGTTTCTGTTCAGCGTTTACTCTATTGCACAATAATGATAAAAATGTAGAAAATAGTGTTTTCATTCAAAATGTCTGTCAACCGGACGCGTGATTCTGCTAATTGCTCTTGTATTATTGTCTAGCTACTATGTATTGTTTTTGTTCAAATTGTAACATATATTTATGTTAAATTACTAGTTTTATGTCGCTAACGAGTCAAAATTGTGAATGAAAATCATTGTTTTTTTCATAAAGTTCCTCCGAGACCCAGTTGCTCAGATTTATCTGAGCATTTAAAACCGATAAACCAAACAATTGGTAGGTGCGAGGAGTCGCTGAGGGTGTCAAATGTCAACAGGACGCTGTAGTTATAGCCTTTTCTCCCATCTAACTCTTTCAAGGAGTTCATGTAACTGAATAAAAGAGGTTCTTCTGATGCGATTACTACTTCACAGGACTGTCTGACAAATAAATAAACATTTAAGCCCAATTTCAGTTTCAGAAATCCACAGTATTGTTCAAAATCGTAGTATTTAGCATAACGCATCAAAAACAGTTTTACTTATAAGTGCAGTTACATTTTTTAAAAGAATCGAAGATCTATTATGGTTCTGCTTCAAGCTTTTTCTTTTTTTTTCCTCGAATTTAAATACAAATTGGTGCATTAAGTCAGTAAATTAAAACGTCTAATTTCAGCAGAATTTCTCAAAGTGGGGTTCGCGGTGCCAGGGTTCGCCGATATATATCACGATATATATCCGATATTTATTTTTAAAATATCATATTTTGAGATTTTCGATATTCATTTTTTCAGCTATGGTATTTTCAATATAAAAAGCATATTAATCATATAGTAATATTGTTCAATTATTATTGAAAATAACCAAAAAGTTATGTACTATATCTTTATGATGTATAATATAACGAAGTAATATAATATTCCTTTTTTACTTGGATTTTGTATTCATAAAATTATTAGTAATGTTCCAATTTTAATTCATGTTAAAACTGCCTAATTGATTATTAAACATCGCTCAGAAGAAATGAAAATGTCTAATGACTATGCATTGACTAATGTGTATTATTTATTTCTGAGTCATAAAAGTAGCTAACAGAAGAAAAATGAATAAAAAAACTAATGCTAAATTAACTCCATTTAAATTGATAGAAATGCCAAATGAAATTTTAGATATAAATAATGAAAGAATTCATAATTTTAATTTTACATATTGTAATTATAATATAAGAAAATAAAGAGTGATTTGAGGATGAATATACTATTTTGAAGACTTGAGTTTGTGCTAATTGAAAATATCGGATATATATCCAAATATCCGATATATATCAAAATATCCGATATTTTCGAAAATATCTTGATATTTTCGAACCCTGCGCGGTGCTAGCCTGCTTAAAAGTGCAAAACATGCAATAATAATTATAATAGAGTCAATTACAGGTTAGGACTGGGGAAGTTATCTACATAGACGAAAACGATTTATGTTATTTTTATTTTTATACACAGTCTAAATTCGAATATCGAACTATCGAAGCACTCAAACATCTTACCTCTTTTGGTACAGCTTTTTAGTGTGTGCAAACATTTTCTATACTTTGTAACACAAAAAGTGTAAAATAAAATCGACAAGATTATCGAACCAGCTTTGAGGTTAAAGATTTTAGCCATTCTCACCTAAACCAGGGCTGCTCAGTCGGGGTCAAACTAATTTTGGGGTAAAAGAGACGAAGTCAGAGGTTTAAAATTCTCAGAGTCGAAGTCGTTCATTTTCCCTCAAAGTCCGCAACTCTGACATATTTGCGGAGTTGGAGTCAGAGGCTCTAAAATTCCCGAGTCGATTTTTTTTTCTCTCCAACTCCGCAGCCTTACACTATAAACGAAATGTGTAACCTTACTCCGTAAATACGGTGGCAGCATTCTGCACTTTGTGTAACCTTCTTCCGGCGGCTAGCTTCTTTCATAGTAATGGAGTAACGTAACTAATAAAACTGGTGTAACATATGGGCGTTACACCAATTTTATCAGTTAAGTTACTCCATTGCTATGGCAGCAGCTAAGCTGCCACCGCTTTTACGGAGTAAGGTTACTCATTTTTACTTCCTTTTACAAAAAAGAAAGTATTGTATTCGCGAAAAAATTTTCTCTCAAAAATTGACCTTAATTTCCATTTTACTCACCCCTGAATGAATGTTCAGTTTTTTTTTTTTTTTTTTTCGACTCGACCACATGTGGATAAGTGCCTAAGAACGTATAGACACGCGAAGTATCCATTTTGACGATTCCCGAGTTAATTACAACGACTTTTCTCGTGACGTCTGTACGTGCGAATGTGCGTATGTATGTCGCATAACTCAAGAACGGAATGTCCTAGAAAGTTGAAATTTGGTACATAGACTTCTAGTGGGGTCTAGATGTGCACCTTCCCTTTTGGTTGCATTCGGGTGTTTCTAAAGGGGGCTTTTGCCGTTTTTGGAGGGAAGTCATTGTTAATTTCGATGTAAACTCAAGTGGTGTTATAATTTGGCGGACACTTGGCGATATATCGCTAGTATTTTGGTCGCCAAGTTTTGTCGCCAACTTGGTGACAAATTTGGCGATTTTTTTTTTTAATTTTGGTTTTAATTTGGCTATTGTTAGTGATATTTAGAGAGTAAACTATTGAATCACATTAAAAATGCCAATAATGAGGAAATGACATTAAGGTTAAGTCATGTGATGTACACATCATCTCGTTTTTTACAGTGATACCACAAAACCTTGGATGTAATCGAATAGAAGAAACACCGTCATTCATCCTATTGATTCATCTGTTTAAGACAGAAGATACGAGTACATCACTGACGTAATGTTTATGAAAGAAGGCCTGCTGAACATCATTCAAAAATATTACGAATGCGCCGCTCTTAAGTCTTTTTTTTTTTTTTTTTTTTTTGAGCAATCACGATTGCTTATTGCTTTCATTTGACTGTTTTTGGCATGTTATCATTTTATTTTCCCACTGCCACCCTCCGCACCATCACCGTCGACCGGCTCCTCACGATGCTGCTCCTATAGCGAAGTCCTACACACACGCGCATACATACACAACTACACACACAAATGCATACACCTTCACACACATACACAAACACATACACACACGCATACATGCAGACACATACACATACATATAGACACCTACACATACACACACACCTACACACAACTACCCACACACTCATGCCTCACACAACTACCCACACACTCATACCTGCACACAGACACAAACACACATGCCTACACACACATACCCCCTACGCACAACACACTTACCCCCATACACACACACACATAAACACACATGCCTACATACACACACACGCTCGTGATTGCGAAAAACATAATTTGAATTCAAGAGGTCAAAATTCAAATCAATTTTTTTTTAATTAAGCACATTTGTAAATTTCTTTATTGTTGTTTGAAATAAAAACAACTCATATGAAAAATGATCGCACCTAAACAAAACTAACATTGTTGATCATGCAAGAGAAATATTTTTATAGCATTTATTCCGAGACGTTCGTTTTGGAATTTATTTTTACTGTTATAACTCAGAATTGTTATGTTAAGTAATGAAATCTAGACTGAAGTTCTAAAAAAAGTTTTGAAAAATGCATGAATACGTAGAACAAGACGTAAATACACATTGTAAGAAACATTTAAATGTATCATAATAAGTTTTTTTTTTGGGGGGGGGGTCCGCAAAGTTGGTACGCTTTTATCTGGGAATTTGCGGTGGCGTGAACATTGAGAACATCTGAACTAGAGGGCAGTAGAAACATTTGTAGCCGTTTTCTTTTTGGAATTGCACGAGGGTCATTCAATAATTTAAGAGACCAGAACAAATACCGTTTATTTCTTCAAAATAAAACTTTTCTTACTTTTCAACACAATCCCCATCAACATTTATACACCTGTCCCAACAGTTTACCAGCATATATATACCGGCTGCAAAGAAGTCTTTGTCTTGGTGTTTTAGCCAATTTCCTACAAATTTCTTGACATCCTCGTTATCCTGAACCTTCTTCCCACTTAATGCCTCCTTCCAAACAAATGGAAATCAGACGGTGCTGACTCGGTGTTATAAGAGGGATGAGGCAGTACCTTTCAGCCTATTTTATCAATGGTTTCATGGATTAATTGAGCAAAGTGAGGACGTGCGTTGTCTTGCTGGCGAATCACACCGCTCCTCTGAGATCCACGACGTTTCTCTCTCCTGACTTTCTTCGCCTTCTTCGAAAGCAAAGCTGAGTAGTATTGGCTGTTAATCATACGCTGTTCTACGAGATAATCGCTATATACCTCACATTCAGCAGGCCCGGCCAAAACGGTGTTCGCCAGGCAGTGATTCTCGACCTCTTTTGAACTTTTCTACCCACTTGTAAAAAATTTTACTGTTCATACAACTTTTACCTTACACTTTAGTCATTCTAGAGCTACTATTCACCTTCAGCAATCAAAAAACGAATCACAGAACGTTGTTCAACCGGTTTGAAAGTTTCAAGAAGACCCGACATCGTTTAACTGACTTTTGAAGTTATAAACATGGTAAACAGGTATTAATTAATCAGCAGGTTAGAACTCACCCCAGTCATACCAACTTAAGATCGCAAATGTTTAAAACTTGTACTACCAACAGTCTTTTCCCCACACCAATTTGTCTCTTCAATTATTGCATGACCCTTATGGGTCATTTTCCCTAAACAGCGCAATTTGGACGGGGCAAGGAATGGCATTCACTGTGCCAGGGGAATGACACTTAGAGGAAATAATGCGTTTTACTGACGATATTATAATTTATGTGGGAAAAGGAAACACTACTTTTATGAAATTGAAAAAGATCCAATGTCGTGGTGTCCAAAAAGTAGTTATTGTGGTTATTTGTTTCCTTTACATTTTACAGGGGAAGGACGACAGGGGAATGACAAAAATTAAAGTTAACTTATATATTGTCATAACTGCAAACAACAAATATCAATGTCACTTAAAGTAAGGGGGGGGGAACTCTATACAAACAAGAGTCAATCATTCATTGAGCGATTATTACAAAATTAAATGAATTATCAAAGACAGGGTAATGACAGTCGTTAAAAATACTTATCAAGATTTAACTTGAGATCACCCGAATATACTCGACACCGTGTATTTATTCAAAAAGAACTAATTAAGATTATTTCTATGATGAGACCAGAATTCAAAGATTAAATTATGAGTTAATACAGCTATTACCAGGTGTGAGAAACATTCTTTCCATTCCTTGACAGGGGAATGACAAAAAATCAAAGGACATTTTTTACTATTTTTTTTAGATAGTTCAAACCTTGAAAATTTTTTTATTTTTCTATTTTACAACATTGCATAACACTTGTTAAGAGGTTAAACAACAATTTCTGCACAAATATGCATGGCTTCCTGAATCTTTAGAGCTGATTTTGCTTTAAGGTGGAAGTAGGGACACACAGGGGAATGACATTTATCATGTCAAAAAATTATTTAAATGTATAATAATAATAGAGTGTTTGTTTTAACTTATTTTACTAACATAAAAACATGTTGTTAAAGCATTCTAGCGTTAGTTTTATTTCTATACTATAGTTTGTTATTTTTGGAGCAAGGACAAGAATTTAGCAGTTTAGAGAAAATGACCCTTATATATAGAAGAAAGTCGTTTTCTTTTTGATTCATCAAAGAAAAAACTTTTGAAAAATTATTTTAAAAAAGAAATTACGAGCTCTTTATTTACTAGGTTGTTTTCATTTACTAGTTGGTATAACCTACACTTTTATTTGTCAGTATTTCTATTCGCTTAAGAAAAATAAAAATTGACATTGAAAAGCAGGGCTAAAATTTGATGGTGTCAGTAAACTATTTACTGCACCTAATTATTGACAAAAGCGATAGTGCGCCGTTGAATTGAGGTTTTAATTGTATCTATGGCGATAAATTTAAATCATTTTCAACGGCACGCTCCAAATACTCGTCCTCAGCATTAGTAAAATGTTTATCGGCAATTTTGTCAA
Organism: Uloborus diversus; assembly: GCF_026930045.1. Taxonomy (NCBI): domain Eukaryota; kingdom Metazoa; phylum Arthropoda; class Arachnida; order Araneae; family Uloboridae; genus Uloborus; species Uloborus diversus. Next base: position 55,996,102 of record NC_072737.1, read on the forward strand.
TCTGCGAAATTACGTCAGTTTGTCGAATACCACTTCTCAACTCCTCTTAACTTTAATTTCAAGAGTATTTTTACCTCACCCAACTTCGTTCCTGCCTTTGAACTTGATCTGCGAAAAGCACACGCTTTCTCGCTTGAGGGGAGGGGGTGGAGCGACACCTGACGAAAAGGGAGATGCAGTTCCCATGGAAACGGGAAGGAGGAGATGGGCGTTTCCATAGCAACCGAAAGGTGCTTTTGATGTATTGCCGCCCGGGGAACGCGTGAAGAGAAAATTGCATCTTGGTTGGGCGTCTTGCATTCTGAGAGCGCGCCATTTTGCGACGGCTGCCGCTTTATTTGCCTGACCTCGCTCGCCCCCATTCTTTACCCCTTAGTTGCCTGTCAGGCGCAAAATGAAGCTTCAGTTTCTTCAATCTCTTCACTTCAAATAATAGTTTTTTTTTTTTTTCTTTTTCAGCGTTCATTAAAAATTGTGCAAACAATGATTAACCTTATCGTGCAAATATTAATCTTGCGTATGGTGTAGTTAAAAATGCTTTTCAGAATTGTTCTAAAAAACAGTTCAACTAATTAAAATTAGTTTATTAACCAAGTTATTGCTTTTTAAGTGACATCGAAACCCTTTGAGATGCAATGACGTCTCGGAGACGTCAGGGTATCTATAACGGCACACAAAATGAATGAAATCTCGAACGCGTTATAGGTTTTCTAATGGCACTTCAAAGGAGTAACGTGTTAGAGATGTCGAAGAATCTATAATGGCACACGAAATGAGTGACATCTTACACATTAAAAGTTGCGTAATGGCACTTGAAAAGAATGACGTCTCGGAGATATCAAAAAACATACAATGGCACGCGAAATAAGTAACATCTAGAAGGTGTTACAGATTGCGCAATAGTACTTGAAATGAAGGCCGTCTTGGAGATGTCAAATAATTTACAACGCCACTCGAAATGAGGGACTCAAAGACGTTAAATGTTGCGTTATAGAAATTCCTTCAGGTTCGTGGACCTAGGCACCACAATTTTACGGGTACCAAAATAGGGTGAGTATATTTCCTTCAACCCTGTTTTGGAAACTACTTCTTTGAAAATGTGCTGATTTTCTTTTGAGAGGGGCACCAAATTCTACCAGATCCTGGGCATCACCTTGGCTTGATCGAGCCCTGCGTAATGGCACTTGAAATGAGGGGCATCTCGGTCACGTGCAACGTTGCTTAATTGCACTTGAAGTAAATGATATTCTAGCGATGTCAAAGTATCTAAAATGGGACAGAAAATGAGTAATGCCTTGAAGGTGCTAAAGGTTGCATGATGGAAGGAAAAGAATTTCATCTCGTAGGTGTCAAATAATCTACACGGAATGACTGATATCTTGGAGATATTAAAGGTTGTCTAATGGTACTTGGAATGAATGACGTCTTGAAGACATCAAAATCTGCAACAGCGCATGAATCTAACGGCATCTTCAAAATTTGGCATTGTATTACAAATGTTCAAAGTTATAGTAAATTGTAGTTGATTAGACGATTGGAAGTGAGATAAAATTATTTAAAGTAAGTTAATGAATCAAGTTATTGCTTCTTAACTAACATATTGTAACGGATTCGGTGCGACTTCCACTTTCTTGAAATGAAAACACAGTTCTTGATAAAAACACAGGGAATTTATTTACACTATGTACAGGAAAGATCGTCAACAACTGCTAAATTATTCATCAGCAATAAAGCAATTATCACACAACACCGTAAACTCAACGTTTACACACGTATTTACTTCCAAATACGAAAATAACACAGCGAAATGCCTCGTTATAAACAGAGCTAATACACATTCTCAGTTCGAAACCTCAATCGAAACTTCACTGTTTATCACGCAGGACGCTTTTATAAACATCGAAGAATTTTCCACAACATTCTTTCTGCTTCCAGAAATGCGTAGACCGTTACCTAATTTTATCAATGAAAAGAAAAGGAAATAGGGGGTCGTATACTTTAGCGGAATGAAAAGGGGTTGTATATTCATTACGGGAAACTATTTACAGGTTACGTCACTACAATAATTACTATTTACAGAATTTGTAACATTGCCCCCTTCCTAAGGACTGCACGTCCCGGGCAGTACAATCCCCAGAAAGGGTGCAAACACAAGTATATCACAAGTTCACAAATACACACATTAAATAATAACCAATAATGCAGAAAACACAATAATAACAAGAAATATTACTAAACATTAAAAGCAAAAATTATCTACAACTTTTATGTTATCAACCATGGTTGCTTACGTAATACTCATGAACTATGGCCATAGTATGGGGCTAACGATCATAATGTACAACCCTAGGTTTTGCATTAGGTGATTTTTGGATCCTCACTACGACGTCATTTAGTCGGTTAAGGACTTTGTAGGGTCCATCCCAATGCGACTGCAATTTGGGCGACAGACCTTTCCGTCGGATGGGATTCCATAACCAAACCTTGTCGCCTTCGTTGAATTCATGTCCAGTAGACCTTGTGTCGTATCGGGTCTTCATCTTCTCCGCCGCGATGTAGATTCGCTCTCGTGCGAAGTTATGAACGTCTTCCAACCGGGCCTGGAGATCCTGGATGTACTCCTCAGGCGATGCAGGCGCATCCGGAGGACGACCGAAGACGAGATCACAAGGTAGCCGAAGCTCTCGTCCGAAGAGCATCTGAGATGGGGCATATCCGGTAGTCTCGTGGACAGCACTGCGGTAGGCCAGCAGGAACAAAGGTAGCTTCTTGTCCCAATCCTGTTGATTTCTGGATACCATAAACGAGAGATTATTTAGGATTGTGCGGTTAAATCTCTCCACCATGCCGTCCGATTGTGGGTGTAGTGGTGTTATCCTAGTTTTCTCAATTCCGAAAATTTGACATAGGCCCTTAAACACAGCAGAGATGAAATTCCTCCCTTGATCGGAATGAATCTGCAAAGGTGTTCCATATCTCGATATCCAATGTTGGACTAGAGTCTCTGCTACGGTGGTAGCTTCTTGATCTGGAATGGGATACGCTTCGGGCCATTTGGTGAAATAGTCGATGGAAACAAGAATGTATTTGTTCCCATCAGCAGTTCTTGGTAGAGGACCCAGGATGTCGATCCCAATTCGTTCGAAAGGAGCTCCAACGTTGTACAGGTGTAGCTTCCCTCTGCTTCTTTTCTTCGGTCCTTTACGAGCAGCACAGGCGTCACAAGAATGGCACCACTTCTCCACGTCATCCTTCGCCTTGCTCCAGAAGAAGCGCTCCCGAACTTTATTGAGGGTTTTCAACACACCAAAATGTCCTCCAGTCGCACTACTATGTATTTCTTTCAGAACATCTAAAATCCTTGATCGGGGAAGTAGTAACTGCCACCTAGACGTTTTGCCGTTCTCAGATTCCCATTTTCGGTACAGTACGCCGTTCCGTAAATGGAGTGAATTCCATAAAGCCCAGTATCTTTTTGTTGCAGGACTAAAGATGGAAACGTCCTGCCAGCTAGGTCGCCGACTGTCACTTTCCATGAACTCTAAAATTGGTTTTATGTCGGGGTCTTCAAGTTGATCTTTTCGAACTTGGTCATCACTCCATGGATCAGGTTCTGATGATGTTGGAGTCACTGTCACGTGATAGGCGGTAGGGCTAGTCGTTCCATACTGTTTCTCGATTCGGGAACAATAGTGGCAGTTCTCAATACAGGGTCTCCTTGATAAAGCGTCAGCATTACCGTGAGATAACCCTTTTCGATGCTTGATCTCCATGTCATATTCCTGGAGTCGCTGTATCCATCTGGCTATCTGGCCTTCCGGATTTTTGAAGTTCAAAAGCCAAGTTAATGAGGCATGATCTGTCCGAAGCAGAAATTTTCGGCCGTAGAGGTAATGATGGAAGTGTTCTACAGCTTTCACTATGGCCAGTAACTCCTTTCTGGTGACGCAGTAATTTCGCACCGACTTTGATAAGCATTTGCTCCGGTAAGCGATGACATGTTCATTTCCGTCAATTTCTTGGGATAAAACAGCTCCGATGCCCTCGTTGCTCGCATCAGTGTCCAGGATGAAGGATTTTTCAGGCTGAGGATAGGCGAGGGTAGGCGTTGATGTTAAAGCCTCCTTCAGTCGTAGAAATGCATCTTCGCATTCTTTGGACCATTCAAACTTTTGCTTGCTCTCCGTCAGCTTATGCAAAGGTCGTGCAATGTTGGAAAAACCCTTTACAAACTTCCTGTAGTACGTGCAGAGCCCCAGGAAACTTCGCAGCTGATGGATGTCTTCGGGACGACTCCAACTCTTGACTACAGATACCTTTTCTGGTTCGGTTTGTACACCTTCAGATGAGATGATGTGACCAAGGTAGTTCACTTCCCGGCGGAACAAATTACATTTGGACGGGCTTAACTTCAGATTGGCTTCCTTAAGCTTCTGCAGCACCTTTCTAAGATTTGCCAGATGTTCTTCGAAACTGCGTCCCACGATGATGATATCGTCTAAGTAGACCAGACAGGATTCGTAGGAAAGTCCTCTTAACACTGTCTCCATAAGACGCTCGAACGTAGCTGGTGCATTGCAGAGGCCAAAGGGCATCACTTTAAACTGCCATAAGCCTTGTCCAGTTGTAAACGCTGTCTTCTCTCGGTCATCAGGGTGTATCTCAACCTGCCAGTAGCCGCTCTTCAAGTCCAGGGTCGAAAACCACTTGTGTCCGGAAAGAGTGTCCAAGGTGTCGTCTATCCGTGGAAGAGGGTAACTGTCTTTCTTGGTGATTTCATTCAGCCGTCGGTAATCGACACAAAATCTGGTGGAGCCATCTTTCTTTCGGACCAAGACGATGGGAGACGCCCAAGGACTGGATGACGGTTCGATTACATCATTCTCCTTCATCTCTTTCAGGAGGGTCTCAACCTCTTCCTTCTTGGCGAACGGTAGTCGTCTTGGATGCTGTTTAATAGGGAGGTGTTCTCCAGTGTAGATCCTATGCTGCGTTAAATTCGTCCGGCCCACATCCTCCGATGTAGATGAAAACAGATGCTTGAAGTCGTCCACCAATTGTTCCGCAGCAGTTCTTTGATCTTTCGATAATGGCGCACTCCCAATTAACTTCGATGTCAAGGACTCAGAAGACACAGTCTCGGGGGAATTGATTCTTCTAATGATGCAGTTTACTGGAGTACAGGTTGCCAACACTTCACCTTTTCGGATATTCCTTGGCCTTTCACTCACGTTGGCGACTCTCACAGGAATTACATCCTTAGAAAGGTCCACAAGCGTAGATGCTACCAGCACTCCTTTTAGGCTATTGCTTAGGTTAGGGTATTCAATGAGTCCAAATCAGAAACTATTGGTTTCTTCAATGGAGCCAGGTATTAATGATTCTGACCTTGAGGGAATCGATAAATCTGTTTGGGCTATTATTTGATGAGCGGATTTTACATCACTTTCTGCAGGGAAAACGGCAATGTCTTCTCTCATCGAGTGCAGCTCATTAGTCTTGAAGTCTAGAGTGAAGTCATATTTCTTCAAAAAGTCCAATCCGAGAATGAAGGGGTCCGTGATATTAGCGACGAATGCCGTATGATGGTAGGTGGCATTCCCAAACACTATTTCCAAGTCCACTTTACCGTCAATCTCGATTTTGTCACCTGTCACAGTCTGGAGACTTACGCGTGGCGGTGTCCACAGCAGTTTCAATCCAAATTCACGAGTCATATCTGTCCTAATGATTGTCACATTGGCTCCAGTGTCGACAATCAGTCTGCAGGGGTTCCCATTTACATGTGCGTAAATGAAAAGTCCATCACTGCCACTACTAGAAGAGGAAATCTGCAGAGCTCTGGTGGTGGTGATTTCCTTCCCTCGCGTAGCTTGGCGAGCCGCACAACTCCTTCGCAGGTGTCCTTCACTACCGCATTTCCAGCACTTCTGCTCTTGTTTCTTTTGGGCTGTTAAGCTGCTCAGATGTCTTGCCAAGTCACCGAGTTGTCTCTCAAGTTCAGCGAGGTGGGACGACCTGGAATCAGACTCATCAGCTTCCTGAGTCCGGATTAGATGGCGATCCACACGGGTTGCTTCTTGGGCGGCCTCGTATCTCATCGCATACACAACAGCAGAATTCAGGTCTTTGACATCCGCCATTTGTAGAGCTTTCTGGATTTCCGGATCTCGAACTCCGTCGATGTAGTAGTTGAGTGCCAGGTTGTCTCGAACATCCGCAGGGCAGTCGTAAAAAGCAAGATGAGACAGTCTCTCGATGTCCGCCGCAAGCTCTTGCAGGGTTTCCCCAGTTTTCTGGAAACGGGACTTCAACTGGAGTCGGCTGAAATCTTTCTGGCACATCTCACCGAAGCGAAGCTCCAACGCAGCTGTGAGGGCGGCGAAATCCAGGCGCTGGCTGTCCGGAAGGGTCTGAAGAATGTCCGCTGCGTCACCTCTCAGGGATGCTGCAAGATGGCAGGCCTTGGTAGCAGAGTCCCATCCGTTCGCTTCCGCCACTATCATGAATTGGGTCTTGTACACCTGCCACGAACTTTTCCCATCAAATGTGGCAAGTTTAATGGACGGTCGAGCAACCGATGTGGGAGCGCCAAACTGTACAGAACTGCTTTCCGCGGTCGCCAATCTCCGTTCCATGTCTTTAATTATTTCTTCCTTAAATGAAGTAAATTTCTTGTCTTCTTCTTCCAACTTATTTTCCACATTGGCGATACGCTCTTCCACAGTATCAAATTTTTCTTCCAGAGCATCAACTTTATCTCCCATGGCGGTTAGTTGATTCCCCATCATGGTTTTCATCGACGTTAGGTCACTTTTTATTTCATCTTGACTTGTAGTAATTTTGGCAGTTAAATCACTATTTAACTGTTCTTGGTTAGTCGCCAATTCATTTTTCAATTGTACTTGATTTGCAGTCAATTCATTTTTTAATTGTTCTTGATTAGCCGCCAAACTTTCGGTCAAGTCACTTTTCACAGCATTAATTGCTTCCAGAAGTTGTTTTAATTGGTCATCCATAATCACCATAAAAACAAAGTCTATAAATTCTAACAGTCCTTATGAAAAAAAAATGTCCAAAGTCACACTTACTCCAAGAAAGTCCAGAAGAAGCCCCACGTTGGGCGCCAAATTGTAACGGATTCGGTGCGACTTCCACTTTCTTGAAATGAAAACACAGTTCTTGATAAAAACACAGGAAATTTATTTACACTATGTACAGGAAAGATCGTCAACAACTGCTAAATTATTCATCAGCAATAAAGCAATTATCACACAACACCGTAAACTCAACGTTTACACACGTATTTACTTCCAAATACGAAAACAACACAGCGAAATGCCTCGCTATAAACAGAGCTAATACACACCCTCAGTTCGAAACCTCAATCGAAACTTCACTGTTTATCACGCAGGACGCTTTTATAAACATCGAAGAATTTTCCACAACATTCTTTCTGCTTCCAGAAATGCGTAGACCGTTATCTAATTTTATCAATGAAAAGAAAAGGAAATAGGGGGTCGTATACTTTAGCGGAATGAAAAGGGGTTGTATATTCATTACGGGAAACTATTTACAGGTTACGTCACTACAATAATTACTATTTACAGAATTTGTAACAATATTACTTCCTTGACAAACAATGATGTCTTGAAATGTCAAAATTTATGTAGGGTAACATCCCCAGTAATTGGCTCGGCACCAGTAATTGGCACTTCCAACAAAAATGTCCTAAAAAAAGACTTGTATCCAATTTTTTTGAAAAAGAATGCTATATACCAACTGAATGTACATTAATTTTAAAGATTATAACTTCAATTCATGTTACTAAATGACAGCAGTTCGTAGGAAAGAGAAACAATTGTGGCTTGTGTCAAATCAGCCATTTTTGTTGAAAAAGCTTTTTCTCTGGCTTAAGGGATGCATGCACATAAATCCATTTAAATCTGACTTAAAATATATTTTAAATTTTCGTTGTCAAAAGTTTTGTTTAGTTGAAAGGTGTTACTTTAATTGTGTAGAAGTATATTTTCGTCCCTATTTGGAATTTTAAAATAATGATGGGTGCCATATACTGGTGCTTCAATTTTGCTAGTCCCCAGTAATTGGCATGTGTGCCAAGTACTGGGGAAATAGCGTCATTTCCGCGATAAAGCTGAGTGAAGTGTCATTATCTTCAGTGTTTTACGTAGATTACGAATATGATAAAGCCGAAATTGAAATCGGTAGCTTTTGTACAGTAATTTTCAAAAAAAAAAAAAAAGCATCAAAATCATCAACTTTTGAAGTTGCGGCTTTTTGTCAATTGGAGTGACTTTCACCAGAAAAATATCCAAATGAAAGTTAGTCAGTAATTAATTTTATACTGGAAGCTCCGTCCTCTGCTCGATTCGCTCGCTAACCCCTGTTTGCCACCTACGGTATCTCAATGCCGCCTGCAGCGGGTGGTTTTTCAAGAGAAAGAAAACCGACTCGTTGCATTTGATAAATAAAAAAGAGGAAAACTCATGCAAAAAAGTATGCTATATGAGTTTTTAACTATACTTGGGGCAAACCTAACTTAATAGCATTCGTAAAATCAAAACTGTAAACCGAAGGATGAAACAGCATTAATTTCAATATCTTTTCCATGGAACATTCCAAATTTATGTTTTTATTTCTCTAAAATACTTTTCCAACATGAAGAAGAGTGATTTAGCATTAATTTATATAAAACTAGTGGTACCCGCACGGCTTTGCCCGTAATAGAAAAAATAAAAGGTCTTTTGGTTCGCCTGTGGGGCGAATTTTCTCTCCAATTGGCTTGTACCCATGTTACGGTTCTACGTTATGATAATTTCGTAATTTACTCGTCCATCTTATGATAATTTTGTTCTTAAAATTGGAATAGGAAAAAAACTACATCGAATTTTCGAAAAATCGCTTCGAGGTGCACACCTTCATGCTACAAACTAACTTTGTGCCAAATTTCATGAAAATCGGCCGAACGGTCTAGGCGCTATGCGCGTCACAGTGATCCTGACAGACAGAGAGACTTTCTGCTTTATTATTAGTAAAGATTACCTACTTTACACTATCATTACTCATGTTTCTTATGATGATAAAATTTGTATGTAACTTAAAAGTAAAAAATAAAGTGATTTTCCAGTTGCATTAACATGTGCCAATTACTGGATCACAAGGTGTCATACACTGGGGTATCAGGTGCCAATTACTGGTGATTTTGGTAACTTTTTATATGCATATTTTTATAAAAGTATCGATTCAAATATTTTTGATTTCAGTGAACCAAATAGATGCACAGATGTGCACTCTTTGATACAAAAATATTTGCAAGAGAGTATTTTTTTCTAAGTACTGAAAACAGAAGTAAGTTTAAGGACAAACTCTTAAAGTGCCAATTACTGGGGTCTTTACCCTAATGGCGTATGAAATAAGTAACGTCCCGTAGACTTCAAAGACTGTAGTGGCACTTGAAGTGAATGACATCTCCTAAATGTACCATTGCGTGTCAAGAGGGTCAACGTCAAGTTACCGTAATTGCAAGTGATTGCGTTAGTAAGTTGAGCGGTTAATAATCGTTTTGACGATGTGATAGTCGCTTTGCAGAAGAAAGTTTTTCATAAAAATGATGGACACACAGTATGCTAATGATATGTCCCAGTCCCATGCGTCTAAGAATAGCAGAAAAACTGAAACAAAGTCATGTAACTTATGTAGTATTTTAGTCTAACATTGAGCATTTTGTGCCAGTTTATATTTTCTCGTATATTTAACTTCAGTAAAAACTGTAGGAGTCCCAACGCCGTTTTCTGCTAGCAAGGCTACGATACCAGTTTTGCACCTTTTATTTAAAAAAAAATATGTCGGAAGCACTCCACACAGTTCGTTTCATAATCCAGTAATTTTGAGGATACTGTAAGGAAGCTACTCTCGAATGCAAACTCATAGTTGCTGAACCTCTCTTTCACCCGACTTTATAACATTCTATGCAATAAAAAAAACTAGGGAAATCATTTGGTGCTACGAAATAAAAGTGGAGAGCTTTACAACATTTAGAAATTTTATTTTTCTTATTTAAAATCGCGCCCTTTTTGTTAAAATAATTCATTTCTCACATATTTCAAAGTACCCAAAGTAGCTGCATAACTTTGAAACAGGCTGATAATTTATTTAGTGTTTTTATGAACATTATTTCTTAATATTGTATAACTCTGCAATACTTCAGGAGGTTTTTTCGTCAGTTTGATTCTAATAGATGCAATAACATAATGAACACGTGAGTGGGGGTGGGTCTAAGTTACCCTGAATGACTATTTTCAAAACATGAGTTTACAAAATATTTTGGAATTTTTCAGGCACTGTTACGACAACGTTGTTTTCTCCGCTTGGAAAAAATGCAATATTATTTTTAAAAATACAAAAAAAAAAAAAAAAAAAATTAAACTGTAGTTTCGCAGTGAGCGAAAAAAAAATCAGTATAACTTATATTCGTTATATGTATTATTAAACTTTAGTTATGTAAATTATGCATTCTGACAGTTATGTGCTTGTATTGAAGAACTAATCATTTTCTTTTCTTTTTGCAGGTACGTTCTTTACATATTATTGTGCATGAATAATTTTTCTCTCAAAGGTAAGCTTTTTTTTTTTCTTTAATGAGTCGTTTTAAAATAAAATAATTTATTGAATAAAATATGACAACGTATTAAAGTACAAATTCAAAATGAAAAACGGTTAAAAAACCAGCAAACAGCTGTTTCGGCACTCTAAAATACAAGTGCCATCATCAGTGCAATTAAAAACGAAGACAGGTTCAACCCGACTAAAACACAGTCGAGGCGAACATTGGAATGAGAGACGAGTTGTAAAAGATATGAGAGCAGTACAGGAAACGATGACGTCAAGGTTACGTCAGAACTACAGAGGACAGTTGCACTCAGGAGAAAACGTTAGAGTGCCGAAACAGCTGTTTGCTGGTTTTTTAACCGTTTTTCATTTTGAATTTGTACTTTAATACGTTGTCATATTTTATTCACTATGCAGTACAAAGTTTTCGACTACTTTTTATGTAAAATAATTTATTGTTATTTGTTGACTCTAAAATAATGAATGATTCCATCCCAAAATAAAATGTAGAATCTATTTTTTTTTCTTTTGTTGTTTATTTTTAAATGTAGTGGTAGTATTCATTGAAGTGTTCATGCGCATCTGTAGGCCTATCTCTAATGAATGAATTTATGATTGAACTTGCAGTTCAAGTCCCGCTTTTAAAATGCCTCTTTGACTATTAGCTTATACATTTTTTTTTCTTTTAGCGAATTGCTAATGTAAGGCACACGCTGTTGCAAACATTAACTGTTACAAACACACTGTTCCAAACTGTATTCAAAACAGCCAAATAGTTTCCCTTAAAAACATCTATCTCCTATACTACGCCTTCTATTGGTACATCCTCTGGTACATGTTTGTTTGAGTGCTATATATGTAACTCTTTTGAAATATATCTGCGGGTTATTCCTAATTCCCAACTTGGTCTCCAAACTCTATAGTTGGAGAGAGAAAAATTAAGACGAATGCGGCAAAAAAGAACCTTTGGAAGAATACAGACACAGCTCAAGCTTGATTTATATATCGTACATTTGTTTTATATGTGAACCTTTATTTACATTACATGCATCAATGTAATTGGCCAGTTTCTGTCATACTCTATTCAACATAGTATTATCAATGTGACAGAGCATGTGTTATTTTTGTTTGCTTTTTCTTGTAGGGATATGTAAAACACCATGTACCCTCTTTTCCGCTTGATTTAGCGTAAATTCTTGAACAGATAATGTGTAATGTGTCAACGTTGATAGCCTCTATCATATTGAGTAGTATCCAGTTGAGTTGTACTGGACTAACTGCAACAGTCCAGTGTCAGAAACTGGAGTATTGCAGTTAGTATGCATGCCTTGTGACCAGCATAGAACACCCGTAAGATATGTAAATAAAACTTTAATTATTTATATACTCTTTTAAATTATCTTTTAACCTATATCAGGCCTTTTTTTAGCTATAACAATTTAAAACCGTGGTGGAAGTTATGAATAACCCTATTTTGGCAGAATCAACAACTCGGTGGGCAAAAACTTTTAAAGATTTACAGTCCACTTTTGAGAAACCTTGCTTTTCAATAATGCAAAACACCTTGAAATACTCTTGAAATATTTCGCAAGGTTTCTTTCCACCTCCACGTAACTAAATTTCCAAAGTTTACATATTCTGAAGAGAGTGTCCAAGCAAATAAAATTTACTGCCACACCGAGAATTACATCATACTTCAAGATGAGCATCTTCCACTGTACGTCTCCCTTGTCCGTCTTACTTTGGGCAGCAATAGCACTTAAGAAATCCAGTAACTCTGGCAGCTATCTTTCTTTATTTGCTGCCCAGGACCATTAAACATCTCCTTGGACGTTAGGATACCCACGGGGCCCTCGTTATGCCGGGGCCCCTCGCTCCTGGGGTCTGCTAATCGCATTTTATGGGCAAGCTCCCTGCCAGGTTTCACCGCTGCCCAGTGGCATTCATTACCGTATCTTCCTTCCGCTTCAGTCTCAAGAAAATGTTTTTCACGCTGCGGCCTAATTTTATATTTGTCTTTGCCCGGTAGTTCGTAAACTTCGCTACTCGGGAGTGGAGTTTAAAATTTATGCCGGTATTAACACTTCCTGTCGGCATAACCCTTGTTTGTGGTTGGTCAACGTATTTCTCTTTTTGCTTTGTGATTGGTTCACATGTTGTCTTTAAGACTTGTATCTTCCTCTAAGTTACCATTCCACTATTTTCAGAATCACTAGAATTCTGTATTCTTATGTAACAATTGCTTAACGATCAGAAAATGTCAATTTACATTATCAACAAGTTTCAGCAATTTACGAATGTCAGTCTGCGGTAGTGTATTGTATTGACGTCTCCAAAAAGTCACTAAGTAACAGGTAAGTAACAGTCACAAATTGCTGCAGTGACATCACAGTGAAGTCACATGCAGGATGTCACAAAAAAGTGTCACAGCATGAATCTTGTGAGACGATTCTGTCACTTTGTGACTTAAGAATAATATGATTCGGAGAGTGACGTGACTGTAACTTCGAAGTGCCAAGTTGTACTATCAGGACTTCTATTAGTTACTATCCGAGCTATGTTAGAGACAATTTATGTTCCATCTGTTTTTTCTCCTTGACTTTAATGGCTAAAGTGCCCTTATGTAGTTTGTTTCGTTCAATTTTCGGCGCAGAACACTTTCAAGAAGCTTCCATACCAGGGGACTACTAAAAACTCAGTTTTTTAAAAACGGCTCAAAGGTACAGGCCGCTCTTCTGATGTCACATGTACATTCTTTGGACATCCTTATTATATCTCGAGCATACATTTGCATACACTCAAAAGATATGTTTAACCTCAGGGTTGTCTGAGATGGTGGGATAAATTATGACGTTGTCTCCAAAATCAAGCGTTTGGAAGCTCTTGATTGCTACGTATTTGATTATTAAATAGGAGAAAATAAGAAAGATTCCTTTCAGGAAATCTCGGATTGTTAGACAACCTGTCTCTACAATCACTTCACCCCTTAGTTTCTCAAAACATGGACTCCAATATCTGAACTATAACGTGGGGCTGTGTAGAACCGAACAAAATGCATGGCTACTGAGCTCAGACTCAATTTATTTTAAGAGGCGTGGAAAAATATGGGAATTACTGCTTCAATTGTTTTTACCTATCAGAACCTTGGCTGGTCAGCAGATTTTACGTTCTTTTTTTTTTTTTCTAAAAAAATCACGTCATTTAGCAAAGTAATTGAAGCTCTGGGCAGGTAAATGGAAGTATCTTTTTTGGTTCCCAAACTTATTTCTTTTTTAATTGTCCACGAACATTTTCTTTTTGAATAATTTTTTTAAGTTTCAATACTATTGAATGCACTTTTTTTGTTTTTTTTTTGTTTTGTTTTTTTTTTTTTTTTTGGCACTAAGCATTTTACAAACAGTAAAAAAGAGACAGAAATTGAGATTTGTTTTTTTTTCCCTTTTATTTATTTATTTTTTATTATTATTTTATTTATTTATTTAGTTTTCTCATCACATTTATGTAAATATTTTTATTTCTGTATTTATAATGCGTTTTTATTTATTTATTCTCTTTTTGAACCAAACTATTTTCTTCTGTATGTATCAAAATTGAAAGTTACCCATGTAGGTTGTTAGTAAATGTTCATACTTCATCCCACAATTTGTCAAATTTAACGTTGTTGAATATGCACAAAGGGATGGCTTATTCAATTTAAAAAAAGATATCTTTTTTGTGTTTTGGCATCTACATTACTTTGATTTTGCTGTACAAACTGGCTTATTTGGTTTCCACTTTAAATAAAGTATTTTTCAACTCATCAAATTTCAATATTTTATTGATATTTGTAAAGAAACGAAAACGCGTTTCTTCAAAAAAATATCGTTAAACATTGTTTTTATAGGTACTGCTATTGATTTCCCCACTGCAGTACGGAACAGCTGTTCGTTTGTTTTAAATTTGTTCTTTCTTAACGTTATCTCATCATTTTTGTTTACGTTTAAAGTTCGATGAGAATGTCTTAGTTTTTCTTGGCAAGTCGTCAGTTAAAACAATATTCGAGACTCTGACACCAACTCTCACCACCAAAAACAAGGATTGTTGATTGCGGATTTCTCGTGTAAATAGGATCTTAAGCTTATTGAAAGTTTAACGGGATTGGCTACGTAAGAAAAAACTGAAATGGATGAAAAACAAAAGTGAACAAAACCTTCTTCATACCCTTTTTGAATGGGTTTACTGTACATTGGAAGGAACGGACAGACGATAGCCTAAAAGACCCCAATTCAGAAAGGAAAGAAAAAAAAAACGATATAAATGGATTTCGATATGAGATAGCGGGCTTAAATTGAAATGAATGACCATTGGATTCTTACCCTGCAAACGATACCAGAGACTCGCTAGAATAGTGATTGTTCGAAAGGGTGGGCCAGAGATAGATGAACTTTCCCGGGGGACGAATTCGAAACCGCTTAAAAACTCCATGCCATTCGAATGGAATTTGTCTTATTTCAGTTTGATCGCTCAATAAAAAAAGTTCTTTTTTTCCCTCTATTCCGGCTGCACTTTTTAAAATTTTAATCGTTCTTTGTTCTTGCATTGACGACTTTAAGAACTCCTTTATTCGATAACAATGGAATAAAGGATAGTCAACGAACTAAGAAAGAGGAGTAATCGATTCAATTGCACTCAAGATTGAGGGCTTGGTTTCAGGCTTTTTTTTTAAGTAGGAAATTAATCAGATCTGAAGTGTTCACGAATCTTAATACCAGGTTAAATTGAGTTGCATTTTTTAACTGAATTTTTATTTGTCTTTAAATCGGATTTTTAAAAAAAAACGTGAATTATTTGAAATGCAATGAAGTTTTGGGTCATCGGTTATTTTTTCTCTGAAATCTTCATCAATTTTATCTTTGTTATTCAATTAATTATTGGGAAACAATAATGATGTTTAAGAAAGTCTTCAATAATCATTTGATAGTGTCATACTGAAATTGAGTAATATTGGTGTTCATATTATTCGTAATTAAATGCCTTCATGTCTTTTTTTGTTAAAGTTTATTTAGTAATCTGTTTCAGATTTAATTTTATACCATAATAAATCAATGAATTATGTAGTATATTACCCCTCTTGGAATGAGCAGAATATCGATCTTAAAATTAACAATTTTTTTACCAATGTTTTCCAATAGCTCAAGTACTCTATTAAAACCTTAGTTTTTTCACCTGGAATGTTTTAATATTAGTTCTTGAATTACATAATAAAAATAGATAAATATGTTTAACTTAATTTAAATATTTATTTATTTATTTATTTTTCTGATGAAGAATTTCTATGATCACTTATAAAATTCACTCATTTTGTCAAAAAAAAAAAAACCTGAACAATGCTTTAAAAAAAAAAAAAACTGCTTTAAAAATAAAAAAATAAAAAAATAAAAAAAAAAAAAAAAACTTGTCAAGTAAGGGCGCCCATACGCAAAATTTTGAGAGGGGCTCAAAATTTTTCCCCATGGTTTAGCAGAATATTTTCCCCATGGAAACCGATGTCAGTACAGAGTAGAGACATTAAAATTTGACATTTTTAATAACTTATTCATTAATGGCTGGAAAAGAAATTTTTATTCATTTTTGCAAAGAAAAAAGCACTAAAAGCAAGGAAGTTCTCATTTCTAAGGGAGCTTGAGTCCCCCTTGCCCTTATATATGGGCGAACTTGTAATATTCAATTACACTATTCGAAGGAAGGAATCCGCCCTTATCCCATGCTAAATAAGAAGCTACTCGTATGTAAGTAAAGCAGAAGGCCAACAGTTTTTCTTAACGCGTGGGGAAAAGCTTATAGTTTGTACAGTATGTAAGTTGAAATAGATGGTTTACAACGAACACCTTTTTCAATGCCAAGAAGTGTGAGCTGTTAGACGAAAAGTCATTCCACGGATGACTTTCCATCTTAAAGCTCAGACTTCTTTGCACCGAAAAAAGTGTTCCTTGTAATATCGAAACACGTGTCTGCAATAATTTCCAATTTTTGTGTATCAAAACGTTGATAATTCGTTCATTTAATGTTGGATATTGATAAACAAGTTAAAATATCTTAACCTCAAATCGACAAACCCCTCCCCCAAAGCTCACAATAAAATTCTTAAATCACCCAGACTGGAAACTACAACAATACGAACGGACAAGAAAAACTCGATTGGAAGATTAGGAACCGAAACGAAATTAATGGCCTCCGTATGAAGGTATCAGCCTCAAATTGAAATGTATGACCTTCTCCCCCCTCTTTGCTGGCTTTTCTAGAGGTACATTGACAGGGGGAGGGGGGAGTTAGTGGAAATTGGAAGAAGTTTGCCCTCTGTTGGATGTAATTTTCCCTTGGGATGCGAACGCGATCCCAACTGAAAACATGGACTAGTTTTAACAGAATCCGTGTTTTCTTTCCGGCCGTTGCTTAGTAAAAGAATTTTCTTGTCGATATTCCCTGTAATTTGGCTTTCGGATCGTGATCTATTCCTTTTTTCCCCCCGAAATTGTTTTTCTCTTTCAGAGTTTTTCTAATTGTTCTTCTGCTACTGGTTCAGTTATTATTTGAGTGAATATATACTATTTAAATTCTAATGGTGCATGGAAAATTTTTAGGTAAAATTATAATTGTATTATTGTTATCGTGCGCTTAATTATAGATGTATATTCCTCTGGCTTGCCTTTTTTTTTTTTTTTTTTCTTACACAAACACGTTCAATGTTCTTTTTTATATAACTTGACACAATGTTTTTTTACCGTAATCATACACCAAACATGCAAATTTCTCAGCCATTCCATTCGTAGAAACAAGAAATCCAACGAGTAGAGACCTATCGCAATTAGTGATTGGGAAAAACATAATTTGAATTCAAGACTTGAAAATTCAAATGAATGCTGGATACTAGATGTTTTTTTTTTTTTTTTTTTTTTTTTTTTGACTTGTTAGCAATAAGTATGTGACAACTCTAAATGTTTGTATTATTTAAGAACATTGCATCATCTCATGTTCCGGAGAGTTAACTTTGATCTGCTATTAGTTCTCAACTTTCGTGTGACATTAAACCCATTCATCTTCCTGCAGTTATCCTTACAGACTGTTAATTTTTGTTGTTCTAAACCGTAATGACTTTGACTTTTGTGATTTAAGAAAAATGCTAGCAATTAAAATTTCACTCTTTCCTCTACATTTGAAAATTTTTCAAGAACTCTTTACTTCATTTTAAGAAAATCAAAAAAATTCCTTTGCAAGTCGACTTTTAAGTCTGCAAGCGTACTTTCTAATTTGGCGCTCGGTCCTGAAACCCTCTTTCATCATTAGTATAACATTCCTGCTTTGCTTTCAAAGTCATATCGGCCATATTACATCCGGGGGAGAAAGAATCTCCGGTTAATTACGGGCAACATAGCCTCAGAAGAATAAATTAGTCCTCTTCTTTACTTGGGAATAAACTATGAATATTTAAGCCTCCCTAAAACAAGTCAGTGTTGTTGTTTTGATCATTTATTTTTTTGCATAACTTCAACCGCGTGAAGTAATCAAACATTCATAATCCCCTCTTGCCGCCAAACTAATTGAAATCTCTGTGCTCGAGGAACCGTGATTTAATTCGTTGTTGCTTCCCATCTGTCTCAAGAAATTTCATTACTGGTAGAAAGAATTCGCGTCTATTCCCTACTTTTTTTTGTGTGTTTCCCCATTCTGTTGAGTCACTCATTTATTTTTTTTTCCCTATCCTTTCTCTGTCTTCATGCTCGCTTGCGAACAATTATTTTAATTGCAAAAATAATGTCGCGGCGTATGGTAAGTTTTTCTCTAATTTTAAATTTCAGATGTTATGCGTCGGATTTCTTTGAATTTCGATTACGAGATTCTTTCAGGGGGAAGTTATTTTTCTTTGTTTTTATTTATTTATTGTTTTAAATATTTGTCTTTGTGTTGCACATTTTCTTTTTAAAACAAAAAGAGGCAGATTTCTTAAGGAGTTTTTCCTTCAGTTATTTTGTTTAATGACTTCAGAAACTTTTGTGTTTTGTTTTTATTAATCGTATTTATTCTCTCTCCAATTTTTAAAGTGTTTGATTGTATGGAAACGCAGGTAATTTTAAATCAATTAAATATCTCCTTTTTTTTTTTTTCTTTGCCGCGTGCTACCTATGGGTGGAAGATCGAATATTTTTGCTGCTGAAGTTCTCAAGCCTCGAAACTAATTGGGCATACCACGAATCTCTACCTACATCAACTTCTATGAAACAACGCTTTCAATTTACCCCTAGGGTAAATGAAAACACGTTGAAGTAAATGGAAACAGGATTACTTTAAAGTTGCCATAAAGTTTTTTTTTTTTTTTTTTTTTTTTTTTTTTTTTTTTTTTTTTTTTTGTGCATGGTTTCTCCTTGAGAGTAGTTTTGGGTGCAATGCACAAATTGTTATTCCTCTATTTTTCCCTAATATATATTGACCTATGTTTGTGGCTCAGCGAACAGGGGGTTTGGGGGTAAAAACACCCCCCAAAGACATTGGTTTTAACATTAATGCGAATTCTAGTACGGTAGTTTATACGTATAAAAGGACTGTTTTGATCAAGAACATCCAGAAGGTATTTTTGATCAAGAAAAAAAACCTCTCCAGAAAGTATTTCAGGCTGCAGAGCTTCAAATTCGCATAATTCCTCCCTAACTTTTTTTCTTTTTTACATAAATATTTCTGACATTAAAAAGTTCAGAATGGAAAAATATTGCGACAAAACATTTGCGCCGAAATGGACTGAGCCCAATCGGCCAGCTCCGAAGTTTACCGAAGCCAAACTGGCTTCGTCGGAACGGTTGTGCCGAATCATACCAAACCTTTGTCGTTTTGGACTTGGAGTCTATACTGTCGTGGGTAGGGAAAGAGCAGTATCTGAAAATTTTTCTTTTTTTATTTTACATTTTTGTCACCTATTGTACTTTAGCTTTATTGTACAAACTTGCACATTTGTTTTCGCTGAAAAAATAATCGAAAAAACCGTCTAATTCCAACATTTCCCTATTGTTAGTATTGAATCCAAAGCGCGTTTCTCCAAATATCTCAAAATTGGGGCTAACTTAACCTGCCAGTTTCGTAATGCTGTGATCAGGATCTACGTAGCCTTCATGATGCTGCCAGGTTAGGTGTGCCCCAACTATAGACTGCAAAGCTAAATCAGCGTTTGATTTGAAAATTAACTACAATTTTCAGACTTTTTTAAAAACATGAAATATTTATCATTTTTGCAGTGGAATAAGATTTTAGTTCAAGAATGTGATCCGTTTTGTTTATGTGTGTTATAGGGGAGACTAGGGATACTTGATCCCCACTTTAGATTTCAATTTTTTTCTCTGCTGCAAATTATCAGGGTTTTTTTTTTTTTTTTTTTTTTTTTTAAGTACGTGACAAAGGTAATTTTTTCCTCTATCTGACAGTATTTTGTTTAGTTGAAATTAAAAAAATAGTTTTGATAAAAAAAAATTTTTCAAAAATTTCATAAAATGATCATGTATCCCCCACATCAAGGGATACATGATCCCTTTCTGGGGGATACTTGATCCTACTGAGAAAATACATAAACTTTTCATTAGATCGGCAATTTATTTATGGATTTTAGTTTTATATATAATGTTTCTAAAAAATAACACCATTTCTAATTTTCTTTATTAGATTATAATAATGTGAACGCAAAATAACATAGTTTCAAATTTCACTAGACATTTGTAATAAAAAAAATGTACACAACTTTCATGAACTTATGATGCTTTTGATCAGTTACTTATTATCCAATACAGTTGTGAACAATACTATATTTTATAAATAAAACTAACAATTTTTTTTAAGTAGCGTACTGAAGCTAAAATTACAATAAATAAAAAAATAGGATGACAAGCACCAAAATCATCTTATTTGCTTCTTGTCTTGCAATAATATAATTAAGAGTTTCATCAATTGAATTAATTTTAAAAAGAGGGAAGAAAAATGTAAGTATCAGTGTACTTATAAAAAAGAAAGCCTAGCTTATGTTTTCAAAACCTGAAAAGTCAAATGCAAACAATTCGTTTGTTGTAGTTCTTGAAGTTCCGCTCAACTCAACTGTACGTGTGCAGCTTAACTCATTTTGTCAATTTTTCAGGAAAAATAGATTGATTAAGCATATTACCTTTTCGCTTCAGAAAACTTATTTCAAACTCTTGAAATCCAACTTTGCATTCTATCCACTAATGGGTCTACATAATGGGAAACTCACTTTTTTGTTGTAAATCTTACTGTAGCAAAATCATTTTTGTTCATTCAAACAGGGATTTGACATCTATTTCAACTTGTTCAAGCTCATTTGGCTGATCAGAACATAATTCATCAGTAGAGTTAGTTTATGTTTAGATGTTTGAGGTGTTATGTATGTTGCAAGTGCGAACTGATGTTTCAATTGTTTAGCATATTTACAGTAGTGATTGTTTAAATCTATCACCCAAACTATGATAAATTTTATTTTGTTAACATGGTTTTGAATGTTTAAAGTTAATGTCAACTAAGTAAACAACATTTATATTGTTTTCATTGTGCTTATACTGTCATGTGGATACTTGATCCCTGGGATCATGTATCCCTCTAAACGAAGGGATCAAGTATCCCTAATATACGATTTTTACAAACATACTTGTTCTATTATTAACAATCAGTGTCAATTTACTTAAAATATGTTTCAATTATTAAAGAATGTTTTAATCTTACACTTCG
The DNA here is from genome assembly GCF_026930045.1 of Uloborus diversus. Classification (NCBI taxonomy): domain Eukaryota; kingdom Metazoa; phylum Arthropoda; class Arachnida; order Araneae; family Uloboridae; genus Uloborus; species Uloborus diversus. The sequence goes on from NC_072737.1 coordinate 56,017,483, forward strand.
GATTTTTTTTTTTTAAAGTTGTATTTAACGGATAATGTAAACTTCGGAATGCTTTCCTAAAAAAAGTTTCCCTTGACGCATTCAGACGATCATTTCTTGAGCTAAAACGAAACGGCTGAAAAAAACAAAATTTTGCCAGTTTTTATGTACAAGTAGGGTAACACCCCCAGTAATTGGCAGGTCACTAGTAATTGGCACTTCCAACAAAAATGTCATAAAATAAGATTCATATCATATCTTTTTAAAGTAGAAGGCTATGTATCAACTGAATGTACTGTTACAAATTCTGTAAATAGTAATTATTGTAGGAACGTAACCTGTAAATAGTTTCCCGTAATGAATATACAACCCCTTTTTCATTCGGCTAAAGTATACGACCCCCATTTTCTTTCTTTTCATTGATAACGGTCTACTACTTTACAGAAGCGTGTGGAATATTTGAGAAATTTCTTTTCGGTGTATTTAAGCCGTTAGCGATGGATAAACAGTTTAGTTTTGATTGATATTTCGAACTGAGAGCATTTTGCTCTGTTTATAGCGAGGCATTTCGCTGTGTTGTTTTCGTATTTGGAAGTAAATACGTGTGTAAACGTTGAGTTTACGGTGTTGTGTGATAATTGCTTAATTGCTGATGAATAATTTAGCAGTTGTTGAAGATCTTTCCTGTACATAGTGTAAATAAATTTCCTGTGTTTTTATCAAGAACTGTGTTTTCATTTCAAGAAAGCGGAAGTCGCACCGAATCCGTTACAATTGGCGCCCAACGTGGGGCTTCTTCTGGACTTTCTTGGAGTAAGTGTGACTTTGGACATTTTTTTTTCATAAAGACTTTTTGAATTTGGACTTTATTTTTATGGTGATTACTCGCGCAATGGATGAACAATTAAAACAACTTCTTGACGCAATCAACTCTGTAAAAAATGATATGGCGACTAACCAAGAACAGTTAAATAGTGATTTAACTGCTAAAATTACTACAAGTCAAAATGAAATAAAAAGTGACCTAACGTCGATGAAAACCATGATGGAGAATCAACTAACCGCCATGGGAGATAAAGTTGATGCTCTGGAAGAAAAATTTGATACTGTGGAAGAGCGTATCGCCAATGTGGAAAATAAGTTGGAAGAAGAAGACAAGAAATTTACTTCATTTAAGGAAGAAATAATTAAAGACATGGAACGGAGATTGGCGACCGCGGAAAGCAGTTCTGTACAGTTTGGCGCTCCCACATCTGTTGCTCGACCGTCCATTAAACTGGCCACATTTGATGGAAAAAGTTCGTGGCAGGTGTACAAGACCCAATTCATGATAGTGGCGGAAGCGAACGGATGGGACTCTGCTACCAAGGGCTGCCATCTTGCAGCATCCCTGAGAGGTGACGCAGCGGACATTCTCCAGACCCTTCCGGACAGCCAGCGCCTGGATTTCGCCGCCCTCACAGCTGCGTTGGAGCTTCGCTTCGGTGAGAAGTGCCAGAAAGATTTCAGCCGACTCCAGTTGAAGTCCCGTTTCCAGAAAACTGGGGAAACCCTGCAAGAGCTTGCGGCGGACATCGAGAGACTGTCTCATCTTGCTTTTTACGACTGCCCTGCGGATGTTCGAGACAACCTGGCACTCAACTACTACATCGACGGGGTTCGAGATCCGGAAATCCAGAAAGCTCTACGGATGGCGGATGTCAAAGACCTGAATTCTGCCGTTGTGTATGCGATGAGATACGAGGCCGCCCAAGAAGCAACCCGTGTGGATCGCCATCTAATCCGGACTCAGGAAGCTGATGAGTCTGATTCCAGGTCGTCCCACCTCGCTGAACTTGAGAGACAACTCGGTGACTTGACAAGACATTTGAGCAGCATAACAGCCCAAAAGAAACAAGAGCAGAAGTGCTGGAAATGCGGTAGTGAAGGACACCTGCGAAGGAGTTGTCCGGCTCGCCAAGCTACGCGAGGGAAGGAAATCACCACCACTAGAGCTCTGCAGATTTCCTCTTCTAGTAGTGGCAGTGATGGACTTTTCATTTACGCACATGTAAATGGGAACCCCTGCAGACTGATTGTTGACACTGGAGCCAATGTGACAATCATTAGGACAGATGTGGCTCGTGAATTTGGATTGAAACTGCTGTGGACATCGCCACGCGTAAGTCTCCAGACTGTGACAGGTGACAAAATTGAGATTGACGGTAAAGTGGACTTGGAAATAGTGTTTGGGAATGCCACCTACCATCATACGGCATTCGTCGCTAATATCACGGACCCCTTCATTCTCGGATTGGACTTTTTGAAGAAATATGACTTCACTCTCGACTTCAAGACTAATGAGCTGCACTCGATGAGAGAAGACATAGCCGTTTTCCCTGCAGAAAGTGATGTAAAATCCGCTCATCAAATAATAGCTCAAACAGATTTATCGATTCCCTCAAGGTCAGAATCATTAATACCTGGCTCCCTTGAAGAAAGCAATAGTTTTCGATTTGGACTCATTGAATACCCTAACCTAAGCAATAACCTAAAAGGAGTGCTGGTAGCATCTACGCTTGTAGACCTTTCTAAGGATGTAATTCCTGTGAGAGTCGCCAACGTGAGTGAAAGGCCAAGGAATATCCGGAAAGGTGAAGTGTTAGCAACTTGTACTCCAGTAAACTGCATCATTAGAAGAATCAATTCCCACGAGACTGTGTCTTCTGAGTCCTTGACATCGAAGTTAATTGGGAGTGCACCCTTATCGAAAGATCAAAGAACTGCTGCGGAACAATTGGTGGATGACTTCAAGCATCTGTTTTCATCTACATCGGAGGATGTTGGCCGTACGAATTTAACGCAGCATAGGATCTACACTGGAGAACACCCCCCTATTAAACAGCATCCAAGACGACTACCGTTCGCCAAGAAAGAAGAGGTTGAGACCCTCCTGAAAGAGATGAAGGAGAATGATGTAATCGAACCTTTATCCAGTCCTTGGGCCTCTCCCATCGTCTTGGTCCGAAAGAAAGACGGCTCCACCAGATTTTGTGTCGATTACCGACGGCTGAATGAAATCACCAAGAAAGACAGCTACCCTCTTCCACGGATAGACGACACCTTGGACACTCTTTCCGGACACAAGTGGTTTTCGACCCTGGACTTGAAGAGCGGCTACTGGCAGGTTGAAATACACCCTGACGACCGAGAGAAGACAGCGTTTACAACTGGACAAGGCTTGTGGCAGTTTAAAGTGATGCCCTTCGGCCTCTGCAATGCACCAGCTACGTTCGAGCGTCTGATGGAGACAGTGTTAAGAGGACTTTCCTACGAATCCTGTCTGGTCTATTTAGACGATATCATCATCGTGGGACGCAGTTTCGAAGAACAACTGGCAAATCTTAGGAAGGTGCTGAAAAAGCTTAAGGAAGCCAATCTGAAGTTAAGCCCGTCCAAATGTAATTTGTTCCGCCGGGAAGTGAACTACCTTGGTCACATCATCTCTTCTGAGGGTGTACAAACCGATCCGGAAAAGGTATCCGCGGTCAAGAGTTGGAGTCGTCCCGAAAACATCCATCAGCTGCGAAGTTTCCTGGGGCTCTGCACGTACTACAGGAAGTTTGTGAAGGGTTTTTCCAACATTGCACGACCTTTGCATAAGCTGACGGAGAGCAAGCAAAAGTTTGAATGGTCCAAAGAATGCGAAGATGCATTTCTACGACTGAAGGAGGCTTTAACATCAACGCCTATCCTCGCCTATCCTCAGCCTGAAAAATCCTTCATCCTGGACACTGATGCGAGCAACGAGGGCATCGGAGCTGTTTTATCCCAAGAAATTGACGGAAATGAACATGTCATCGCTTACTGGAGCAAATGCTTATCAAAGTCGGAGCGAAATTACTGCGTCACCAGAAAGGAGTTACTGGCCATAGTGAAAGCTGTAGAACACTTCCATCATTACCTCTACGGCCGAAAATTTCTGCTTCGGACAGATCATGCCTCGTTAACTTGGCTTTTGAACTTCAAAAATCCGGAAGGTCAGATAGCCAGATGGATACAGCGGCTCCAGGAATATGACATGGAGATCAAGCATCGAAAAGGGTTATCTCACGGTAATGCTGACGCTTTATCAAGGAGACCCTGTCCTGAGAACTGCCACTATTGTTCCCGAATCGAGAAACAGTATGGAACGACTTGCCCTACCGCCTATCAGGTGACAGTGACTCCAATATCATCAGAACCTGATCCATGGAGTGACGACCAAGTTCGAAAAGATCAACTTGAAGACCCCGACATAAAACCAATTTTGGAGTTCATGGAAAGTGACAGTCGGCGACCTAGCTGGCAGGACGTTTCCATCTTCAGTCCTGCAACGAAAAGATACTGGGCTCTATGGAACTCGCTCCATTTACGGAACGGCGTGCTACACCGAAAATGGGAATCTGACGACGGCAAAACATCTAGGTGGCAGTTACCACTTCCCCGATCAAGGATTTCAGATGTTCTGAAAGAAATACATAGTAGTGCGACTGGAGGACATTTTGGTGTCTTGAAAACCCTCAATAAAGTTCGGGAGCGCTTCTTCTGGAGCAAGGCGAAGGATGACGTGGAGAAGTGGTGCCATTCTTGTGACGCCTGTGCTGCTCGTAAAGGACCGAAGAAGAGAAGCAGAGGGAAGCTACATCTGTACAACGTTGGAGCTCCTTTCGAACGAATTGGGATCGACATCCTGGGTCCTCTACCAAGAACTGCTGATGGGAACAAATACATTCTTGTTTCCATCGACTACTTCACCAAATGGCCGGAAACATATCCCATTCCAGATCAAGAGGCTACCACCGTAGCAGAGACTCTAGTCCAACATTGGATCTCGAGATACGGAACACCTTTGCAGATTCATTCCGATCAAGGGAGGAATTTCATCTCTGCTGTGTTTAAGGGCCTATGTCAAATTCTCGGAATTGAGAAAACTAGGACAACACCACTACACCCACAATCGGACGGCATGGTGGAGAGATTTAACCGCACAATCCTGAATAATCTCTCGCTTATGGTATCCAGAAATCAACAGGATTGGGACAAGAAGCTACCTTTGTTCCTGCTGGCCTACCGCAGTGCTGTCCACGAGACAACTGGATTTGCCCCATCTCAGATGCTCTTCGGACGAGAGCTTCGGCTACCTTGTGATCTCGTCTTCGGTCGTCCTCCAGATGCGCCTTCATCGCCTGAGGAGTACATCCAGGATCTCCAGGCCCGGTTGGAAGACGTTCATAACTTCGCACGAGAGCGAATCAACATCGCGGCGGAGAAGATGAAGACCAGATACGACACAAGGTCTACTGGACATGAATTCAACGAAGGCGACAAGGTTTGGTTATGGAATCCCATCCGACGGAAAGGTCTGTCACCCAAATTGCAGTCGCATTGGGATGGACCCTACAAAGTCCTTAACCGACTAAATGACGTCGTAGTGAGGATCCAAAAATCACCTAATGCAAAACCCAGGGTTGTACATTATGATCGGTTAGCCCCATACTATGGCCATAGTTCATGAGTATTACGTAAACAACCATGGTTGATAACATAAAAGTTGTAGATAATTTTTGCTTTTAATGTTTAGTAATATTTCTTGTTATTATTGTGTTTTCTGTATCCGTTAGTTATTAATTAAAGTGTATATTTGTAAACTTGTGATAGAAGTTTGGCACCCTTTCTGGGGATTGTACTGCCCGGGACGTGCAGTCCTTAGGAAGGGGGCAATGTTACAAATTCTGTAAATAGTAATTATTGTAGGGACGTAACCTGTAAATAGTTTCCCGTAATGAATATACAACCCCTTTTTCATTCGGCTAAAGTATACGACCCCCATTTTCTTTCTTTTCATTGATAACGGTCTACTACTTTACAGAAGCGTGTGGAATATTTGAGAAATTTCTTTTCGGTGTATTTAAGCCGTTAGCGATGGATAAACAGTTTAGTTTTGATTGATATTTCGAACTGAGAGCATTTTGCTCTGTTTATAGCGAGGCATTTCGCTGTGTTGTTTTCGTATTTGGAAGTAAATACGTGTGTAAACGTTGAGTTTACGGTGTTGTGTGATAATTGCTTAATTGCTGATGAATAATTTAGCAGTTGTTGAAGATGTTTCCTGTACATAGTGTAAATAAATTTCCTGTGTTTTTATCAAGAACTGTGTTTTCATTTCAAGAAAGCGGAAGTCGCACCGAATCCGTTACAGTACATTTACTTTAAAGATTATAACTTCAACTAGCAAAAATACCCGGCGTTGCCTGGGTCAGTAATAATTATTAGAAAAAATCGTTACTTGCTTTTGTTTTCTGTTTTAAGTGAAAGAATTTAAAACACATCTTTTTGACGTGATTAAAAATCGAGTTTCTTCCTTACCCATAAAACTAAAATAGCAATAAGTATAAAGAACAAAGTAGTATTGATTTAGAAACGAAAGCACTATATTTAAGCATATACAAATTTAAAAAACATGAAATTAATCTTCTCATGTTTAAAAAGATTAATCTGTTGATACTTTTTTTTTTAACATGGAGTCTAAAACCTTCTCTGTATGGCTAATGAAGTACGAAGTAATTAAAAAAAAGTATCTGCGCTCGTAATCCCCTTATACTTGCTTTAGTTATTTCGGGAAATTTCAATCATTGTGGCTCTTGGTGCGATTTAACCGAATTTGCGAAAGTCGTTTCGGGGTACCTTCGATGATGCTCCCCCATTCTTTCCTTACTTTGTAAAACGATATGATATTAATTTTCGTTACACAGTTATCGTCGCCAGATGCTGAGATATTTTTGGTCACCATAAAATGGCGCTAAACATTTTCATCCGAAATGTTACCAAATTAAGTAACAAAATTTGGTGATTGTTTGAAATTGTGCAAAAAGGAAAATTAATGGAAGTTTTTGTACTGTTTATGGATTTGCCTAATTTAGATGCTGGATTATTTCACACAGTAAAAGAAGTCTTTTGAAAATTCTTTGATTGTCGATATTTTGTTTACATGGTGAAAGCTGAGAAACATTATGACGTAGTCTTCGGCTTCAAAAACAGCAACGTTGAAAAAACTGCCAAATGCATCAGCTACGGAAATCTTTCTGCATAAATTTTGGCGATCTGCTGGTTGTTTGGATAATGAGTAAGTGTTCAATCAGCATAAATAATAATAAAACCATTAATTACATTAAAGTTCCGTTTAAATGGAAAATCATCAGCCAAATCATGTATTATTTGCCAATCTTGTGCAAAAATCTTACTTCAAGATTTGACTTGAGAAAAGCCTTGAACAATCACGAAAAGCAAAGAAAGTCAACAAAACAACAATTGTCGCTATCGACAGGGAGTTGAGATGATACACTAAATACTGTATTGAGTTGAGGAAAGCCTTCGAACATGGATCTAAAAAGCTCATAACTCGTTTTTTATTCTACTTAGAAATTTCGAACAGGTGCCATCTTCAGCAGAAAAATCAGAGCTTTCGATGGACATATAATGTAAATATGTGCAAGTATTTTTTCATCCCAATATTAGAGAATTTATACAAAAATTGTGTTTTATTGCCCCTAAGGGGGTTTTGCCCCCCATAACGGGACGAAAACTACCCTATGTGTTATTCTGATGCATAAGCTATATTATTGTAAAGTTTCATCAAAATCCGTTCAGTAGTTTTTGCGTAAAAGAGTAACAAACATCCATACATCCATACAGACAAACTTTCGCATATATAATATTAGTAAGATGTATGTTACTAAATGGTAGCAGTGCATAGGAAAGAGAAACAATTGTGGCTTGTGTCGAATCAGCCATTTTTGTTGCAAAAGCTTCTTCTCTGGCTTAAGGGAAGCATGCGCATCAATCCATTAAAATCTGAATTTAAAATTTATTTTAAATTTTGGTTGTCAAAAGTTTTGTTTAGTTGAAAGGTGTTACTTTGAGTTGGTAGAAGTAAATTTTTGTCTCTTTTTTGGTTTTTTGAAGAAATAATGGATGCCATTATTTAGTGGTGCTTTAGTTTTGCTAGTCCCCAGTAATTGGCACATTGCTTATAGTCTCTAATGTGTCGTTCAATGTGTCACTAGTGTGATTTCTGATACTTTTGTAGCAACAATATTATATGGCTTCTACTATTGATTTGAATCCCCGGAATCTACTGTTAAATTTTAAAAAAAAAACAGTAAAAAACAAATATGTTTGGCCTACGCAGTCGGATATTGCAACTGTAGAGAACTAGTATTCCATTTTTTATGGTCCCATTGAATCACCCGGTTAATGCTCCTTTTTATCTGAAAACGGCTATAATTCGTATAATCAAAACTGCATGCCGACTGATGAAACAGCAATATTCCCGATATATTTTCCCATGTAACATTCCAAATTTTTATTTCTCTAAAATACGTTTTTAATGTCAAAATGTACGATTTACCATTAATTGATGCAAAATTACTCACTATAAATTAACATTAATTGTGTTAATTTAAAGTTTCTTATGATAACATTACCACTATAAATGTTTCTTTTGATGATGAAATTTGTATGTCATCAAAAAGTGAAAAATAAAGTGATTTTCCAGTTTTATTAACATGTGCAGTGTATCACAAGGTGTCATACACTGGGGTATCAGATGCCAATTACTGGTGATTTCGGTAACTTTTTATGCACAAATTTTTATAAAAAATACCTATTCAAATATTTTTGCTTTTAGTGACATGAATAGATGCACAGATGTGCATTCTTTGATACAAAAATATTTAGAAGTAAATATTTCTTTTCTAAGAATGAAAACAGAGGTAAGTTAAGAGCAAACTCTTAAAGTGCCAAGTACTGGGGCTGTTACCCTATAACTTTAATAAATTGTCAGGTTTCAAATCTCTACTTAATGATTTTGGTACATTTTTGGTTATGAGTTCATGTAATCCCCTGGGGATCAAGTATCCCCAGTCTCCCCTATTATATGTGTGTTGTTTTAATAAATGAATAATTATTTTTTCACATTTCAACAGCAAGTTGATATTTTATCAGAACCGTTTGCCTTCGTCAAGTATTCGCTACTGCGTGTTTCTGAAATTAATTTCTGGAGATATTCTCCTCTACAACAACAAAGGCTTACCGCCTTTTGTCGCAGTAGATATTGCAAGAGATCATGCACTCCCCGCCTTATGTCAACAGGGAAAGCGATATTATCTTTTCATTAAAGGAGAAACAAAAACAGCCATTGGCAGAGTTTTGTTGCAACATTATATGAGGGAGATTGTCAGTGGCGTAGCTAGACCCGACTTTCGGGGGGGGGGGTAACTTCTTTTATATATATATATATATATATATATATATATATATATATATATATATATATATATATATATATATATATATATATATAATTAAGCATTCTGTTTGCTTAATTTTATATTTACTTGGCTTTTTAGTTTTGCTGCGATGCGCATCTATGGGCTCTTGGTGTGGTCTTTTCAATATTTTTCACTTTTATTATTATTTTATATATATATATATATATATATATATATAATGGCTTGGAATTTTTTCCTTTTCTTCTTTTTTTTTCTTTCTCTTCTCTCTTCTTTTTCTCTTTTTATGAGACTAACTTTTCGGGGGGGGGGGTTTGTCCCCAAAACCCCCCCTTAGCTACGCCCCTGGAGATTGTTTTAGTTCAGCGTTTTTAGCAAATTTTCAAGTGTTAATAAGGAGTGATTGTTGCCGCTACACTAACACAGTCATGATTTTTAATTCAATGTTTTCTTTGCTATATAAAACATTCTATTATTATTATTATTGTCACGTAGATATGCCCTTGATATTCGTAACGGTTTTTTTTTTAATTTAAGCAATCAAGAGACAAGAGTACTAATTGATATCACATTACCCCGTGGTCGTGATTTTTTTTTTATTTTAAAAAAAAATCCGAAAAAAAATCGGATTTTTTTTAAATTTAAATCGGATTTTTTTTATTTAAATCAGATTTTTTAGATTTTTTAAAGTCTTCAAAAATTTGTAAATATTAATTACTTTTACATTTATAAAAAATAATACAGTTCACACAATAGATAAAAAAGCAACTTTTTACCTATTTTCATTTCATAGTAGTGTAGCTATTTTTTGATAATACGTATAAGTAGAACAGCTTTAATACAAATGCATGATTCAAATTAAGTTTAACACTTACCCCCCACCCCCAGCAAGAACCACAAATCCTTCAAGTATAATTCTAGGAAACACTGGTACCTCTATTTCCTAGAATTATAACTTTCATACTTTTTAGAAGAAAAATTTCTTAAAATTTGGCAGTTTTCTATGTGTATCAGTGTAGAGTCAACAAAGTTCTAAAACGGATTCACTTGTTCAATTGTAATGAAGAAGGCAAAAAACCTTGAATATAAGCAATCTGAACTAATGAATCCATTCAGTTTATATTTAAAATTAACATAAGTTCTCTAAACATTCAATAAATATTTAAGATTTATAAATATGTTAGAATTTTTACACGACATGTGATTTTGTTTTATGCTTTGCTTAAAGATAAAGTTTCCATCATCTTGTTTGTTTTTAATGTTAAAATATATGTTGAATAATTACTTTTCTTAACTTTATTAGGCATGGTGTATAAGAAAAACTGAAAATTTTTATTTGTTCTGAACTTATTTCGGAGTAAAAGCAGTATTGCATGAGTCTGAAAATCTGTTACACACATAGAAAGAGGGGTCTATATATAGTTTTGCCACTTGAAGTTCAGATTGTATAATGCATTATGCTTAAATATAAAGCAACACATTATTAAAATGCAACATTCATTTATAAAAAAATAAATCATCTGATTTTAATCAATAATTTTAGTAAAAAAATCACTCAATTCAAATCAATTGATTTAAATCGATGATCTTTTTTAAAAAAAATCACTTGATTTAAATCGTGATTTAAATCAAGCTGATTTATATCAAGCTGATTTAAATCAACGAACCCTACCCGTGATTTAGCGTTTCTCGTTCTATTTTCTGGGTGATGAAAAGATAACTTACATGATCCATTGTTTTATCGTGATTTTGTGGTTTGGTGTTAATTTTATTCGCATTTTAATTGTTAGATAGCGAGTTGTGTGATCCATTGCTTTCCTGGCGAATATTCCTTAAGTCTAGTGGTGTCGTGTTATCGTGTTTTTCCGTTAGTTTTTTTTTTTTTTTTTTTTTTTTTTCGCTTTGTTTATACTGATTTGGGAATCAAGTAATTCCTTACGTTACGTGTCGAGTTGCGTGTTGCCTTGGGTTTTTTTTTTTTTTTTTTCTAAAACGACGATAAATATTTTTACACCTTATTGCTTCTTTTCTTTTCCAAACATTATTTACACGGGTGTTTTATTGAAGTTTACAGAGAGACGAAAAATGCTTTACATTGTGCTACTCAATAATTATTTTATTTACTTTTTTTATGAAATAAATTATTACAATTTTTGACTCTGTGCTATGTTTAATGAGACAATTGTGCACTTTTTCGACATATATATCGTAAAATGGTACAACTTTGTGCCAAGGGGGCAACAATGAGCCACTGTTGCCATGGCGATGGTTTTGCTCTCTAGTGACATCTTTTTCGAACTTACGAGTTCCAAAAAAAATCACCAAGTAGTGTAACCATTTAGGTAGCTAAAGGCGCTTCTTCAAAGATTGCCATTGTTTTTGTATGTCTTAGATAACTTAGTCTTTTATAGTGCGTAGTTCGACTCACTCGTGGAAGAGCCACAAGTCTCCTCTGGGCAGACCACTCATACTGTTTTCCAAGATCTGGTAAGTTCAGATTTGCTTTACTAATTTGTCAGTTATGAATTAAACCGCTTGTTGACTTAAAATGTTTCGTAGTTTTCACAAGCTCTCAACATTTATCGAAAATGGGAATGTTGGAGTACAACAATGGGCTACCTATTTTTTAGGCTTTTTAGTGTCTTGGAGTTTCATTTTATTCTCTGTAGGGACGCTTTCGGCATAGTTTGTGTTATTTATTGTAAATAATAGCAAGAAAAGACAGAAGGAGGCTTTGGGGTCGCCCTATCGTCCGTACTCATGAGCCCGTATTAGAAGTTTTTGAAGAAAGTGCTGACTGAAATATGTACCAAAAACAAATTGAGAATTTTTTTTTAATTATTTATTTTGACGAGATTCGGAATAAGAAATTTAATTTCGCATTTTAGTTTTCAAAATTTTTTTGATCTCGTTTGAAATTTGTCAAACCTACGTATTTTCTGAAACCTGCGTATAGGTACCTATCCTTTAGTTGGTGAGATTTTTCTAGTTTTCAGATATTTTTATGTCGAAACCTAGGCAGATAATAAAGAACGTTACCTACGTTTATCATGTTGAACTTCATTAAGAACCGTTGTCTGTAAGAATCAGGCAGTTTACGGCATTTGTGATTGTTGACATGTTTAATTTTCTTTATTTTTGCATATGTTGTTCCTTATCATGAATGTAATGTTTGTGCAAAATATGAGCTTTGTTTGCCTTACCGTTTTTGGGAAATTAAATTTTTTAATTTGAGGGCGTGACACATTTTTGCGTGTTTTTCAAATTTGCAGATTTTAAAGTTCTTGTTGCTTTAAGTGCCCGTATAATGACATGGATTTTTAAATTCTATACTATTATATGGTCCTCTTAGATACTATTACCGCTGTCAAATCGGTGTCACTACGAGGGCAACGGCCACAAACTCCGTTTAAAAATGACCGAAAATGATTTTTTTTACTACATTCAATGCCAATTTTCTCAAAGCGCCTTCATGATGACACCAACGTTTTTACATAAATTCCTAGCTACACTTGCATACATCAAAAATATGTAATAAAATTGGTGTCACTATAAGGGCGCCAGAAGATATTGGAACTTTTATGTGATAAATTTCACAAAAATGCAAATGTTTAAAGTCTAACTACTACTCTCGCCCTCATAGCAGAGATCTGAAACTAATTAAGTTTGATAACCAACATGTTCGTCTAACATATGAAATAAAAATCCTATTTTTTTATTTCATATGTTCACTTATATAATCATTCGAAATTAGTATGTTATGGAGTTATTTAAAAAAAGACTTTTCTAATTCGAATGGCTTTTTGCACGGTTTGTTTTAAACTTTAATATAAAATTACAGTAGTGACACCTAAAATAATATGTTTCTAATGCTTTTTATAAAAAAAAGCTTTATAAAAAGCATTAGAAACACAGTAAATCGATATAGGTGCAGATGGACGTATTGTGTAATGTGCATTATGGCTAAAATAGGCGTACTAATATTCATATTTTTTCAACCATACTAATTTTTTATCTGTTATTTATATTAAAAATGCAACTATAAAAACATAAAAATCAAATCACCCAGTTTCAGAAAGACGGTCATCTCTTATTGATATCTGGTAATTTTGTAGCACTAAAGCTTGGGAAAACATGGTATCCCGTAGAAATAGTAGGGTCTGGTGGGGGAAAGTGGTCAATGGGGTAAAGTGGTCATACGTCAAATAAATGACTATAGCTTGGAAATAAATGTTCGAATGAGTGTGAAAATTTTATTTTAGGTTCGGGGAGTTAGAAACTACATTTTGAATACAAAATTTCCAAACCTGGCAAAATTTTATTTGGTAAAAAAAATATTTTGTGTGAATATGAAAATTTTAAAAATCTAAACACCTCTTTTAACTTCTTTGGGAAATTTTGTTTGTTAGAATTATGAACAGATTGACGGCACAGGAAGCTTCCTACATGTCTTAAGATCGCTTACTCATTAGCAGTTAGCTGAATATATTTTAGATCATTTTTTAGAACAATTTCAGTAAGATGGGGTAAAGTGGTCATAATATTAGGCTTAACGAATATTGTTCTCCTAATGTCACTTAAGAGTTATGTATAAGGCAGATATGAATTAAATATTAATTTCACTTAATATGTATTGTTTTTACCGTAAATGGGGTTAAATATACGAGTATATACGTATGCATAGGCATATACTCGTGTAGGCACGTATACAAACGTATTCACATAAATGCACCAATAAATACGTATATGGGTATTTTTTATCTATGTAGATATTCATTCGACTATACAAGTATATACTTGCTTTTACTCGTATGTATACGAACACTTATATACTCAGGTAGACACGTATATACACGTACGAACTCGAGTAGATACTTACATACAAGCATATGACATACAAGTATACAGGATTAGTTTAAACTTTTAGGAAAATTTTTACCAGATGTTAGAGGGGAGGATAAGAAGCAAGAATCACAAGGAACATATGGTCACAAACACAATGCTGACGCGCTACATGCACGCAAAGCCAAAGACTGATGGATGCAAAACAGGTCACAAATTCGTTACACTAAGACAATTTTGCACAACATTTTAGGTTGTAAGAAGGTTTTAAAGCGATTGAAGAAATTTGCGGTCTGCAGCTTTAATGCATGCGTCGCAATCACAAAGCACTCTCTGTTTTAATAACGAGACTTTTGAAAAACTTTCATCCGTCGCTGCGCCTTTGTTGCGATGCGTATATTAGAACTACTACGGGCCGTAACTTTTAAAAAGTGCTCTAAATATTTCTTAAAAACTAAATTTTGAGTAAAATCATCTTTGTGTAAAAAATTTGTGACCTGTTTTGCATCCATCAGTTTCTGGCTTTGTGTGCATGTAGCGCGTCAACGACCATAAACTCCTTATTATTCTTTGCTTTTTATCCTCACCTCTCACACCCCTTAGATTTTTGCTCAAGAGCTTGGATTCACTCTGTAGGCATACATGTATGTTAGCGTATATACTCGTGAATACATATATGTACTGGTTGACGAGTATGTACGGACACATAAATGCACGTATATACGTTTTTTCAGGTATATAATTGTGTTTACACGTATACATACGTATATACTCGTGCTTCCATATATACGTGTATATACGTGAGTAGACACGTACAAACACGCACTGGATGCATTCTCGAATTAACTCGTGTATACCCGTATATACATTGATGTACAGTTATGTATATACCCACATGTACACTTGTACATATATGCGTATATACGTCTACTATACATGTATATACTCAGGTATGCACGGTATCTACTCATATATGAACGTGATTACTCATGTTTACACGACACGTATATACTCGTGAATACACGCATATATTAGTGCATATACTTGTAACCATAAAAATAACTGAAATATACAAATATTAGGTTTATTTAATACGGTTTTGCATTTATTTTTAACTATGACCACTTTACCCCATGCTATGACCACTTTCCCCCATCCCATGGGGTAAAGTGGTCATAAATACAAAGGGAAAAGAAAGTGTTATAAAACTAATTAAATCAATATTTTTTTTTCTAAACTTCAATGTACTGTGTTCTTTAATAATGCAATGTAAAATAACAACAAAAAAAAGTTGAGGTGTTTAAATTATTTTTTGTATTTATTATCCACCAAAGTTGAAAACCTACGATTTTATGACCACTTTACCCCACCAGACCCTAGAAGTTGACCATTTGCTAAACTGAATACAACTAGCCCCCTCATAGCAGAGATCTGAAACTAATTAAGTTTGATAACCAACACGTTTGTCTAACATTAGAACTAATAAAATTAGTGTCACTCCTACTACTTTTGGAAATATAATCATTCGAAGTTTGTATGTTGTGATGCATTTTTTTCATTTATTATTTTTTTTTTAATTTATTTTATTTGTTTATTTATGTATTTTGTTAATTTAATCTTATCACACCCAAATAGTGTTTTGACCATATTTATTTTTAATTTATTACAAAGAAGCAACGTTTAACATAAACAGCTTTGGGCAGTAAGAGCGTCTTTATCTTGAATAGAAAATGCTCGTTTTGATATAGGTACAGGTGGATCTATTCGGCATAATATGTTAAGATTATCATATCAATACTCGCCTTTTTTCCGGTCAAATAAATTTATTTATTCCAATCCTTCTTGCCATGCCTTTGACCTTTACTTGCAAATGGTCAACTTCTACTATTTCTCCGGGATACCATGTTTTCCCAAACTTTAGTGCTACAAAATTACCAGATATCAATAAAAAATGACCGTCTTTCTGAAACTGAGTGATCTGATTTTTTATGTTTTCTTTGTTTTAGTCTACGTCATCCTCAAATTATGTTTCAGATTCTGAATGCTCGCTATATAATACATTATATTCATCACTATTTAAGACATTATGTTATAAATGGTTGCATTTTTAATATAAATAACAGATAAAAAATTAGTATGGTTGAAAAAATATGAATATTAATACGACTATTTTAGCCATAATGCACATTACACAATACGTCCATCTGCACCTATATCGAATTACTGTGTTTCTAATGCTTTTTATAAAGCTCTTTTTATAAAAAGCAATAGAAACATATTATTTTAGGTGTCACTACTGTAATTTTATATTAAAGTTTAAAACAAACCGTGCAAAAAGCCATTCGAATTAGAAAAGTCTTTTTTTAAATAACTCCATAACATACTAATTTCGAATGATTATGTTTCCGAAAGTAATAGGAGTGACACCGATTTTTTTATTTCATATGTTAGACGAACATGTTGGTTATCAAACTTTATTAGTTTCAGATCTCTGCTATGAGGGCGAGAGTAGTAGTTGGACTTTAAACATTTGCATTTTTGTGAAATTCATCACATAAAAGTTCCAATATCTTCTGGCGCCTTTATAGTGACACCAATTTTATTACATATTTTTGATGTATGCAAGTGTAGCTAGGAATTTATGTAAAAACGTTGGTGTCATCATGAAGGCGCTTTGAGAAAATTGGCATTGAATGTAGTAAAAAAAATCATTTTCGGTCATTTTTAAACGGAGTTTTTGGCCGTCGCCCTCGTAGTGACACCGATTTGACAGCGGTAATAGTATCTAAGAGGACCATATAATAGTATAGAATTTAAAAGTCCATGTCATTATACGGGCGCTTAAAGCAACAAGAACTTCAAAATCTGCAAATTTGAAAAACACGCAAAAATGTGCCACGCCCCCTAAATTAAAAAATTTAATTTCCCAAAAACGGTAAGGCAGACAAAGCTCATATTTTGCACAAACATTACATTTATGATAAGGAACAACATTTGCAAAAATAAAGAAAATTAAAAATGTCAACAATCACAACCTGCCTGATCCTTACAGACAATGGCTCAAAATCACTCGAAACGACAAATGATGATTAAACCTTAAAAAAATGAAAAAAAGGGGGGTAAATGATGGACTAAAAATTTTTTTTATGCAGTTTCAAGCAGAGAACAACATGTAGTCTCAGACAACAATAGGCCGGATCAAGTTTTCACTGTGTTTTCTAGGTTAAAATGAGGTGGCTTATAGTTGAACCCAGTAGGGGTACAACTATGGGCCGTGGGAAAAAATTCTTCTTACTCTTCTTTCCAACTTAGATTTTTTTTAAACATTTCATTCGAAAGAAGAGATATATAGCTACCATTGCTGAAGTCCTCAAATTTCTAAATCAAAGATGTACACGGAATTTTCATTGAAAACATCGAAAAGTGGCCTATAGCTGGAACATTTTACGGTATTTTATGGCGGGTGTTTCCAAACTGAGTGCCGTAAGAAGAGACAAGGGGCGTTGAGAAGTGCCCATGTTATCAATATATATATATATATATATATATATATATATATATATATATATATATATATATATATATATATATATATATATATATATATATATATATATATGTGTGTGTGTGTGTGTGTGTGTGTGTGTGTAAACTGGGTGCTCCAAATAAAACCATGTAGATCAAAGAGACTACTAACCCCCCTCTCCCCCCCCCCCCGAACATTATTTTTGTTGAAACTGATATTTCGTTGTATTGGTATTCGCTGTGATGAGATTTTGCTGTTTTATCCAATTGAAATCACACCTTTTTTCCCATTTTGTAAGCTTCTTGCGAGACGGATCGTGGCGAAATATCGTTAAATCCTCTGTGACATTGGGCGAGATATGGCCAATCACGTTGCAAACCGAGCGCAATCCACTTGGTAAGCGCAGCGAACAGAAGACAAAGCCCTTTGACGCGAAGATTTGACCAAGTCCATAGTCAAATACCTAGTAGTGGGTCTACTAGGCTTTGCTGTAATAAAACATAAGTCTGCTCATTTAAAAATTTGTTTTGTTTATTACCTTTGGTTTCGCTCATCCGGATTGCATTTAGTTTCCGTTAGTCCAGATAAACGAATTTGTACTGTAATTCATATAATGATACATCAAAAAAAGAAAGGTATATCAAAAAAAAAAAGCCAAAGTTTAAAAGTTCCGTAATAAGATGCAAATAATATATGTTTGCCAAAATGTCACATCCGATCAAATAGATTGAACACAATAATATTTCTAGTTAATTAATTAATTAATTAGTTTGGAAAAAAACTAACTCGTAAGAAAATCTTGCAAAGTTTTACAGTTCTAATTGATAAGTTTCTAACATTCCTTCCAGGATCCACGTTGACTGATAAGTTATTATTTTAGCCTTCTGTTCCTAAAATCGAATTAGAGAAAACATTAGATATCAAAATATAACATTTTGAAAGCAAGAATCTTTGCTTATCCTTTGCTAATAAGATCGGTAGCATGAATTATCAGCCTTATATCTCTTACTCCCTTCTAGAAACAATGTTTTCTTTTAATTTCTAGATCGTATCCTGTTCTCCAGCTGACAAGAGAACTGGCACATATTCTCAAAGGAACGTTTGAAATAATAGGGATTGTTTTCAATGTATCAATGAATTATTCAATCATTTTCCTTCAATCGCTTGTTATGAATGATAAGTCTTTGTTGTTATTGTTTTCGTTTAATTTATACAAGTAATTTTTGTTTGAAGTAAGCTTGAACCAAATCGAGGAGGTCACTGAAGGAATAGCTTCATATTTTCGATATGATTGTAGGAAAATTAATTTTTTTTAACAGTTTACATCTAAGATAAATAAATAACTTTGTGCTAAAAAGTAAACTAAGAAATCACAACGTCAAAAAGCACAAATTGGAGATTGCTGCAGACCCGTGTTTCAGCGTTATAAGGAACGTCTTTTTCAGTGCAAAAAAAAATGAGCTTATGGATGAAAAAACATCCGACAAAAGATTCTGCTATTTGCTTTTTGACGTTGTTATTTCTTCTTTTAGTTTGCATCTAGTCCCATTCCACTACTGCTTGAAGCTACTTTCATTGTATTTTACAATCATGGTAGGAAATGTAGTGCGGCAGTGGTGTCCAACCTATGACCCGGGACCGTATGCGGCTCACAAAGCACCTCCTTGTGAAGTTTTACCATACCATGTGGTTTACGTTCAACGTTACGAATCGAAAACTATGTTCAGAGACCTTCCAAAAAAAACCCGTCATTTTCATTCGGTATTATGAACACCTTCGCAAATTTGGAGCCAAATAGTCAAAAGTTGGTTTTCTGAAAAAAGATGGAAACTTCGTATAAATAAAATAAGCATGTTAGTAATTATGACAACAATTCTTGTTTTGTATTGTTTTTCTTTTCCATATTATCTAGGAAAAAATTTAATGGATTTAAAACAAATATGTGTTTGGACTCGCGAGGTTCAGTATTTTATGAGGTGCGGCCCTCGAGCAAGAAAAGATTGTGCAACACTATTGTTTATGTTGTACAGATATATAGTACACATTTTGATTTGCAAGCTAAAGAATGTGCATCAGCTTAAAATTCGAAAATTACATACATTTCGAAAAAATTATAAGAGTTTTATGATGAATAAATTTTGTTAAAAACTAAATTGTGTTTAAATTTAAATTTTTAGGGGTTCCTCCCCCACTTTTTTTTTCAAAATTTAGCTGTGAAAGAAAACCCACGCATCGATCTATAAATTGATCATTTCATGAAATATTACTTTACAGATTTAATATTTTCCAATTTAATTAAATGTCCTTCGTTCAGTTTTCTTCTTTTGATGATTTTATTATTGTCACCGAATGAAACTAGTACAAAATTAGGTTTATTTATGCATTATTTAAAAATATATTATGAACACATGTATTTCAGTGTAGATTTTCTTATTTTTGGACATGGTTTTTAAACAATACTTGCTTTCTTTTCATAAACAAAATAACTGAAAATTTTTACAGAGAAAAAGTAGTAAACGTCAGAAAATCGTTGTTTGGGAAAAACATCGACTTGAAGTGCGTTCGACAGGTTTTAGACTCTCCGCAAAGTAGGCCTTCTGTAGTGACGCCATTTTGTTCTGCACAAAAACTTGTTTTCTTACAGATGGTGAAAGCAAGATAAAGTAATTCGTTCAGGTTGAGACCGGAGATAAATTTCTAGTTGCAAACACAGGGCTGGTGCCCTTCGTGCTTTAGAGTTTATATTCATACATAAATAGTCTGAAGTATAGTAAAATAGTCTGAAATCTGCAACTATGAAATTTTCCATGAAAAAATGAACTTTCGTGAGAGCTCAGCTCCTGTGAGCTCTCATGAAAAAAAACCATTTCTCATGAAAGACGCATTTTATTGAGCTAATTGGCAAGAAGCTGTTAGAAATGATTGTCCAGGTTTGCAATTCTTTTAGCTCTGCTGAATTTTAATGAAAACTCTTTATTGACGAAAATTACAAATAAAATGAATCTTAATATCTGTTTAATGCGTTAAATGAATAATTTTAAAAAACTTGAAAGTAGTAAAAGATCCTACTGCATTATCCCATAACTTTACTTTCTCCTGCGTAGTAATTCGTTCGAGATTTAACACAGAATCCTTTGAGAAATATGATGTCTTTGGCAATTAAGTTTAATTATCTTATGTCTATGATTAATGTTTAATGCTACAACTAAAATATTTATCGACGAATAATTCAAATTTTTAAACGATATTCCAATGAACAGCTTAACTGATACATTACGGGCCTTTTAAACAACGCACCGTGCCTATTTCAATTCGAATCAAACCAGGAAACGGCAATGAGGAACAACTAAACTCTGTTGTTGGGTGTCAAAATGGCTGCCACGACAGCTGCGACATGTGGAGCCTTAAAAGTGGCGAACTTCGTGCTTTTAAAGGGAAACTAAAAGGAAGGCTGCTTGGGTGACCACGCTTCGATAAAGTGAAGATGATTATTGTAGCTTCGAATGGACAGGGGTTTTAGAGCGCCGGCACTTTCTTGCCGTTTTCTTCTTAGGACATGGATTCTTGGGGATTTAGTAAGCTTCTAAATGGAATTCTTGTTTGTTTGCTTTAGCTTTTGGCGTAGAAATGCTTTTGAATGGAATTTTTCTTCTTCTTTTGTTGTCGGAAGTTTTGATGTTATTCGATTCTTTTTCCCCTCTAATGATTTCTGAAAACGCAAAAGATTTATTTTTAAAATGGAAAAAAAAGATTAAAATGCAGAACATTTTACTTTACTTTTTTTTTTTTTAATGATAAAAGTTAGCCACTTGGTTTTACCAATAAAACTGAACTAAAGCAACTAACCCACTGGCCATTTCAAGAGCAGAGAGATTTCTCAAGACAATGCTAGGTCCTTCCGCATATACAAACATTGTCCTCATATCTAATTAACGCCTGAACACTTTTTTAACAGTAAAGCCATCCTAACTACACTTTTTAGATTTGGCTCGCCACCAGAGAACATCCCATACAGCCTTTGGGTACCAGAATTCGCAAAATCTATTCTTTAAATTTTTGGAAATATTTAGACTTATTTGCACTTCCATAGACAAGACAGACAACAACAACAACGAGTACTATTTATACTCACTTTGACAAGCGAGAGCTCCTATCGTCGCAAACATCCTTTTCCCAAGCCCAAAACACAGTTCACGCTAAACAACCAAACGGCACTACCTTGAGAGTCACAGATCTGAACGAAATTCTGGATTTATGTCAATGCGTACTAGATATTAGTGCAGGTAAAGGGGTTTGAGTGCATAGGCCCTAGTTTGGCTGTAAGATCTAAGTTTGCTTGTTTGACTCCAGAACTGCCATATTCGACTGCAATTCAGAATCTGAAAACTTTAGAAATCTGAAATTTTGGTTTTCTTATTGACTTGAGAGGCGCTGTCATTAAACCAAAAACTATCAGCTTCTGATCTGCCAAGGTTCACACTATTAACAGATTTGGCAGAGAATAAAATAATGTAGTCAATTTATTTTAATACATTCATTAGTTCTTTTTCACCTATAGTTGGCTTAAAATATGTATTTATTTATTTTTATTTATTTATTTTTTATTTATTTATTTTTTTTTCCATTACTTTGGAAAGTTTTACATCTCACCCCCAATTTTACGAAGAAAAGTTCCATCCAAAATCTTGTTTGCGAGAACTCTTTGGGTTCATCGAACACAAAAGGTAAATAAAAATTCTTTCCCGCGTACCGACTCTGGTGGGGTTTAAGTGTATTTTTCAAAAGGAGGAAGTAGAACGATTAAAATGGATGAAAGGCCGAGCAGCAATAGACGTCCAGCCCAAGTGATGGATCGACTCCAGAATCTTTTGTTTGCTCGGAAGACTCTTCGCACGGTGAAATATAGAGACAGCTATGGTTTACCCAAGATTTATATCCACCAGTGAGATTTTATTATACGCCAGCCAAGAGACCCAGAGCAACTGAAAAATCCGGAATAAATGAATCCGGTCCCAGGCCCTCCCACCAGAGAGATGCGTCCGGAAGATTTCCCGGACAGGTTATAAGGGCGCGATGTCCAGATTATGCGATGTCGGAGATTTTGTTTTGGTTCTGCTCAGGCAGGGAAGAAAATGGATTGTAATTCCTTTGTGAGCTTCAAGCATTTCCAGAAGTTTAATGGCTTCGAGAATGTCTTTTGAGACTTATGTTTCGCCTAGGACGTTGCTTAAAGTTAAGATGTATGGACTTTTCTTGTGCCATATTGAAGTTAATTATCTGTCGCTGGAAAAAAAGAGTTTCTGTATTTGTCTTATGATTAAGTGAATTGTTTTATTTGAGTTCTAATAAGTGTTTTTCTTTTTTTTTTTCGTAATGTTGGATTGTTGGATGCGGTATTGATTGTTCCAAACATTGAGCAGCAAAATACATGTTTCCGTATTTCTAGGAATTGTAAAACTTTTTTGGGCACAGTTTAAATAAAATTTAAAGTGGAGTTTTTTAGAAAAGTATAGCCATCATTACTCCATAAGAGAACGAATTTTAAAATAATTTTAGCATGTTCTTGCATTTCTTGGATTTGTAACAAAATTTTGAGAAGTATAGATACAAATTTACTGCTAATGTTTTTGGAACAGTACAATTGTTCTTTTGCACTTGACGCCATTGAAAAAAATGAAGGAAAAAATTTGAGAAAATATTAGTTTTATATTCTTGAATTTTTTGAAGGTGTGAAACTTATTACGAAAACATTTATAGATAAAACTTATCTGCGAAGAATTTACGATTACAGATACGCTACCAAGAATGTAGCCCTCATCCCCACCCTCAAGCAATTAACAATATATTCTTTACTTAAAAATGTGTACTAAAACATTCTACTAATACCAAATGTTTTCATAAAGAAAAGTAAACACCATTTGGCAAAAGAAAAGCCATGTTCTGTAGTGCTATGTGACATTATCTTTAAGGATTGAAACATTTTTTTTTCTTCAAAAGACAAGCAAACTTAACTTATGAGAACTTGTTGGTTTATATTGTTTACAATCGAAGTATTTT
This sequence comes from Uloborus diversus, assembly GCF_026930045.1. Classification (NCBI taxonomy): domain Eukaryota; kingdom Metazoa; phylum Arthropoda; class Arachnida; order Araneae; family Uloboridae; genus Uloborus; species Uloborus diversus. The sequence continues at coordinate 56,041,195 of NC_072737.1, forward strand.
TCAACGGGATGATTTCTACATTCACTTTTCCCACGTAAAAACGTGTCAAAAATACATAAAATACTTTTTTTTCCCCATCCGTTATCAACTCACAAAAAAGCAATTTCTCGGAAACAGATTTATTATTTTGATGCTCAAAACACCCACTAAAGGCTCCAAATATGTTAGATTCCTGTTTCTTTGCATGAAATATGAAGAACAAGGACTCTTCTTCTGTGCAATAGAACTAAATTTTGAAAATTTCCAGATAAATTAATTTTGCTCATTTACGGACGTATCTCACAGCAAATTTTTTCTGTAAAATACATGTTCCAAGTACACCCAAAATGTCTGCGTAATTTCTACAAAATTAATCTGCAGATTGTTTTTGCAGATTTTTTTCAGAAAAAATACGTGTTCCAAATATACCCAAAATTTTTGCATAATTTCTACAAAATTTATCTGCATTTTTATTTCCTTTTACGAAGTAAAGGAAGTATTGTATTTGCGAAAAAAAATTCACCCAAAAATCGGCCTTAATTTCCATTTTGTCTGCCTCCGAATGAATATTGAATTTTTTTTTCGACCCGATCACACATGGATATATGCCTAAGAACGTATAAACACCCGAAATATCCATTTTGACGATTGCCGAATTAATTACAACGAGTTTTCTGGTGACGTCTGTATGTATGTCGCATAACTCGAAAACAGTATGTCCTAGAAAGTTGAACTTTGGTGCGTAGGCTCTTGGTGGGGTCTAGTTGTGCACCTCCCCTTTTGGTTGCACAAATTTGGCGGGTTTTTTTTTTTTTTTTTAATCTGGATTATTTAGAGAGTTAACCATTGAATCACATTAAAATATCCAATATTGGGGAAATTAATTTTTGCTTCAGTTCGCAACAAACTTGGGGTAAAAATATTTAAAGTTTCTTTGCTTACTCCAAAGCACTATTATCATTAAATTGGCGTAAAAGAAAGTCATTTGATGCACACATCAGCTCGTTTCTTTTTGCAACTGTGTTCCAAATGTGCCCAAAAGGTTTATACATACAGGGTGAGTCTAAACTCTTAAGCAAAACTTTAAGGGATGAAGAGGGGAGGATAAAAAGCATGAATCATGTTGGAACATATGGTCGCAAGGCTAACACGCTTTGTATTGGTATTCGTTGTAACGAGATTTCACTGTAGTAAATTACCGCTCTCGAGCCAGATTCGGAATCTTAGGGCGTTTTGTGCAAAAAATGATGAATCTATTAAAATGAAACTGCCCAAAAGTAAAATCAACATAAAGGCAAATTAAAATGCGACTCATAAGTAATTCAGAGATCGAAATTGCAACTAAACGTAGATTTTATATAATCCGTTCTCTCTCTTTCTCTCTTCTCAGCCGCTTTTCTTTTATTCTTTTCGTTCGAATGGGGGGAGTTTCTGTGTCTGAAAGGAGACGCCGATTGCATTCTGGATTTCGAATCTTCTCGGACGGTTTCGAATTAATGGAGGAAGGTATTTCTGGGGGAAAGGCGAGAAAAGAAAAGATAGGGAGATTAATCAAACGTCTGCGCGAGTTGTTGGGTTGGTTGTCATGGAGACCGTTAGAGTGGGATGTGTTTGCTTCTGTGATCTTCTCTTTGCGAGATCTTTAGCAGGAGCCGGGGATGTGTAGCATATTTAGGAAAGAGGTTATTGGTTTTTATCTGACCTTGCATTCTCTTTTGAAAGATGCATTTTAAATATTTTTATTTGAACATAATCGGGTGGTATGACCTTTAAATGAAGTCTTAAACAAATTTTCATTGTCAGAAAATCATACTGTCGTGAAAACTGCCGTGGGAAGCTAAAGTATAGTATCTGCAGAAATGAATTTTTGCGATAGTCGAAAGAAACGCGTTTTGAATGCCATACTAACAATTACGGAAATGTTGGAATTTGACTTTTTTTTTCCCCAGCGGAATTTAAATAAGCCAACTTTTACAATAAGGCTAAAGCACAATGAAGGACAGAAACGCAAAGAAAAAAAATGCAGTTTTTGCGCTTTTTTTCTACTGCAGAAAACCCAAGCATAGTTTAAGACATTTGAAACATTTCTCTTCGTATAGATAATATTTTTTTTAATACTAGGAGATCTTTTAAAGTTCTACTTCTGGCTACTGGGTTCAGAGGAACGTTTAAGTAAAAAGTGATGCAGCAACTCGGTAAAAGAATATGTATATCCAGTGAATTAACACAAAATATTTCTGCTCAATAAACAGCATTTATTTTTGTTTTCAGCCAAAATTTCTTATATTTCGCCTTTCTCGTTCCGTTTGGAAATTTTACAAAATGCTCAATTCATTTCCACAAATGAGACATTTTTACGCATATATCTTCACTTTTTGAAAATTTAAACTTTTGCTTTTAATTGTGATATACTCGAGTACAAGGAACCTTTAGTTACTATAATATGAAATATTAACTTTCTAAAAAGGGTTGTTTTCTTTCAAAAATAATGATTTGTACATTTGCGACTGTAATCGTACTGCCACGCCCGCAACACGTTGGGTAACGGCACCAATTAACAGACATGCTTAAGACATCTCTCTCAGGTTAAATCAATTTTCTGAGCCTTTTAATGTATTTAGACTTTTGAAACTATCTTTCTCTCATGCAACTACACCTCATCTAACGTTTGGTTGCTTCTGGAACCTCTGAATTAGTCAATTCTTTTTTAATTTGCTCAGTTTCGAAAAAAAGGTCCGACCCCAGGTTACAGACACTGTCAATTCTGATGATACCCAGTAACAGATAGTATCAGGAAATGATAAGTAAGGGAAAAAATTCCCTTTTTCTCTTCAAAATGTGCAAAAGTTCCTTATTTTTAAATCTAAAATCTTATTAAATTCAAATGTACATGAAACACCGGCAGACCTCGTGATGGCTATTCATAACCTTCCAACACTGCCCTGTAAAACCCAACAGTCTCATATAATTCACTCTAATAACACTAGATGGTTGCATCGTATTCATGGGTCGGAGGCAACATCAGTTTTACCGGCTAAAAATTCTTATTATTTAAATTCAAACTTACGACTGTCTGTTACTAGGCCCTTGTCTGTTACTGGTGCCGTTACCCTACATTTTTTCCCCCCAAGTACAAAAAAAATTTTTTAGAAAGTTTTTATTTTATATTATGATATAATTATTCTTGATATTCAAACAATAAATAGTAAAAGCCAAAGTTTAAAGTTCGGGAAATAAAGTACTAATATGTGCGCAACATTTTGTGCAAATGGGTTGAACAAGGAATGTTGTCTATTTATCTGGAGGGGGAAAAGTGTTGGAGCTTAAGTTAAAAAGTGTTCATTCTGTAGTAGAATCTTAACAGGTGTAGATTCTAGTACAGAAGAACTTTGTACACAAGTACTCACTAGGCAAACTACCCAATGATGTACCTGCTGTATAATGTCCCCAAAAATATTTCTCTGGTTAATAATATCTCATGAGATGCGTTCGTTGCTTATCCGAAAAATATAGGGGAGACTTGGGAGGGATACATGATTCCATAGCCAAAAATGTACCAAAATCATTAAGTAGAGATTTGAAACCTGACAATTGTATTAATTTTTTTTTCCTCCAGCCATTTTGTTTTAGTTCAAGAAATGATCGTCTGATTGTGACGAGAAACTTTTTTTCTAGGAAAGCATTCCGAAGTTTACATTATGCGTTAAATGCAACTTTTAAAAGAAATCCGAAGTGTAATGTTAAAGTATGGACAGAGTTTCATAACTGAGACATATTTTTAGTAAATTGCCACTGATTGTTAATAATAGAACAAGTATGTTTGTAAAAATCGCATATTAGGGATACTTGATCCCTTCGTTTAGAGGGATACATGATCCCAGGGATCAAGTATCCATATGACAATATAAACACAATGAAAACAATATAAATGTTGTTTACTTAGTTGACATTAACTTTGAACATTCAAAACCATGTTAACATAATAAAATTCATCATAGTTTGAGTGATAGATTTAAACAACCACTACTGTAAATATGCTAAACAATTGAAATATCAGTTCGCACTTGTAACCCACATAACACTTCAAACATCTAAACATAAACTAACTCTACCGATAAATTATGTTCTGATCAGCAAAATGAGCTTGAACAAGCTGAAATAGATGTCAAATCTGTGTTTGAAAGAAAACATTAATGATTTTACAATACTTATATTTACAACAAAAAAGTGAATTGCCCATTATGCTGACCCATTAGTGGATAGAATGCAAAGTTGGATTTCTAGAGTTTGAAATAAGTTTTCTGAAGCGAAAGGGTAATATGTTTAATCAATCTATTTTTCCTGCAAAAATTGACAAAATGTGTTAAGCTTGCATACATCTATCTGAGTTGAGCGGAACTTAAAGAACTACAACAAACGAATTATTTGCATTTGACTTTTCAGGTTTTGAAAACATATAAGCTAGGCTTTCTTTTTTATGAGTACACTGATACTTACATTTTTCTTCCCTCTTTTTAAAAATTAATTCAAATGATGAAACTCTTAATTTTATTATTGCAAGACAAGAAGCAAATAAGATGATATTCGTGCTTGTCATCCTATTTTTTTTTTCTTTGTTGTAATTTTAGCTTCATTACGCTACTTTAAAAAAAATGTTAGTTTTATTTATAAAATATAGTATTGTTCACAACTGTATTGGATAATAAGTAACTGATCAAAAGCGTCATAAGTTCATTAAAGTTGTGTACATTTTTTTTTTTTTTTTACAAATGTCTTGTTAAATTTGAAACTATGTTATTTTGTGTTCACATTATTATAATTTAATAAAGAAAATTAGAAATTGTTTTTTTTTTTTTTTAAGAAATATTATGTAGGAAACTAAAATCTATAAATAAATTGCCGATCTAATGAAAAGTCCATGTATTTTCTCAGTGGGATCAAGTATCCCCACTGAAGGGATCATGTATCCCTTGATGTGGGGATACATGATCCCTTTATGAAAATTTTGAAAAAAATTATTTTACCAAAACTATCTGTTTCATTTCAACTAAAAAAAATTGAAAACTAAAGTGGGAGTCAAGTATCCCCAGTCTCCCCTATTTGATTTTTTTCTGGAAATATTTTAAATTAAAATGCATTATATAGAAGTTAGAGTCAATATTCTTCATTAAGTTCGTGCAGTGAAAAAAGGATCTAATATATTAATGGTGTTTTGTGCAACCATTGATACGTCTGTCAAAATGGAATTGCCTTTAAGCGCTTTTCATTTTCAACATTTCCGCTCATGACAGTAAAACCATTTGAAAATATACAATGTAATTATTTTTTTTAAAGTGGGATAATTTTTACTGTTCTGTGTCAGGTTTTTTGAGGGATGAAATGAAATAAAGTACAGCAGGAGCGGATCTAGAGGGGGGCCATGGCCCCTCCCAAAGCCTTGTGAGTGTAGGAATTTTTTTTAAGAAAAAAAAAGAAAAAATATTATGAGAAGATAACAAAATTTAACACATGTATTTTACTGAAAAAGAAGTATAGGCCTTAATTGGGAGATAAATTATATCTCTATCCTTAAAACAAAACTTTTATTTCCAAAATTTTTCTCCATCTTTTACATCATTTCTTGATTCCGATTACAGACACTTGGATGATCTCTAAATGCTGCTATTCTCAGAGTATACTTATTTTTCACGAGACCAAAGAGAGCCTAAATTTTCGTTTTTATGGCTTTAATTTCGAAACTAGGGGGAGAACCCCCTTTTCCCATGCGTTTCCACAAATGCCTTGATGTGTAGCAAAAAATTGCATTTTAAGTCTTTTATTTGGAAAAAATGTCAAGGGAAACTAGTTTATCCAGCCCTTATCACTTAAGGGGATCGTGGACCTTCCAAATAGCTCAAATCGGTCAAAAATATGATTTTTTTTATTTCGTGGAAGTAACAATATATGAAATGTGCTGAATCGCATGAAAAAAACCTCTTGTTGATCTGATGTTTTATCGCGAAGTTATATGCGTTTAAAAAAAGTAAACAGAGCGTGTTTTCGATTAAAATGGCTGTAAAACATGTAATTAAAGTCGAAAAACTAAGTAAAACTGAGTGTCAAACATGTAAACTAAGTTTCAATAAATTCTTACATTGGTATTAATGTCAAATATTTAATCATCGTGAAAATATCTTTCGGGAGGTATTAAAATACGAAGATCATGAAATGTAGGTGAAATTAGACTTTAATGTCATTTATCTCGGACTGGAAAATTCGATGCTGACACAGATTGAAAAAAGCTCCATGCGACTTAATTTTTGTCCGATATGCTTCAAATTTCAGAATATGCTACTTTGGTAGTAGTTTGATAAAACTGGGTATGCATTAAGGTTTAAGAGCATTTTATGTTGCTTAAAAATACTTAAATTTTGATTTTCATGTAATATTCGCAACAAAAACTATTGCTTTACGCGAAAAAAAAATACTGTGCAGTTAATAATGGACCAATCCTTTAATGGATACCCAAAGTTCTTGGCAATGTTCCGTTCTCTGATAAAATACAAATTGTTTGAGAAAAAAGCAAAAACTGAGTCGCATGGAGCATTTTAAAATTTTTATTTTAACTTTCAAAATTTTTAATTTTAATTAAATTTTAGTTTCTAACCTTTATTTTCAAAAAGTATTTTGGGGCCAGCGCCAGAAACATGACATTTTTCCGTACATCATCAAAAATAGACAAAATGCGTTTTTAGTTTCCTAATTTTCAAAAATTACTCCGAAATTTAAATTTTGAAACATTTTTTAGGGAGATTCCTAAACCCACCCCCTCACCTAATATCTCAATACCCCGAAAGTTGAGTTTTTAAAACTTCATTTTAATAAAATTTCTGGGGAGTTCGGAGTTTGTTCAAAAATTTCGGATGGCCCCTCCCAAAACAATAGGCTGGATCCGCCACTGAAGTACAGTTGTACCAACCCAGTGAATGCGCACCTCAAACTTGGGGACAAGCACGGCATTTTTTTGGCCGCTTTTTTTTTTTTTTTGGAACTTTGACGAAAATTAGTAAACTGCTAAATCATCTTAAAAAAAAGCTTTTGGCACCTAATTTTGTTTTAAAAGTTCCTAATTGTTTCAATGGTCGGTCTACCCTATTAGAAGGAATGAAGCGTAATATTTTACTTTCTTTTGCATGGTAGTTTCTAATTTCAACAGAACCGTATCTCCATTCATAACAAATCCTTTAAATGTTAGAGGATCCGCCTCCTGTTCATTAACGCTCACCAACTCCCGAAGATGCTTCCCTATTTCATTTGGATCGCGAAGATTTAAATCGTCTGCTACGAAAAATTAATGCTCTGTGCCTTAAGAACAAAATGAAAATTCCTCTCTCCCTCCCGCTGAAAATCGAATTTAATTAAAGAGTTTAGTATAATTAGAAGAATATCAAAATCTCGCTCCTACAGAATGATTAATTTTGTTAAAATATACACATAATAAAATTATTTTAAAAAAAGTTTCGAAGAGCACCTCTCTCCCGTAGTCGAAGCAAACTTGTTTCAAAGTCCACAGCTGTAGATGTTAAGTAGCTTGTGATCATAGAAAAAATATGGTTTTATTCGTTTGAAAAGTTTTTTTTTTTTTTTTTTTTTCAAATTTGTGGTCTGCAGTAACATTTTGCTCTTTAGCTTCGGGCGTAATTTGAGTTTAGCCTAGGATTTTCGCTAAATTAGAAATCCCTATACTTCCTGTTATAATTAATTTTGAAAAATGAAACAAACTTCATCTAGTGCAGAAAAAATAGCTCTTTCAATTGACATAGAATGTTAAGGGGTGTTTGAAATCTTTTATCTCCTTGTCATGCAATTTTTGTGAAATTTTAGCTTAAAAAATCGATGAAAAATTTGACCTTTGCTTTCAAGGATTGAAAACAAAAGGCAATTTCTAATTAAAACTCTTGTTTACCCGCTGTGTACTGTTTTTCATAGCTGCAGATAGTTTTGTGTTTTGTGCGCAGATACTATATATTTTTATCGTACTATGAGAGGTACCTCGTAACGTATATCTTGAAATACATATTTTAATCAAAAGTAAATGTCAAATTCACTTACAGGAAAACTGGTTCAAATATCATTATGAAAATGCCAAAAATGTCTGCTCGCGTTCAAGTAACCTTAAATACGAGCAAGGATGCAGTTTTGGAGTTCATATCCACTACCTTACTTAACGTATTCAAATTGCAGCTTTGCAAGCTTCAAAGGAACCCTTTCGCGATGCTTACATGCCTGACTGATTCACTTCAGTTTGATGGTAGGAAAATCGAGAAATCTTCTAAGTGCTTGGAAATATCCAGAAATGCTTGCGGAATGTTTCGAAATTGTGCTTAGTTCCATTTCCGAACGTCTGTCTCCATGGTTGCCATTCTGATTTCGAAGAATGTAGCGAAGGAAGTAGTTCGAAATGAAAAAGGATGTTTCGATTTGCTTGTGTTTTTTTTTTTTTTTTTCGTTAAAATGTGTCTTTATTATTTGCTTGCTTGCATTTTGCTGATTTTCCTTTTGTCAGCGTTATCGGGGAAGTAAATGATGCAATATTTACGAGAAGTGGACCACGTTACACTGCTGAATTTGCTTGATTTTTTTTTTTAATTTCGAATTTTGAGTTATAAAAAGGTATGCAATTGAGCGGATTTTCTTTCTTGCATAGTATTTTTGTATACCTATTTGAGTGCTCCACTCTTTTCATAAAGTTTCTGCTTCAAAGCATCTAGGTAGTTTTAAGATGTGTAAAGTTCAAAAGTTCCATTCATTCATTTATTCATTCTTAACTGGTTGTGTCAAGCTATTCCATGGAAAAAACTACGCATCATTAAAAAAAATATTTCTGAACATTTTTTTTTTTTTTCCGTTTTGCTTTTGTCAAAAAAGAAGTGAAACTAAGTCAATTAATGTGCGATTGTTTTGAGAAATCACGAATTGCTTATTGTTTTCACTTGACCTTTGAATGACGTCCGTCCTTTGATTTTATTTTTCGATGCTTACATTGCAGGCGTCCATGTGCCTCGGAAACAAATTGTTTAAAAACGACCTTCTCGACTTTACGCAATCCTTTCTACGTGAAAACATTTTTACGTACACAACAACATCCAGCATCTAGCCCATGGCATTCATTTGAATTTTGATGTCTTGAACTCAAATTATGGTTGCGATAAAAGCCATTAGTAGAAACAAGAAACCCAACGAGTAAGGGACTATTGCAATTCGTGATTGCCAGTGGCGCACAGAGGAATTTTGCAAGGGGAGGGTCCAAGGTTGAAAGCCTCATTCTCATATCATACTCCAATACGCCGTCAAACATATTGACTTGATTTTATCGATTCCCAAGAACGAAAAGCAGTAAAAAGTAAACTATTCAATAAATAATTAGCCTTATTTACCGAAATATACTTAAATAAATAACCAGAAAGCAAAATAATTTACGCTTTTTCTTTTCTCGTAATTAAAAAATGGATTCAAGTTCGTGGAATCTCATTTTAAACTAATTACAAGAATAAAAAACAATTATTACAGTGTATACATTTATAATCACCATTCTGCTTCTTATAGGAAATTAATTGGTCATGGGAAAAGTGCATAATATTTAAAAAAATATTTTAACATAATCATTTTAGTTTTCAACTTATTAGAGCTGAAATTATTGTTACTTTTGCTTGAGATTATTCTACGTACAAAATACGTAGGATCGTAATCAATCGGGGGAAAAAAAAGCAAGGCCTATGGGAGGGGTCCGGACCCCCTCGACCCCTCCCTTGTGTGCGCCACTGGTGATTGCGAAAAACATAATTTGAACTCAAGATCTCAAAATTTATTTTATTTATCTATTTATTTATTTTTATTATTATTATTATTATTATTTTTCTTTGAAAGAGGCATCTATTTTTTATGCTAATTTCTTTTCATCTGTTCTCTCAAAGTATGCTTTCAAATATTTACTCGATAAGTTTTACTCCTTCTTACTGATTAATTTCTTAAAATCGACGAAAAACCTTACTAGTCCAGTAGTAAGCTCTAAAGCTGAACTGTTATGTGCGAGTGATTAATACATTGTTGTGATTACTACTTTATCAAAACTTTTTTATTAGTCATAACTCGCCACTAAATTTAAGAAAAAATTCATATGCTACTGCCAGAGGAGACTGAATGCAACTTTTACTTCCTTGTACAAAATAAAGATTGTAATCACGGCAAATGTCGTTTAATTCTTCCATTTACTCGAAACTACGATTTAAGCCACTCTTACTCTAACCACGACTTATAATATAAGGAATCAAATTATTCTTTGACTTTGCCTGTCATTTTCTGTAGTTTTCATTAGTCACGGTGAATAATAAAGGCGATTTTTACTCAATTATCGTATAATTATTTTCCATCGTAGTAAATAGCCAAGTCCACATTATCAAATAGTACCGGGCATTTACTTAACTAAAATAATTATTTCTTAATCATGTTTAATAGCAAGTAATCAAGACAAATAGTAAAAGTAGCTTGCAGTTTACTTCTGTATATGTTGAAAATAGCTAGACGTTTGTATCAAATTTCATGCTTTTAAGTGAATTAATCATATTACACTTTTTATAACTCTTCCCCTGTTTCCAGTTTGATATTTCAATTAACTTTAATAATGTTAACTTTTAGTTCAGTGTCTGGTTTTTGAATTATTTATAACGTTGAAAGATGTGGATTATCTCGTTCAGGAAAATTGTTTAGTGCAGTGGTGACATCTCGTGGAAATGTTAGCTACGAATGCAATTAAAATTAAATTTTAAACATTTTCTTTAAATTGAAAGTTGCAGTTTAACTGACATGTTTCTGTACATATATTTGAAAAAAAATAGATTTTCGTCAATTATTTAATTGACGATTTAGTAAAATAATTCACGGAAAATGTATTTTTCTGACGATTCAGTACACACTAACCACAAAACATTCTTTCACGTTGAAGGCAGACCACATTTTGTAAACTTTTTTTTTTTGCCATAAATTGCTTTGAAAGGACAAAACAATAAGCTTTTAATCAAAAAACTTCGAGTTGATTTTTTTTTTTTTTTTTTTTGTATTTCTCTACGTCATTGTTTTGTTATTCTTGAATCTTAAACATTTGAAAACTATAAGAAGTAATGCAAAAATAGGGAAAATAAACAATGTATATATTTATAGACATATTTGTAGATAGAGGGTTGAACGTTTTATCTGTTAACTGGTTTTTCTTCCTCGTGTCGTGACGTCACTGCCAAGTATCTTTACAAACAAGTATAGTAGTTTTTACTCCCTTCTAAAATGAAAGCAAGATTATTCTTTAAAAAAACTTTCTAAATTTTTTAGATTTTTTTTTTTCCAAATCGAAAATACTGTAAAAGTTATACTGATAGATACTAAGGACCAAAAAAAGTATTCTGAAACTTGAGAAAAATTTAAAATGTTATAAACAGAAATTAGAAAGAATTAACTGCCGCCTGTTAAACTGCAGAAGTAGTTTCCACTGCGCGAAGCTTCCCGCTGTAAGGAAACAACATTTACAGAAAAGTTTGTTCCCGACATTGTCCCCCGTTTTTCTGTTTTTATTTCGTTTCTGGATCTTGTCGTCATTTTTCATAAAATACCTGTTTACCAGTAATATAAAAATTATATTAATAGATACTTAATACTAAAAGTAATCTGAAGTTTGAGTAAAATATAATATTTTTTCGAAGAAATTAAAAGATTTATCTCCCTTTCTGGAAAAGCACGGAAGTAATTTACACTGCACGAAGTGTCTCGTTAGAACGAAACAACATTTACATGCAAAGATTGTTTGTGTGGTAAGTGCTTTGCTGACGTTTTCTCAATTTTGTTTCAGTTCTGAAACGTGACCTAGACACTAGAACATGCAATGCGTGTTTACCAGTACTTCAGTACTGGTAAACATTTCTGTCCCAGATACTGACTTGTATCTGTACTGCAATAGCTATCAGTATTAATGACTTAATCTCATCTTCTGTTTCAAATCTTAATTACAACAGAAAATCAGTCAAGACATACACCGTGTACAAAGAGGGGGACCGTATACATAGAGGGTGTTCTTAGGGTTCAACCCCCCCCCCCCCCCGAAAAGTTCGGTTAGACAGTTAAATGCTCTTTTATATTTAAAAATTTCCAAAAAATATTGTTCCAAAACTCAAATGTCTTTCATATGTATATTAATTGCATAAAAGGCTTTCATAATAGATAACCCGACGACTTGAACATTAGCCCAAATAGCGCAAAGCTCCGCATGAAAGTTTTTAAACCCTTCCCGAAATTATTTTCTGGTTACGGCCCTGAGTCAAGACCAGTTGTTTTCAACTGTTGGTCTACAGGAAATGTTAAATGACCCGTAAACATTTGTATGTGGAAGCTAGGGATAGAAATTCAATAGTTTTATTTTATTTATTTTACTTATTTATTTTTTATTTATTCTTGGTTTCTTTCTTTAGAAAAAAATTATTTCTATATCTTTGTTAGTTTATAATTTTTTACTTATTTTTTTGTCTTGTATGAATGTTGAATAATTTTCATTTTAAAAGTACTTTTAGTGCGAAAAAAATGCTGACTTTCATACTATGAAATGAATTTCGAACTTAATGAAATCATCACTTAACTTTCATCAATTAATTACTTTAATTGATGAAAGTGAAAAGTTTGAAATTAAAAATATTTCACTTGTTAGTCTTGTTATTATAAATATGCTCTAAAGAAATGTTGATGTTGAACGGATTTCCCCAAGATTTAAGACATTGTCAAAAAGAAGTTTACTTGATCAAGGATTTTACTTTTGTTGGAAATGTAGCGCTCATTTATTACAAGGAAATGGGCTCAACATTTCCAACAAAAAACAATCTAAAAATTTCCAGCCTTTTTTATATTTTTTAACCGAAAAGTTTCTTTAACACTTCAAACGCAAAAAATTATTTACTTTTTCCAACTGGGAAATTAATTCATCATTTTCAACAAGAAGTGTAGTTGAGCTTTTTCAACAAGGAAATGAGTTCAACATTTTCAACAGAGAAATTAGCATAACAAGAAAAATACAAACTACGCGCGCACGCATCATTCTAAAAACTTCGGTTTAAAAGAAAATATCAACAATCCAAATAAAACATCCAAGTGTTTTTACTAAGCTTTAAGGGACCTTAATATCAAATAATACATCTGTAACACTTTAAGATTACAAAAACTAGACATAATTACGTATTATAACACCATGCCAGTTTACAATGTTTTTCTCGGATTTGAAGAAAAAGTAACATCTCATCACGCCTACTCGAACAAAAGAAGACGTCTACATTCCACCTTTTATGACTTTCGTAACGACCCACAAAGCCTCCATTCGTCGCAAGGAGAGAATTTTCGGTCGTGCCTGAATGATTTACCGACAGATTTTGGTTGTGTTATTGAGCAAGGATGCTTATGAACCTTTTGAGATCTCGCATCCCTCCTTTCCCCCCCTCTCTCTCTCTCTCCCTCTAACTCGTTTTCTCCCTGGAAATGCTCAGCTTGAAGAGTACTTAAATCAGCTCAGTTTAGGTGTCCGCTTTCACTGCCATGGATGAAAGTTTTCATGAAAATATAATTGCAGTGTCTATTCTGCACCTCAATTGATTTTTTTTTATTGATGTATTCTTTATTTTTTAAATTATTTCTTCATTTCTTTTCTTCCGCTACCTGTTATTAATTTATTTTTTGTTAATTTTTTCCCTCTTTTTTAAAATATTTTCTTTTGCGTATACTGCTTTTTTCCGTTTCGGCTTTCTTTTTATTACTTTATTTTCCTTAAGTTTCATTATTCTGCTATTTCCTCTCCCTCCCCCCCCCCCTTACTTTTCGTAGGAATGTATCTTCCTTTCTTCTCTCTTTATTTCACTTTTTAACCGACTTCAAAAAGGAGGCGGGTATCAGTTCATACCGTATGTATGTTTTTTTTTTTTTTTTTTTTGTCCACTCACAGCGTCTCACCTAATGAACCGATTTTGTTGGTTTTTTTTTTTTTTTTTTTTAATGGATAAGGGATGACTCAACTTAGGTCCCATTACTTTGTTTGACCATATTTGTTCTTTAGAAAAAAAGTTATGGTCAAAAAACAATAAAATTTTCATGCAATTTCCCTATTAAATGACTAAATATAAAACCCATTGTTACAAAAATTTGGTGCCATACAACAGTAATATTAATAGTATTTGCAGTAATAATTTTGAATGACGGCTTCTCTGAAGCAAGCATCAAATTTTTTCAGTGTCATTGAGGTTAGGTTTGCCTTAACTAGGTAGTATTTTTATCGTTATCATCTATGTAAATAACAGATGATCTGGGCTAAGTAAGGAGATACAGGATTGCATCACAAGCAACTTGTATGCTGTGAAATGTAAATTAGTAGGAGAAAACGTATTATTTAAATGGTTATAATCAAATTAACACACAAATAAATTCCAGAGATAAACAAAGATAAATTTTTAGTGCCAATCGCTTAACGTTTAAGGTGTGTTTATATATATATATATATATATATATATATATATATATATATATATATATATATATATATATATATATATATATATATATAGTATAAAGCATTTTTATGGCAAAAATAAGGTGAAGTTTCGTTTTACTACTTCTGAAATACATTTACACTAAAAAGAATGAAATAAAAAAATTTTGGAAAAAAAAATAGAACCGATTTCACAAAATTGCTCTAAAAAGTGAAAAATTATTTTATTCTTTAAACACCATCGCTAATACTTTTAAACATAATTTTTGAAGTTGGCGTTTTTGTTTTTGCGCCAACTTCAGAAATTATGTTTAAAAGTATTAGCGATGGTGTTTAAAGAATAAAATTATTTTTCACTTTTTAGAGCAATTTTGTGAAGTCGGTTCTATTTTTTTTTTTTTCAGAATTTTTTTTTTAACTATCGTCTTTTTTCTCCTTTCTTAATATTTTCTTCTTTTCTCCTCTCTTCGTTTATTCTTCCTAGTCAGTACTTGTTATCTTTAGATGCATTTTCTTATTTTGTTTACACTGTTCTTGCTTTCCTTAATCTTATTTATTATTTTCTTTTCGTTTCTTTTTGCCTTATTATATTTGTTATGTATATTTCGATGTCAGTTCTTACTTCATTTAATTCTTGGAGTTAAATAAAATCTATACTTTTATTGCTTTTTGGAATTTTGTCCTAGACTTATTATTTTTCAGTGTATACTTAAATATGAAAAATAATGGCATTAATATTTGACCATATTGTTGTATTAAATATCTCATCAACGTTGTTTCATTCTTTCAGCTGTCAATATTGCTGTTTACACTGTTACAAAAAATTGTAAAATTAGTAGTAGTCATGAATTTGAGGCTAGAATCTTCTTATAGAAATACCAGCAAAAAAGTGTAGAGCGTGTGCGCTTTGCACCTGTGTATCAGTCGTTTTTACCTCTTTTTTTATGCTTCAACACGATTTGACGATATCGCTCCAGCTAAGGCAAACGAAACCATCAGAGTAGCATAAATTAATTATTGAACCAGTGGCAAGAGCCCAACTACGATCGTTCCTTATTATTCGTGATTAATTACCGATGCATCGTCGCCAAAGCGAATTCCCCACGTTCTCTCTTATCGATTCTGGCATTCCATTCCTCCCCCACCCCTGATGTACAGTCCCTTCCGCTTCCTCTGATTCTGTTGTCCCTCTGGGTTGCTGATCGTTCAATACTGGGAAGACTAGAGTACCGATTAGAAGCCATCGGTTTGTGCAAATCTAATGCACTGATGATTGAAACTTGCCAGCCATTTACATTTACAAGCTTCGCTGATCAGTTTCAAAACGAACTGGCAAGGATTAATTGGCTGCAACCCAATCTTGTCTTTGTGCGAAATTTCGTTGCTCGAATCAAGCAATTGTGATGAATTGTGAGGAAACATTGCTTTGTTGCTAAATAAACTTATTCTTGATTTGAGTTGTTTTTTTTTTTTTTTTTGGACTAAATAAACCCATTCTTGATTTAAATTGCATTTTTTTGGCTTTAGAAGGGGTTGATGTGAGTTTTCGGTGGCATTGCACTGTCCCCTCTTTTTTCGCCTGTTTCTCTGGTTCTCTCAAACAAGACTGACAAAGTGGTGAGGTTATTTAATAATAGTCTCGAAGATAAATAAACGATCGTTGAATAAGCCAAAGAAAGCACACAAATCTACAAAAGTTTATTTTAAAAGTATTAATTGAATAGTGAACGGAAGATGGCAAATTGCCTTCATATATGTATATATATAGCAATTACGATTGCTTATTGTTTTGACTTGACTGTAATTGATGTTCCTTTGATTTTATTTGTCTACTCTTATAATGCAAACACCTCTGGTCCACGAGTCTCCGCGAGCTACTCAATCCTCGTTAGACAAAAGTAACATGAATCATACGACATCCAGCATCCAGCCAGTAGCATTCATTTGAATTTTGAAGTCTTGAATTCAAATACTGTTTTCCACAATTATGATTGCGGTAAAAGTCGTTTGTAGCTATAAAATCCGAACGGGTTGAATCCTATCGCAATTCGTGATTGCAAAAAAAAATATAATTTGAAATCAAGGCGTCAAATTTGACAGGAATGCCATGGGCTGAATACTGTTTTTTTTCTCTCTCGAGTTGAGTTTAATACGGCAACACCGAGTGTTTGTGTAGTAAAATTTGTTGCTCTATTTAAACCGGTAAGGAAGGATATGGATCAAGGACAAAAATCACCCAAAGGTTTACTGTACAATGAAGAAAGGTAGGAGATTTGAACTTTCAAACATAATTTCCTCCAACACTGGAAAGGCTGACTTTTCGCCTTTCTTCCCTGTGCTCTTCAATTGAGACATGATCTATATTTGGACACATATACTATTTTTTCCGTTGATATTATTCATTTTTGATGATAACAAAATAATTAATTTTTGTTGCAATTCTTGATATAATTTCATCATGTGTTAATTTTTTTCTCCAAAAGCTGACTGTTTTTTTTTTTTTTTTTTTTTTTTTGAGCAATCACGATTGCTTATTGTTCTCACTTGACTGTTTTTGACGTTCCTTTGATTTTTCCCACCGCCACCCTCCGCACCATCACTGTCGACGGGCTCCTCACGATGCTGCTCCTATAGCGAAAGCCGTCTCCGGGTTGCATCCGTGTCCTACACACACGCGCATACAAACACAGCTACACACACCCACCCACACACACACAAAGGCATACACACACATACACCTACACACATACAACACATACACACATACATACACGCATACATACAGACTCACACACATATACACAGCTACCCACACATTCATGCCTGCACACAGATACAAACACATATGCCTACACACACATACACATACCCCCCCCCCACACACACACATTCATACACACAACTACCCACACACTTATGCCAGCACACAGACACAAACACACATGCCCTACACACACATACACATAACCCTTACACACAAACACATACCGCCACACACAAACACACACGCCAACATACACACACTCGTGATTGCAAAAAACATAATTTGAATTCAAGATGTCAAAATTCAAATAAAATTTTTTTCCCCCAAGATGTTGATTGTTGCTATGTTTTCAGTTGTTGATTATTGCTATTTTTCAGATGTTGATTGCTGTTATTTTTTTGGTTGTTGATTATTGCCATTTTCCCCAGACAGTAATCGTTTCTACTTTTCCAGATGTACCAGCTTTCAAAATGTGAAACGGGGCGAAATGTGCAAAGTTCCGGGATCAACAGTTTCTCCCTCACCCCCAGGGACACCCACACCTATACGTTTACCTCATGCCAAGCCCGATGTCTTCAGAGAGGTTCTTTTCTATCTCTACACGGGAAAGGTTAGCTAATCACAAAATATCTTTGGTAACAAAATACTTCATTAAAATTAGGTATGAAAGTGGTCAGGAAGAACTCCCAAAGGGCAAAAAATGCTTTGAATTTGTTCCTGTTTGCTAGTTGTACTCACTTTCTTTTATGTGCAAGTTATTCTTGTTGGCACAAAGAGAATATACTCGTAATTTCAACAAGGGTTTTGCGGGATGAGAATGAAATGCTAGGTTTTTAACCTTTTACAAGATTTTTCAAGAGCAATGACTATGAAATATGACGATCTTCTAAGCTTTAGTAGGGGCAGCACGAAAACTTACAAGAATTATAGCTTAATATCACTATTAAAAACTCACAAGTAAAATTTAATGTTCTAAAAATATTGTACTTTTTAAATTCTTTACCCATTTTTCATTTTGAAAAATTTATTTTTCCTTCCAACATTCATTTAAATTATGTTATACAACTATATATGAAACTTTAACTCTAAGCTTTAGAAAAGGATTTAAAAGAAACTGAAGTTGTCATGATTGCTTAAGAATTGTATTATTCTTTATATGCTGCTCAAATGTTTCTGTAATTAATGTAATACTTTTGTGGCGTTTTAGTTTTTAAAAAAACGTTACTAAAGGTACTGCTAGAATGTTGGGACCTTAAAAATTTTTAACTTTCTACTGGGTCAAGATTCACTTTGTGAAACTCTGCTCTGGCCATAATTTTAAAATATATATTCACATTAATTCTTGAAATTTACCACCGAAAAAATAACTGTTAAGCTATTTTAACAGTTCAATTATTTATTATATTTGCAGTTATTCTCTTTTCAAACGCAAGTTTCTCAGATCCCGATTCTTATTTGCAATAGTTAGGTACAGTTAAATCCAGTAGTTAGAATCTTCAAGGAACCACAGATTTCGTTTGCTGCAACGGAAATTTTGTTGTAACGGAATTCTATCAATGTAATGACAATTAAAATGGAAATGAACATCTGTTTCAATGAAATGAAATTTCGTTGTATTGTTATTTGCTGTAATGAGATTTCTATGTGTACTATCACGATTGTGCGAATTTTAGGTATTGCTACAGAAAGGGAAAATAATTGACTATGGTTTTTCTAGGTGATTTTACAGGACTGTACCGTTTTTGAAAGCTTATCCATTGCTCAGGAACTGGGAATAGAAGAACTGCGCATGTGCTGTGAGGACCATATTAACAGCACTTTGAACATACATAATGCTTGTACTTTCTTGCCAGCGGCGTTAGAAATGGAAAACAGAATACCAGGTAAAAAATCATTACTTAAAGCGATTTGAAAATAAGAAACATTTTCATTCAAATAGAACAAATGCAATCAAGAATTGCAGATGTTCAACAAAACGAACCATTAGATTTGTGTCTTCTTTTTTAATACATAGTACTTAATAGTGTAGTTGACTGTTATAGTCAATTGCATCCAATTTGCTATTTGTTCCCAATAAGACTCTTAGAAGTCATTTATATTTTAGAAATACTTTTCTGAAGTTTAATTATGTTGATGATGTTTATCTATTTAAATTTTACAAACTTTTTAACAATTTTTGTCGCATTGTAGATGTTTTCAATTTGATAATGATAGAATTTCAGTCTAGATGTCGACTTTTATTTGTTTTAATTGCGCCAGTTATGTTTCTGCTTTCATATTAATTGCCATTGTCAGTGAATGTTTCTCTGTAGAGTGCAATATTTTAAAATAAATTAATTTATTTAATTAAAAAATCATGTGACTGGTCTGACCAATACTAAAAAGTTAATAGAATAAATACAAACATCATTTTAGGTAAGCAATGTTCTTAATTGCATAAAAGAAAAAATAAATAAAGGATTCATTTTAACAAATGCCCCACAACTTTTATTCAGATAGATGCTTATTTTCTAGCTGTAATAATTAAATTTTTTATATTATTTTTTTTTTCCAGAGAGCTTTTATTTAATTTTTTTATCGGTGCGCACAAAGGAAATGAGTCATGACCTCATTTAACACACCATTAAAACTTTTAGAGGATTGTTTTTCGGGTAATTTCCTCTTTTTAGGAGTTTTTCGAGGGGAAGTCCTCATGGTATTTGTGGATTGACGCCATCGCCCTTGGGGGGAAGGGGCACGCACGATTATACTGTGGGCTTTCGTTTAAAGTTATGTTAATACTGTTTTGTTGCAAGAGTATCTTGAAAAGTTCATTTTGTCACATGGGTGGTTTACAGCGACCTTTCTGTTTATTCGATCTTTCCAACAGCCTAATCCATGGATTTTTGAAAGGATGAATTTGTCATGAATGCAGAAATTAAGTTGAGATAAATAACCCTTTCAGAAGGGAGAAAGATTTTGTTATGGAAATTTTCAATTTGTAAAAAGATCAATTCGGTTTAAATCAATTTAGTAAACTTTTAACGATGTCCAAGTGACCAGCAAAACCATTTCGATGAAAAGGAATTTCGTTATACCAATAGCGATATTACAAATGTTGACACTGTTTATATGTAATTTGAGTTGGGGGCAGGGACGTTTTGGGTGACGTAAGTCTTCGCGAAATTTTAGCTTTATTTTAGTGCTGCCATCTAGTTTCTATGTTCAGAGACCAAAAAATGATTGTGCGAAATAGTAATTATATGTTGAGTGTAAAAACATTTTATCTTCTTTTCAAGTAATTTATTGGAATGAAAGCTGAAGTAATTTAATACCCAAAAATTAAATTACATAATGGTTAAAATATTTTCCCTAATCTATTTTTCTACTTTTTGACCTTTTTTGTAAAAAATTTAAAATATTTTGATTTATTGACCCCTTTGCAAGTAGCTTTTGGTTAATTATTCTAAGCTCAGCTGAAATAGCAATTTTCCCTGTTTTTAACCTTGAGATTTGAAAAGCTTAAAATATTGACTCCTGTGGCGCAAAATTGTAACCCATCTGCATCCTCCATTTTAATACATTTGAATGATTGAATCTTTTCTCGTCTGACTCTTCTTTTCATGAGAGTATTCATATTTAGCTTGTTTAGCCTAAAATCATGATCTAAATCTGCAGGTTCATTTATTTACTTTGAATCCTTTTATTATTGAAAGTACCGAAACTGAAAATGTAAAGTTCAAAAAAAAAAATATGAAATGTAGATTAGTACTTTTTTATGATAGTAATATTAATTAATTTGTTCGCCAATAATAAAAAGCCACTCTTTCAATTTCTATTGCAGGCAACAAAGGAGGTCGATCATTTGTGGACAGATGCACAGCTTTTATTGGAGAAAATTCTCTAGAGTGTGTGAAAACTTCTGCATTCTTAAATCTTCCAAAAGAAGCTTTGATTCACTTAGTTTCTTCTGATTATGTAAGTTAAGTTTTTAATATTACCATGTATATTTTCTGTGTTTCTGTAAGTTTAATAGTAATGAATTTGATAGAACTTACTGCATCTCTATATGTTCAAGATTTTTAAGTTGTTCCTTAGTAATATCATTGTTGTATTACTTAGATTTTATTATTTTTTGCCATAAACTGCATAGATATTTAAAAATGTTGTTTACTTATCAGTTCTTTTTTCCAAACTGCATTATTCTGGGATCGTAGCTGTCCTTTAACTCTATGGTTCCATTTTTTGAGCGGAAAAAATCAGAAAAAAGTGTCCTATATTATTTTATTGTTTTAAAAGGTTATCTATCCTATATTTCTTCAAATTCTAATTTCATGTTTTTTCCTACTACAACAGCATGAAATAACATAAGCCAATCAGAAAATTCACTAACCTAAAGCTGTTCAGGGTGCCGACAGACCTCGGTAATCATGCAGTTTTCAAGGATTTTTTAATACTGTAGAAAAACAGAGAAACTTTCAAAAAATATTCAAAATGCTTTTTTTAATTCTATGTAATCTCTTTTTTTTAAGTATCTGTATATTTTATGCTTTTAATTCCCTATAATTTTACATCAGTCTTCTGATGAATTATTTCTGGCAGATTCTCATGCGTTATTGTGGAGAAGTATCTAACAGCTTAGACTAAAAAAAAAGGATTTTAATTGTTTCAATTCTACCATAAATATATTTACGTCAGACACACAAGTGTTTTGATAGTTGTATTGGTATGGAAGATTTTTTTTTGAGCAATCACGATTGCTTATTGTTCTCACTTGACTGTTTTTGGCGTTCCTTTGATTTTTCCCACTGCCACCTTCTGCACCATCACCGTCGATGGGCTCCTCACAATGCTGCACCTCTAGCTAAAGCCGTCTCCAGGTTGCATCCACGTCCTACACACACGCGCATACATACACAACTACACACACACACACGCACACACAAACACATACACACACGCATAAATACAGACACCCACACATACACACAACTACCCACACACTCATGCCTGCACACAGACACAAACACATATGCCTACACACACATACACATACCCCCCCCCCAACAGACACAAACACACATGCCTACACACACATAACCCGTACACACACACACATACCCCCCACTCACACACGCATACCCCCCACACACAAACACACACGCTTACATACACACACTCGTGATTGCGAAAAACATAATTTTAATTCAAGATGTCAAAATTCAAATTAATTTTTTTTTTCTTTGTGAAAGAAGCATATCTTATAATTTGGATGGATGCACAACAGTACATACAGAAGTTTGGTAAGACCTCATTTGGAATATGCTGTTCAGTTTTGATCTCCTTATCTTAAGAAAGACATTAATGTATTGGAAAGGGTTCAAAGGCGGGCTGCAAGGCTAATAAATAGACTTTCTCACTTAGACTATGATTCCAGGCTTAGAAGGCTAAAAATGCAGTCTTGAGCAAAGAAGAGACCAAGGGGACATGATTCAGTTGTTTAAATTTATTAAAGTGAAAGATGTTACGGGGCTGAAGTTTAGCACTGAAAACAGGACCAGGGGTCATTGTTTTAAGCTTTTTAAATCTCAGGCTAACATGGATATTAGGAAAAATTATTATTTTAGCAGGGTCGTGGAATTTTGGAACAGCTTACATAAGAGGTGGTAATGAGCAAGGGAGTAGATAGTTTTAAGAGGGCCATTGATCTTCACTGGGGATTGTAAATTGACTAGGACCAGTCTAGCTGGACCCAGAGCCTGTTGCTGGTCGTCACTTTTGTATTTGTATAGGTTCCCTTTAATCTATTTAAGAATAAGATGTTAGTAGTTTTACCCTTAATCTCAATCTTTATAATGTTTACACATTATAAAATGATAAGTTTTTCTCCAGACAAATTACATACACACACACACCACAGCGTCTCTTTTATTAACTAGTTCTGTCAAAAGATTTGTAACAGAAGAATATTTTTTCTGTAACTTGTTCTCAATACTCACATTTTGTAACAAATGCTTGAATGACTTAAACTGAGGCTGAACTGTCTCCAAGGCCCTCTACTCAAACGGTAAACCACATCTTTGGTAGGTAAGGGGGACCCTGGGGTGTAATGTAATGAAGATTTAGATCATATTACGGAGTGGGCTGATAAATGGGCTATGGCTGTTAATGTTGGGAAATGTTAAGTGCTACATTTAGGGCATGGAAATAAGTACAAGTTATTATTTGCAAGGTTCAGTATTAGTCAGGCAGAAAAAGTTACTGATCTAGGCATCTTAATAAGTCAGGATTTAAAGTTTAGTCAACAGTGCAGCATAGCTAGTAACAAGGCCAATAAGATGCTTGGGTTTATCAGTAGATCTATTTCAAACAAATCTAAAAAAGTTCTTCTGCCCTTATATATAAGTTTGGTAAGACCTCATTTGAAGTATGCTGTTCAGTTTTGGTCTCCTTATCTTAAGAAAGATATTAATGTATTGGAAATGATTCAAAGATGAGACCAAGGCTAATAAATAGACTTTTCATTTAGACTATGATTAGAATGCTAAAAATAGTCTTGAACAAAGAAGAGACCGAGGGGACATGATTCAGTTGTTTAAATTTATTAAAATAAAAGATGTTACGGGGCTAAATTTTAGCACTGAAAACAGGACAAGGGGTCATTGTTTTAAGCTATTTAAATCTCAGGCTAACATGGATATTAGGAAAAATTATTATTTTAGCAGGGTAGTGGAACAGCTTACTGGAAGAGGTGGTAATGAGCAAGGGAGTAGATAGTTTTTAAGAGGGCCATTGATCTTCACTGAGGATTGTAAATTGACTAGGGCCAGCCTAACTGGGCCCAGAGCCTGTTGCTGGTCATCACTTTTGTATTTGTATTTGTGATTTAATTATAAAATGATATTCAATGAATGCCTTTGTTATGTTACATTTAAGCAGTGTTTGTTGAATCATGTGTACTTCATTAAATTTTATTTGAAGCTGGATTTTTTTAATTTCAAAATGTATTTATAGTTAGCCATGGAGGAAGAGGATGTTTGGAGATCTGTGTTATCTTGGGCAAAACACCAATCTGGCGTTACTCAACCTACAGCACATTGGACAGAAGAAGAAAGAGCAAGAATAACTCAAGTAACACTGATTGTCTCTATTTAAATTCATTAACTCGCTTTCTTCTGCTGTATTTACATTAATAGTTAACATTGTTTCAAGATATTTAAATAGTATGATAATCTTGAAATCAAGAAGGAAGAACTATTTTAACAAAGTTTTAAATGTTTGGAAGTTATTGAAGGCTGTGGATACTTGCAATGTTCTGAACAATTTAAAAAAGGCACTTGATAATATTCATTGCTATGTCAGTACTAGAAGAGCGAGAATGTTTTCTCTGGGGGGGGGGGGGATTAGATGGTTATAACATGCCAGACATCTATTTTGTGGAGTTGGTTGGTCATATATGACAACTTCAAGAAGTGGTAAACAATTTGGGCAATGCATCCCCAAAAATATGAATATACATTAATGCTATATTATAAGCATACAGAATTTCATTTTTAATCTTAATTTTGTCTGGGAATGTAACTTAAATAAATATAAATAATCCATTAATTTTCTTCATTGAGCATCTGCATTAGGATTCATGTGCAACATATAAAGCTTCAATTTTTTTTTTTTTTTTTTTTTTTAAATGTACAATATTAAAAAATTTGTGGACATGAGGTGCATAGTAGTAAAGCCAATATTTTGGTTTGACGCAAAAAAATAAATAAATAAGTGAAAAAAATTGTTCATAAAAAAAAATCCAGAAAAATAGATCTTTTTTGATAATTTAAAAAATTTTCACATGGAATATCAAACCAAACCCTGTGGCAGGACAGCCGTGAGGACCAAGCCTACTGTGCTCAACCCAGTTTTCCTGACCAGGGGCTCTGGGTGAGGTGGTCAGCTTAACGCTGAACCCCCAATGTTTTGTTCCCAAGTACGCTTGGTACTCATTTTAGGGACCCATTAAAGGTATGGAAGGCTGAGTCAACCATACACAACCCGGGAATAGAACCCGGGCCGGTAGCGTGGGAGCGCGAAGCTCTACCACTGAGTCACTGTGCTTCACAGGGAATATCTGTCTGATCAAATCTCCCCTCCCTTCAAAGGCATGCTCTAAATGTTCATGCTTTTGAACTTTTCACCTCTCTACCCCCTCTCAAAAATGTTAACAGTTAATATAATGTTTTCTTGCCTTCTAAATAAAAATGTCTATAAAACTGTCAAAAACTGAAAATGTTGAGGGTATTATCTCCAAAAAGGTGTGGATGATGGGAAAATGTGGTCATATTTGGATTTAGAGGGTCATTTTACAAAAACTTCTGCAAGAATGGTGTCAGAAGCATTTTGAGGATAAAATATGAGAATTCAAAGTTAATTCGAGGAGAGACATTACTTATTAAAAATTAATTTGAAAAAAAAAGTAACAAAAATTGCAATATTGTCTCCAAATTTCCTGAATCGTCAGTCAAATTTTATTGAATAAGAAAACATTTTTGGAGACCACAGTGACTTCCTGTAACTTCCCTTCAGGGAGCCCCTGTATGAAAAGCCATTTGATGTTTTATGATGCTTTTATTTTAAAAAAATCATTTACTCTTTAGTTATTTGTGTAAATTTGATATTATGGGAAAGTTTTAAAAACTGTCAGTTAAATTTATGTTCCTAACATAATTTGTATTTTTCTGTCCCTAAAACTGTAGCAAATGTCTGGCGTCATCAACCATGTAAGAATATTGCTAATAGATAGCCAAGTTTTTGCAGAAGAAGTTGAACCAACTGGAGCTGTTCCAATGGAGTTATCTCTGGAAAGGTATACTTATATTTATTTAAAATTAAAGTTGCTATAGTAAGGGAGAGTGGGAGGCATGTTGGAACTTTTGAGTTGGTAATTACATTTTTTTAAAAAGCAAAGAATTCTGATGATATTTATTTGTAGTGAACAGCTCTATTTTTGATAATGTTTTCTGTGTAATATATATTTGTAATGTTGAGTGTATCCATGTTGTTTTCATGGCTCTAGTCTTTAGTCTTTTCGGGTGGATAGATGTTTATAATTTGAAGCTAGATACAGTGGCTCCCAAAAGTGTTCGTACACCTACGACTTTCAGTGAAATAGGCCCCTATGCATTGGTTAGAATTAATACTTCGGAATAGGTATTTAGTTATAAGATCTATGATCTATTTTTAACAAAACTAAATGAAAAATTTAAATAAAACATTAAAACTTATTTTTTTAAAAACCAAAAAGTGCCGGAAATTTTATCTCACAGAAGTCTTCGTACATTTTGAAAAAATGTCAAAAAATTAGTAAATAATCTAACTTTTTACAAAATTATTATTTAGTAGAGTATCATGCAGTATCAACAACAGTTTTTAACCATCTGGGAATAGATTTATTGTTTTTTCTTTCTTTTTTTATGCAATTTCTGAATAAGTGTTCAGCCGCACTTTGAGTCTTACTGTTTCTAGTTCGCTTTTCGTTTCAATGGTGTATTTTCTTAATCTAGCCACCAGATATCTCCAAATATGTTTCATTAAGTTTAAATCTGGCGATTGAGGAGATATTTCTAAGTTTAAGGACAATTTTTGAGGCACCAAACACAAACGTGTACTTCTTATTGTTATTTTGATAAAAAAACAAAGTTGATTCCGATTGCCAAAATTTGGGCTAATAGTTTAAAATTGTTTCTTGAAATATTTAAGTGAACAGCATGACTCATTATTTCATCAAAAAATTCCAAATTTCCAAGTCTTGATGCTGTTATGCACCTTCACACAAGAACACCTTCACTGTCCTGATCAACTGATTCAGCTAAGTTCTTAAGATTAAATTCCTCATTTTTTCTTCTATTGACAATTATGCAATAATTTAACCCAAAATATTGAATTTATTTTCATCTATAAGTAAGACCTTGTTCCAAAACGTTTTGAGCTTATTTATCATTGATTTTACGACGGAAAGTGTAAGTTTACTGTTTTTCGCGCAAACAAGAAAATTTCTGCGGGAAGAGGTTCCCTTTAATCCAACTTGGCGAACAATTTTAGGTGAAAATTAAACGTAAAATGTTTCATTCAATTCTGCAGAAACTTTTTCAGCGCTCAAATGTGTATTTTTCATAATTTTTTCAACGGTAAACCTCCGATCACGCTTTGTTAACTTTGCCAGTTGACGTTTTCTGACCTTGTTTTCGATCCGATTCTTGTCTACAAAGCATTTTATCAAGCGCTTCATTATAGAATGGTATGAATTAACTAATTTAGAGACATTTCAAACTAATTTATGGCTACTGTGAGAGAAAAAAATCAAATTTCGAATCATGTTTGTTGTTTTCTATGCATACCTGCCATTTTAAAATAATGAGCAAAATATTAGGGAATAAATAAACAAATAATTAAAGACAAATGACTTTACAGTGTCATTACAATGCAAAAATAATAAAAAAACCACATATGATAATTTTAATCATGAATTTATTTGAAAATATTTCACTGTACGATGACTTTTGTGGCGTATTTTTTCTGTCTCATCGTTTTTTGACAAATTTCAAAAATAAAATTTGGCATTATTTTGAAAAAAACTACTGGGTTTTATTCAGAATGGCATAGGAATTGTGTGGAAAAAAAATGAACTTCATATTCGAATTCAGTTTTGCGTTATTTTGGTTTTACTACAAAATTTCAAGGTGTACGAACACTTTTGGGAGCCACTGTAGGTTTAAATTTTTCACATTCTTAAAATATCAGTTAACGTTTAAAGTATATTTACCTAGTCTTAACTCATATGATCTAGCTTTTACTTGATATAGTTGACATGCAACCACAGTTATGTTTGACCTAAAAGAACAGACAAACTAGTATGTAACCCAGGTAATTTTTTCATTCTGATTTTTTGTACTCTTTAGCGAAAACAATTTGCCTTTACATTTGTTAGAAACTATTTCCGAACAATTGCTAAAAACTTGGTTTGTCTTGCAATAACGCTCTTTTTTTTTACAAAAAAAACATAATATTATTAGATCAATGCACACCATAAAACATTTTAATAATTTGTTTTCTTCCTCAAAAAGGAATGAAAGCCCTCACAAACTCATCACAATCACTCTCTTTTTTCCTTATATTCTGTATATTTCTTATATGGCTACTTTAATTATTGCCAAAACATGTTTGCAAAACATCATAAAATTAAGTGTAAGCAGTTGATAAATTTAAAAATATGGCTCAACTTCTTTTTGCTATGGTTAAATTTTTCTTTTTTAACAACATTCCTTTTTGAAAGTGGACAATATTTTTCAAACCATTCTTTTTCCTTTTCATTGGGTTTTCCACGAAATGACATCCTGTATTTTTACAGATATCGATTTGCTGCTTTGCCCAACAAGTTTTCGCACTCTGAAGATAAACGCATCCAGCCCAGAACATCATTGAAATTATTTCAAGGCTCTCAGCTGCTGAGTGGGGAAAAGTTGCATTTGCAAAGAGTATTAAACGCATGGTTTGGAAATGCTAAGCAGATGTGGCGCCTTTTGTATCGGGCCTCTACCCATGGATATACAGCTGAAGGCTTCCACTATCACTGTGATGGACACAGTCCTACTTTTGTCATCATTCTTGTGAGTTATTCCATTATTCAAATTCACCGTTGCCAAACTATGAAAATTTGAAAAAGGAAAAAATGAATGTATGAGCTTGGGATGGGCTTATATTCGTGAAGACTTTATATTTGGATTTAAAATCATTATGAAGTTCTTTACACAATCACTAATTATCTGACATCCTAAGTAAAGCAACTAAACTTTTATGCATCTTTAAGATATTTTGCTTCCACCAATGTTAGTGTTATTTGCCTGGTTAAAATAATTCACAGCTGAAATAAAACTAGCTAGTTGTACAATTCGCCCCCCCCCCCCCCCATCTTTCTACTTTTTTACAAATTTAATGCATACAAAACGAGAAAATATGAGTGATCTAGTTTTTCTGTCATAAATCTTAACTTTGCAATCTTTTATTTTCTCCTCTTTTGGAAGAGAAAAAATTAACAATATAAAAATAGCAATATACAATGTTGCCACTGTAACTGCATTTTTTCTGTTGTGTGCAATATTTTTAATAAATAAATAAACTCAGTTTGATAAAATATTTGCAAAAGCTCTGAGCAGATATGGAGAGGCTTCCTTGTGTCTCAGGAACAAATTCAAACATTTAGTGAGACAAAGGTAAAATAAGGGTGGTTTACCAACCCCAAAGATGAAGCAAATTTCATAGTGAAAAGAAACTGTCAAACAGAAAAGCATGTCTGGGTGACATTCAAATCAGTGTGGCACTATTTATATGAGAAGGATGTCTCTTGAGAAAATGGTGCATTTTGGAATACTTTGGTTTTGTGACACTCCAAATTCATTTTCAGTTAGTCACTTTAAAGCAATTAAAATATTAATCACACATTGCATAGGAAGTTAATGTTGGAACTATTACCTGCTTTATTTTTCAAAATATATTTTTATCAAAATTTGTTATCTCTATACCATTTTTTAGACATAAACATATTTTGTGAAACACCATGCACAAGTTCATTAAAATTTGTTCACGAAAAAATTAGCTTTTCACTGTATAAAATATAAATACAAATACAAATACAAAAGTGACTACCAGCAACAGGCTCTGGGCCCAGCTAGACTGGTCCTAGTCAATTTACAATCCCCAGTGAAGATCAATGGCCCTCTTAAAACTGTCTACTCCTTTGCTCATTACCACCTCTTCCGGTAAGCTGTTCCAAGGTTCCACTACCCTGCTAAAATAATAATTTTTCCTAATATCCATGTTAGCCTGAGATTTAAATAGCTTAAAACAATGACCCCTTGTCCTGTTTTCAGTGCTAAACTTTATCCCCGTAACATCTTTCGTTTTAATAAATTTAAACAGCTGAATCATGTCCCCTCGGTCTCTTCTTTGCTCAAGACTGTACATTTTTAGCCTTCTAAGCCTGGAATCATAATCTAAGTGGGAAAGTCCACTTATTAGCCTTGTAGCCCGCCTTTGAACCCTTTCCAATACATTAATGTCTTTCTTAAGATAAGGAGACCAAAACTGAACAGCATACTCCAAATGGGGTCTTACCAAACTTCTATATAAGGGCAGAAGAACTTCTTTAGATTTATTTGAAATAGATCTATTGATAAACCCAAGCATCTTATTGGCTTTGTTGCTAGCAATGCTGCACTGTTGGCTAAACTTTAAATCCTGACTTATTAGGACCCCCAGATCAGTAACTTTGTCTGCCTGACTAATGACTGAACCTTGCAAATAATAACTTGTACACTTATTTCCATGCCCTAAATGTAGCACTTGACATTTCCCAACATTAACAGCCATACCCCATTTATCAGCCCACTCCGTAATATGATCTAGATCCTCTTGCAGCTGTTTTGCTTGTTCTTCATTTTCTACAGTCCCCATAACTTTGACATCATCAGCAAAACAATTCATGTTCCCTGAATTATTTTTGTGAATATCTTTCATAAAAACAATGAAAAAAACAGGCCCTAACACTGATCCTTGAGGTCATGGATACCTTGGCACCTTACCACCTACCTCATATCCTTGAGGATATGAATCATTTTACGCTTTACTGGCTAGTTTTAGAAATTATATACGATGCCAATGCATTCTATAGAATCATTTATTTCAAAATTTACTGGTAATATGTAATAGCATAAGCCATACATAAACATTGTGATGCTATGTTTATGTATGCCTTATCAGGACCTTTTTTCATACTGTTAAGCGTTCGTAGCAACTTCAAACTTTCTTTGAATGACAACACAGTTCTTGAGAAAAGCACATGAGATTTATTTACAGCTATGTACAGGAAACTGCTAAATCAATCAGCAGCAATTAAACATATATCAATTAACACGGTAAAGTCAACAATCGCATACGTGTTTACATCCAAACACGCAGAAACACAGCTCAAAGGCTTCACAAAACAAAGCTAATACAATGCTCTCCATCGCACAGCTGATATGGTTCACAAGCAAAAACTAACTCTCTCATTCAAATGCACACGCCTTTTATACTGCTTTGGAAAGTTCAACGAAATTCTACAACTTTCTCATATTTTCTTTTTATTCCATTCACAAATCTTATCATTCAGAAATGGGGGAACCGTATACTTCAGTCGAATGTTGGGGGTTGTATGTACATTACAAGAAATTATTTACAGGTTACGTCACTAAGACAATTTTAGAGGAAGGATAATGGAGTAAACGCTAAATTTAGCCAGATTACAACAAATTAATCACAAAAATAATTACTATTTACAGAATTTGTTACAATACTTTACCTAAATAGTATTTGTCATTCTATAGAATGCCTTGGTATTGTATACAGATTCATACTTCGTCTAAAACTGTTCAGCATTGTTAAGAAATTCTTTGAATGCCGGTGTTTCATACTTTGCAGAGCTGCTCTAACATATGCAAAATATATCAACAGATACTTAGTTCACTTCTACTTTATTGACACATTAATAATCAGTTGTTTTGTGGGGGAGGCCCTTTTTTTATGTAATGCCATGTATTACACCATTTTATGATCTGTGCATTATGCATTTGCTTGGATTTTTCATTTATTTCAGTGAACAATTCCAATCTTTTAGTGTTACTAATGTTGTTTACATAACTGTGATTTTCGAGTTCAATCATGCACTAAAAATCACTTTATGACACTCTGCTTATCTGCACTTTGATTATATTTTTCATTCAATATGTGATCTAATATGGAAAATATTTTACTATCTTGCCTTTTATTTTTTTAGGGTTCTCATGGAGAGCTCTGTGGAGGATTTAGCGATGTTCCTTGGGGCAAAACTAGAGGACGTGGAAGATATGTATCATCAGAGAAAGCATTTCTCTTCACTCTGATCAACAATGCTGATGTTCCACCAACCAAATTTGATGTTGTCAAAAAAATGTTTGCTATTTCTCATCATCCAGAGTAAGAATATATTTATTCATTTATTTATTTATTTGTATTTTTTAATTAATTTATTTATTTATTTGGCAGAGTTGATTTTTGCTTGTTATGACTCAAAGTAAACTTTAACAGTGGTCTAAGGGGTTGTCTACAAATGATGTCAGGCTTTGAGGGGGGAACCAAAAAGTATGATGTCATACATTTTTATATAACCTTAAGCTTATGAAAAAAGTATGACAAGGCGAGGGGAGGGGTTAAGGGAAGTTTGATACTTTGTAACAAGGAGGAAGAAGTCAAATTTGCTGAAAAATTCAGACATCATTTATGGACCGCCCCTGGCATATTTTCCCCTTTAATTTCAAATACTCTTTTTTTCCTCTAGAAAAATGTTGCATCATTAAGTAGAATAAAAAAAAAATTGAAACTACTATATTGTTTGTCATATTATTTTATTTGAGCATTTTATGAGCCAAGATCATATCATTTTTAATGCATTTTGGTTGAATACCCATATAAAAAAATAAAAGAACTTTGTCGAACTGCAATAACACATCTTGATTCAGGATAAAATGAGATGTAAGGAAAGTAACCAATGATTTTTCCATGAAAAATCTGTAACTAAAATATTTCATACAAATACTTCCAAAAATACTAATTTCCAAAAATGAAAAAAAAATCATCAATGGTATATTTTTCTAAAACCCCCACCCCTCTGTCCTTTGCTCACACTTTTTTTGACAAATAAACTTAATTAAAAGTTCTATATGAGGAGCTATTTTTACATGCTGCTAGCTTTCCTTAAGAGAACAAATGTTCTCTTCATTCTAATTTTGTGCTTTAAAAATACAGTCGAATCTCGATATCTCGAAGTTTATAACTCGAATATTCCTTTATCTCGAAGTTTTTATCGGGTCCCAAAATCTTAAAACTGTTGTGGAAGCTTCCCATAACTTGAACTACCAATAACTGGAACGTTTTACTAGTCCCTTGGGACTTCGACCTATCAAAATTTAACTGTACTTTACTTTTTCAAAAATCTTGATGATTCAGTTTTCTAACATGTAAATTTGAGCTTTGACTTCTCTGTTCATTAAGCTTGTTTTCTTTTTTAGCTATGGTCCGATATTTGGAGCTGGAGCTGATTTATGCATTTCCCATAACTGCAATGCAAACATGGAGAGTTACTCTAATCTACCACACTCGTATGATGGAGAGAACGCCTCTTGCACAGTATTGATGGGGGACTACAACTTCACTGTTCTGGATTATGAAGTCTTTACAACTTTGGGGAAATAAACCAGTAAATACTGGTCAAAGTAACACTTATAAAATATATTTGCATTAATACATTGATATTCTTGGGTTAGTGTGTTATGGGTATGTAACAAGTTATGTAAATACAGTAGACCCTCGTTTTACGCAACGGTTACGTTTCACGGAATTGCCGTGTAAACCGAAACCGCATAAATTGAGACCTAATAATAGTGTTAAAATAGGGGTTTGATTCCGTAGATAACAAAATACTTCATTCTAGTGATGACTAATTGTATAAGTTTAATGTGTACTTATATCGCCTTTTATGCACTACACGCATAAAGAAAACATAAATTAATTTCATGTCCTGTTTATAAAAGGAGCTGGCTATGATCGTCTTTTTGGCAGTCTTTAAGAATTTTTCTCTGTAATTCTTTGCAGAGCATTAACGCATCCATGATCATTTGCTCCATTTCCATGATAAATTCTTCCTTCACTAACAAATCAGAAAGATAGTTTCAATTGTCTAGGAATGGCTTAAAATTTTCAATGTGAACGTTTTTGGGTGTGTGTCACCGATGTCGGTATCCTCGTTGGTTTTGGCCGCCTTTGTCACTCCTAAAAGCTCTTCTTCCAGTGAATTCCAAACTGTGTGATTTTAATAACTTTACTTCTGGAAAGAGCTCTGGAACCAATCGCATAAAATGTCTCCAGTGGCCCAAGCTCGATTATTAGCACGCCAAAATGCAGCTGATTACGCCTAATCTGCAATCTTTAGGAGTTTGGATTTTGAAAGAGGGGAAATTTTTATCTGTTTGCATTGCCGCATCTGTGTAAAACCGAAACCCATCCGCGTAAATTAAAATAAAGGTGTCAAATCTTAAACCGCATATAATTGAAACCATGTAATATGAACGTAAAACAAGGGTCTACTGTACTACTAAATACATTCCAAAAAATTGGTACTTTGGGCTGGGATAAACATTATTTGTGTTTATTATTTGAGCATATAACATTGAATGAGAATGTTATCAATATGTTTCAATGTTAATTATGTTTCGATTACATGCCTAGAGTTCGTATTGTTTTCTGCTTCGAAATCAATACTACCTTTCCTTGTAAAAGTTTGAAAATTTTTATTAATATTGTATCTATTATATATGTTAATGTTAACTCTTTCATTCCTTACTACCGCTTTTTGAATTTTTAATGCTCGCATCATTTAAGAATATGTACAGTGGATGCCGATTAATTTAATCAGTGGTTAATTGAATCAAGAGCTTTGATGAATCAAAGCGTCAAAAGCAGAATAAAATCCAGCTGTATTGAATTATCCGCTTAAATGAATTAGCCGATTTATGAAATCAAAACTGTTTAAAACAATCATATTCATATAAGCAGCGGCCACTGTATTTGAAACAATGTTCTGTACATTTTTCACCAGAAAAAGTAATCATTTTCAAAAAGCTGAACTATATTCCTTTGATTTTTTTTAAACTTATTGCAGACCTAGGTATTACTGCTAACAAGCTTCGTCGGGCAACCCAATATAATACAAAAAATTATATGAAACAGTTAAAATTATTAGCAGTATTTTCAACTATTACAAGTCCAGGACAAGAGTTTAAAGGATAACCACTCATTTCAGAATTAGTTGAGCTTAGTAGGCAAGTTGGAGAGTCTGTCAGTACAACAAGATGTATATGTTTCCTTAGACAATATGTCCTGTTGCAAAATTTACAGCACCCTCAGATCTAGGTAATTCGCTTGGAATAGGATTATCTAATAAAGAACCCCAGCTATTTTCTTGTACTGGGTTCGAAACAATTTCACGTTGACTAGTCTTGAATAAAGAGGTGATGATTCTTTTGATGGCATGGTAGCCAATTGGAAGATCTGATTGTGGAAGGTTAGATCTAGATTTAGCATTCTTTGAACAGTCAAAAAAGGAATTCAGCATCACTGTTGTGTTGATTAATGTGAGAGAAAAAGAAATTATTTGTCTTCACAAGAAAAAAATGCCATGCCATTTCTTGAAACTGCCCCCCCCCCTCCTCCGCCCACTCCATTTTAATATGAATCAAACATTCAAAAGTTTGCTCAGTGAACTGTTGACCAAATTCATAGAAAACGACTTCACAAATGAACTATTTGATTTTTTTTCATTTGACATGCAACAGTGTATGGGACCTCATTCTGTGATGCTGTCCATAGTATTAAGATTTGCCGATTAAATTGGGTCAGTCAGGTTATCTGCCTTGACAAGAGCAACATTCTAAAGAAAATTTACATGACCAAACCATGTTGTACTAAAAAATATGGAAGGCCAAAGCTGAGCTGGGTAGATGCTGTTGAAAAGGATTGTATTGTCCTTTGGTTTAACAATTGAATATCTTAGTTGAGAATAAAGGAGACTGGAGACGAGTGATTCAGAAAGCCATGGGGCCACCTTGGGCTGTCAAGTTATGGATGATGATGATGATGCAATAGCTTATCTAATAATTAGTGTGTAAAGTTAAAATCACTGTTACATAAATGAACGATGAAAAATATGTTGACGGATGTGAGAAGCATATTTTATCCCCAACTGAAGTGTACGGAAAAATAACTTTCCACTGCATGCAATATATCAACAGCCTGGTTAAACCATCCAGAGACTGCAGTTTCGTCCTTGTTATAGACTCATCAGTCTGGAATAGACGAAAACAGAGCTGGAGGCTGATGTCATCTCATTGAAGCTGGGAGTGCCATCAAACTGTTAGTTGAAATAAATTTATCATCCCAGCAAGAGTCTGCAGCAGTTACCAGATTGTAATTGCTCTTTAAATGTTTTTTGAGTTGGGTTACGTGAAGAGATGAATTTTTGCGCTATTTTATGTACCAAATGACAAAGTTTTATAGATATTTTTATAATAATTGCATTTTAGAATTTAATTTTGGACATAAGGGATGTATTTTATTTTTACAACTTGATAAATGTTGAATTTTTTCAGTGAAAATATTTTATGAACTTATTATATTTTATGTATTATATACGTTTTTTTATGAAATCAACTAACTCAGATTAAAATTTTAATTGATATAATATTGATCATTTATAGGTATATACACATGTTGGAAGTTCCCTCTTTTTTTTAACATTTTACTATAGATGAAAAAATGCAAATGCATATCATGGACCAGGTACTACAACTGGGTAACTGCAAATTTGTCAAAATAGAATGTTTCACTTTTACTCAAATATTTTTTTAAAAGGAGATTAATAATACTTTTAATTAAATAAAATTTATAAATGGTTGTTTAATAACGTTTAAACCAAGTCTTCATATTCTCCGAAAATCATGAGAAAACTGCGATTTATTAAGTTTTTCTTGAAGAAGCAGTGTAAAAAAATCTGAGTTGTAGTTACGTAGTATCTACAGGCTTGGTGTTATTTTATCGATCATAAAAATTTATTACTATTTTTGTTATATTTTTTATGACAAAATATCAAGTATTGAAACACAAAATACTTGTTACATTGTAATAACAGAGCTAAATCTATTTGGAATCACAATGATAAATATTTTATATGAAAATATATTTTTATACAACTTTTAAGAAAAGTTCTTAAATGTGTCCTGTTATTAGAGTTTAGAATATTGTTACCAAATTTTGTATTAAAGAATTTGTTGTAAAAGTTACATAATTGGCTGAGATCTGTGTTAATTTAAAGCTGAAAATGTTTAAGAGTAAAATATTGGCATGTATATATATTCAGGCACATGGGTAAAAACTTGTGGTTCAAAAATTCATAATTTCTAGTATGAATTTGAAACTTGTTGACTTTTCAGTGAAGATAAGAGTTTCATTTTTAACGTTCAAATGAAGCTTTGCATGCAATTTATGACACCTAAGAATCAGTTTTTGACCAAAATTTATAAGTAACAGAAATGATAAACTATATATTTTTGTTCTTTCAAAAAATTTGATCTTATTTTAACAAATGCATTAACTGATAGTGTAAGGTTTATTCAAATGAAACCAGGTTAGTGTGTCTAACTTCACATTAGACGTTAGACGATGCTGCCTAACTGCATGCAGTGGCGGATCTAGAACTTGGACAAGGGGGGGGCTAACTTAGGTCTGTTAAAAAAAAAAAAAAAAAAGTCCAGTATAATATCGTTCAGCATCCTTTTCACGAGAATGTTACGACATTTGTTATTTAAAATAAGCATATGTTTATTTTTAACTTGTAAAACATGAAATACACTAAAAAATTGTCAAAAGAGTTTATTTTTTAAAATGATTATGAAACAATTTTTCAAAAACACAGTCGGCACATTAGTTGTAAGAAAATAAAATGATTTAATTTGTTACTCTAGTTTAAAACAAAAAAAAAATACTTTAAACATTATTTGACATGTTCCCAGTTTTCCAAGCACATTCTCCTCTTCTTACTTTTGCAGAAGAGTTCAATTATTTTGTCGACAGATACATCTCTATCTCTTGCCACATTTGCTAGAGCAAGTCCATTTAACCGTACTTCTCCCATTGTGCTTCTTAAATAGGTTTTTATCCTTTTTAAGGTAGAAAAACTACGTTCAGCTGTTGAAGTCGTTACTGGGATTGTTGCGAAAATTTGGAGAAGAACAGCAATAGATGGGAAAAACGAAGGGTCTAGCTCTTTCAGTGCCCCGATAGCTGTTGTAGGAGGACCGCATATCGGCAGCCATTTATTCCTCCACATCTTGATTTCTGCTAATAGCAAGCTCAAACTTCCTAGTTCATCTGTAAAATTCCTGTATTTTTCTGCAGCAGTTATAATATTTTTGTCAGTATACCTCGACAAGTTC
This sequence comes from Uloborus diversus, assembly GCF_026930045.1. Classification (NCBI taxonomy): domain Eukaryota; kingdom Metazoa; phylum Arthropoda; class Arachnida; order Araneae; family Uloboridae; genus Uloborus; species Uloborus diversus. The sequence goes on from NC_072737.1 coordinate 56,079,563, forward strand.
GATGGAATTAGACCTTCGAGGGGAAGCACTCCAAGAAAATCTCTGCTAAATCTGCAATCAATCTCGGAAATGAAGTGATCTATCAGAGGAAGAAAGACTGTTCGTCTGAAATAAACTTCTGGATTTTCTGGAGGTGTACAGTCTCGAGCACTTTTACGCTTTCCTGATCTGGGTATTTCTAACTCCAGATCCAATTCTTCAGCAATTTCAAGGCAGTTTTTGTAAATAGTTTGAAATTCGAGTTCTGCGTTTTGTCTTACACTCCGAAAAGTGTCCAAAACTTGAGACACATTAGCTAATGCAGAAGACAAATCCTGCTTCGGGCTTTGCAACTGCTGACTTAGCCTCAGTGTCAAACTGAGACAGTACACTGATATTTCGACGCCAACAATAAATTCACTCCTTTTTATTGAAGCATTTAACATATATGCTTTTGTTGACGCTTCGGAAGAGGCAGTTGTATGTAAACTTTCCAGCACAGTCACAACAGGAACAAGTAGTTCCTTAAATGTTATTAGGCTGTCATGCCTTTCTACCCACCGTGTAGGGCAAAGTGCTTTCAATCTCTTTTTTTTAGTTTCCGAAAAGTCTTGCTTTTCTACAACATCGATTAATGCATTTGTTCTGTGCGCAGAAGCCGAGAGAAACACAGAGACAGTCTCAACTGTTCCCATTACGTTTCTTATAACAGGAATTTGGCAGCTTTTTGTGATGCACAAATTCAGGGAATGGCTGAAACAATGAGTATAAATGGCGAGGGGTTGCTCCTCGGAAATTAGAGCTTGAACGCCCTTAAATGGCCCAGACATGTTGCTTGCTCCATCGTAGCCTTGTCCACAGAGGTATTTGTAAGACAAATTCAGTTTTGTCAGTTCTTCGTCTATTGCGGATTTAATCGATAAACCAGTTGTCGCTTTGAGTTCCACGAATCCAAGGAAATCTTCCCTGGTTGTGAAACTGTCTATGTCGACATATCGCACACAAAACGTAAGCTGCTCCTTCTTACTTTCATCTGTGGTTTCATCACATATTATTGAGAAGTATTTGGCTTTTTGTATACTACTCGTAATCTCCGAACGGATATAATCGCCAATGCATTCGATTATGTCGTTTTGGATTGTTTTGCTGATATGTGTACTGTTTTTTCTGCAAGTGGTAAGGTGCGTTTTCAAATCTTCATCACCAGCATCAATTCTAAAAGCCAATAGACTTTTGAAAACACCCTGGTTTCCTCTTAATGCATTTTCTTGCTCTTCCCTGCTGTTCAAATTGCCGTCATCCCTATGACCTCTCAAAGGCAGATTGTTATGGGCACAAAACAGTACGGTTTTTACTATAGGCTTCAAGCGTTTTAAATTTTGCTCTATTATAGAGGCTTTTCTAGCGTCTATCAGGAGGCCAACATGACTTACTGAACTTCCAGGAATAGGCTCCATGGATTGTTTAAAATGCAGGGCTTTTTCCACAGAAAATTGATGGTATTGGGTAGTTTGGTGATATTTTAGTTCTTCTGTAGCTTTCTTAAACTTAATCAACGGCTCCTTAACGAATGTTTTAAGCACCTGAAAATAAATAAACATCTTATTAAACTGCAATATAAAAAAAAATTTGACGCTCAATTAATATCCCAATTTAGGTGTTAAGAACCGGGTGGAACATTAGAAGCAAAAGTCTTTCGAAATAATTCAAACTAATTTATGTTGATATTCGAGGTTTTATCTTTTAACAGTATGCATGAGTTGCTTATTCCTTTGTATTACTTGATTTCGAATTGAGGTAATTTCAATAATTCATTAAAATTACCATTCTTCCTATTTTTATGGACTTTGCTTAGACAATTAAAAAAATAAATTTGTTATGAATAAATACAGCTTATGAATTTACTTGTCTAATATGATAACTTTTAGTTTACAAGCCTTAAACATATGTAAAAAATATGATGTATTGATGCCATCGACGTTAAAACTGTTAACATAGATATTTTGTCATTGATGTTTCAAAAATAATTAAAAATTAATTTAAATGAACTGTTTTAATAATAATTTTTCTATCTACGAGGTTGTTTTGGTCTATTTCTTCCTTTGGCTTGTGAATGATGGAAGCTTGATCGATATTGACATCGTGAAATGTATTCAGTGGGTCATGAGATTTGCGTAAAACCTAAAGCTGAGTTCGCACTAAGGCGCGGGGTTGCGCGATTCCCGTTTTTTAAAAGATCGCGGTCTTTCTTATCTTGAATTTTTCTATTTTTCAAATGTACTTAATAACGACAGTCAGTATAAATGAAATAGCCGAAAAGAACTTTTGACCACCACTTAATGGAAGAATCTAAGAAATAAACCAAAAAAAAAACAGAAAAAAAATATCGAGAAGAGCGCTTAAACTATTATTTTGCCTATAAAGAATATTGACACTATTAAAAAAAAAATTCAATTCAATTCTGAAAAATGCCACTTATGAACTGATGGAATTTCTCACCTGATTTCCAATTCCAGCTCCAGTTGGTGCAAACAGAACGCACATTTTACAAAATCCACCAGACGAAAGCTCACTGTAAGCAAGCCAATTGTACTGCTCCAACCATTCTCGTCTAAATTTACGGTTCTGCTTTCCTTCAGCTCTTGTTGGAAAGCTATAACTCACCGGAGGCTTCCATGTTTCATTTAAATATTTCAGCTTTTTATCGTCATCTAAAATCTTTCCAACAGCTAATCCAATATCATATAATTGATAATTTGTTAAAGATGTTATATCAGTAGGATTCTAAAAAAAAAATACATTTATAAGTTAAGTAATTTAATATATTCCCTACAAATTATTATACATATTCCTATCTTAAAAATACATTCAAATAGAAATAATTTACCTGATACAAAAAATCTTGAATGTTCAAAACGGTTTAAATGCATTTAAAATGCAGTTGACACTCAATTTTACGAAACTCTATTTACGAACACTCACGATTTTAAGAATTATTCTCTAGAAAAAAAATTTAAAAATCTTAAATTTAAGCACTGTAATTTTTCATTATTTTTTATGGTTAAACCAATTTTCTGAAAACGAAACTATCTTTCTCATGCAAAAAGATAGTTATTTAATAATATATGAACAAATAAGATTCCTTTTCAAAGTTTTAGTAAATTTCAAAAAATTTGTCTAATTCATTAGCAAACATTCTAAATTCACACCTTTATTTTTTCAACTTATGAGAGTACCAATGTAGAAGAGAGAAAAAACTATAGTAGTATTGCAAAAAAAAAAAAAAAAACCCTCAGTATAAAATGCTGAAACTTAACATGTGAAAAATAAATAAATGAATTAAAAATTGAACAAAGGCACCTGATTTTTATCAGATTGCTTTGAAATCACCTCATCTTTTGCCCATGTTTTGGGGTAAAAAAAAAAAAAAAAAAAAAAAAAGATTTTTCAATGCAAAAAAAAAAAAAAAGTGCAAGCTTATGGATGCAGAAATTCGTTAAACGTCTTAGACTCCATAATCTCACACTTTTTTTTACATTGAAAAAGGGGGTTCCTGCTAACATGACCCCCCCCCCCCCATGTACCAGCAATCATGATTACTATTTTACTTATTTATGCTTTAAACGATAATTTTAATTTTATTTTTGTATATCAATATACAGTTGGTATGTTATAACATATTTAAAATATAGCTGAATTTTAAAGAAAATATATTTACTTGTTCTTTAGAAGTCTCACATCCAGCTGTACAGTTGTTCACATTCTCAACGTTAGATGTAGTCGGCATGCGTTGTAGTAGTCCATTATTAGAACACGGCTGTTTGGAATCTGATGGTATTTTATCGATACTAACTCCATCGTGTCCTTGGAAATCATCAGTTATATGCGTATTGCTTTTACTAAAATAATCTGTAAGTCGACGCTTCATATTCACTCGACAATACTTATATTTAAAATATCAAAACAATTGCGAAATAAATCAAGTCAAACACCAATTTTGCGCCCGCCCTTTAAAGCGCCAGTCCAACAAAATCGCCACATTTGTTTCTTAACAAAACTTCCAAGTGTGAAAAAACCAAGAATCCAAGTATGAATTTTAATACAAGCAATTCGTTAAAACAACAGTTCAATACTGCGACAACCGATGCCGCGTCCCAGAAAAACTTTTCCACAATTTTCCACCTTTTATTATTTTAACTAAATTTTCGCTCTTGGTGTTTCCTTATCAGTAACCTTAGCATATTATGAGCATTACTACTTCGTTGTGCTATTGCTGGTTGTTCAAAAGAGGAGTACTCAATGTTGTCTCTGGGCAGAAACAGCCTATTAAGAGTTCATTTACAATAAACATAAGTCCTAACGAGACACATGGTCAGCAATTCAACATTACAGAAAGGAACTATTGCTTTTTTTCTAGTCCGACTGCATATTCCTAATTCAGTGGGAGGGACTCTATTATCGGTTTCCGCGGAAATAGGGATGCACCATACCTGCTCCTGATGATACCTGTCAGTAGCCATTATGTATCGTCCTCTCCGGCTTGCTTAGTACACTTGCTTAATTTACTGCCTAAACGTTTTGAAAAGGATTAGTGAACGACAGGTTTTCATTCTGGATGTCGCGGGCTTCAAAGAAAGAACAGTGGTGTCCGTTGACAGGAAGAGAATTTAGTAAACATAATCCTAGCTTAAGTTTACAAAAGTGGTGCAGTAATGAAAATCGCTGAAATTTCATTTTCTATGAATGTAATTTTTAACCAAATGGTAAGGGTTGCTATAGTATCCTTAGCACCTCCCCCTCCTCCCCACTGCTCTACAGATCCACCATTGAAGCTGTATAAATTTTATGAAATATTACAAACTTAGTAAAAATATTAAAGTATTAAAAATATCTAAAACTGAAATTTTATCGAGTGTAAGTTCTGACCTCAAGGGGATACTATAGACCCCCTTAGCCCCCCCCCCCCCCCGCATAGATCTGCCAGTGAAATGTATAAATTTAATTTAATATAATACAAACATAAAATATCCATAAGTAGTGCAGTATTAAAAAATATAAAATTTCAGTTTTATCTAGTATAAGTTTTGACCTCATGGAGGTAGGGGGGGGCTATACTCCCTTGCCCCCCCCCCCTCATAGATTCGCCTCTGACGGCGTTAATTGGAAAGTAATAACTTCAGATTAAAAACCTCGATAGCAGAACAAAGTTATTGTCTCGAAGACTTTCCATGAAATTACAAATCGCATTGTAATCTGTTGTAAGTTTTAGCCAAATGGGAGAAGGGGTCACAGTCCCCTTACTACCCCCCCCCCCCCCACCCCAAACTCGCCATTAATAAACCACCGTATATAGTGTGCATATTTAATAAAATATAATGCATGTTTGTAATTCGCAGAAGTATTGACGTATTTAAAATCTTCGAAATTTCGGTTTTATCTAGTGTAAATTTTGACCTTATGGGAGAGGAGGGGGGGGGCTATAGCTCCCTTAGCCTTGGAATGATGTAAAATATATTACGGCTAACTTTCAGATTAAAAAATACCTCGATCGCAGAATGAAATTATTCCCTCTGAGCCGTTTCGTGCCATTGCAGATCACAATTTAATCTGTCGTAAGTTTTGACGAAATGAGAGAAGAAGCTACAGTCCCTTATGCCCTCTCCCATCCCCCATGTATACGCCGCTCTACATAGTGCTTCTATATTTATTTAAATATAATACAAACTTAAACATGTTACAATATCGCAGTATTAAAAATCTCTGAAATTTCGATTTTATCTAGTGTAAGTTCAGACCTCATGGGGGGGGCTATAGCCCCCTTAGCCCCCCCCCGTGGATCCGCCACTGACTGCATGTACGGAGACACCATTTATTGGTAGAGAGACCTACACATGTGCAACATTTTATGTTGCTCAGTGACAGTGTAGTTTAACGCCGAAGAGAAAGTGGCCACACAAGTTATTATCCACTACCAAACATGTCCTTTTTTGACCACAAGGGCCCACTCAGGGGGGGGGGAACCCACTAGTTATCAAGTTCCCGAAACGAAAAACCACCATCAATACCCAGTGTTATCAAACCACTTTACAGAGCCTTAGGCAAGCCATTAAGTCCAAACGGCCAGGTATGTTGTCCAAAGGCGTCCACATACGGCCAATGTGGTGAAGACGACATTGCAGTAGTTTGGGTGAGAATCGCTGGAGCTGGAACATCCACCATGCACCCTTTCGCCGTGCAGACCTTTCACTCTGTGACTTTCATGTTTTTGGACCTCTAAAACAAGCTATTTGCAGACGACACACCAGATATTGCGGATATCACAATGGTGGACGAAGTGTGTGACTGGGTTCAGTCCTGGATCCAATAGCAACCTACTAGCTTCTTCAAAAATGGAATTGACCGCCTAGTGTCACAATGGGCTAAATGTGCCAACAGTTTTGGTGACTATTTTTTAGTTAATAAAATCGCTGCCATTACTTTACACTAGTGACCTGGTTTCATTTGAATACCCCTTATAAATTGATATGAATATAAACTACATTTTCTTAATGTTCGGTCAAACACTTAAGTACATATGGTGTTTAGAGGTCTCACAAAGCGCACAGACAAACAAGCTGCAGGCATCCCAATAGTCTACCTTTTGCTGATCTGTTTTTAAGACAACATCTTTCAGTTTTTTAGAAGTGAGATCGAAATCCACCCAAATAAGTAAATATCTTTCATTTTATTTGGCATGAAATGAGGTCCTTTCTAGGAAACCATAAGATAGTATTGTAATCATTCAGAAGGTATAAAATGGAGGGCGTGAAGACTTTCATTCATAAAGCTAAGACGCCAAGTCACATGATAGATTTTAAAGCAAAGCATTGGAAGAAAACTGGTTTCTTTCACTAGTTTCACGCAAAACATGTCAACCATTCATCGTTATTAAGTCATGTGACTAAGCCAGTGCTTTGACTAGCTCCCTCCATTTACTAATGCAGTAGGATACCTTTATAACGCCGACCTATGTAACGCAATTCTCTATAAACCACACAGACTTTTCAGAAGTAAACAATAGGTTTTGAAGTTTAAAAAGTACTTCTGTTTTGCTTTGCTAGCATAAAAATTGTTAGGCAAATTAAATTTTGAGACAGTTTATCATCTTTCCACCTTAATTCAATGCTTTTAAATGAAAATTAGTATTCATAGTAAGCAGAAAATATCTGAAGACTCTTGAAGATGCAGCTGTTATGCAAACCATGAAGCTAGCAGAAGTGCAGGACAGTCCACTTTCTTTCGATTGTGAAAACCGATTGTGTGATTTGTGAATGACTGATTGTAATATTAGTGCTTTAATATTCATTGCAGATAAAACTCTCTCTGAAGTGCTATTTTATAGATATATCCTGAATATTAGTTTCAAAATTTGTGAAATGATCTATATAACACCTGTATAACGCAACAAGTCTGGTCCCAAGTTCTTCTACTGTACCTGCTCTGATTGTAGTTTTAAAAAAATAAATAAATTAGTAGCAATCAATAGAGCACAGTAAAGCATGTTTCTGCATGCATAAATTATTTGCCCTAGTGTTCCTGCTATCGGAATACAAGGTTTTAAATTGAATGAATCAACTAACCAAAGTTTCGATGCACAAAAATTACAAATTTCTGCAGGCACTTGTTTCGGTGTTACAAGGAACACCTTTTTCAATGCGAAGAAGTGTGAGCCTTTGGATGAAAAGTCATCCAAGGAAAGCAGCATCGTGGAACAGGAGACAGTATAAATAGCAAAAAATGGGAATTACAAAACAAATAAGTCAAAGTGACACCTGGGGCCAAAATTTATGATATAATTCCACCAGGAAAAAACCGTTAAGTAATGAATTTCCAAGAAATCCTATATAGGACACCTCTAAGGACTCCAATTTATGACATCACTCAAAAACACTTGCCTTTAATTGCTTCGGTTCTATAGTTGAAATTTCACTCATCGCAGCAAAAGAAGAAGAATTTCAAAACTTGCAATTATTTGTTGTTTTAATATTTTTCACGATTTCATTCAAAGTTTAAAATTCATGAATTGAATTTTCAGTCTGTCTTGTTCAGTATTTTGGAAGAGTCTTACTGTTGGCCTTATCTACTTAATGGAAAACCATCTGTGATGTTTACACTATTTATCCTTGTAGATTTAACCATTACTTCAATTCCATTATTTATAACATAAATATCCTCATTTCGTAATATTATTTTTCATTATTTTTGCTTTTTCAAATATTTCTGTAAATGTATTGTAATGTTTTCTTGTTTTCATCAGTCCTGCATTATTTCTTCATATTTCTACATTTTTGCTTGTCATTATAGTACTGCTCCTAATGCTGATTTGCAGCTCAGTAATAACTTATTCTAACTAGAAATGTATAATTATCTATTGAATTAATCTTACTTACAATTTGTGATCTGGTAAATATTTGTACTGAAAGTTATTACTTTTAATTTGACTTTACTAGGTTTATTTTTTATCTATTTATATACCTGTTAAAGAGATCTGTGATCTTGTTTTATTTTAATGTTACGGGTTATGGCTTTGTTGAATGCATCAGTTTTATAGGTAATGATTGTCTGGATTTTTTTTAATATATTTTATTAATATAATATTTTAAAATAAACTGATTTGGATTTTACTATGTCGTGTGTTGTCAGTATTTATTTTTATTCATGTTTAGTGTTTCCATTATTATGTTGCTTATGAAGGATTGGGAAGTTAATTGCATCATTCAATTGGAATATATAGCAAAGAGCAATACAGAAACTGATGTCCTGAAAATATCCAAAGCGATAAGAAAAGTTTTGGATTATTCGGATAAGCAAGAGAAAATTTCTCCGAGGAAAGGGAAAATGCAAATAGTTCAGAAAAGGTCGATGTTACTCTGAAAGTCCGGTTTGAAGTTACAAGTAATAGAAATGAAAGCTTACAGGAAAGTTCAGATGGTTGAAAATGCAGAAGTACTCAGTCTAGTAAAGAGAAAAGTTGGAAAAGAAAAGAAAGTAATATTTGTTATGTCTTCTAAAAAAATTAATTATGAACAACCTTCTTTGATTGGAAGAAATTGTGTCACAAAGCTTTCATTGTCACCTGCAACTTTCACAGCTACAGCACCCGCAATGAGTTGATTGCCACCTGAGATATTCACACATAGTTGCAGAACTAGCAACGAAATCATCATATTGGCTGGTATTACGTACAGATTGCCTGCCATTTATTCCGTCAATTTTTAAATTTTTTTTTATTTATTTATTTTTTTTTAACTAACGCCTGAGTTAGATGCTTTACCTTTTGCAGACCTAGTGTGATTTTCCCTACATAGAATCCATATTCTCTCATGTAGCACCATTACCAGATGATGCCAATATATCGCAAGAATTTTGACGCCCAGTTTCCCCACCAGATGGAGAAATATGCGCTCTCATTGATGCAAAACTGTGCTAGAAATGAAATTTTGCCAAGAGTTTCCATAGCCAAACGAATACTCAAGAGATCTTTAGCATGACGCAACACAGAGCGGGTTTTATCTTCAGAGCTGCTTCATACTAAAGCAAAAAATTGAACTCCTATTAAAATACAATGTAAAGATCCCCGCATCCTCCCCTCGAAAAAAGGGTCTTCTTTCATTTTTAACAAAAATATAAAAAATAGTAAGTGGTGTAACTCGATTTAACGCATATATTTATAACAATATTATACTTATTATAATGTCCCAATTCGAAAAACGATTAATTGAAGTTATTTAGATGATTTTACAAAGCTCAGTATCAGTTGTGTAGCAACGTCGAAACTGGGTGAGAACAGCACTTCCTACATTACGAAAGCCATTGCACACCTAACATGTAAGTCCTCATAACGTAACAACAGAAGGCTGAGTAATCCTTACTTGGCTCAGCACTTACCAATGCATGCAGCAATCTCAGATAAAGGTTGGATTTTACGGCTTTTTTTTTTTTTTTTTTACAAATAGTACTTTTGCAGTAGAGTGCTTCGTCAATTTGAACTCGTTTCAATAGTTTAATTAATTACATAAATATAAGTGTTTTAGTAATCCTGTGTTATTGTGAAGAAGGAAAAAATCCTTGAAGAATTTCAATCATATAATGGATAAAATCACTTGAATACTATGCAAGAACAAGTAAGTGATTTATGCATTCTTTTATGTTAAGAGTTAAAAGATATGTTTGTAAAGTAGTGTTAGTTGCTGCTTATCATGCTGTGCAAAAATTTTTTAAAGATATAGATAAATATGATAGATTAAAATTTATTGCAGGTTTAGAATTGTGTTTTCTTTTCAAGCTATCTACTATGCAAAAATTCGAAATCTAAAATATGTTTTCCCATTCTTTAATGAAAGAAATATTTAAAGAATTTCCCCATTTATTTACAAGGAATTCTAATCGCCGAATTTCCTGTTGTCATTGTTTTAATTATTACAGAATGCAGCTGTTGAATTCACGAACATTTCTTAGAATAAAACTAAAAAACTTGTTTTGATTAATTAGGTAAGATGAAACAAATTTCGCCAAGGATCAGTAAACAAACAGAGAATTTGACTTGCAACTAGAGTTTTTTAAATATCACACATTTTTTTTTTTTTTTTTTTTTTTGCATAAAAATTCATTTGATTTCTTTTGTTGTAGATGGTGACATATGATTTATATAATTCCCAGAAAATATTCATTTGATGCAAAACACATATGATTTTCAATTCTTGATTTTTTAGAACCCTTTTTACTTCCTTTTACAAAATAAAATAAGTATTGTATTTGCGAAAAAAAATTCACTCAAAAATCTGCCTTAATTTCCAATTTGCTTACCCCCGAATGAATATTGAGTTTTTTTCAACCTGACCACACGTGGATATATTCCTAAGAACGTATAGACACCCGAAATATCCATTTTGACGATCGCTGAATTAATTACAACGAGTTTTCTCATGACGTCTGTATGTAATGTGTGTATGTGTATGTGCATATGTATCTCACATAACTCAAAAACGGTATGTCCTAGAAAGTTTAATTTTGGCATGTGCACTCCTAGTGGAGTCTAGTTGTGCACCTCCCCTGTTGGTTGCATTTGGGTGTTCCAAAGGGGTTCTTTTTTACCTTTTTGGGATAAAATCATTTTCAATTTCAATGCAAACTCAAGTGGTGTTATAATTTGGCAAACACTTGGCAATATATTGCCAAGTTTTGTCACCAACTTGGTGAAAAAAATTTAGCGTTTTTTTTTTTTTAATCTGCTTTCAATTTGGCCATATTTAGAGAGTTAACCTTTGAATCACATTAAAACTGCCAATATTGGGAAAATTTATCTGTATAAAACGGTTTCTTTGCTTACTCTGAGGCACTATTATCGTTAAATTGGAGTAAAAGGAAGTCATGTGATTCACACACATCAGCCAGCTGATTTGTGATAACCTTTGCGTTACAAGACGTGAACGCTTCTGCGATAGTGAATGGAAGATTTTAACGAAAGTATTTAAAGAGTAGGTTTTTTGTGCATAAATTTGAGTTTAAGATAGTTACAATTTAAATCAATTATTTATGTTTACTTAGATTTTATGTAAATATTTCTAATAATATTTCGCTTATTAAAATGTTTCATTTCGGAAAAGGATTAACAGAAGTTGCTTAGATGAATTTATATTTTTGATTCAGTCTATAGAGTCAAGTATTCACACTATCTCCTGTATTGACAGAATTTATCTCATTCATTAGCCATACACATGTTGTTTCTTTAATTCCTGTTATTGAGAATAAAAATACTGCAAGGAAGAAAAGAAAATCTTTAAAAAACTTTTTTCTAGACTTTTTTTCTTCTTTTTCAATACAGAAACATAAATCTTACTAGTTTGTAAGACAGCAGCTCTTAAAGGTAGTTTTTTGCCTTTTGATGCAAAACTTCAAGCAACTACTACTTTAGTTTCCTTCAATCTGGAATTCTTTTAATGCATTGGTGTTTCAACAAACCTCGTCTGAGACACCTTCACAAAACGTCTGGGTCTTATTTTAATTTCTGTTTCGGCCAGAGATTCTTTGTATCCTTTCCATGTGAGCCAGTTTACGCCATCAGCAAAACTTTCATGCTTTCCTCCCAAGTACAAACCGTTGAGATTCGAATGGTGGCATTTGTTGTACCACCACCCTCCCTTATACCGTTCAGAGCAGAACTCTTCTGGCATATTGTCATTGTCTTTATCCTTTGTGGAAAACTTTTGGCCATCATGTTGTGCAATCATAGAATCACCTAAAATATTTTTAAGATATGTTAGTTCTTCAGAACAAAATTGATGTAATACAGGGTGGGCACAGATCAGGGAATTCAGGAAACTTGATTAATCAGGGGAAAATCAGGGAATTTCGAAAAAAATAACAAGAATTCAGGGAAAATTGATTAAATGAAGTCCATTTTGACCATTTTTGGAAAATGTCTGTCTCTCTGTACTGTAAAACCTCTCAAATGCGGACACTAATGGGACAAACTTTTTTGTCCACAATAGAGGGGTGTTTGTAGGACAGGAGTTAAATAGTGTTTTTTGCCTTGGAATCGGGGAATTGAAAATTGTCCGCATGAGAGGGGTGTCCGTTAAGAGGAGTTTTACTGTATTTATGTGATCGGTTTTTCTTTGTGACCGCTCTAAAGCACAGACTATTGCATGAAATCAAACGATATTTGGTACACATATCGTCGCCTCAGAGCAATAGCAAGATATATTAGTGTTATTTCTGGGGTTAGATATCTTACTGTTGCTCTGAGATGTCGATATGTATTGTGGGTTTCAATTGGAAGTGTATCTCTGGAACGAAAGATTGCAAAAATTGAAGTATTTCAGGTTAAACAGGGACATGCTGCATATGTTGTAGTGAAAGATCGAAATTAGACAATGTCAACATTCACCAGTGATGCACACCAGAAATTTTCAGTCTTTCGCTGATGTCTTTGCCATTTGAATGTCGACATTGATCGTGTTTCGCTCTTTCATAGAAAGTATCTAAGAAATTCCACTAACCAGCATCACCACTATAGTCCTTAATGTGCAGAGTGTACTGGTGATCTTCGTCATCAATCCAGAACAGGTCATACATGGCGTATCGTGTGTTGCCTTCAACATCTTTCAGGTCAAATCGCACAGAGTACATCTTCTGGTTGCTCAAAGCAAATATGTTGTCATTACCTGAGGGGAAAAATGAAGCATTAGACTTCTAGTTAAAACAACTTCATATGCAATGTACCAGTCAGCCCGATTATCACACCCAGAGACGGCAGTTTCGTCTTTATTAGAACTCATCAGTCAGGTTTGGTGAATAACTGAGCTGGAGGCAGATGTCATCTCATTGAAGCTGGGAGTGCCAACAATGAGATGACATCTGCCTCCTGCTCGGTTATTCACTAATCCAGACTGATGAGCTCTAATGACTGAAACTGCAGTCTCTAGATGGGATAACCGGGATATCTGGTATATTTTTCATGTAGTTCTGCCTTAGCCCTGGCTTAGGGGCAGTAATTCACTGCTAAACCTCATATGGTTTCCTATTTACTACCACTTCGTAAATAAGTTTAGACTAAGACAAACTTACCTAACCAAAAGTCTTTCTCAACATTTCCGAAGCCTTTTTTGTACTCTGACCAGCCTTTAGTAAAAAAATCTTTTGGTCTAGAAAAATTTCCTCTCCTCTGTATTACCTGAAAAATATTAGAATATTCATTGATTGTTGGAAAATACCCTATCAAACTCTTGAATATTTGTTGAATCGGTCGTTGCAAAAAGAGGTAGAAAAAGAACATTTTAGTTTTTTAGAAACGAGTGTACAATAAAAAGTAACAAAAATAAAAAAACAATTATCACTATTTTGTTTCGAGAGGGAGAGGGAAAATCATGATTGCGTATCTGTAGTATTGGAAAGATTGAAAAAAAAAACGAATTAGTAAGCTTGCTTAATCGGGTAACGGACAGACCCGGATCTGCGTACCCTCAGTGCAAAGGGACCCACGTCCTTAAACGACCCAACGTCCCAAGAGAGTGAGTAAAAACGCTAACACTAAGACTTAAAACTTTAGAAATATATACTGCTGACCTCTGTGGAGAAGCTCTATAGATTTTGTTGCAGGGGGCCCAAAATTTATACATTTGGGCTTAGTAAATGGATAAACAAATACCTGGCATAAGAATAAAACCTTCCGGAACCTAACATTTCTCCACAGACACAAGGTTAGAAAATCCAATTGCTCAGCTTCTAGTCTAGATTTTAAAAAAATAATAAAAATATAAAATAAAAACGCATTTTCTTAGTCCCATTCAACTGATAAAACTGCAAAATAGTGGTAAGGGTACAGAAAACCTTGGAGTGGGATATGATATGTTAAATATATCTGTTTAGTAGAATATTTTCCCCGGATAATTCAAGAGGACTGACCTATTTTTGTAAGTATTTTTACTAGGAAAAATTGTGAGAAATTAAAGGAAAATAATAACAATAATAGTAAGTGATTAAAAGACAAAAAAAAGAGAAAAATGAAAGGTGTTTTTTTTTTCCCCTGAAGGTGGGTTTTAAAGTGGAGAGTGGGTTTCTTAAAGACTTTCGAACGTGGAGGCGATACTTCTCCCAGAAAACACAAGTGTAAAAATGTAACCCCTTGACCAGGAAATAATAGGCACTTTGAAAAGCTAAGTAGGGATTAGAGTGGCCGTTATAGTTTGGAAAAAGAGATACAAAAGTGCCCGTAATACACATTCCCCAAAAATTGAAATTTTCCAAAAGCAATGTAAGGAAAGAGGTGCCAAAACTAAAATTTTGCAAGTTAAGTTTGAAGTTACATTTTTTTAAAATTTCATCCGTATTTATAAAAAGACACACGTACTTAATTAGTATATTATTTTGTTCATTGAGCTTATTCAACAACTTTCAAACTAGATACATTACTTTTCTCAAATGGCTATGGATTAATTATTACGTTCTTAGACGAATGTTATCAGTTTGGTAAGGTGGTGAAGAACATTTCCCCATGTCATCGAATATTATATGCTAGAATCGACAGTATTCGTTTAAGCTGGTAAAAAAGGTTGAAAATCCTTACAGTCCAGCCTCCACCGTCTGTTTTCATGTCGCAGTAAACATTCAAAGGGGAACCTTCGATGACTCTGCTTTTTGGCCAGATGGTCATTACGCCACTTTTAGTGTGTCCTGCATGCAAAATATCTGCACAGTCCATCGCAGTATCGGAGTTACATGAGTTCTGACCTTGGAAAGGAAAGAAAAAGTTAGATGGAACAAAGTCTAGAAGTGCAGATAGTTAATTTATATTTGAGTAGGGAAAGTTCACTTGTGGCTTATCTTACCTTTTTCGCCTAATTCATTCCACTAAGTATAGTCCACCTCACTAGCGCAGCCAGAAAACCCTTCTGGATGCGCTAGTGAGGTTCCCCCTTCTAGAGGCGGTGTTTGATCAAAAATACCTTCTGGAGGAGGGGGAGGGTTCGATCAGATATACCTTCTCGAGGGGTTTTTTTGAACAAAATTATCTTCTGGAGTTAGTTTTTTGATCCAAAAATTATTCTGTAGGGAGTTTTTCGATCAAAAATACCTTCTGGAGGGTTTTTTTTTTTTTTTTTTTTTTTTGATCAAAAATATCTTCTGCGGTTGGTTTTTTGATCAATAATACCTAGTGGAGGGCGTTTTTTGATCAAAACAGTCCTATCATTTGCTTTAACTACTTTATTAGAATACGCATTTATGTTATAACCAATGCCTCTGGGGGGGGGTGTTCCCCCCCCCCCTTCCTTCGCTGCGCCACTCGTCCACTTCACTATTAGTAGGCCAGCCCAATGCATTTTTGGGGGATTTTCCCGAGCGCGTTAGGTGATCATGGGGGAATACCTTGCATCTTGTCAGCAGATGAACATACCTTTGGCATCAGAGACACGTTAGGACATCAATTATATCGATATCTGACACGCTCAAGTACTTCCATGCAACTGTTTTTACATTTTTGAAAATCTGTAGACGCTTTCCCCACCACTGAAAGGGGAACATTATATAACATTTTATTCTTCTTGTAATATAAACTACAAAATTGGTCTCCACGACGCTCAAGTGAATCCCCATTTAGCATCATGGGCTCCCCTAGTTATATTATTGGCGCTCGGCAAACTGCAAAAATCAAATATTTTATTACTCGTTGCTTTCAAAATTGTAAACTAACAACGAAGTTTCAAGCAGAAAACTTGCTTCTTCTATTTCTGACTGTAGCAACTCTGGCTTTTCTTATTTTCAATCGGTTTTGAAGTAGATTAAACCAAACGCCAAGGATTTGGAGATAACTATAACGTCACGAGGTCAAAAAAGTACCTTCTACGTTTTTTACACTTTCCGTGTATGAAATGGGCTGTCGTTTAATTATTTAAGACGTCTCTTAAATACAGCGGTAGAGAATGCGTTCAGCATCTGATTTAAGAGCGAGTAATTAGCAGATCTAAGTATTGACAATTTGAACTTACCTATGAATTGTTCATCTGATAAGTGTGGAGTCACAACGAATATCAATACAGAAGACGTGCACTTTCGGATGAAAGAACATCCGTCGAAAGTCAACATTCAAAGACATCGAATCAAATTTTTATCCGGTTTTCTTTCAACAATCAAATCTTCCAATAGCTCCATCCAGGGCCGGATTACTAAATAAGCAAAGTAGGCAGCAGCCTAGGGACCCCGAGGTTCTGAGGGGCCCCAAAGAAATATTTTAGTTGAAAATACGTTAAAAAAGTTATATTTTCCTCAAAAAAGCCTCCCCCTCCCTCTTCCTTGTTCGTTTACAATAAAAGTATTGCGCGTTTGTGTGTGAAAAATTTAGACGCTGCAGATCCCCCCCCCCCCGTTTGTTGACCTCGCGATGGCTCTAGGGGGCCCCAGCCTATGGGCCTCCGAATCCTTTATCCGGCCTTGGCTCCATCCCTATTGAAAAATGGTCATTTGCAAGCAGAAACACGTGTATGCAATAAATTGCGTTTTTTTCCTTTTACTAACTTTGCTTATCAATTTTATTAAAAGTACTCAAGGAAAAAAATACAGTCTAGTCCCGACTTACGCGAGGGATGCGTTCCAAGACTCCTCGCGTAAGTTGAAATTTCGCGTTGTGGAAAAATACATGCATACAAATTTTTTAAAGCATACCAAATACTTTTAGGCACTTATAAACATCCCTCAAACTGCTCTAAAGCATTCCTTAACCATTACAGTTTCTTCCACAAAGAACTGAACTTTTACTGTATTTAAAAAATAAAAAACTGTTATTCAACATGAAATACTTAAGATGCACAAAATGAATGACCAATGGGAATAAAAGATATAAAATAAAATAACACGGTACGCACTGCATGCAGTAAAATTAAAATGATGCACAAAATAGTACTGTACAGTAGATACAGTAAAAATATTTACGAGTTAAAAAATGAGGATACTAGTGATGATTTATGCTCCAAGATCAGGTCGTTATTATCTAATACATTTTTAAATACGCTTCACCTTTTATTTAAAACGTTTTAATTTCTGGCTACATCTCCTCTACCTGATCTTTTTATTAATCCACAATGCAAGAGCGCGCGTATTAGCTTCCACTTTCATAATTTTTACTTTGCTAGACTGCTCTGCAAGCTTCAATATTGAAACTAAGTTTCAACTTTTACGGACACCTTTTTGTTTTGACTTTTAATTGTACATATGGAAGATTCACTCATACTTATTGTCGCGCTACCTTCGACGTTTTGTAACTGTTCAAGCATATCGAGAATCTTAGCCCTTTTAAATTTTTTTATCGGAAACTTTCTTTTTCTTCATATTTTCAAACTTTAGATGAAGGTGACACTAAGGTGCCATTATGGTTATTTGATGCACTATACTAGTTTGGCGTGGGAACTTTGGCTGTCAGTGATGCTCAAAGGGACGTAATAATATTCACGAAATCAATATTTAGTAGCCAATAACGAAGCTGATACTTCCTTCTAAAAAAACTCATGTTGTGGGCCAAAAATTCGCGTTATCTCTAAAATTCGTCACTCGTGAAAAATCCGCGTTATAGCCATTTCGCGTAAGTCGGATCGCGTTGTAGCGGGAGTCGACTGTACTTTTTTTACACAACATTAAGCATTCATCCGTTTGAGTTCTATTACTTTTGTAGTACACTTTTCCTTTCTTTATAGTCTACTCAACATAGGGTCTGGTATATTTCACTACTTTCAGTCTTTGATCTAGAAACAAAAAACGACGATCATTCCATGTATCGCTCATTTGGGAGAAAAGTGCCACAATACGAAGAAATGAAATTTTACAGGAGAAGCGTTTGAAGTTGAACTCTTCAGGCAATTTGCATTACGAAAAGTAAGTTCGCTGTGCTCTCCAGTGGTTAATATTAGAACAAAAAATCTGTCATTATTTTTCAAAGAAGATGTTGATGATACCTTTGAAAAAAAAGGAAAATTTTTAAATTTCGTATTGTGGCACTCTTTTTCCGAACGAGCAATATAACGAGAGCTTTGATGGACTCATTGAATTACAACTCACATTCAAAATTTACTACGTGTTAAGAAATATAACGCGTCTGCGTTCTTTTCTTTTTATTTTGCTGAACGCTAAATCATGATATCGTAGCCTCTGAGCAACAATAAGATATCTAGTTCCAGAAACATAACACTAAAGTGTTAATCTGAGGCGACGATATTATGATCATGATATCTCGTATAAAATATTAACTTCAGTATAATTTTGCAATTATATTGTCTTCCAATGCATAAATGATTGAGTTTTGCCAAATTTACAGTTTTATAATTTTACGAAAAATTAAGAAAGAACTTTTTTTTTTTTTCTAGGATCAAATTCTATACTAACATTTTGGTATTTCCATTTTCACTTTCGTTATTATTTCATGGGTTATATTCATTGGGGAAAGACATTTTTCACTTTGACTGGATTTTTGAAGTGATTCAGTTCCTTCAACCAGAAGAAAACTTACGAGTTCAGTAAGACATAAAACCAGCCTAAAAATAAAAGGGAAGAATCCATATTCATAAATTATTCATAACTAAAATGTTGTTTTATTAAAAGTGTGCTAAAAAAATATCCTTGTGTTTTATGTATCTGGTTGACCGGAAAGTAATGTGGATTTTTTTAACAGGTTCAGTCTAGTCCCGGCTTACGCTATGGATGCGACCCCTCGCGTAAGTCGAAAGTTCGCGTTGTGGAAAAGGGTATGTGTAAAACCTTTCATTAACGTATCCAATTATTTTAGACACTTGCAAACACCCCCTCAACTATTAAAAACCATTTCTTAGCTATACATTACTGTTTCTTACATAAAGAACTGAATGTTTACTTATTTAAAAAAAAAAAACGTTTTATTCAACATTAAATACTGTTAAGATGCACAAAATCAATGATCAATGGGAAAGAAAGATAAAATAAACCAGTATACGGTGCGTACAGTATACAGTAAGAAAAGCAAATGCACTATATTTGTACAGTCAAGTAGATCCAGTAATTATATTTTTAACTTTAAAAAGTGAAGATGATAATGATTTATGCTGCGTGATCAAACCGTTGTTCTAATATATTTTTAAGCAGTTGCTTCACTAATTCTTTTATAACGTTTCCATCTGTGACAACACCCCTCTTCCTGTTTTCTTTAAATTTCGCGTTGCGATTGAGGAATTCGCGTTAGACCTAAAATTCTTTGCTGGTGAAAAAATCGCGTTATAGCCATTTCGCGTAAGTCGGATCGCGTTGTAGCGGGAGTCGACTGTATTTTTTATTTTTAATCATTGATGTTACACTAATGTATCAATATGTATGATGTTTTGACTCATGGAAAGAGGGGAAAATCTGACAGCTTCTGTTGATTAGAAACCCTGGCATGTTGGTCTTCCCGGGAATGAAGTAGCCAACGACCTTGCCAAGGCAGCCGCCTGTGCTCCTGTCGACCCAGCAGACCAAACGCGATGAACTTCAACTGAGTGTTCCTCCATGGCGTGGGAACTCTTATGAAAAACCTGGGTGGAGCCTCCTTCTCACCCATGGTACTTACAGAGACACCCAGGAGCCGCATTGACATTCAGGGGATCCAGAGTGTATCAGACGACTTTCTCGAGATTTTCCACGGGCCACCTTAGATGCTTGGTCTTTGAGGATGGCGTAAAGAATTACCCTACTTGCTCCAAATGCAACGACGCCATCTTTTCTCTCCATCACATCTTCCAATGCCTGGGGGTTTTCCAGAGAAGAGGCTGGGGCCAATCCACTCCATGGCGTGGGAACTCTTATGAAAAACCTGGGTGGAGCCTCCTTCTCACCCATGGTACTTACAGAGACACCCAGGAGCCGCATTGGCATTCAGGGGATCCAGAGTGTATCAGACGACTTTCTCGAGATTTTCCACGGGCCATCTTAGATGCTTGGTCTTTGAGGATGGCGTAAAGAATTAACCTACTTGCTCCAAATGCAACGACGCCATCTTTTCTCCCCATCACATCCTCCAATGCCTGGGGTTTTCCAGAGAAGAGGCTGGGGACAATCCACTTCTTTTCTTGGACTTCTGGCACATCTTTGGATTCATGGATCTGGTCTAGTTTCATCCATCCGGTCTAGTTTCACTACACCAGATGGGGATTAGTCCCACCACCATCCACCATCAATATGTAGCGTGGAGACCATGAGATAATTGAGACAGAAGTTAAAAGTCTGGTCACAAGCGGCCCCCCCCCCCCCCCCCCGAACTTTAATTTTTGGGAAGGTGGAAATTCTCAATTTGCCAAAAGGAACTCCATATTTTGCCGGATAATTTTTCCGAATGTGACTCAAAATTTTGCCGAATGATGATAACTTTGCCGAGTCGTCAGACAAAATTTGCCGAATAAGGAAATTTTCGAAAGGTCATAGTGACCTCCCGTGAACTCGCATCGGGGAACTTCTGGTTCCAGCTATCAAACTCTGAAATTTAAAATCAGCCATTCATAATCGTTATTCGTTAAAAGACATAAGTGACGATTATTGTGCTTAAATTGAATTGTAATAATCCACATAAAAAATAGCGAACTCACTGATCGAGTAACGGTAACGTCTCTGACAATGAAACTCGCTCCATAACATGATAATTTGATAATATTTTTCGGTAACGATTAACATGCAGGGAAATGCTTTATTGTGACAATACTGAACTGGACCCGGAATAAGTAAACTGTTTTACTGGTAGAACTGTCATTTTAGGAGAATGAAGAAACGAAAAAATGGCCGACTATATGACCGCTATTTACTGAAATTTAGGGTTAATCTACTGGAGTTACTGTTAAAATTTCAACTATCAAAATATCACCAAATAGGCAATTGCTTCGTTCAAATGTTGAAGCAATTTTCACCCGTCATGCCTTGACTGGCGATTTTTTAGTTAAATAATATTTGCGTATTATAAAAGTCATGGTGTAAATACTCACATTGTTTTTGCTGCATTCAGTAAGGTGTCAAATCTCATTTTGAAAATAAGAGAGGAAGCAGAAAACTTGTTCTGCTTCCTTCTTTCCGAATTAACATCTTTCAGAAGAAACCTCTGCGTTCAAAGGAAATGACAGTGACGTAATTCCCCCCCCCCCCACACACACTCAACAATTACTCAATCTAGACTTTCTAGACGCATATTAAAAGGTTAATGTAATCAACAATCTATTTATACAATAGGGGAAGGTCGTGCACCTTGGGCAGTTGTTTTCAATGCTAATTTTGAGAATGGAAAGCAATGTAAAGCAAATAGTTTTTGATTCTACTTGTCCTCTTGCTTGTTAGCTTTCTATTTATTTTGAAATTTTGAAAATTTTTGATTAGGTGAGTTTTGGTGTGTGTTTTTTTTTTTTTTTTTTCAAAAAAGTGTTTTTCCCAAGGTACGATAAAGGGTTGTACCTTGGGCTTGCGTTTTTTCAGTTGTGAAATAGAAGGAAAAGTCAGAGAAAAGTTCTCAAAACAATGTTTTTCGTAAACTTTTATTTCAAAATATATTTCTGAACAAGAGGACACAACAGATGTTGTTCTGTTCAAATTCTGTAAATTGAAAAATTAAAAAAAAATTTCAATAACTATCAAGTGTTTGAACCGTTTTGTTGAAAAAAATAAACGAAAAGAAAATGTTTTAAGCTGCTTGGTGTCAGATTGCGTATATATATTACAATTTGATTTATCAAATTCCCACTGAGCAGTGGTTTTCTTAAATTTTTTTTCTTCCGTACTTGATGGTTTGTTCCTTCAGCCATGCTCAAAGGATAAAAAGCGTCCTCAGATATTAAGTGTAAAAAACTAACCAGAACAAACGGGAAATCCCGCTGCAACATCCCCCATATGAAAAAGAATAAAACAATCGAAAGTATATCGTTTTAAAAAATAAAATGTAAAAACATTTCTCTGAATAAATGAAAATCACTCATCCCGCCCCCCCCCCTCTCCCTCCCGATGTAAAATAAACACATTCTTCAACTAAAATAACTAATCACTCTTTAAAAACGAATAACAATTCTTTGCAATTTGAAATATTTCGCCAAATAAACAGAAAATGCAATAAATTATATTAACAGTAGCTTTAGAATGTAAACAAGTGATCACGCAACTCTATTGTTTATAGTCAAAGTCGCCAAGCCACCACGTTACTGCAATCCAGCCGATCAGCGAGCGAAACTAACTCCGACCGATTAGCGGTCCGATCTTTCGAACGAAAACTTTTAAAACTTCATATATTGCCCAATTTGTTCTTTCCACCATAGATAAAGATCTTCCACTGCACTGTAATTTATCTGGACGAAAATAAAATTTGTTTCGTCTTTAAATTCCATCATCTTTTCCTTTAATAATGTTCTGATTAGTTTGATAATCCTTAAAGTATTTTTGACATTGGTGGCAAAACTCCGATGGATTTGAGCCGAGAAACAAATGTTGCTATGTGCGGTACTTTCTGATCATTTGGTTAGGAAAACCTGAAGCACCGATCCGGTCACATGGTTCAACTACGACAATAAAACACACGTTTTGCGTGAACCTTCCAGTACTTTACTTTAAAATATATCACGGGACTTAAAATCGTTGCTTTCAAGAAATGAAGGCTTCACTCTCTCTCTCTCTCTCTCTCTCTCTACGTTTTATCTGTTCTCAATATCACAGTAGGAAATTTCTTTACGAAAAGCAGAGCTGGCTTTCTTATTGTCCTTTGGCAACGGGTTAAATATTTATTTCAGTTCTCGCTCAACAATTCGCAACTCCAACGAACTATAGGGGGCACTGCAGTCACTGTCTAATGGCCGACTTAAAAACTAAAACAAACGCATGTGGTAACGAAGAAAATGCTAAAAGTGTTGTGATTTTTGTTCGTATGTATGATATTTTTCGCTTTATTCTTTTTAAATTAATTTTCAAAGTCTTGTGGATATTCTGGCCCACGTAGAAAGAAATGAGAATTCAAGAAGCATTACTAAACGTCAAAGATTAATGCAAACTACGTAGATCGTAGTTCTAAGCAGCTATTTCCACGATGTTGAATTCGATATTTATCAATTCTTGATAAAACTAAATAATAATTGTGGCCTGACAAGAACAACAATTAATGCTAGAAAATTCAATATGACATTACAAATTATTATCGAAAGAAGATGATACTTCTTTGCCTTGCTTGGCCTTGCATTTGTTGCTGAGTTATTTCTCTCGAATTCCCGAATCGGTTAATTTAAAACTTTTCTGTTTCGATTTTTCTAATTTCTGAGTTACGATTTAATTATGTCAAGTTATGCAAATCATCTACAGAATTCTTACGGATATATGGTGGTAGTTTTCTTTTCAGTTGATTGACCATTATTTCTTTTTACTTATCGAATTCTGTAATCTTACTACCATTTTATTCCACTCATGATAAAAATTAAAAATGGTTTAACTAAAAACGCGAAATCTCGCCAAGGCTACTTTGCTCGCACAATACTAAAACTATAACCCTAAACAAATTTGGCGAAACCTTTCAGCTGAGAATAAAAGGAATAAAGTAAATTCTTTCTCGGTGAAACATTTTTCATTTTGTTCTACGATAATATATTCAAGAAAATATTTTGCATACCGTCCATTCAAACTAAATGCTGCTGTAAAAGATGGTTAGTTAAATTAATTTAAGATTTAAAAAAAACTCATAATCTTACAAATTCATACAAAACAATAAAAAATTTTACCTTGTATAACGTTATCCAAGTTTGTTAATCCAGTTTTCGCTTTCACTATTTTCAATCAACTCATGTTTTAGAAGGAAATAAGGAAAACTAACATTATTTTGAGAAGCTCGAGAATACTATTAAGGTACGAATTAATTTCTGTAGCTGAAAGCAAACTAAGACTCATCGATTGCGTTAATAAATACTCAGAACAAACTGCCTGTGTTTACGTCAACAGACACACGTGGAACGCAATGTGGCAATGTTTTAGTTTCATCGGCAGTTTTGTAAATCACCGCAAGGCAGCGTATTCGAGCGCTGGAGTTCCGAATAGGTTAAAATAAATATTGATCATTTGGGAGACCATCCAATGTTTGAATTAATTAATTAATTAATTAACAAAAACCGTTTCCGATTCGATCCATCGCGCTTCGAAACCACAACTTTAATTACACACAAAACATTTGATCAAAATCGGTCCAGCCGTTTAAAAGCCTTATGGTGACGAACGTCCGCACAGAAGATTTTTATATATTAAAATAAGAACTAAATTGCGAACAATAAAACACATCGAACAATGCATTGGATCGAAAGAAAACTTACGTTGCTGCTATTTACTCGTCTTTGGAATAAATTTACTGCCTGACCATCGATTCCATGGAAAGGCTAATATCCCGTTTATAGGCGGAAATGGATGTATCTATTAGTTTATAGGGATGTTAGTTGGTTTGTTACAGATGTGCACTTTTGCCACTATTATTTAGCCTTGGTTTTGTAAAAATGAAAATTTGCTTTCTCAGCAACATTATTTAATCTTAAGTATATTCGATTTCTCACAGCAAAAATTAATTGATTTATTTATTCACAACAAAGTTTTTAGCTTACCATTTTGCTTTTACGTTCCTGAACGAAATGAAAATATTTTCTTTTCTTTTTGTTGTTTCCTTGGTAACTTTTTGTTTTTCCTTATTTTAATTTAGAGGGTGAAATAAATGAATAAGGCGCTAATGACATTATAAAATGCTTGCACAAAAAATCCCATCGTCATTTTTCCTTCTCCCCTGCTAGATTCATTCAGATGAAATAGTTTTTACTTGGCAGATTGCCAGTTACATACAATCTGCGGTCAGACAGTAATTTGCAATAAAAGTTTTAAATTCCTTAAGAGAAAAATAATATTGAATACATAACAAAGTCTTCTGTTTATCACAATACAGTCTAGAATGAAACTTGAATTTAATAATAGTAAACAGGGAAAAATGAAATTTACTTAACTAATAAAAAAAAAGTAGACGAAAATTAGCATGTGTTACTGAATAAACCAGTGAAACACTTTTTGTGATTGTATCTGCTATTTTAGCTAATAAACATTGATCCCATCAAAAGTAATGTTAAATTGGATCTCCTCTCGCTTGTGGGCAAGAGACTAATGTAATACCTTTATAGCATCTGCAACTCTCACTCTACAAACGTCTTCAATCGAAAATCATACATAAAAAAATCTCTTTTTTCGTAAAGATTTCAGTTTCTATCACTGAAATTGATAGAATAAGCAAATAATAATAATAATAATAATAAATAACATGGAGTGAAAAAAAAAAACTTTCATTTCACCAACGCTTAATTTTTCATTAATTTTTTCAATTGTCCAATTTTGAAAATAAGACGTGGTCTTGATGACGTCACAAATGATGTACTTAGGCGCATCTCCACTGGCTCGTTGAATGCTTTCGCTTGCGGTCCACCGCGTTTCCAAGTTGTAATAAAGTGAAGGTTAATTTCTCTTGATTAGAAAATGAAGAGAATATATTTTTTTTCAAAACCTCATAAAAACGAAGCAAACAGCGTATGTATACCATGATATAAAAAAAAAAACATCTGCATAATTTTTATTTAAGACAGATAACTTTTCAACTCGAGCAAGTTCGGAACGGACCCCTAGTCATTTCATTAATTTTAAATTAATGCAGCTACTAAGTTCACGAAAATTTCTAAGAATAAAGCTAAAAAAAATGTTTTAATTGATTCGGAAAGATGAAACTTTATGCTGCCAAGGAAAGTAAACAAGAAGAAAATATGTTACTCACAACTGACATTTTTTGAACAATCAACATTGCTTATTGTTCTCATTTGACTATTTTTGGCGTCCTATGATTGTATTCCTCCCCCCCCCCCCCGGCTTCCTCTGTAGCACCACCGTCGACCGGCTCGATGCTGCTGCTCCTCTAACGAAAACAGTATCCAGGTTGCGTCTATATCGCACGCGCATACACACACACTCATGCCTGCACACAGATGCAAACACACACGCGTACATACACACACACACACACTCGTGATTGCGAAAAACGTAATTTCAATTCAAGATGTCAAAATTCAAGATATTTTCTTTTAAATATTGCTTTCTGTTTCGCAAAATATTCATTTGATTACTTTGTGTTGCAGATAGTGACGCATGGTTTACATAATTCCCATATATATTTTCATATTTATGCCGAACGCATTTCATGTTCAATAATATATTTTTTCAGAATATTTTATTGTGATAGACATTGCGTAACAAAGTACGTGAACGCTTCCTGTTTATTTCTTTATGATATTGATAATTCAGACATTATTTTTCGAATTTAATAAGACTCCTTAAGAATTATGCAGATGTGTTACAATGAATTGGAAATTATGGTTACTGTTATCTTGTTATTCCCTACGTATTTCCTTATGTACAAGAGCGTTATTTATTACTAGCAAAAATACCCGGCGTTGCCTGGGTCAGTAATAATTTTTAGAAAAAATCGTTACTTGCTTTTGTTTTCTGTTTTAAGTGAAAGAATTTAAAACACATCTTTTTGACGTGATTAAAAATCGAGTTTCTTCCTTACCCATAAAACTAAAATAGCAATAAGAATAAAGAACAAAGTAGTATTGATTTAGAAACGAAAGCACTATATTTAAGCATATACAAATTTAAAAAACATGAAATTAATCTTCTCATGTTTAAAAAGATTAATCTTTTGATACTTTTTTTTTTTAACATGGAGTCTAAAACCTTCTGTGTATGGCTAATGAAGTACGAAGTGATTTAAAAAAAGTAGCTGCGCTCCTAATCCCCTTATACTTGCTTTAGTTATTTCGGGAAATTTCAATCATTGTGGCTCTTGGTGCGATTTTACCAAATTTGCGAAAGTCGGTTCGGGGTACCTTCGATGATGCTCCCCCATTCTTTCCTTACTTTCTAAAACGATATGATATTAATTTTCGTTACAGAGATATCGTCGCCAGATGCTGAGATATTTTTGGTCACCATAAAATGGCGCTAAACAGTTTCATCCGAAATGTTACCAAAATAAGTAATAAAATTTGGTGATTGTTTGAAATTGTGCAAAAAGGAAACTTAATGGAAGTTTTTGTGCCGTTTATGGATTTGCCTAATTTAGTTGCTGGATTATTTAACACAGTAAAAAAAGTCTTTTGAAAATTCTTTGATTGGCGATATTTTGTTTACATGGTGAAAACTGAGAAACATTATGACGTATTCTTCGGCTTCAAAAACAGCAACGTTGAAAAAACTGCCAAATGCATCAGCTACGGAAATCTTTCTGCAAAAATTTTGGCGATCTGCTGGTTGTTTGGATAATGAGTAGGTGTTCAATCAGCATAAATAATAATAACAACCATTAATTACATTAAAGTTCCGTTTAAATGGAAAATCATCAGCCAAATCATGTATTATTTGCCAATCTTGTGCAAAAATCTTACTTCAAGATTTGACTTGAGAAAAGCCTTGAACAATCACGAAAAGCAAAGAAAGTCAACAATACAACAATTGTCGCTATCGACAGGGAGTTGAGATGATACACTAAATACTGCATTGAGTTGAGGAAAGCCTTCGAACATGGATCTAAAAAGCTCATAACTCGTTTTTTATTCTACTTAGAAATTTCGAACAGGTGCCATCTTCAGCAGAAAAATCAGAGCTTTCGATGGACATATAATGTAAATATGTGCAAGTATTTTTTCATCCCAATATTAGAGAATTTATACAAAAATTGTGTTTTATTGCCCCCCTAAGGGGATTTTGCCCCCCATAACGGGACGAAAACTACCCTATATGTTATTCTGATGCATAAGCTATATTATTGTAAAGTTTCATCAAAATCCGTTCAGTAGTTTTTGCGTGAAAGAGTAACAAACATCCACAAACTTTCGCATATATAATATTAGTAAGATAAAAGCGTACATTATTAAAATTGCTTTAACTTAGAAAATAAACTTGTCATTTCTCCTTTGATCAATGTTAATTTGTTTGGTGAACTGCTGTTCTGAAAATAATAGCTTTAGAATATTAGGAGACATACGTTAAAGCGATTTTCATCCGGAAATTTCCTCTGAGTCAGCCTCTTTTGGTCACGTGACGAAACCAGTGATAGGGCTTTCTATGTAGGAGGTGATATGATTAATGGCGCCCAATCTTCCCATTTTGCCTTCCGATCGCTCTTCCGAACTAGAGCCGCTGTATACAAGGTTTTTTTTTTTTTTTTTTTCAAGGTCCGATCGATCGCGAAACAAAACCAGAAAGTCTAGCCCTTGATGCTGTGCGTAGATTTGTTCCGCAGTCTCTCAAGTAAGATTGTGCAGTGCATCAGGTCGCCGCGGTTATTTCGGAGCACGCAGGGAACGAGGAAACATGCCTCGAACAATTGCGTCTCCCGCTAAGTGTGAAGTGCGTACTGTAATTCGATTTCTGAATGCTGAAGGAAGGGCAATTCAGAACAAACGTAGAGGAATGTTGTCATCAAGCATTGTCATTCTGCACGACAATGCGCATCCACACACTGCTTCTTTAACAAAAAATCTCCTGCCGCAGTTTTGCTGGACAGTGTTTGACATTCTTCCATACAGTCCAGACTTGGCGCCTTCCAATTACCATCTCTTTGGTCAGATGAAACGCTGACAGGGAGGACACAGACGTTTGGCTCCAACGCCGAGCAGCATACAGAACTGGCTGAAAGCCCAGGTGGTTACCTTCTATGACGAGGGTATCGAAAAATTGGTACCACGCTACGACAAATGTCTTAATCGGAACAGCGACTACGTCGAGAAATAGTTGGGAAGGTGTATGTACATATTCCAAATAAAAGAGTTTTCATTTTCTTTGTGGTTTTCATTTCGCGATCGATCATTGTTGCGCTGCAAGGGTTACCATAGCTAAGTTTTGGATTTCGCCAAATTTTCCAAAAATATTATCTTATAATAAACAATTCATGTGTCGCCAATAATTGCTCACAGTGAGAAATCACCAATTGCGATAACGTACGAGAAAAGACTCAGTTGTGACGCCATATGAATTTGCGTACGCATATAATCGTTTCATACTTTTACCTCTCCGATCGTTGCGTCGTATATTTAAATACCTAAATGGCAACGTAGAGAAAATAACTCTTCATCATTCTTCTGTTCTGAATTTTGTGTGCGACGGGTGGAAATAGTTGAAAATTTGTCAAAATTTTGATTCTCCTGTTCTTAGTTGCGTTTGGCAAGAAATTTGTGTACTCCATCTGAATTTTGGTTGAAAATTTTCATAATGTCTAAAACAGAACAAGCTCTTTTGTTGGATCCGCCAACTGAGTTACATTTCAAAGGTTCGCGTAATGTGTTTTTATATTTCCGTTTAGAATATATTCCCACGCATATATTTATTTTTAAATTAAACATAAGGAATATTTGTGTTACTTGATGTGTTTGGTGAATATCTTACCTTCTATTACGCAGTTAATGTTTCACATATTCTCGGAAACTATTTTATTATTAAGTAATTACGCGTATTCTGTCTGCGTTAAATAATCTTCAGGCAACTAAGAATGGTGTATAAATATTTTTGTTTACTTTGTGTTCAAGGAATCTTCTCTGAATATTGTCGTACCTTAGCGGCAAATATTTCCTTGGTTTTTAATGCCTTTTCACCGAAGATTTTAGTGTTAATACAGTGACGTCGAACTTCATATTTAAAGTTGTTGACAGCAGATATATGTGACGTTTTAACTAGTACTTCAATTTCTTTATTACATATGTATTTTTGTCTATTGATGCTGCTGGTGGTTGAACGAACTTAGCATTGTAGAGATTATCCTGAATGATATAGATTAAAACCTTATGTCATAATTTTGTTTCCATTTTAAACAGAAATTAAATCTCTTTACTTTTTTTCGTTTTTTTTAAACTGTTAATTGATGCTTGAAATTTCTGCCTTTTAATTATTTATTTTAAATGTAGCAAGACCTGCATTGGGCAGAAATGCTATGATCTTTCTTTGTAAATGTGGGGAGGTGGGATGATGCAAAGAGTAAAAATATTACTGGTACATGAATTATTTTTAGAAAGATGTTGCTTAAGGAACACTGATCGAAGAAAATGGTATATGTGTAAAAATCGACAGCATTGAGTGGTAAATGTTACAAAAAAAATAATAATAATAATAATAATAAATACCTATTAACAACATGCTAAATACATCACCAACCAGCCGAGGACTGCAGTCCTCGGCTGGAATGACTGAGTTGGCGGTGTATTTCATGTATTTCTGCTTTAGCCCTGGGTATAGGGCGGTAACTTACTGAAACATCCTAAATGTTGTAAATAGTGTCTGTTAATGAAAAAGAAAATTTTTTTTGGAGGGGGGAATATTAGCAAGAGTGACGCATTGATCAGCATTTTAGTTGATGACAGCCAGCTTAAGAGGCTGCAGGTTTTATAAATGGTTTTTTATATATCGCAATTTTCTATCAACCCTCTGAATTACATAGGCTTTTCAGAATTAGTTAATAGTTTGCTCATTTGTGTGAGCAATGATTTATTTTTGTCCACTTCTATAATTTTTCTTACAATGTTTCAAAGTTGTATTCAGGTATTAAAAAAAATTCTATTAATTGTAATAAATTATATTCTGTTGTTAAACTAGACTTCCTCGCCTCAAAGCAAAAGTGAGTTATATCTTACTGTTATACCTGTGTTTAGATCTCATTTTTGCTCCGTAGGGACGACGTGAGGTTTCAAACACAGTTAATCTCTGTAGACATCATGGGGCAGGGTTGCGCGATTCCCTCAACTTTTTCTAAAATCCACGGTTCATACGCTCCTTCAAAACTCCTCCAGTACTCCTTCATTTTGGAAATTTTTTTGAAGGGCCCTTCAAGCTCCTTCATTTTGGTTTTAACTCCTTCAAAACTCCTTCTTTTTTAGTTCAAGACTAGATAATCTTCCTCTGTGACAGCAACTTAAAATACTTTTGTTGACAACTTTACTTGGTCATAAGGATGATTGTATGAGTGTGATTTTAATGTAGTAATTTCGTATATATATATTTTTCATAAAGATGTAATTTACAAATTGATAATAGAAGTCATTAAAGTTGAAGGTAAAAATATTATTAGACTAGCTGTACCCGACGCGCGTTGCTACTCCAACAAAAAAATACATCATTATACTGATTTTCATGACAATCGGTTGAACGGGGCACAAGTTGCTACTCTGCAGTGCCACCTGGTGGCGAGTGGCTTCAATGAGCATATTATGCACCTTCTCCGTGGAAAAATACATATATATAGCAATTTTCATAATAATCGGTCCAGGTATCAAGTGACGTCGTGACTATACTCAAATTTTGTACTCACGCAGTTTGCAAGATCAGTTAATCGCTAAAAATATCAAATAGAAAAAGTTTAAATCCTCCCGTTGCATGAAAAGCCATAAAACAATAAAGAAAGAATTTATTTGTTCAAACTCAAGAAAAATGGCAACAGCTAACTTCTTATCAATGAGATCTTTCACGCGAATTAATTTCTGCAGCCGATAATTTTATTTTATTCGTATTTATCCAATGGATTGTGACTTAAATTGGAATAAAAAAGGAACTATCGATCGGATTTTTTTTCGAACTGGTCTATAAACATTCCCAGTACCAAAAATAACAAACAGTGAAAGTTTCAGCCAAATCTGCCGGGTAGTTTTTGAGTTCATGGATGACATACAGACAAACATTCATTTTTATATATATAGATGACCAAGACATTTATCAAGTGAAGTAAAACATGTTTAAATGGTGCTCGGCTATTTGTTTCAAGTTTCATGATTATTGTTTTCCCCTCCACCACACTCTCAGCAGCAAAAGTCAGGATGTCTGATTATTATTTAAATATTTAAAAATACATAAGTAGATGTACTATTTTATGTGATTGTGTTAAAAAAACAATTTTTTAGTAAAATGCAGTTATGATATTGTAAAAAGGTCACAAGTGATGAAGTGGGAGACGGTTTCATGAAATTGGGACAAGGGGAAGAGAGAGGGTGACAAAAACTGACGTTACACAGTTATTTTGACAGTATGTTTATAAAAAATATGACATGTGACAAGAAGAGGAGTTAGGTGAAGACAAAAAGTAACATCATCTAGTTATTACAACAATATGCTTATAAAAATATGACATAACGAGTAGTAGTAAGATAAAGTGTGATACTTTGACAAAGATGGAAGGATGTCAAATATGTTGAAAAAAGGTGTGACATCATTTAATGACAGCCCATTAGTACTCCTCCAAAATCTCATTTTACTCTTTCAAAACTCCTCCAAAAATCCTTCATTTTATTTCTGAAATTCAGTACGAACCCTGAAATCCCACTCAATATAAATATTTTTGCAGGCTCTTGTTTATCACCAAGCCGATATCATTTAAGAAAGATAGTAAAATTTCTCATATCCGAATTTTCTATATAATTTTTAAGAAAGCAATTATCAATGCAATGACTTACGATAATTTTTAACTGCCGTCTTATCAATAAACAGAAGGATCGGGGAGTTTAGCCATGCAGAAACAGGAATAAAAGTGTAATAATAGGTTTATTCTTTGGGTTTACTAAATGCTCAAACAACTTTTAGGACCTTTGAGTTTTTCTTCTGTTTCAATATTTATTTTGAACCTACTTTGCATCAAAACTATACCAAAAGCTTTTGTCGGCTGAATCCAAATTTTTGGCTCTTTCTTCCTTTCAGAGTCCTTGCTACATTTCTTTTTATAATAACTAAGAGTACTTCATTAGCACACTATTTAGTAAATGATTGGTATAAAAAGGAATTTTGCCTACGTAAGAGAAATTGAGATTTTAGTGTTAATTTTTTTTCAAAGGAAATTTAGTCGAACACAAAAATAATAAGATGCACATTTAGTTTAGCAAACAATCCAATGTTCTTTTTCAATGTTATAAAATTAAATTACTAATTTTATTCACTTTATACATACTTTCTCTTTTACGTTTTCAAAATATTGAATGCTTTCCAGAAAGCTTCGTTTAATGCCATTTTCAGTCTTCTGTGCGTTCTATTCATTGTTTCTGTGACATAAAAATGTTTAGTGATTTATGTGTATTATATGTTATGTGATGAATTTTTAGCATTGAAATATTCTTTTATATATATATATATATATATATGTATATTTTTAGCACCCTTTCATGATGTTACCACTTCATACCTAAATTTAACGAATCCAACGAATCGCCAGATTTGTTTTAAAGTAAAAACTACTGCACCTAAAACATACTGTGTTAGACCGAATAGTGGCATCGTGGAACCACTGGGGACAGTCCCAGTTGCTGGTAAGTTTTACAGTAAATATAAATTTTGATGAAATGTTAATTGTTGATCTCTTTTAGTAAGAAAGAAGACTTGTCGTTAGTTTTATTTTACATAAATGATTTCTTTTTTTCCTACTAGCCGGTGGCTACTAAAACATGAAACTTCAGTAGCTACTAGAGGTGGGCTATGTTGTTCTTTTCAATGATCCGTTCATCAGAGGACCATTCATTCTTTTGATCCGTTCATTTTTTAAATAAGCGACTTTATTCATTTAAAAAAGTTGCAGGTGATCTCTCTGCTCGACATACTCGCATACATTCGAAATGCTTCTTTAGATCAGTAATTTTTTTTTTTTTGGGTTAAAATGAGTAAAAAAAAGAAGAAAAATCGGGTTTGGATGTGCAGAAAAATTATGGTTCATTTTGTAAGATATTTCTCAGTTGCCGAATGAGACAACAGGTTTTCCATTCCAAAAATCGCCAGTTCCGTTTCAGTATGTCACAAAATTAAGTTTTTCAATTTTACTATGTAAAAAAATTGTTTGTGACTTCAGAAAATTTGAAAAATTGAACTCACGTGAAATATTGCTTAATTCCAAATAGAAATACCATATCTCCAAATGTAAGATGGTCACAGGTGAAAATAAAAAAAGTTGCCAAAATTGACCTTTTTTTTGACCCCAAAACAACTATAGATGATAGTGGGTAAGGATGTTATCGGAGACAAAAGGATCACCAGAAAAGTGATAAAAGAATTTTTTAGAAATAATTTTTGCAACAGAATGCGTGAGAAGGATCTTAGCGGGTGTGTGGGACAGGAAGTAGAAAGTCCAAACATTTTGTTAGTAGTCTTAAACAAGTTACATAGAGCATTACTAATGGATACATTGGAAAATTGCAAATGAATTGCAACGGCTAAAGAAAAATAAATAAAGTAAAAAGGTTTGAAATGAATCTGTTGTAGGGGAACCTGGGGCAAAATGAAATAACGGGACAAAGTGAAAAGGTGTAATATTTACTCTGCTTTTAGCTCCACTTATCTGCTATTATTTTAACTATGTAGTACTATATATAGTCTCTTCCAGTCAGGAAAAAATACTAGCAAAATTGATACTCATATTGCAATATTTTGTTGTAAGTCAAAAATTATTTTTGTTACCTTAAAACGATAATATTCTTGTTATTTACATTTTCAATATTAATTGAGACCTCCTAATATTCAATGCAGTGTTAATTTAGTTTGTTAATATTTAGCTTATTTGTATTTTAAATTGTACAATTAGTGAAGTACCTACTGGGAAAGTGGATGGGGCAAAGTGAACTAGTTTGTTTCATTTACTCACTCAATCATTTACTTACTCAATCATTTAATATAAATCACTTACATTTTCATTTATTCAGGGCTCCCAAATGGTCTGCTTTTCCCGCCAAAGTCCGTTTTTTCAAGTTAAGTCCGCTTTAGACCGCTTTTTAACATTTTGGTCCGATTAGTCCGCTTTTACAGTGTTTTTACTTAAAAATCAGATTTTAAAAGTTTCCATTGTGTTCAAAGATACTGTACACCCAAACACGCGGCCGCGGCGCCTTAACCTGACTTTCCCGTATTATTTCGCTTCAAATTGACGTCATTACTACTTCAACCGCTGCAGCATGGAAATCCATAAAAAAGAGGTTTGGGTGAAGAGTCATGACGTCGAATCGCGAAGCAGGGTGCTACCGATATTTCTCGGAATTGCAGCCTCACGTTTGCAATAACGAATGAACTTTCCGATCTCGGATCTCGATACTCGAATATTCATCTCAAAGTTTTCATTGGATCCCAAGCTCTTGAGACTGTTGTGTCGTGCGTTGACTGTAATAGTAACGCAGCTAATTAACCACCTCTTTTGCAAATAAATTCGGAAGTAATCTCGTGGCGCATGCGCCATTTTTTTTACAGGCGCATATGTTCGTAAATTTTACGCCCTTGAAAAACCTTGAAAAGTTCCTGAAAAATATAAAGTTTTTCCAAGTGCTTGAAAAAGTATGAAAAGTTTCTTTATTTGCTTGATTCTTTCAAAAAACATTACAAGCAATCTAAAGCATACTTTAGATTGCTTGTAATTCTTTTAAAAATATTTGTGCAATTTTCTGAACATAGGTTCGATATGCAGTATTGCGAAAAATT
This sequence comes from Uloborus diversus, assembly GCF_026930045.1. Classification (NCBI taxonomy): domain Eukaryota; kingdom Metazoa; phylum Arthropoda; class Arachnida; order Araneae; family Uloboridae; genus Uloborus; species Uloborus diversus. Next base: position 56,115,569 of record NC_072737.1, read on the forward strand.
GCTTTCGTGTTTGAAGTTTATATATGCGATATTTTTGCATCTTGTAAATATTTTGATGTTTTTACAATCGGAAGTTTTGACATGTGCTACCTTAGATTAGCTTATTTTTCGTTTAATTTCAATAATCAACGAAGGAATTAGTTTGGAAACCATGACAACATTGAACTTACTCAAACTTTGCGGAAAACTGCTTCTTGCGTTTTGAAATTTCAATCCTTTTGCATCTTGTAAATATTTTGATTTTTTTAACAGTAGGAAGTTATTTTGACATATACTACTTTAGATTAGTTTATTTTTCGTTTAATTTCAAGAATTAACGAAGAAATTAGTTTAGAAACTATGACAACATTAAACTTACTCGGACTTAGCAGAAAACTGCTTCTCGCGTTTGAAATTTCAATCCTTTTGCATCTTGTAAATATTTTGATGGTTTTTGACAGCAGGAAGTTATTTTGACATATACTACTTTAGAGTAGCTTATGTTTCGTTTAATTTCAATAATTAACGAAGAAATTAGTTTGGAAACAATGACAACATTAAACTTACTCGGACTTCGCGGAAAACTGCTTCTCGCGTTTGAAATTTCAATCTTTTTGCATCTTGTAAATATTTTAATGTTTATGACAATGGGAAGTTATTTTGACGTATACTACTTTAGATTAGCTTATTTTTTGTTTAATTTTGATAATTAACCAAGGAATTAAATCTGAAACCATCACAACATTGAACTTACTCGCACTTCGCGGAAAACTGATTTTCGCGTTTGAAATTCCAATCCATTTGCATCTTGTAAATATTTTGATGTTTATGACAATAGGAAGTTATTTTGACATATACTACTTTAGATTAACTTATTTTTCACTTAATTTCAAAAATTAACGAAGTAATTATTTTGGAAATCATGGCAACATTGATCTTACTTTGACTTCGCGGAAAATGGGTTTTAGTGTTTGAAATTTCAATCTTTTTGCATCATGAAAATGTTAAAATATTTTGCCCAATCGAATTTTATTTTCCCAAATGCTACCTAAGATTAGCATGTTTTGTGTTTAATTTAGTAGAAAATAAATTTATTTTATGGAAATTATGCCAAAATTGAACTTGGTTCGTGAAAATTTGCTTATCTGAACTTTCAATAGTTTTGCATCTAATAAATATTTTTATATTTTTGGCAATTTGAAGTTATTTTGACATGCTGCATTAGATTAACTCGTTTTAATTTTTATTTAAATAACTAAAAAATTAAATTTTTTTTTAAATTCAAATTTTTAGTTTTGCAACCTTAACTTGCAAACATACGTTTAATTATTATTAGCTTATTTTCGGTTATTACTGTTTCTTATGGGGGGGGGGATATTAAATGTAAACAATTGAGTGCATAACATTTTAACTTAGTTTTTGTATTTAAAACAAAGTTGAAATATAAAATTTTATAAAGGTGAATTTTTGGACATTTTTTTCATTGTCATGATGCCTGCTAAAGAGGGGAATCGGCCCCCCCCCCCCCCCCCACCAGCATAAAAGTTTAAAGCACTCATGATCTTGCAATCATGGTGTTTTTTTTAAATCTAAGTTGATCTGCTTCTCTTTGTGATTAAGCATTTCAGACATTTTTAGGAAAACTTTCAGTACAGTAAATCTTTTATTAAAGTGTCTCTTGTAGAAAAAGCAGTTTGTTTTCGTATACTTTTTATATTAATTTCTTTTATTTATATGTTAGCATTAAATGAAATCTGCATGTAATATTTATAGTGCGAATTTAGGGTAGTACCTTGAAAAACATTTTTTTACACTTGAAAAGTGCTTAAATTTTTTTTCTCCTTAAAGGGTATGAACTGTGTGATAAAGATATTAAATTTAAAATTCAAATATAAAATAATTTTGTTATAAACTCAGTTGTAGCTTTGTTGAAAATAAAAGCAATATTTTTTAGGTTTCAGTGTGAGTCATGAGGAAGTGCAAATTTCTCAGCAAATAGATGAAACTGATGAAGATGGGAACAAAATTAGAGACTGGGGAAAACAACAAGAGAATAAAGTTTTTTTTTGTTTGGTGTATGATAACGCTATAGTAAGAAACATTAAAAGACAGAAAAACATAAAAATATTAAACTAAATAAAGATGAAGTGCAACTTCACCTATCCTTCAGTGAGACGTCAAAATGTATAATTGTGCCTATTTAGTTCTAAAGAGGCTGCCTTAAGTTCTGAACTAAGTGCCCCCGCCCCTATGTTTTGCACTTTTATCAATGGATAAAAAAAAATCAGTTTCACTGGTGATAAAAGAATTGTATCTCTCGTTATTATAGTAAATTAACAAATTATCTTCACAAATTTAGCAACTGGCAACTAATTTGCCTTTTGGTGCTTCATGGGTTTAACTATGAGTGGTCCTCCCAAGGTCCTCTTTTTGATCCTAACTGGTCCTCTTTAGTCCCCTTTTTGATTGAAAATGGTCCTCTTTTACCCTTTTCTGAAGCTAAAATGTGTATGGAGCCCTGTTTATTAATTAATTCATTTACATTCCTTCATTTAGTAATTCAATCATTTATTCATTCATTCACTTATTTTCTTATTCATTCATTCTTTTACTCGCTCTTTATTTTTCAATGTATATAAACTGATTTATTAATTTAATTACTTGATTATTGCTTCATTATATTTTCGTTTATTCATTCAACCTTTTATTTACTGATCCTTTTGATCAAAAATATGTTTTATAATCAAATAGAAAATATTTCGTTATAAAAATATTTTATTTTTCACTTCGCCCCATGAAAAAAAAGTGAAAATTGTCCACTTTTTTGGAAGACTCAAATTTACTAATTAAAAATACTGTTTCAATGCAAGTTTTATTATAAAATGTAGTACTCTTTCTTTATGTACTGTAATTTTCAAAACAAATTTCCGTTTTGTTCATTCTGAAAAATCTCAGTCATCTTAACCATTTCACTTTGCCCCACATTCCCCTACTTCACTGATAAAAAGGAAATTTGAGATTGATTGAGAGTTAAAAAACCTTGAAGATAAATGTATGGGGGGAAAAAAATCATTTATCATAACTGCATCAAAACAATGTTCCAAACTGCTCACCGTTTAAAAGAACAGTTGTTCATTTTTTGGGTGATCGAACAGATCCGTTCAGTTTAAAGATTTGTTCTTTTTAACCCGTTCGCTCATGAATGACACATCCCTAGTAGCTACTTAAAATTCTTGTTAATTACAACTAAAGTCTTACAAAGACTTTTGTTATATATTAAGAAAGAAATTACTTCTAACTAAAGTTTAATTTAATGTAAATTTTTTGTCAAAGAAATCGGAAGGATAAAGGCAAAAGATATCCAATTTAGTTTTAAAATTTCGTTTTTAAAGTTAGGATTATTTCCAAACATATTAAAATTGAACAAAAATTGATATTCTATGTTACTTCTCAAAATCTTGGTGCATCAAGCAATCAGCCTTGATTGATGCCTATCAGCGGCAGATCCAAGTAGGGGGCTATAGCACCCCCCCCCCCCCACCTTGAGGTCCGAACTTACACTAGAAAAAATCGAAATTTCAGAGACTTTTAGTACTGCAATACATTTGAGAATTTCAATATGTATTACATTGAAATATAACTATTATATATAGTGGCACATAAAAAGAAAAGGGGGGGGGGGAGCTAGTACACTGTGGACCCTCCCATTTAGTCAAAAATTAAAACCCATTTAGTCAAAAATTAAAACAGATTAAAATGTGAACTGCAATAGAATGGAAAGGCTTTGAGGAAATAGTTTCTTTTCTGCAATTGTTTTTTTTTTATCTGAAAGTTATAACTTTCAAACTATAAACCAGCCATATATATTTAACTTCATCCCCAGTTAAGGGGGCTACAGCCCCCCCCTCCCCTTCCATGAGGTCAGAAATCACTAAACAAAACTGAAATTTCAAAGATTTCAAATACTTTAATACTTTTCCGAATTTAAATATGCATTATATATTTAAATAAAGATATACACTGGGGCATATTAATGGTGAGTTGAAGAGGGAGTGGGGGGCTAAAGGAACTGTAGCTCCTTTTCCCATTCGATCAAAACGTACAACAGATTGCAATGTGATTTTCAATATCTTGGGAAGTCTGGCTTGGAGGAAATACAACCCAAATTCAAAATAATAGAATACTTCTCACTTTTTGGAAAAAAAAAGTCTAACCAAATATAAAGCACAAATTAGGTGTTTAATTGAACGTGCCACATTTTTTAGGCTTTTAAGTGTGCATTTCATTTCAAATAGACTCAATTAAAAATAATCTTAGACAGAATAATCCAAAAGTTTTTAGTGATAAGTGCTTACATTAGGTCAAAAAATTAGAATATTCAAATTAAAGGGGGAAAAAAACTTTCAAAAGAAAAGATATCAATACTAGAATACGTTATTTTTTGCTGCTTTATTTCTTTAACATGCGGTTTCTACCACCTGTTTAAAATCATTTCTGACACTGTTTCCAAACCCTCTTCAATACGACAGCAAGCTCAATTTTGTTGCAGCAACAACGTCATACCATGTTTGCACACCTCTTTCTGTTATGCGATTGTATTTTTATCTACCAATGTGATAATCTACTCAGCTTTATAAGAAGTTTTTGCCTGATCATGGTTTTAGCTACTCCAGACTCATGAGCATAAAGCTAGAGTGCAGCTGCAATCTCTGGATGCCGTAACTGAAATTTTTGTTGTTTGCTTGCAATTCCGTCTTAGCTCTAGCCATGGGGTGGTAATTTGCAGCTTTATATCTGACTGAGGTGCATATAGTGTTTTCAGACCTTTAAAATGCTCGCAAAATTATTTATATTCTTCCGTATTCTATATAAGTTTATTTCAAATAAAAAACTGTATTTAAAGTCCTAAATTTTATGGAAGAGAGACCACTTGTAGAGAAAATTTCATATTGTTTAAATAAGGGTGTACGTCCATCTAAGAACGATGCCCCCCTCCCGAGATTGAGAGTATCTGCAAAAAAGACCCTCTGAAAGGGAGAGTCCTTACTTGGAGTGAGATTAGTCCCCCCCCCCCCTTGCTCGAGTTCTAGAGGCGCCACTGATGCCTATCAACATAAGTTTTTATTACTTAAGCAATTGGAATTAAATTTTTAAAATAGATAAATTGTTAAAATGAAAAATAAAATAAACTCATTTAACCTAGCTTGTGTTAAAATGACTTCTAACTTTCAAAATAATTGAAATACTTAACAGGATGCAGAAGGATTGAAATTTGAAGCACATCATTCAATTTTCAGTTTAATATACTTGCACAATATTTGGCCTTTTCCAAAAATAAAAATCTTCTTTTACTAAACTGAAAACTATAAAACTCAAAATCTAAAAAACTAGAAATCTTTAAAAAATCCTAAAATTTTGTCAAATCTTCAAAGTAAATTAAAACGTTATTGAGTAAAAAATATTGGTATAAGAAATAATTTAAAGCTACACATGCCCGTGATTCATTATAAATAATTTTCACTAAATTAAAAGTTCAATTATAATTATATCTGTATTCTATTTATAGATACTTTCAAAATAATTGAAATATCTAAAAGTATGAAGTTTTTTAGTTCGTTAAAATTCTACAATCTGCCAAATTTATAAGATTCACCTTGTAATGTTTGTTGCAAAATTACTTCAGAATTCAACTCCAAGTATGAAAATAAAAAGCTAATGCCTTTCCACTTGATATGTGAAAATTTGAATGAAAAAAGTTTGATCCTTGTACCAGTGAAACTAAATGAAAGTAACTGCCAATGTATCTTAGGTATTTCAAAAGCCAATAGTAAATAAAAGCTATAATAATTAGAGACGTACCGACTACTCGGTAATTACTCGGTACTCGGCATACTCGGCCAATTTGCCGAGTACTCGGTACTCGGCCAAATTCTGATCAGATACTCGGCCAATACCGAGTAGTTGCAAAAAATTGAATATTGTCAAAGACAGATACCAAAATTTATATTAAAAAAAAAGAGCAAGCATTATATTCTGCAATAATTTACAATTAAAATTTATAAGTCAAATTTAAATTTTGAGAATAATGAAGTTTGTAATGTTTCAATGGTATAAATCTTTCTTTTACTGTCCCCAAAGTTTATTAAACTTGTTTATTAAAAATTATGCAAAAAAAAGGCAAGTATAGAAAATATGGAACTTTTATATTAAAAATGGATATTTGCTACAAACAAAAATTAGTTATAAAAAAATATAAAAATACCTTTGCTTAAAAAATTAAAGGAAATAAAACAATGTTAAAAGCACAGTGTAGGAACACTGCAGATAAGTGTTTTGGAAGTTACAAGGAATTCCTTTTTCTATGCACAAAATGGGAGCTCGTGGATTTAAAGGCATCCGACAAAAGAGTTGGATTTTTTTGTTGAATGTCTTTACCTTCTCTAGCTCACATGTTATGCACTGAAAAAGACATTCCTTGTAAGGGGGGGGGGGCGGAAACATGTGTCTGCAGTGACATGTGCCTGCAGTGGGGGTATTAACCCCCAGTCCTGCGGACACCTCTCTATTGCGGACAAAAAAAATTGTCCTGTTAGTGTCCGCATTAGAGGGATTTTACTGTAATTTGTTTTAATTCGAACTTGATTAATTATACCTTTTATTTATTTATTTTTAATTTTAAAAATCATTTTTTGGTAAAATTTTTGACAAACAAAATTGTTTATATAATGCGTAATTAAATTTCACCAGGAATTTAGTTTTAAAAACTATTATATGGACAAGGAGGTCTATACTACTATTCCAATAAGTTCAAAATTCATCACATGTGTGTCGCTGGTTCTTGTTAAAACGTAATGGGTACTTGGTAACTCGGCCGAGTCGTGAAAGGCCGAGTACTTGGTAACTCGGTACTCGGCTACTCGGCCAAAGTGCTACTCGGTACGTCTCTAATAATAATAGATCTTTCTTGTCTAATCTCATTTAAAATAAATATATCATTATTTTTTTGTGCTTTTTGATGTTGCAAAAAATTTTGTATTCATAAATGAATAAAGCTTTATTTTAAAATTATTTATTGATTAAAAAAAAAATTTCAACATTGAATTAACTATGTGTGCTGTGACAGTTTTTATGTTCTTTGCATAAATGCAACACTCTAAATAAGCAAAACACAGGCCTGCCAACTCTCCTGTTTTCTATAGATATTTAATTTTATCACCATTTTTTTGTAACCTATCGATACTTTCGTTTTTAAAAGGAATTTTTTTTTCCAATACTGATTAGGTGGCATTGCCATAGTTTCTTGATACTCCCAAGATCTGATGACACCACTGTTTTTTACAGTAAATCTTATGCATGTGGCAATTAGGCTTATGCAATTTTAGCTCATTGCAAGTGATTGGGCAGCAATCTTTTAGCATCTGTTTCTGGTTTGTCCTTTTTCTGATAATTTCCTAAATTTTATATTGTGCAAAGCAAGCTAGATAACAAAGGTATTTTTGGTGTAAAAAAATTCTGTTTGACTTAAAAGCTTCTGTTTACTTGAAGTATACAGCTTTCAAAAACTCCTTGGTGACTTTTTTTAGTATTTACTTTATTTCTCCATGCATTAGGCAATTTTTTTTTACAGCTTGTATTTTTTGAAAAATTCAACTTATCAACATAGTGAAAATCAGAGTTAAGATGTCTTAAAATTCTAACATAAATTGTATTAGAGTCGTTATAATAAACAAAAGTTTGATAAAACTTGCATGCTATTTTACAAAGAATTTTTCATAACTCTAAGATGTTATTAAATTAGTGTATTTTGAACTATAAAAATGCTTGATAAAAGCATACTTTTTCTTCAAACAACATCCTACAAAATCTTTTTCTCCCTTAAAACTTTGACCCAATCTCCTGCTTTCATTCATAAGATTGGCAGATCTGAAAATAGGAGATCCCAACATTTATAACTTGATATACAGCTCTTTTTTTCCTCCTTTCGAGCCGGTGCGTCCGGAGAGGGGATGGTCGCTCCGGGGGCTAAGATATAAGAGGGCCCTTTAAACTAAGCTTTAACTGCAATCCAATTCATGGGTTCCCACATGCAAAATTTTAAGGGGGGCTCAGATATTTTCCCCTTGGTTTAGCAGGATATTTTCCCCATAGAAACCCATTTCAGTACTGATTAGAGTTATTAAAGTTTGACATTTTTAATAAATTATTCATTAATGGCTGGAAAAGAAATGTTTTTACATTTTTGCAAAGAAAAAAGTGCAAAAAGCAAGAAAGTTCCAAATTTTAACAGAGGGGGGGGGGGGGCTTGATCCCCGCTTGCCCCTATATGGGCGGGCACCCATGATCGAATTTAGTTCTTTTAAGTATCACTCTTTTTCTTCAATAGTTGTTAAAATGCTTACGCGTTAGATTTATTTCCTGTCTTTCCTGATGCACTGAACAAGTTCAATTGTTCAAATTCATGTTTGATTATAAGTTCAATTATTTAACAATTAAAATACAAAAAAATATGTATATATTTGGTCCTTTTCTATTAATTTTGTATCCGCTTCAGTTGTTAGAGTGAGTTTGGCGGCATTAAAAGAAGGCTATTTTTTATTTCACTGTATGCAGTAGTATTATTTTATTACTAACTTCATTTCTCTGTGGAGAGGGAGAGAAGGGCCTGAAGATATTCACCCCAGGGGTCATCGTCTGTTTGAGTGGCTCACCCTTTGAGATATCTTTTCTAACTCAATTCATTAGAGTTTGCTTAACTTTTTCTGTCTTCTGAATTTTATTTGTAAATAGATGCATATTGTATTATGCAATTTTGAAATCAGTAATGAAGTTTGATTTTTTGAAAAGTTAAGATGACTAAAATTTCAACTGTTATTGTTTTGCTATTGTTTTTTTAGTATTTTTAATTTCAAAGAAAGATGCTCAACTAATTTCTTTTTTCCCTAGTAATGCTACAACCACTTGATTTAGAAACTGCTGATCGAAGTAAGCACAAGTTCATGGTTCAAAGTATGTTTGCTCCAGATGGGGACTTTAATCCAGATGCTTTGGTGAATATTTTGTAATTGAACTTCATATTGGTTGAAATTTTCATCTTGTCACAGTTTACAGTTGCTAATTCCCATGATGTTTTAATTTGATTTGTCAAAATGAACTTAAAAATTATTTTTAAATGTATTCTATAACAAAATAATAATAATAATTAAGCTGTTATTATTGGTAACATAAATAGTACCAGATAATTGTGCGTAGCGAAAATTCCCGGCATTCCCTGAGTCTATAATAATTATGAGAAGCAATCGCTACTTTTTTTCGTTCTCTGCTGTAACCAGGGTTGGCAGGTTTCTGCCAAGGCGGTAAAAACCACTGGTAGAAACCGGTTAAAACCGGCATGGCAAAAACCCCTTTCTGCCACATTTATGGCAGAAACTGGCAGAAACTCAAAAAGTGACATAAATGCAATTCCTGACATACAATAGAAAATGTATAAGAAAAATAATTAAATATTAACCCAAATACAATTTATTTACAACACTCACCATTCAAAATCAAATTTTACATTGTTTTCACACTGCTGCAGCCTGTCACAAAGTTTTGACGCTGTTTCTAAACCTAACCAATTTCTCAATTTGTTGTGCACAACGGAGAAATTTGAAAAGATTCTTTCAATCACAGCAGAACTAGCAGGCATTATCCTCAAAGAACAAGCAAGATTCACAAAACTTTCATCTATAGCACATTTTTTGAAACTGGACCACCATGCGGTATTTGGAGTAGTTGTTACAACGTGATTGGGAAAATAGGTTTTGGGAAAAGGGGCCGATTTGTTTTGTAAAGCAATGGTATAAAGTACATAATCAGGGTTAATATTTGTGAGTAAAGTGTGGGCACTTTCTTCTTGATTACATGATAAATTTACTCCCTAATACTTTGGATTGAGCATATAGGCGAGTAAATGATTATCAGTAACTGCTTGATTAAGCTCTTTGAGAATAGCTTTATTCAGTTATATTAAGTGTAAAATGACAAGTTCTTGTATTTTAGAGTTTAATGAAATAAAATAAATCTGTATTTATTTAAATATTTGATATATATATTACACTTTATATTAAATGCAAACAAAATAATTATAAGTAACAAACTGAAAAATTTGTTAGGTTTACAACATTACAAGGCTAAAATTTCTAACACATAGCAATTTCAACTATGATAAATTTTACTTTGCTCTGGAAATGTCAGTCTTGTTGTTTAACATATTTTTACACTAATTATTAAATAACTATTACATTAAGTTTTTGAAATGACAAAATGGAGTTATATTTTTCATTTTACTTAATTGCCTGTCATTAAGTAATTACTAGAGCTATTAAAAACGTTTTCTAGTTTTTGCCAGTTTCTACCAGTTTCTGCCGCTTTTTACCGGTTATAACCAGTTTCTGCCGGCAAAAAGCCAACCCTGGCTGTAACTGAAATAACTCAAAAGACACCGCTTTGACCTGATTAAAAGTAGAGCTTCTTCTTTACCCATAAAAGTAAAATGGCAATAAGTATGGAGAACAAAATAGTACTCTTTTAGAAACGAAAAAACGATATTTAAGCATATACAAATTTGAGGAAATTCCAAAATATATATAAAATTAAACTTCACTTGTTTAAAAAGAGTTATCTTTTTTTCTTTCTTTTTTAACATAGTCTAAAACCTTTTCTATATTGCTATTGAAGTACAAACTTTTAAAAAGTGTAGCTGCCCATAATCCCTTACTGCAATTTAAAATGTTATTAAGTTTGCGTTAACCGTTTTGGGATACCTTAAATGAGGCTCCTCCTCCCTACTTTGTAAAACTGTGCGTTGCTAATTTTATCAAAGAGATAGTCGCCAAATACAGAGATACTTCTGGTGATTATAAAATGATGCTACCCGAAATGTTTCCAATAAACTGTAAAAATTTGGCATTTGTTTGAAATTGTGTGCAAAGACAAATTAATGGAAATTTTTGTGCTGTTTATTGATTCGCTTAATTTAGTTGGCGAATTATTTTATGTGTTAACAAATTTAAAGAAAGAAATATTAAAGAAATGGCGATATTTGGTTACATGGTGAAAACCGAGAAACAGTATTGCATAGTCTTTAGCTTCAAAAACAGCGACAGTTGAAAAAAATGCCAAATGCCTTAGCAATTGAAATGATTCCACAAAAAAAGTTTGGCTAGATTCCTGCTGATCGATTAAATACCCAGTCAACATAAATAAATAAAAACATTAATTGCCTCAAAGTTGCATTAAAATGGAAAATAATCAGTCAAATCTATGTATTATTTGCCAGTCTTGTACAAAAATCTTACTTCTAGATTTGACTTGAGAAAAGCCTTGAACAGCCACGAAAAGCAAAGATAGTCAACAATACAACAATAGTCGCTATCGACAGGGAGTTGAGATGATACACTAAATATTGTATTGAGTTGAGGAAAGCCTTCGAACATGGAACTAAAAAGCTCATAACTCGTTTTTTAATTCTACCTAGAAATTTCGAACGGTTGCCATCTTCAGCAGAAAAATCAGAGCTTTCGATGGATATATAATGTTAACATGTGCAAGTATTTTTTCATCCCCATATTAGAGAATTTATTCAAAAATTGTTTCATTGCCCCCCCCCTAAGGGGGTTTTTCCCCCCATAACGGGACGAAAACTACCCTATGTGTTATTCTGATACATAAGCTATATTATTGTAAAGTTTCATCAAAATCCATTCAGTAGTTTTTGCGTGAAAGAGTAACAAACATCCATACATCCATATAGACAAACTTTCGCATATATAATAGTAGTAAGATATATGAATATATTGAAAACATATGATAGAGAAAAAAATTAGAAAAGAATAAACCATAAGCCCAAAGATGCACAAAGCGGGCAAACAAATAGGCCAGGTAAATATAAACATTAATAAAACAACAAGCAGACACAATAACAACACAGAAAAATGACAAAGATGAAGCCAGAACTCTTCAGCAGTGGAATCTTTATCCTATAGGCAAAAGACCAAAAAATTTGTACCAAAACTAAATGTAGGATGTCAAGTTCCGAAAAAGCTAGCATTTAGGACTACGTTGGGCTAAATGCATCAAATGTGAAAAATGAATGCAGATTTTTGGAAGCAAGACCTAAAACTAAGCACTCGGACATTAGAAGCCAAGGCCATCAATAATATCCCTCCACCCTACCGCCTGTGAATAATCAAAAGCCTTACCTTTTTGTCCAGGCAGGAGTGGACTGACTTTGGCCCAGTCGGCTAAAGAGTATTTTGGCCCAACTCTGTAAATGAAACTAGTTAAATTAATCACTACCGGATCTCGATTCTTCTGAGTCGAGCAAAGACATTAAACTACCGCTAGTTCCTGAATTTCCTTTAAGTTTCTAAATCAAGTTTTAATGTTCTAGAAAAAGAAAATTTTGAAACGAAAAATAAAGCTAACGCTGACACATTTTTATGTCCCTTCAAAAAAAGATTCTAATTACTTTTTACTAATGGATCTTTAGGCTTCTATTCTGACAACTTAGAAAAGAAGGGAATCTGGTAAATTCCCCCGGAATTTTTTCGAAGTTGGGCGATTTATATAGGCATAAGGAGAAAAGAATCGGGAGAAGTTCTAGTTACCTTTCAAGCAATACTTTCATAGTCGATGTCAAAAACCGCAATTTTCAGTAATGTTGAGATGAGGGAAAAGAAGAGATTCCTCCACAATTTTCTTTTCTTAACCCTTTTTTTTTTTTCAAAATTTGTCTCTTTTAGTTAATCTTTGTTTTCAATAGAATGTCGAGGGCTTTTCCCAGAAATTCTCCGAAATGGGAAGTTTTAGAAATTAAACTTGAGGTTATCCTTTTTAAAATTAATGGAATAGTAAAGCATCAGGAGCTCTCTACGAAAACGTTTCGACTTTGAACTACGTATTAAAAAACGCAAAACTATCATTGGTCACGTTTGAGAGAAGGCTCAGTGATCTCTCTCAACAGTGACCACAAAAAATATTCCTTAAATCGAATGCTTTTAGCACTGTAGTGGACCTTCTTGGACTGTGAAAAGCCGTCAGAGAGCCAACTGTCTTTATATGTATATGCACAAACTCACAGATATTTTTTGTTAAAAATATGATAACCTTGAATTGTTAGTTTTAAGTCGGTTAATATTTTTAAACTTTTTCGTTTCAAAAATTTCATTAAAAATAGATACTTTTCTTTAGATATGTATGTCTATTTTCTAGTTTGCTCATCAGCAAATTAATGAGTAAAATTGAACGCTGAAAGTACACTTATGTGAAAGTTCTCTTTTCTTTAGTGGAGGGATGTACTTCCAGAAGGTCTGATGAATTCCAAGCTGAAATGTGTCTTTGATATTCCTCATGATTCTTCTTCACAGCAAGTAGGTTAAGTTTTTTGTGAGTAGGGAGAAACCATTTTTATTTTTCAACTGTAAAAACTTAATGACCTTGGAATTTGTCTATCAGGTTGTTGCAGATGTGGTTGATCCGCCAAAAGTTGAAACAAAAGCTGCTGTAGTACAACAAGAAGTCCCTGCAGCAAAAGTAATTATTTTTTTGTAGTATGGTTTTAAATATTTAAAATAATCATTTTTTGCTTTCTGAATTTTTAACCCCCAACACATGAAGGAAGGGGGGTTATAAGTTTGTCGTGTGGCACTCGACAGGGTTTGTACGGGTCATAGAAATCCTGGAAAGCTATGGGTAAAAAATAAACAGCATTTTTTTCAGACCTGGAAAAGTCATGGAAAAATATCTTGGGCAGTAAGAAAGTAACAGAAGCTAAAATAACATTAGAAATCTCCACTGATTTAACAGTATTTCATGTTAAAGCTATTTACACTGGGAAAACTGAACCATCCCAAAAACAAATCTGAGTTTTGGAATCCTATTGCATCTGCTTCTGTAACAACCGTCCGCCTTTTTTTGTAATGTGGTTTTACTGCTAGGACAGCACTTATTTGGAATTCACAATTATTTTGGGGGTTTCTTATATTTTATGTTTTTTAGAACTGGATTTGCATGTTCTAGATTTTGCCACACTCACTCAAAAAGTATAATTCAATTATATCCGAGTTCGTTTCAACCACTCATAAAAAATCATTATTAAACTTGTCAGAGTTTATCTTAATTTGTTGAAGGCTTTAGAAAATAAACATTTTGTCAGGCGGTAGAACAAATAGGGAATTCTAATGCTTAAAAAAATGAATTTACTGAAAAACAAGGCTTTACTTCAATGAACGAAAATACTGTCAAGTTACATAAATTATTACTGTTAACACCAAAGAGCAATATTTTTATGAAGTAAATTTATTTTTGAAAACTTTGTAATGACTCATTCAACCTTTGTCCCGTTTATTAATATTCTGCCCCATGTATTACTATTGTGCTCTGTTTATTAAATATTTATTAATTTAAGCATCTATATATTGCATTCACTTTATTTTTACTTTACTTAAATTAAAAAGATAAATAAGAAATAGTTATTAGTTTCTGTACTATGCGCTGGGTTCATTCCATGTCAAGTGAGCCAAAGTTTTTCCCTCACCTTTTTGTATTTCTTTGAAATTTAACTCATTGATTGTACCTTTTGAGGTTATCAAAAGTTCAAATTTTTATTCTTTCTCTTTAATTTTTTTATTTGTGAGACTTTGATTTTTAGAAAAACTCTCTTTTTTTCATGGATGCTTGAACATAAAATGAATGATAACTCAACACCAAATATAGATAGAAAGATTTTGTAAAAAGCATTTTAAAGTACATTAGTTGCTGTTTAATATGATGTGCAGCATGACCAATTTAATAAAAATTTTCATTAAAAAAATTAAATTTAAAACTTAAAAATTTCTCAGAAAACATATAATAAATTTTTCTTAACTTCTCAAAATTTTTTGTGTATTTTATCTTTCTTTGTGCAAAATTTCAAGTTGGAATCTCAATGGGATCATATTTTTATGAATGTTTGAATAAAATTTGACTTTAGAAATGTTTTTCAGATTCTATTTAGTTAAATATGGTGTTTCTCTTTCTGGTGATGGTCTAGTAAGTAGTAATTAAACATGACTATGTTTGAAATGGGCTGACATAAACTTGTAGATTGGTAAGGCCTCCCCCCATCACACCGCCACTTTTTTTTTTTTTTTTGAGCAATCACGATTGCTTGTTGTTCTCATTTGACTGTTTTTGGCGTCTTTTGATTTTTCCCACCGCCACCCTCCACACCATCACCGTCGACGGGCTCCTCACGATGCTGCTCCTATAGCGAAAGCCGTCTCCAGGTTTTCCATGTCCTACACACACGCGCATACATACACAACTACACACGCACACACACACAAACACATACACACACGCATACATACAGACACCCACACATACACACACAAAAACATACACTCACACATACACACAACAACCCACACATTTATGCCTGCATTCAGACACAAGCATATATGCCTACACACACATATACATACCTCCCCCACACACACATTCATACACACAACTACCCACACACTTATGCCAGCACACAGACACAAATGCACATAAATGCACATGCCTACACACACATACACATAACCCATACACACAAATACATACCCCCACACACAAACACACACGCCTACATACACACACTCGTGATTGCGAAAAACATAATTTGAATTCAAGATGTCAAAATTCAAATTAATTTTTCTTTTTTTTTAATGTTTGCAAAAAAAAAAAAAAAAAACTAGCATATTCGAGTATTAATCATTACAAACTAAGACGCTACCAAAATTCAGTAGTAACTAAGGCTTATAAATGGGGAGGTGAGGGGGGGGGGTGATCATGAAAACTAAACTTTAACAGACAAATAGAAACATACTCATTTGCAACTTTTTTTTGGAAAGTGCGACGGTAGGGGGGGGGGGATGGAGCAATCTGGAGTGAAGCTTAACAAAGAAGGCTATTCTCAAAACAGCAAAACTTGTTTGATCAATAACTGCTTTTAATACATGTATAGATAAATCTTGTTGCGTTACTCTCGTTTACAACAGAAATTAAAAAGAAAACAAGCAAAAATGTTTTCTTTTTAATTTCTGTTGTAAAGGAGAGTAATGCAACGAGATCTATATATACATAGACTAAAAGCAATTATAAATTAAACTAATTTTGCTTTTTTGAGCATAACATTCCATGTTGTTAAGCTTCATTCTAGTTTGCTCCCCCCCCTACTGTCCCCCCCCCCCCAAAAAAGAAAAAATTCAAATGAGTGGATCTATTTGTCTGTTAACATTTTCCCAACTTTTAGTTTTTATGATCTCGTTAGTGTAAAGACCAGCGGATAATCCGAACGGCGGATAAACCGACTGCCGATAACTGGGAGTTTAATGTATTGCATCAATTACGGGGTTTGTACGCTCCTTCAAAACTCCTCCAATACTCCTTCATTTAGGAAATTTTTTTGAAGGGCGCTTCAAACTCCTTCATTTTAGTTTGAACTCCTTCAAAACTCCTTCTTTCTTAGTTCAAGACTACATAGTCTTCTTCTATGACAGTAAGTTGAAATACTTCGATTGACAACTTAACTTCATCACAAGGGCGATTTTAATGAAGTAATTTCATATATTTATTTTATTTTTTCATAAAGATGTGATTGACAAATTGATCATAGAAGTTATCAAAGTTGAAGGTGAAAATATTATTAGTTGACTAAGACATTTCATAAATGAAGTAAACCATGCTTAATTGTGCTTGGCTATTTTTTCAAATGTTATGATTATTGCTTTCCATTCACCCCACTCTCAGCTGCAGTAGTCAGTTTGTCTAATTATTATTTAAATATTTAAAAATATATGAGCAGATGTACTATAAGCAGGGCTCATAGTCCTCCTATATTTCCTATATTTTTACAATTTATCAGATATTCTCCTAAATTTCCTATATTTTCTCACTAACTCCTATATTTTTTTGGTCAAATGTTAAATGCTACCCAAAAATGCAAAAACCTTTGATCCATTTGTTTTCTTCTTTCTCCTCTGCACTTTGCACTTTTACATCTTTAATGTTAGCATGTGTTTTACACTTCTGTTTGATTATTTTTCTGAAACATATAAAATATAGATAGCTTTACTTGCAACTTTTAACTTGTTTTCAATTCTTTTTCTTTTAATGAGTTCACTTTGTAATTTTAATAGTATAACATGTTAACTTTAAGTGTACTGCTGTAAAGATTTTTAAAGCTTTTAATTTTGTTACATATACTTTTACATGTAGTTCAAATCACTGGTAGTAGCTCAATCGATTGTTTTTGAAAATGCCGTGTACAGATTTTGGTACCAATTCAATCAATACCAATTTAGTATTTCAAATATTTCAAAGCTTGTAGCTCTCTGAAAAATGTAACTATCTCGATGAAATAAGTGTCATTTTATAGGATTTTGTCTGCTTTTTTCAAATATGTATCCATGGAAAAACATTCCTATATTTTTTCATTTTGTGTGTAGATTTTCCAAAAATTTCAGAAATCGGTCCTCATCTCAGAAATTTGTTTTTTGACTTATCTTTTTCTATCTACTTGGTTACGGTTACAAATTGCAGAGGGTAATGGAAAGTTCTATGCTCCACTTGGGCTCTTCTAACACTCCTTTCGTTTGGCAGATTAGGTGAAATTCAAACTTGATACATGTGTATGCATATATATATACACACATTAACTGTAAGTTATGGATAATGTCATTAGAGTGAGTGACGGGTAATTGAATCGGCCACTTTAATGAATCAATTTTTCAAAAAAGAAACAAAATCCAGTTTTAACATTAAAAAATTGCAGGATATTTGAATCAAACATGCCGTTTAAATGAATCAAGCGTATGAGACTGACCATTTCTCTCTCTCTCCGACAAACGTGATGCATTAGAGCGCTCTTTTTTTCTTTGACTTCGTTTCGTAAAATAAGTTTTTTTTCTATAAATAGTGAAACAAAGGGGAGGCAGAGTGTTGCTTACTTTTTGTAACGATTGTCTCGAGACATGGAGTCGACAGGACTTTTCATCGTCAGTGTTAGCATTGAAACGATGAGGTACCAATGCCAAGGACTATGGGTAGATTGATGACATTGAAAAAAGAATGTCTAAATTAATTATTACCTAGTTTTAGCAATCAATAACAGACGCATTTTTCGAAGCACGTAAGTTAAAATCTAAATTTTGTAATTGCTTTTTTATACTATTTTGTGATTTCATTTGCTCTCACATCTGTGATTCATGCAAAATATAATTGTATTGATACTGGTGCTCTGTTTTTTTATACAGTGCTCCAAACATATTAGATGCTATACGTTTTCGAAATTCCTATATATTTTTCTACAAAACTCCTATATTTTCCCTTTTAAACTCCTATATATTTTGGTATCAAACTCCTATATTTTTCCTTTTAAACTCTAGTATATTTTTTCCCACTTGCTATGAGCCCTGTATAAGTGATTGTGTTAAAAAACAATTGTTTTTCAAATCGCAGTTATGATATTGAGTCATGACTTGAGGGGGGACCTGTTCATGAAATTGTGACAAGGGGAAGAGAGAAGGTGACAAAAAGTAACATCATCTAGTTATTATAACAATATGCTTATAAAAATATGACATAACGAGTAGTAGTAAGATAAAGTGTGATACTTTGTGACAAAGGGGAAGATGGTCAAACATGTTGAAAAAAAAGTGACATCATTTAAGGACAGTCCATTAGTACTCCTTCAAAATCTCATTTTACTCCTTCAAAACTCTTCCAAAACTCCTTCATTTTATTTCTGAAATTGAGTACGAACCCTGAATTAATTTGTCATGGTTTTATTAAATGCCTCGCGAAAAGTTTTATTGATGCCAATTCTGAAAAGTTGGCAAGTCTGCTTTGAAACTTTAACTCAAGTGCTGTACGAAGTATAGTTAGTTCATTATGCTCTTATTACATTATCATTTTTTAAAATCTTGCAGTCTTCTACCTTTATATTATTGTGTTGTGTCATTAAATTCTTGCAATTGTTTTTAGTATTGAGGATTCTATGTTAGTTAACCAGGAGAATTAAAATTTATCTATCCCTGTTTGAATCCTTTTTTTTCAAGACTTTTTTTTTTTCTTTGTTTGTGTGGATTAATTTTTCTATGTGTAGACTAGGTGCAATTGATGAAAATTTCATTTTCAATTTTCATAAAAACTTGTTTTTAATAATATCAGAAGTTTCAGTTATTGTTAACAGGGTTGATGGTCTAAACCAGTGCTTCCCAACCTGGGAGAGATCACTTGGCCCCTTAAGCGGGCGATAGGGGAGCAATGAGTATTTAAAGGAGAAAAAAATAACAATAAAAAACCAGAGCCAATGTCACAATTAGAAACATACGAAACCGATAGTTCAGAGTTCACAATGAATCACAAGATTAAAAAAGAACAAAATTAAAACTCAGGAACCTCTTCCTGGCACCTTATTTGAACCTTAAGGAAGTATTTCGTCATTCAGTGTCATACTTATACATTTTCAAATAACCTTTTTTTATGTTTTTAATTTTAAGTTTTAGTGTTTTTAATTCTGCCAGATTCCAATTTAAAAAATCAAATAATTCCATAAAACTATTTTATATTATGTCTTGGTTAAATATTACCCTTCAAATACCTCTAAATTTGTTTTATAAATGAAGGAGGGAAAACAATATAAAACAGGTACTTTTATTTATAGGTGCTTTCAGAAAAAATAAAACATGTTTTCAACCCTGATTATGAAGTGTTATTAAGGGTTGTTGATGTTAAGGAGTTTTTTATGGAACTTTTGGGGTTTTTTTAATTTTTAGGCACGGTTTTCCTTGCTTGAATAATTTTCAATGGGACCATTGATGTATTTTGGATTTGTGATCTTTCTGATGGGCATTTTTAGAAATTGTTGTGGTTACTGTCAAAATTTTTAGACACAGCAATATAGATTTAATGAATGTTTCCTTTAGATTAAGTCACTTTAAATTTGTTTTCAAACATTAATGTTTTCTGTAGTAATGTTTCTTACTACCTGTTTTAGAGTGTACTGCAGTTATTTTTGTATGATTCAAAGTATGAAAATGTTTATTCTTTTTGTTGTAGACTGCAGCTGATACTTGTGCTGATATAAAGAAACAATTACAAAAGACCAAAAATTTACAAAAAGAGTTGAATGAACTACGTCAAGAGAACTCCTCTTTAAAGGTAAACTCTTTGAATTATTGTGAATTACTTGTGTTATGAATTACTTGTATTATTAGGTCTATAAAAGAAATTTGTTGCTACTCACAAGTTTAGCTTGGCTGAGAAAGTAGCAGTATTCCAAAACTTTGAGGTGACCTCTAAAAATGTTAAGTCCAAAAATATTTTTTGTCTTTTCTTGTTAGTAATTGAGATCTGAGTGTGGGATTGGTGAAACTTCATAAGAGCTGTGGGTTGAAAAAAGTTTTGGGAGTAAGTCATATTTGCACTAGCACCAGCATGTGAAGGCAGTAAGGGAGTATGATTATATTGTTTTACTTTTAATTGGTAGAATGATGCATAAAAACATCCATGAAATTTTTTTTTATTATGGAATAAGTATTTAATTCTTCGATAATTTTCAAAGTTTGACATAAAATATTCATATTTAATATCTTTATACAAAAATGTTTGTGTGTAGTTTTGTATTATTAAATTGGTTACTAGAATTTTGATTACCAGAGATTGAAATTGAGCATTCAACAGTAATATTGAAACATTGGTAAGTTCATCTAATCCAATATTTTCTTCTTTTTTTTTTACATTTGACTGCAAAATGGATGTATAAACTACTGTGGTTAAAAAGTAATTTGAGGTTTTGAATACCCTCAACCGGATCTTAAATTTTCAAGTGTAATTTTTTGAACTTTTTTTTTTAATTATTTTATATTTATCTCAAACAAATCAAATTTATATTCTTTCACTTGAAAATTATCTCAACATTATATATTAAATATTTCTTTTTCCAATTTCTTGCAGGAAGAATGTTTAAGATTCAGAGTTGCTTATGATTCCAGATCAAAAGGTACATCTGCACAACCATCTGAAATTGAATCTAGTGTATCTCCTGCAAATCAGCAAATAGGAATACCTACTTATTTGATAGTTTTATCTGTTGTTATCTTTCTGATAGGCATTTTTCTAGGAAGACTGTTGTGAACTTTATAATTTACCCACATTTGCTTTATACACTGTGGGTCAAAGATAAATACTTAAAACTGAAATTAAACATTTGTTTTTTATGGTTTTTTACTTTTGTGATACTTTCTATTTGTTCATTTCATATATTCTTTGACAGCATTTTTAAAGGTAGAACTCCTTTGAAAATACTGCTAAAATCATGTGCACTTAGCCTTCAAAATGTTTTAGCTTTAATTTATTTAATATATCATGAAGCATCTGCAAATTTTTGTAAAAAATGGCAAAAATATACATTTGAAATTTAAGATCATATTTAGCAGGTAAACTTAGTAGATTTATTCTAAAATGCTGCTCTTTTGTATGAAAATTGAAACTTTCTTAACATGCTTATAATGTATAATTTCTGTAAACATAAAGTAAAATGTTCATTAATTGTATCCTGCATTTGTTTAAAATAAAGTAAAAGTGAAATGGTGGCAGAATGAGTTTAAAATGTGAATATAAATGCAATTCATTCCATAAAAGATTCAACTATAATTATGTAAATATTAAGTAAAATCCATCTTAAATGCACAAATATTTCCTGTTAAGTTTTAATTTACTGCATTGTTTATTTTTACGATGTCATGTTTTACATAGTGAGTTTTAATTTTCTGAATTAAATTGAAATAATATAAGAAAAAAGTTTAATTTGTCAATAGTAGTTGAAGTTAGATAGCTATTATAAAGATTAACTTTTAAAGGAAATCATTCAAAAGTGTTTTGTATGATTAGCGGGGTGTTTTTTTTTTTTTTTTTGTAAAATAAAACAAGTTGCTTCATTTATCACACCAGTATTCATAAAATTTAATAAATATAATTATATTAAGCATTCAAAAGAGTTTTCCCATTTCTTCCAGAAAGAAAATATGTACCTAATTATTTTTCATGCCAAAACTTTTTTTGATAGATGGGTTTTCTATTACATTGGGATAATTTCAGTAGGGCAATTTGTCTTCGTTACCTTGAACTTTTTTACCCCTTGTGAATGTTTTCTGAACTACACAATCGAGATCAAGCTACACTGTTGAAGGGCTAAATGTTATTGTCATGAATACTATTTTAAAAGGCTAAATAAACCATTGTGCTCAACAATACCTATTCTTCTCTCTCGTTTAAGTTTTTTTGTTTTTTAGTTCACTGAAACTGAAATTATGTTTACCTATTCATATCCTTATACCATATTTAGTGAATTGATTTTTTTTTCTGTGGAAGAGTGTTGGGGGTGGTTGGAAGCATGGGGTAAATAAAAATAAACTATTAATACACATGTGGAAATTTTGAAAACTAAGTTAAGGACAGAGTTGCTCATTCTCCCCCCAGGGCGATGGTGCATCCCCTCAAATATTACCAAGCACTCACCCCCCAAATTGAGAGCAAAAACCTTCTCAAGTCCCCCCCCCCTCAGTATTTACCTTTGGAGTAGGGAAGGGGTAGAGTGGTCATAACCAATTATATGCATAAAAGATGCCATACTAGAATAATTGGCAATATGGGTTAAAGTCATGGTTCTGGATGGAGGGGGGGGGGATTGACTTCCAACGACCACCACTGTGCCTGTCCAAACAATGCAACTTCAATTTTACTGACAAAAAGTCTTTTAGATAGAGATTTTAAAATCTCCCTCTTTTGCCGTTTTTATGTCATCTAATTCTTTGGTATAATTTCCTTCAGAACATACAAATTTCTTCATCAGTTTTTTCTTATACTATCAATATGGAAGTTTCGAATTCTTGGGCCCGAGTATGATTTTACCCTTCACATTTTTGTCACCTTCCCTTGTTAACCCTGCACTTTTCTCTTTCTAGTTAGTTCTTGCTCTGCCTTTTTTTGAGCAATACTTGGAAGTTTCAATGATGGGATGTTTTTTAATTTTCCAAACATTTTTAATTTCCAAAGCTGCTTGAAAGTTAACTCTACTTTGTTCATAGCTTTCTTTAAATCATTCAATAAAGTTTCTTTGGCTTTGTTCCAGAAACTCTCTAGCAAAATACAAGCATATTCTATGCTATAAAAAATAAAACAAGCTATGAATTAGTTTTAATTAGATCAGGGCTTCATTTGCATGCTAGCTCATGGCAGCTCATCTTCTGTATGTTTAATTTTTAGGCGATTTTTTATTAATTAGAATTCAAACTATTTACAATTGAAAATAAGTTCTGACACATATAGGACTGCCACACTTATTTTATTTCAAATTAAATCCTGAATTTGACTGGAAGAGTGATGTAACACTTTAATCCATATAAAGGGGCGTCCCAAACTTAACTGTTTGGGAGGGCGGAAATTCTCATTTTGCAAATGGAACTCTTAATTTTGTTGTATAGTAAAATATGATTATGTACTTAGAAGTGCATCCAATGAAAAGGGACATTTCGCAATTGCGGCAGGGAGAAGCAAAGGGATGGAAGTGGACATTTTCAAGTTTTGAGTAAAACATGTTTAAAGATTAGCTCCTAGGTAGGCTTTTATTGAAATTTTTTCTAAATCATGCTGTACCAGGGGTATGCATCTACCAGGGCTTCTAGTACCATCTTTTGCCCCAAGACAAAGGAAAGGGTCATTTACCATGTGTGCTGGTTATCTACAAATTTTTAATTTTGCCACTTGCATCCCTTTGCTTCTCACTGCCTTAGTTACAATATTGCAGTTATATCTCCAAATTTGCCTAATAAGGGATTTTTTTGGAGGTCACAGTGGTCTCCAATTAGGGTGCCCCTGCCCAGATAGTGCACGAAATTATAAATCATTATTTTTCGATAAACAGTATAATAGACATATTTTCACCAGTAATTATGTACTTTTCCTTAATAATGGTAATCCAGAATGTTTAAATGCAAGAAGCATCCTTGGTGCCTTAAATTTCCAGTAGCTTCAAAAGTGAACAGCGTAACAGCAAGCTACTACCAATAAAGGGAATGAAATTGGCACAATATGACAGCTGGCTACCACCGGTGTGGTTGCAGTTGAAAGATAACCAAAAACTATCACTCTTGCCACTATCCATATTTGATAATTTAAAAAAAAAAATCTTTCTGCAAACAAAGAGTTTTTACACTTCACCCCACTGTATCGATTTATCCCCTTCTTTGGTAATCATTATGCAACTTTTAACTCAAAATATGAAGCATTAAAGTGCCTATCTAATAGCTGCAATTTCATGAACGATCTCTCAATATATCTGTTATATGTAAATTTTATTGTATTTTGATATGTCTCTGATTAGAGCAGTATATCACTGTAAAGTTTTCCTGATAAAAACAAGACTAGAAGCTGCTCATGTTTGTTTATTCATTTACATTAAGCTAATAGTAATTGTTTGAGTGTTTTCTAATTGATTAAATAAAGTGCACCTGCATTGATAGTTTCTTTATTTTAAAAGTGAAATATTTCCTTATACTAAGTTTTTTCATTTGGTGCTATGCTGTCCTGTTACAGCTGTGGCAAAAAGAACTTCGATTCAAACTGCTACGAATAGCTTATTTTCGAAAGTGATACTTAGACTTGTGTGTATAGAAATCCTGCTAATGTTTAGATTTTGATTATTACTGCAAATGGCTGAGCCACTTACTGCATTTTTCTGCATGAGGAATATATTCCATTGAATGTGAGCAAAAGACATAAAAAAATACTATACCTAAGAGGCTGTAATTTTTTTTTTCGTTAAATCTCATCACTATTGTTTCTTTAACAGCATGATAGCAAGAGAAGTTTTAATCTCAAATAAGTTAAATTAATCAGCAAGTTCTGTTTTATAAATTCCGTTTCAGGAGGGGGGAGGGTATTCTTAAGCAGATCCACCCCCCCCCCCTAAAATAGTAGTCCATATCCGCCCTTGCCTTCTTCCCTCAGCCTAGATAATGAAGTATAAAATATTCAATGTTATTAAATGTCTTGTGTTTTTTTATTTTTAATTTAAACTCCATGGAATGTATTTCCTTTAAATAAATTTGCAAGTGTTTTGAATTTAAAAAAAAAAAAAGTTTTTTTCGGTAAAGTATTCTTGTGCTTTTCTAGACAAGTATTTACAAAGCAATTTGATTTGCAGGAGGTGTCGTTTAACACAAACTTAGGTTAAGTACAGAAAATAAAATCTTGACCTAAAACAAGGCAAATAGTGTGAGACCCAAAATTGCAACAGCATTTGTAGCTGATTTCGATTTAGTTTCCCCCCTAGTGTCAAACCTTAGTTCGTAAAAACAAATTTATAGGTAATTAGCAAAAAGAAAACTAGAGGAAAATGATTAATTGCAGTTGGAAAGAGCACCTAATAAAATATTATATTTTGATGGCTGCAAAGATGACACCAGGGAACAAATATCTAGTCGTCCTAGTTGTCGAAAATGAACACCAGAAGTAGGGGTGCCCATCTAGATGGGGGGGGGGGGTCATGGCGGTAGACTGCGCCATTGAAAATTGAGGGGTAATGTTTACTTTTTTTTGTGTTATTTAGGGGCGTGCACCTTTGTTCTTAAGGGGGCACCGTGCCGGAGGAAGTACATCTAGTATCAATTAATTAAGTAGCATATAGAAAAGGATTTAATTTCAAAACAGCTGGTTATATTGATTGATAAAACAGTGTTGTATTCCAGTTTCACGAAATTAAAGTCGCACTCTAATTGAACGTGAAACTAATATCAGAAACTGCAGCAAAAATTAGCAGTAAGACTTGGAAATAAATATATCAGTACCAAACTTAAAGCAAATGACACATTCACCACCTAATAACCCTATAAACTAACACGCATAGGAGGTATACATTAGGTGACCTTTTTTTTTTCCCGAAATGAGAAGATTGGACGCTGAGTATATTCGGTGCCGGGAACATTGGGCCCAATGTTCTCGGTGCCCAATCTTATAAAACTGTTTTTTTTTTCTGCCAACAACATTATCCAATTTAAGGCATACGGATATATATTTCTTAATTGGCTTTTTGAAACGCAGTTTATAACAGACAGAAATAGACAATTTAAACCAAAGAATTTATATATTTTTAAATGTACAATTCGTTAGAGTATATTGGTGCTAATTTTAAATAATGAATTCGTGCCAGAATTTTACCCTATTTATTTTCAAATTCGACATCGCTTTAAGAACTGCAATTAGCAACTGCGCTTTTTCGCAAGCCCACAAATTAAACACTAGCGAAAATATCTTTTTTTTAGTGCATAGACAGGGTTAAACATAAAATATACTAAATAATTTTGAACAATTTAATTTATTGGTATGAAAACGCTTGAAGCAATTCGCAACTCCAATAAACTACAGGGAGCGCTGCAGCCACTGTCTAATGGCGGATGAAAAAGATAAAACAAATGCCATAACTCATCTCATAACTTGCTTTGACGCTTAGTGAATGACAGTAATTTTTCATCGTGTTTGTAGGAAGCTTTCTTTTCTATTCTTCTGACATTACACCACAAACTGTCTGAAGCCCCATAGAAAACATGCGTAATGGAATGTTTTACCCTTTTCTTTAGTATTATTAATCACCGCAAAGTAGCGTATTCGAGCTCTGGAGTTGCGAATCAATGTTCTGTTTTGTCACTTAAAAAAGGGGGATGTTTCAATATAGGTGAGGAGACAACGGAAGAGGATACTTGAAAACAAGGCTGTCCCGTTCAAATCGAACTTATAAATTTTTGATATGTATTTACATGCATGGAGGCCCGTCATTTGTGAGGTCAATTGACTCCCGATGGGTGCGTTCGCCAACCTCGTCTGGTCGACCGGTAACTAACCGCAGTGTTCTATGAGCTATGGTAGTCTGCAATTTAAGCTGGTTGATTGAAGCAAATGACAGTTTTAACCAATAAGTATTTTTTCACCTACGTGTTATTCGTCTGACGTCATTAACTGTCACGTGATCGGCGAACGCAGCCCTCGGCTTTGAAATAATGCTTTTGCAATTGAGTCTGCATCTTCATGTGTTCCAAGAGAACTATTAGTGATGATTATGGATTTTTTGTTTTATGATTTGGTTTGATTGTCCTTACTAATTTCGAAGAAACGTTATGTGTTGTCTATTTTACAATTTCTGTTCACTACACTAAATAAATTTTGAAAAAAAAAAAAAAAATCTCTGTCTCTCTGAAAAGTTGCATTCAACAAATTTAACCGATTAGTAACCGTTGCGTTCCATGATCCACCGGTTACCGTTTTAAGCTGTTGATTTGTTGTTTGAAGCACGTGATGAACTAATTGGTAACGACCGGTTGAGGTCGTCGAACGTAGGCAAATACGTAAACCGTTTTTGGATTTTGTTTATGTATGATTAGAATCAACATGAGGCAGTGAGAAGCAAAGGGATATAAAAGTGGCAAAATTAAAAATTTGGAGATAACCAGTACAAATAGTAGGGGAACCTCTCTTATGTCTTGGGGCAAATGACACGGCAGCTCAGTCGAAAGTGAGCACTGATTTTTGAATTTGCGTAACAGAGTCCTCTTGCGGATCTTTTGAAAGTTTTGGTATTTCACAAAAAATGATACTTTCGCACGGCATTGAATCTGTTTTCAAATCAACTGCAGACTGCAGCACGTTTTCCGAATCTGACAAGATTGAAAACAAACACTAGACCATTATAAACTGACATCACTTGGATTGTACTTAGCAAAAGTTGTCTAATTGAATAATAGTAGGAATTTTTTATGAATATTTCTCTGTCATACTCCATTGCTGTTTAAATTGTGTGACACCCAAGTGGCGACCTAAATAATCAATCATTTATTTATACAATACCAACATTTCACAATTTTTGAAATATCTCTCATGCGTGATGATTACGATTCTTTTTTGAAAACCCATTATTTGGTAAGTGATTTTTGTGTTTTGTATATGTTTGTTTCTGTTTTACTAAATGATGTAAATATTTGTACTATCTAGTTTCCATTTAATTTGTCTTTTTAAAGCGATAAGTAAATATTTACTATTACAATTGTAGGGGTGAGGGAGGCACATTCAGTGCCTGATGATTACTGAATAGGCCAACTAGGCCGTGGCCTAGGTCCTCCGCTTTCTAGGGGTCCCTAAATTACTTATATTCTTTTAGCTAATAGCTTAAATTTTTTCAACAAATGGATAAAAGTAAGGTTTGACTGCAGGTGGGAAGTCATAACTTAAAGCCCTGGAGATGTGTGGACATTTTTCTATTTTATTCAAAAGCTAAACTGTTTCATTATATTTTCTCAATTTTTTTACAAACCATAATCTTACACCTAATCCCCTTAAATATTCGGAATGTGTAAAATTCGTCCACATGTGTCCCTACTTGGGGTATACATTTGGACACCACAAATAAAACAATATTGAACTATAAAATAACAAAGACAAATAGCAGATTCTCTTCGTTATCCTAAAACTGATTGATTAAACTGTTCCCCACCCCCACACCCTTTCAGAAATTTCTCTTGGACAGGGTAAATATTTTGGGATTCGAGACATCTCAAAATTTAGAAGGCTACTTGGAATGAACAAGCATCATACTTTAATATTCAAACAGTTTTTTAAAAAAATCATTAATATATTCTGCATTAAAGGCTTTTGGTCTTGAGGGAGAAAGGTTTGAACATTGCCTCATATATATTTGTCTGCCTACAGTTGATACCAGATTTCTTATTATTCCTTCTTATCATTTCTCCAAGCATTTGGAAACTTTTTATTAATAGATTCTGCATAGCAAAATGCAATTATTCATGCTTGAACATAGAACAAGTCATACCCGGGAGTGGATCTAGTCTATCATTTTGGAAGGAACCATCCAAAATTTTTGAACTGACTGCCCAGAAATTTTATAAAATGAAGTTTTAAAACTCAATTTAAGGCTATTTTTAGAGATGTTAGGTGAGGGGGCTGGATTTAGGAATCTCCATCAAAAATGTGTCAAAATTGAAATTTAATTGAAATTTCCGAGTAATTATACAAAATTAGGGTTCTTAAAAAGCGTTTTAGACTATTTTTAATGATGTGAGAACAAAAGTCAGGTTTTGGTTGCTGATCCCAAAAAACATTTTGAAAATAAAGCTTAGAAACTGAAATAACTGAATATATATGTTGAGGAAATAGGAGAGAGGGTGGCTGCTTTTCTGCTAAAATATAACTTCGTTTGCTTTTATATTGAATGTTGCAAGTTGAAGCCCTAAAAATGCAATTTTTGGCTACCTTTTCAAAAGGTACAAAAGTTTTGTGGCAGCATTTGTGGAGGAGCATGGGAAAACGGGGCTCTCCTCCTGAAAGTTTCAAAGTTAAAGTCATAAAAACGTAAATTTAGGCTCTCTTTGCTCTCGCGAACTCTTAAGAACAGCAGTATTTAGAGATTGTTCAAGTGTCTAAAGGTGGAATCAAGAAATGATCTAAATGATGCAGAGTAAAATTACTTTGAAACAATTGTTTGTTTCCAGGAAAGGGGAAACATTTCTATTGTTCAAGTGTCTAAAGGTGGAATCAAGAAATGATCTAAATGATGCAGAGTAAAATTACTTTGAAACAATTGTTTGTTTCCAGGAAAGGGGAAACATTTCTTTCCCAATAAAGACCCAAATTTCTTTTAAACTAAAATACATGTGTTAAATTTTGTTGTAATATTTTCTTTTTTTTTTCCTTCTTAAAAAATTTCCTTCTTAAAATTTCTCCTTAAAAAATTCCTGCAATCACAAGGTTTTGGGCCCTTATGGCCCCCCTCTAGATCCGCCCCTGGTCATATTGTACCCATTTGAAGTGATTTTATAAGGTACGAAGATGACATTTTCCCTTCTACACTTGTAAAGACACGTTGGCTGCCATACTTTAATCCAAACTTAACTAGACAGCTTATACACCAAGCAATGAATGAAAGTGAGTTTTCGTTAGTTATTTAGAAATTATTTTAAGCACTCTATTTCTTCAATTTTATGTTATATATAATGGGGCTCATTTATTCTGCTCATATGCGCCCCAAAAGCAGTGTCCAAATAAGCCCCATAGCTAAATATTTATAATTTTGTTGAACCTAGCCCAGTAAAAATTTGTATTTTCATAATTCAATATGAAGGTGTGTTAATTAGCATCCAAACAAATCCAGCATAAATTGCTTTTTAAGTTTCAAAACGGCACAATTGGCATAACTCGTTCCAGCCAATCGCTTCAAATTTTCTTGGAAGTCCATCATAGGGCTGTTGTCAAAATATTATTATTTTTTTTTTTTTTTTTTTTTTTTCATAATTTGAGCTTTTTTTTATGTTTGGGAAAATTGGGTTGTTCACTTGATTGTCAATGTAATTAAACCAGTTTCAAATCTCTGATATCGACTAAAGGGTTGGAAAAAAAAGCTAGATAACATTGAGTTGATAACCCCTCCCCCCAGTGGCGTAGCTAAGGGGGGGGGGCAGAGGGGGCGGTCCGCCCCGGGCGGCACTTTTCTAGGGGCGGCAAATTGGCCCTTTTGATGTGGAGAAATTAATTGTATTTTCCAAATAAGGAAATTATGGTTTTAATCTATTACTGCAGGCAAGAAAATCTCTTCTTAAAGCACTCAAAAGGACAAAATAACTTTTCTGGGGCATAATGGACAGTTTAAGTATTCCTGTAGTTTTCAATTATTCCAAGAAAGTGACACCTCAAACGATGAAAAGAGCGGCTCAAGTCATTTCAAACCAAACTTTCGTAGAAAATTATGCGTGTTTCAACACTCAAATTTATGATTGGAAGCTCGATAATTTCTTCAAGAATTCTATCAACCCTCAACTTATCCAAACATAGTCTAAATGCGTTTTAAAGTATTCAGTTTCAAATAATTCCGGTTGGGAACATCTCCCACCCCCAATCTGTAATCGAACAGTGCGGAAATGTTTTTAGGTAGGGGAGCGCTTTAATATCTTATCTCTTTTCTTGATATCACCAAAAATAGTTTAGAAATAAGTTTTTAGACCTCAATGTTCAAAATTTTCTAGGCAGAGTGCCTAACCCTACCGTTTTCTCTAACGTAGCAAACACAGCCAAAAAGTATATATTTAGTCATTTAATTCTGAAAACTTTCTAGGAGAAAACTCCCACTTTCTCTTCTAAATTCTCAACATCTAGCTTAAAATTACGTTTTTAAAGCTTGGATACTTCAATATCAATTTGTGAAAACAGCATTTGAACCCTGACTGTCCTTGATCTCCTAAAGTGATCAAATATAGCCTATAATACGTTTTTAGGACTTCAATTTTGGAATTTTTCCAAGACAGATATCTTAGTCGCCCTCCCCTCTCACCTAACGTCTCCAAAGATTAAAACTGCGTTTTTAAAACTTCAATTTTGAAAAATTTCCGAGGAAAGAACACTTCACCCCTTTTCCTTACGTCCCAAAGATAGCCCAAAATTCTTTTTTTTCTTAGAAATTTGCGTGAGTAGTAGAGCTTGCTAACCCTTCCTTCTGACAGATAGTCTAAAATAGTATTCAGCTTTAAGAATAATTTTTAGAGGGAAATCTCTCTCAATCCCCTCTTCCTCCTAACATTATAAAACAAAGCCCAAAGTCGGACGTCAATTACAAACATTTTTCAGGAGAGAACTGCTTGGCTTCGCAATATTTTTTAAGCCATTAGGGAACTTCTCAACGTCACCAAAGACAGCCTAGAATTCTGTTTTTAAGACTTCGGTGCCGAAAAATTTCCAAAGAAAGAATTCGAACCTTCCCCATTCAACCTTTGGTATACTGTTTTATTTATTTTTTGACGATTGATTATTCATTGATTAAAACAGTGTACATTTTTTGGTAAGCATATTATAGAAACTGAATTAAATTGTCATCTTTATTCTCTAGACATTTTTTTCTTTAAAAGTCAGCATTACAAATGAATCTATGAGTCTGAAAATTGTACTCTCCTTCGTTAAAACCATGAAGATAACTGGTTTTCAAACTCATCGGTTCAAATGTAACTGAAAAGTAAAATAAAAGTCATTATAAATGTTTAAAATTTTAAGTGCTGTTTTAGTGATAAGTATCATGCCAAGAGAAAGAAGTCTGAACTGTGAACTTGTTTGGTACAAACTTATATTAAAAATTTTAAAAATGTGATTTGGAGTTATATGAAACCGGTTTTTTTAATGAAGGAAAATGGAGCTGTAAGACACAAATAGGTTCATCATTATTCTAGTTTCATGTACTGTGAAGAACGATAGTACGTAAGTTGTGTAATATATATACAACTTTTGTTGCAATTTGTGCCCAACAATATGGAACTTATTTGTAGAGTTTTAGCATTAAGAAATACTAGTCAACCCGTGCGGAACTCCGCACTGTGCTTCGAATCATTTCATAAGGCATTTCACTCTTTAACAATTTGAAAGAAAGAACATTATGAAGAAAAACCGAAAAAAGTAAACGGAAAAAAGTAAGCGCACAAGAGAAGGCATGTAATTTGAAGACATCAGTAACAAAACCTTGTTAAATAAAACGTTGTAATAATTTGATCATCGCTCACCTTTTGGTTGTACGTATTTTCAATGCAAACATAAATATCATTAAAAGTGTGGCTGAGTGACTCGTGAAAAAGCAGTAATTTTGCATGTGAAAAACCAGGTTGTGGCAAATACAATCCTATCCCTTAAAGAGATATTTATTGACACGGATTCGAACTGACGCCATTCTGATTAACAGCACGACACTCAACAAACCTAGCAGTTGTGCCTTACTTTTCGAATGCTATGCATTGAAGGAATGCATAATAAAAAACAACAAAAAAGCTTTTTACAGAAAAAAAATAAGATCATGCGTCTATGTTTTGTCATTACCCGGCATGATGCAATTTAAAATTATTCGTAAAACATGGAATTTAATTAAAGAATGAGGAAGATCACGCGTAGCAATTGAAACAAACCTTCTAGAGAAGTAATAAATTCGATTGAAAATATATGTTTTTATTTTTAAATATTGAACAATTTCCCATAGCATGATGCTTTAACCGTTGCGGCTTAAATGCCCGCACATGTTTTTCTTTTAATCAAACACTTAAAATTCTAAAAAAAAAACCAGTAGAACTGAGTCCGTTTCTTAAGTAATTTTTCGAACGTAGACAAAATGTATTTTTTTTTTCTTTCAGCCGAAAGCAGAGGAGTAAAAATCGATTTTTTACCAATGAAGTTGATAATAATTTTAATGTTTTATATCGTATTCGAATAAATAATTAAAGGTTTACTGGGTGAAACTTGTAGTTTCAATTTGGCGTATTTTTTTTCATTTGTAAAAAAGGTCGAACACTGCTATTAGAAAAATCAACATTTCAGCATACAATGAAAATGTTTTTCTGCACAAAAATGATCCCCTTGAGGTAAACCTAATACTTTTTTTATGCTTACATTATGCTTAGTGGTTTGGACGGAGTCAAAGCTTTAAAAAAAAAAGAGGAACACACTTCGATTAACAGTCAACTTATCTGAATAATAATTGTAGCCTGCCTAAAGGGGTCGAAACACCAAGTAGCATTCCCACTGCATTTATTTTATTTGTTGTATGTTATGAGTACATGTAATGCGTAATATTAATGTAAATTTCCTATTATGTCGGACAGCCCGAGCTTGCCTGAAGTTCAGATAGATTATAGTCGAACTCGCTACCGGAAAAACTTATTAATTTAGCCGAACAACTAAGTCCAGTGCTTTAAGGCTTTATTTAAAAAAAAGGAAAAACACACACACAGCTTAATTTAAATTTTTTTTTCTTGCCGAAAGCGACGCAAAAAATTCAAAAATTGTATTAGAACTTTGCTTTAAAAAAAATTGCATAAGAACTACAGGCTGCATCATGGTTTTGCAACAGCAAGGGGCGTTCCCGAAAACTTTATTTTTAGACCATAAGTCTATTTTTCGTCATTAGCCAGCCTGATAAGTTTTAAAATGAGGGGGGAATTTCTTTAAGAGATAAGAAAGATCGCGCATACTGATAAAAAAATAATCCACAGTTTGTTATAGCAGGCTGCTTGAACCGTTATGGCTTAGATGACCGCACGTATTCATCATTTAACAGCACGGTTAAAATTCAAAATAATTTGAAGTAAGTTCTGTTTTAAGCGTAGCTTTTCTGATGTAGTAAAAATGTGATAGGCTATTTGTTTTTTTACAAAAAGAAGAAAATATATATATTTTGCCCTTCAAATTGAGGTACTAATTTTTTTTATTAGTACAAAAAGTAAAAAACTCATTAGAAGAATCTATATATGACTATACGATTTATTGTTTTTTTTCTGAACAAAAAACAATCATTGTACTCTGAAATCTTAAACCTGATATTTATATTTTCGCTTACATTATGCTTTAATTTTCTTACCGGAGCTGAAGCTTCAAAAACAAAAGAAAACCAAAAAAAAAAAAAAAAATCCTTACTATTAAGAATCAATTTAGCTCTATGTTGTATCAAGTTCTCATAACAGCAAGGAGCGTTTCCATCTCATCTATTCTATTCCCTCATATTTGTTATGCATTGTTATTAAGTGCTCATGTAACGCGCGATATTTCTAATTTTTCGATGCAGGACAGTCCGGACATGGGCCCGAACACTCATTCTCCTGTTTACCAGTCGAACGCTCTGCCGATCGAACTATTCAGCTTTGTCGCAAGTTTAAGTTATAAATTTAACCAAAAACCTCACTGTAATTCTATAAAACAGGTGGTTTTGACAGAAAAAAAAATTTTTTTTAGACCGTTACTCTATTTTTCGTCAGTAGCCTGCACGATAAGCTTTAAAATAAGGTGTAAATCAAAGAAATCGATCAAGAATTGAGGAAGATCTCGCGTAAAAACAAAAAACAGGCTACAGAAATAATATAAAGGATTAACACTAGAATTTATATATTATTTTTCTGTTTGATATGATTTCTTCTCACTTTTGTTGTTATTTTACTATTCAATAAGAGATTTACACAGTTGCAACGAAAAACTTCCAAAACTTTGAGAAAAGGTGCCTTTTTACTCGCATAAAAGTCCAATTTTTTTCTTTTGAAAGTGCCCCCGTCTCATAAGTGCATCTTGCCCTTTTTTGGAAAAAATGTGAACACAAGAGATAATTTGCAGCGGCATAAAGTCTGCAGTTGTTGCTTATTCAATGTGCTGATCGACACAATAAATGAATCATATTTTTACTGAAAATAATTGCCTGATTTTGTTCAATAGGCTTTGTATTGCCTACTTACGAAAACAAAACAAAAAATAATAATAATTATCGTTAATCGAAAGTAGATGCTAAAAGATTGCTACACAATGAAAGCTAAACGTTTCTTTACTCAACACTCGTGGCATCGAAAAATCTGTTTTAAAAAAAAGCTGAACTGAAAGTACTGTGTTTTCAACAAGTAATTACCGAACTTTAACAATTTGGAACTTTTAAAACTAAAAAAAAAAAGGGGCGGGGGTAATATTTAAGACGGGGGCGGTCGCCCCCTCCTTGCGCCGAGATGCATGAACTCTCTTTTGGCATATGAAGTTCGAAAAACGTATTTTTAGGTCACGATCTTCAAAAATTAGTCCAGTCAATGTCCAACTCAAAACAGGGGTGTAACGTGCATGGAATAAGCGATAATTTTTGGCTTCAGAATATTGTTTGGGGTAGTTAGTAAGTAAACATACTAAAAGTTCCCGCCCCTAGGGGGAGGGAGGGGGAAGAAAATTTTTGGGGTTTTCGAGAAAATGTCGGAAACGGTAGAAAAAATGCGTTTAAAATAAAAATTCAAGCTAAATAAACTTCCTACGAAACTGTTTCTATACATATTTGCCAAATTTCCAATAATTTTCCGTGTATAGGGTCTGGTGGGGTAAAGTGGTCATAAAATCGTAGGTTTTCAACTTAAGTGGATAATAAAAACAATAAATTCTTTAAACACTTCAACTTTTTTTGTTGTTATTTTACATTGCATCATTAAAGAACACGATACATTGGATTTCAGGAAAAAAATATTGAATTTAAGTAGTTTTATAACACATACATTTCGCTTTGTATTTATGACCACTTTACCCCATGGGATGGGGGAAAGTGGTCATAGCATGGGGTAAAGTGGTCATAGTTTAAAAAAACTGAAAAACCGTTACAAATAACCCTAATTTTTGTATATTTCGGTTATTTTCATAGTTACAAGTATATGTACGAGTATATACGGGTATACACGAGTCTACTATACGTGTCGTGTAGACATGAGTAAACATGTTCATAGATGAATAGATACATGTATACATCAGATGCATGCACATGCCTACTCAAGTAGATACGTGTATACACGAGTGTATACACGTATATATTCACGCATGTATACGTGATTACCTATAGGAGTGTATACGTGTCTACACGAGTATATACGTATCACGTATATATGCGAGTAAAGCGTAGAAAAGAATATCATATGCGTGTTTTGCGCTTGTATCTCGAGTATATACGTGCATACCTGAGTTTATACGTGTACAGTCGACGTATATACGCATATATTAGTGTACATACATACTTATACGAGTATACACGAGTTAATTCGTGGATATATCCAGTGCGTGTTTATACATGTCTACTCACGAAAATATATAGATAAACACGAGTATATTCGTATGTTTACGTGTAAACACGATTATATACCTGTTAGACGTATATACGTGCATTTACGTGTATACACCAGTACATGTATCCACGTATATCCACGAGTATATCCGCTAATATACATGTATGCTTACAGAGTGAATCCAAGATTTTTTGCAAAATCTAAGGGATGTGAAAGGGGAGGATAAGAAGCAAAGAATCATAAGGAACTTATGGTCGCTGATGCGCTACATGCACAAAAGGTCAGAAACTGACGTTAGCAAAACAGGTCACAAATTTGTTACACAAAGATGATTTTAATCGACATTTTAGTTTTTAAGACATATTTAGAGCAGTTGTTAAAAGTTACGGCCTGTAGTAATTCTAATACACGCATCGCAACGAAGGTGCAGCGACAGATGAAAGTTTTTCAAAAGTCTCGTAATTGCAACAGAGTGATTGCGATGCATGTATTACAACTGCCGGCCGCAAATTTCATCAATAACTTAAAAATTTTCTTAAAACCTAAAATATTGTGTAATATTGTCTTTGTGTAATAAATTTGTGACATGTTTTGCATCCATCAGTTTCTGGCTTTGCGTGCATGTAGCGCGTCAGCCTTAAGTTTGATTCTGGATGTTTCTTATGATTCTCGCTTCTTATCCTCCCGTCTAAAACCTTTTAATAATTTGATCAAGAGTTTAGACTCACCCTGTATACATGTATATCATATGCTTGTATGCAAGTGTCTACTCGAGTACGTACGCTTATATACGTGTCTCCCTGAGTATATAATTGTTCGTATATATACGGGCATATAAGCAGGAATATACGTGTATAGTCGAATGTATATCTGTATAGATAAAAAATACTTGCAGGTACCCAAATACGTGTTTATTGGTGCATTTATGTGAATACGTATATATACGAGCAGGGACGAGTATATGCGTATACATACGCATATACTCGTATATTTAACCCTGTTTATTGTAAAAACAATACATATTAAGTGAAATTAATATTTAATTTATATCTGCCTTATACTTAAAGATTTAGTGACTTTAGAAGAACAATATTCGTTAAGCCTAATATTATGACCACTTTACCCCATCTTACTTAAATTGTTCTAACAAATTATTAAAAACAGATTCAGCTAACTGCTAATGAGTAAGAGTTCTTGAGACATGTAGGAAGCTTCCTGTACAGTCAATCTGTTCATAATTCTAACAAACAAAATTTCCCAAGGAAGTTAAAAAAGATGTTTAGATTTTAAGAATTTTCATATTTACACAAAATATTTTTTTTTACCAAATAAAATTTTGCCAGTTGTAAAATTTTGTATTCAAAATATAGTTTATAAATGCACTACCCTAAAATAAAATTTTCACATTTATTCGAACATTAATTTCCAAGCTATAGCCATTTATTTGAATTATGACCACTTTACCCCATTGACCACTTTCCCCCACCAGACCCTATGGTATGAAAAAATCGATGATTTTCGGAAAAATTCTCTCTTTATGTCAAACATTTGCTCCTAGTGCCTCCAAAGATCAATATTCATGAAAATTGTCAATGAAAAAGTTGTAGAACTTTAAATTTTCTTCAATTTGAAGTGCTATTTTGTTATATTTTATTCAACCTATCAAAAGTTAGAGAATTTCAAACACGCACTTTCATGGCAAAAAATGGAACACTTGCCATTCACAAATTTCAAACTGACTCGAATGGATCACGCACTTCCTCTTTCCTCAACGAATTCGACAATCCTGATTAACAATGAAGAAGTATTTGTGGATTACTACAAAAGAAATGATGTCACGCTTCCGGGGGAGGGACATTCGTGAAATTGTGACTTTGTGACAAGGGGGAAGGAAGGAAAGAGTAAGAAGTGTGATATCAAACATTTTTAATACGAATATGTTTATAAAAATTAGACGTTACAAATAATGTCACACTTTTTTTTCAACATTTTTAACCCCCTTTTGTCACAAAGTTCTTTTCACAAGCTACTTTTCATAAACATATTGGTATTAAAAATGCTTGATATCACACTTCTTACTCTTTCCTTCCCCCTTATCACAAAGTCGCAATTTCACGACCCTTAAACATCATTAAGGTTGTCTTTGTGCTGGAGATCCACACATATTCTTCATTGTCCATCAGGATTGTCGAATTCATTGACGAAAGAGGAAGTGCGTGTCAGTCAGTTTGAAATTTGTGAATGGCAAGCGTTCCATTTTTTGCCATGAAAGTGCGTGTTTGAAATTCTCTAACTTTTGATCGGTTGAATAAAATATAACAAAATAGCACTTCAAATTGAAGAAAATTTAAAGCTCTACAACTTTTTCATTGACAATTTTCATGAATATTGACCTTTGGAGGCACTAGGAGCAAATGTTTGACAAAAAGAGGGAATTTTTCCGAAAATCATCGATTTTTCTTACCATATACACGGAAAATTATTGGAAATTTGACAAATATGTGTAGAAACAGTTTCGTAGGAAGTTTATTTAGCTTGAATTTTATTTTAAACGCATTTTTTCCCACCGTTTCCGACATTTTCTCGAAAAACCCAAAATTGGCTTCCTCCTCCCTCCCACCTTTAGCTCATCCCCTAGGGGCGGGGACTTTTAGTATGTTTACTTACTAATTACCCCTAACAATATTCTGAATACAAAAATTATCGCATATTCCATGCACGCTACAATGTATTCATTGACTGGACTAAATGTTAGGAAAAAAAAGGCTCTCCCTTGAAATTTTTTCGGAATATTTCTGATTTCAAGACTACAATTAGTGTAGTCTTAAAAATGTAATTGTGGCACATCTCTTAACACTTTAGTGGCAGAATCGGAGCTTTGCACAGGAAGTTTTTTGAAGTTCCAAAAACTCAATTTTTGACTATTTTAGATGACATACGATGGGTTTCGGGGGCTCTCCCCTAGAAAGGTTTTTTAAATTGAAGTCTAAAAACAGAAATTATAGGACAGCTTTGGTGACCTTTTTTTAGAAAATAGAAGTTTCAAAAACAATTTGAAATTTATAAAAGGGGAAGTATCTGAAATCAATTGCCCCCTCTTTGAATATTTTCTGGATCCGTCCTTGGGCCCCCCTTCATATTGTTTGCCATTACGTCCTTACATATAATTCACCTCTTGCTTTAAAACTTTTGGACCCCCCCTTCAGATTCGGGCCCGGACCTACAGGTTCGACCCCCCCCCCCCCCCCTCCGGCCATGCCCCTGCAATTATGTCCTCAAATTTACCGACTTGTTGGACAAAATTTGCCGAGAAAGGAAACCCAGGGAATCGGTGCGTCCCTGGCTGCGTCTAAGGAGTTCACAATATTTTCTATGATTTTCCGTTGTTTTTTCTCAATGCGTTTCTATTTTTTCTCTAATAAAGAACGACGCAAAGATTAAAACTTGTATTTCTTTGTTTTCGCTGACGTTAACATGCACTTTGAAGTCGCACAGAAAACATAAATCTCTCCCCAACAACACATGTATGCCGTTGTTCTTTCAACAGCTTATAAATTTAAACTTGAGAGACCACAATTCCTTTTATATACATAGATATACACATTAACGTATACGCAATAGTACACTTAACGAGATAAAGTTTTGTATTTACTTCGCAAGTTTCGCCTTTCTTCTACGATTCAGACAGATACTATAGAGATCTCAGAAGGGAAAATAAAAACTTTAACAACTTGAAGAGGAAATATAAATTTTCCTTGTTATTCAGCTTTTTCAATTCCAAACCCAATAGCTTTGTCGTGCCACTCACGTTGGGAAGAAAGTACCTTTTGTTTTACGTTTTCAGCAATTTTACTTTTGTCGCAAAATACGTGTACATTAAAATGATTGAAGTTTTAATCTGTGATACAGCGGTGTTGGAAATAAGAATTTAAGTATATGCGTCATGGCGTCATGATGGTGCGTAGCATAAGCTTTTAGCGTCAAAACAAACCCGTGCCATTTTTAATGAGACAAATAACGACATGTAAAAATAAATGAAATTTTTTTTATGAAACATACAGCCAATAGCCAAGTACGTTATTGAGGTGGGGCACTCCCCCCCCCCCTAGTTTTGATCATTTGATTTTGCAAAGTGCGTGGTTTTTGTTGTTTCTGGTGGAATTTGAATTGAGAGTTGACGCTTTTCCCCCTCCCCTGGAAAAAAGTTCGAAATTTAGCACCCCCTTTGTCGCTTGATTTAGCAGAACTGAGTGAATGCATAAAACGAGCTGTCAATATCATTGATATTACCGTGTTAGATAGAAAGGCAGGAACCATGGGCGCCATATGCAAAATTAAAAGGAGGGCCTTAGATATTTTCGTTATGGTTTAGCAGGATATTTTCCCAGTGGAAACCGATTTCAAAACAGATTAGAGTTATTACACTTTGACATTTTTAATAACTTATTCATTAACGGCTGGAGAAGAAATGTTTTTACATTTTTGCAAAGAAAAAAGTACTAAAAGCAAGGAAGTTATAATTTCTAGGGGAGGGGGGGGGGGACTTGAGCCCCCACTTGTCCTTTCCCCCCATATGGGCGCCTATGGCAGAAACTGGACTATCGCATTGAGTCAGGGGCGGATAGAAGGGGGGATCATGGGGGTCATGACCAATCTCAAACATCGACAAAATCATTATCATTTTGTGAACTGTAAACGATATCATAATCTTTTCAATTCATTAACTATTTTTAAAAGTAAATATTTGAAATAACTACTTTTACTTGTTTATGAAAGTAATTAGTGACGTTTATCCCGCATTAGGTGCCTTATTCCTGGCCGATTTGGTACTTTTTATTGACGCTCAACTAGTTTAAGAAATTTTTCGTGTGCTAAACCGTAGGTTCTTTCATCGGGGGGGGGGGGGGGAGAGAATTATTCTTCAGCATGACCCCCTCCCCTTAAAATGGTTGTCTGTAATCGCCCCTGTTGGGAGTGCAGTGTGACTTAGTATCCTGTGACCAAGGGTCCACACATACAGCACCTATAAGATTTGTCAATAAAACTTGAATCATTTATGCATTCTTTCTTCTTTTTTTTTTTCGGCGTATTCGTTCTAGTTTTTTTTCTATGATGCTTCTGAACCCCGGCGAGTATTAGGTATTATTCCGTATATCATGACACTTACTTTGCCGGTGGGAGGTCACTGTGACCTCCCAAAAATTTCATTATTCGGTCAAATTAAAATCATTCGTCAAAATTTGGAGTTTATTTCGAAAAAAATTATCATGAATTGGTAAAATTTGGAATTTCTTTTGGAAAAATTATCATAAATTGGTGAAATTTGGAGCGCCATTCGCTAAAATTATAATAAAACGGCGAAATTTGGAGTACCATTCGGCAATATTATCTTGGCACAATTTGGAGTTCCATTCGGCAAATTGAGAAGTTTCGCCGAAACTCACATCCATCACTATTCCTAACCCTTATCGCTCTGCAATTTAGTACAAATTATTTTGAAACCCGGGGAGGGGTGCTTTTTGTTCCAAAGAGAGCTCATACGAGACCCACGTGATAACAGGCCAGACAACTCCCCTCCCCCCCGCTTCGTTACGCCACCAGTAGTCGATCTTTGAACTTGGCGCGAAACTTTGAAAGCAGTGCAGTCTACCAGTTAAACAAGAGTGCTTCTTGGTCTGGTTGAAATAGATGAAATAGGAAATATTAACTTCGGCTGCACATTTTTGAATACAATACTGTTGGATTTATCTCATCCTTTCCACGTACCGGAATGTAGAGGCAATTAAAAAATATATATATAATATAAGTGTCTGCTGAGTGAATTTGAGTCAGCGATTTCCGCTTCCGAACAACCTGCATGTGAAGAAAAAAGCTGGGCGTCTCATGGAATAAATTTTAATGTTCGGAGGTAAGTACTTTTCTCAGATAAACAAATTTACATTTTATGCAGTTAAGATTACTTACGTTTTCCTCCATTACACGAACAATTGTCAGTTTCCTTTCTGATATCTTTGTCTGTAATTTGTAATTTTAGCATACTGCTTTAACATTTGAAACGGTTAACTTGCAACTTTTTATTTCTTTATTTTTTCAACTTTGTACACGCATTTATTCGAAATGGATTTTCCAAGCTGACAATATACATATGTCAAAATTTTCTGCAAATATACTTGTTGCTATCAGAAGCAACGTAACTTGGTGTTGATATTCAGTTAATATGTAAACAAGTTTATTGAAACAGGCTTTTAACTGAACTAATCTTATATTTTCCGTTTCGATTAAATTGTTTCATACGCTAGCATGTGTTATTTTGATCAAAAAACATTCCTTGATGGGCTTCCGTAGTTCTGAGATAGAAGAGTAGATTTGAACGCCGG
Organism: Uloborus diversus; assembly: GCF_026930045.1. Lineage (NCBI taxonomy): Eukaryota > Metazoa > Arthropoda > Arachnida > Araneae > Uloboridae > Uloborus > Uloborus diversus. Next base: position 56,158,647 of record NC_072737.1, read on the forward strand.
TGGTCGTGGGTCCGATACTCAAACATTTCCCCCCAACTACGCCCCTGCAATGTTATTCAAACAAGCTGGTTCTGTGCGTAAATTAAAAAAATATATACGGTTTTTTTCCACTGTTGTCTTTAAGTTTTATGATATTTATGCACAAATTGTGGTTGAGTTAAAGGTATTCATAATTTCTTGGCTTGCGAAAGATTAGTTTTGAGCAGTGGATACACAACGTGTTTTTGCCAAATGCTCTGTGCTTGTTTGTTTATGCTTAAAAAGGGCAAAATATCTTGAACTACATATTTTTTGAACTCCTTGGGTTTTCTGTTAATAAGCTTTCAGGAACTCTGAAACTGTAACATAAATTGAATTAAGGGGCTGTCTATAAAGTATTATGCAAACGGTATACGCCCAAAATGTCGCGGCCAAAATGTCGCGGGCCAAAATGTAGCGGCCAAAATGTCGCCGTTCCAAAATGTCGCCGTCCCAAAATGTCGCCAGTCCAAAATGTCGCCGTCCCAAAATGTCGCCGTCCCAAAATGTCGCCGGCCCAAAATGTCGCCGGTCCAAAATGTCGCCAGTCCAAAATGTCGCCAGTCCAAAATGTCGCCAGTCCACAATGTCGCCAGTCCACAATGTCGCCGGCCCAAAATGTCGCCAGTCCAAAATATCGCCGGTTCAAAATGTCGCCAGTCCAAAATGTCGCCGGCCCAAAATTCGCTAGTTCAATTGGTACGAAAAATTTAAATGTACGTCGATGCTTTTCAGCATAAAAGTTGCGAAAGAATATTAATTGCCTTTCAAAGTAAGTTCCTTCAAAAATTCCAAACGTTTTCTCCTGTCTTAATTCGTAAGCATCAGATTAATTCCAGAAAATTAATAGTTTTCAGAAAAACATACGTTTTTCTGTATACTATTAAGAACGTAAACATGCGAAAGGCTGCTGCAACGGATTTCTCTTTCTCGTTTAATCTGATTAATAATAATACTCAAGATGTAAAGCAAAGGATCAAGATGTAACGCAAGGATTCAGACAAAAAATTGGTATGGAAGTAAAACTAAACTGTTCTAAAGGCGAATGAAAGAACAGTGAGGCGCTATGTGAATATGGCAAGAGAATAGGCGGTTTGTATTTTTTGGCGTAATGAAGTAAAAACAAATAACTCCTTCACTCTAGCATATTATTACCTTAGCGACAAGTCAGTCATTTAGGGGATCAGGCGGAATGGCCCCCGACTTTGAATTTTTTTTTATATATACAAGTGGAAGTGCTTTTTATAGCAATCCTATGAAATTTGCATTGGTTATATGCCCGTTATCCTCCCTCTCCCCTTTCACTAGAAAAATTCGAAATCACGGGCCAGGGTGGAAATCAAGTAGAAAGGTATCTTAATGAAATTTAATTTTCTCATAGATTTTTTAACATCACCCTAAGAACTTTAAAAAAAAAAAAGAACTGTATGCTTTCAGTGAGATATACGTTGGTTAAAGTAAGATCAAAACTGTTCTGAGACTTTTTCTGGAAATGAAACTGAAGAAGTTTAACAAGACTGCTCGAGACCCTCCTCTGAGAGGACATTTGTATGTCCTTTGCGACCGGGATTTTAGGACAGCAAAACAAATGTTTAACAGAGATGACAGATTATTGCCGTGGAAACTCTGTCTTATGAGTAAAATTCTGAAATTACGTCGAAATCTTCACCGTCAAATCTTTTGAAATCAATAAAACCCGTAATTGCTAAAACAGGTGTCTTTCACTCAGATTTTTGAAAAACGACTCTACGCGATGACAAATATTTTCAATTCTCAACATTCATGAAATTTATATATTCGATAGAACATCAAGGGGGACAATTTCAGAACAGTTATTTTATTAGAGGTTTTCAAGAGGATACTTTCATGCTTGCAAAATAGCGCTTGTCAGCTGAATCACATTTTCCAATTTTAAATAGAAAAGAAAAAATTTCACAATGTAGGGTGAAATAACTGATATCAATGATATTATTCAGATCAATTTTGACCTAGACTTATTTTTAAAATGAGTTTCAAAAAGTAATAGTTCTAGCTCAATATAGCTTGGTAATTCAGAAAGAAAAGAATACTGATAATAATAATAATAAACAAATAAGTTTTCCCCTCTCAGAAAAAAATGCTGTTTTAATTATTGAATTTTTACTACGCAAATTGTATAAGAATGCAAACTCAGTTTTTATTTTACACCCACGCTAGTTAAAGTGCTACAAAAATGAGAGGAATACACGGCTAATTTAGATTTTATTGATATCTTGCTCAACCTCTCATATTTAAATTCAGTATATTTTTCATTGTTTATTTAATTACACTGACTCACGTAAACGATTACGAAACTCAACTTAGAACGAAAATAAGGCTTGTTTTCGTTTAATTTCACTTGCATACTACATTTTTGTATGAATCCTCGCATTACTTCTTGAGATATAGCAGTCACATAAAACGATTAAAAATATTCGGTGATCCATCCTTTTGGGATGACTGAAGCCAAAAATAAATGAGCAACTCGCCCTTTAAGATATACCTGTAGACCAAATTTTGTCTTAACCCTTGTACAGTAGACCCTTGTTTTACGCGGGTGTTATGTTCCACGGAAATGCTGCGTAAATCGAAACCGCGTAAATTGAGACCTAATATCAAAAATAGGGAATGGGTTCAAAATATAGGGATTAGGTTCCGTAGATAAAAAAATACTTCATTCTAGTGATGACTAATTGTATGAAAAGTTTAATGTGTACTTATATCGATTTTTATGCATAATATGCATAAAGAAAACAAACTAATTTCGTGTTCTGTTTATGAAGAAGAGCTGGCTATGATAGTCTTTTGGTAGTCATTAAGAATTTTTCCTCTAATTCTTTGCTGAGCATTAACGCATCCTTGACCACTTGCGTCATTTCCTTGATAAAATCTTCCTTTACTAACAAATAAGAAAAAAGATTATTTCTATTGTCTACGAATGGTTCAAAATTTTCAATGTGAGCGTTTTTGGTTGTGTGTCACCGGAGTCGGTATCCTCGTTGGTTTTGACCTCCTTTGTCACTCCTAAAAGCTCTTCTTCCAGTGAGTTCTGAACTGTGTGAGTTTAATCACTTTACTTCTATAATGGAAAAAACTCTGGAACCAATCGCATAAAATATCTCCAAGGACCCAAGTTCGATTATTAGCACGCCAAAATGCAGTTAGTTACGAGTAATCTGCAATCTATAGGAGCTTGGGTTTTGAAAGAGAGGAAAATTACCTGTTTGCATTGCCGCATCAGCGTAAAACCGAAACTCATCTGCGTAAATAAAATAAAGGTGTCAAATCTTCAACCGCGTATAATCGAAACCGCGTAAAATAAACTTGCTGAAAACGAGGGTCTACTGTATTACTTTTTGAGATATATCAGTCACAGATAAAAAAAAAGAAAGGAAAAAAAAACATTCGATTGCTCCACCTTCTGGTGTTATTGGCCCCAAAATCTGTCCCCTTGCTGCTTCCTAACATTTTATTTGATTCCGTTCATCATTTTTTGAGCAATGACAGTCACGCATGTCGATGAAAACGTTCAGTTACTCCACTATCTTGAACGATTTGACGCAAAAAAACCACGCAGCCCTAAATCATATATGGGTACTTGCGGGTATCGTTCGAATTCTTACCACAGGTTTTGACGTAGAATGGCCCCAAAAAATCGGTCACATACAAACGCACACTATTCTTGAAGAAAAGTTTTAAAAAATTTATCGAACGTCAGAACTGAACGCCGTCAGAACGTTTTACAGTAGGTAGATAGCGAGTCACAAGAAATAAGATAACGTAACGCTTGTATTCTATTTGTTTGCTGAAAAACAGCCGAGAGTTGCGAATCAAAACGGAATAATCTTTTTAGAATTCATCAAGAAACTCAGTTAGTTCAGTCCCATTTTTAACGAAGACATTCATTAAAGGCAGTAATCATTTATTCTGCAAATTTGGTGTTAAACAGCATTTTTGTACATTTGCATTTTTCTTACCAACTGAATGAGCGAATTTTGGCCCGGCGACATTTTGGCCCGGCGACATTTTGGACAGGCGACATTTTGGCCCGGCGACATTTTGGCCCGGCGACATTTTGGACCGGCGACATTTCGGCCCGGCGACATTTTGGACCGGCGACATTTTGGACCGGCGACATTTTGGACCGGCGACATTTTGGACAGGCGACATTTTGGCCCGGCGACATTTTGGACTGGCGACATTTCGGCCCGGCGACATTTTGGCCTGGCGACATTTTGGACAAGCGACATTTTGGACCGGCGACATTTTGGCCTGGCGACATTTTGGACAAGCGACATTTCGGCCCGGCGACATTTTGGCCGCGACATTTTGTCCCGCGACATTTCGGTGGCGACATTTTGACCCCAAACCATGCAAACTTTTGAACAAATTCCCCCCCTCCTCCTTGTTACATGTAACGCTGTTCAACATGAGCATATTGTTATAAACAACGCGTGATGTCACACTTCTTATTATCCCCTCCCTTCCCCCTGTCACAAAACTGTCACATTGATTTCCTAAAAGAGCATACTCAGCAAAATGTTGATCTAAATTTAACATATATGAGGTTTTAAGTATTAAAGAAAGTTGGTAAAATGGTCATTCTATGAAAAGTTTTTTGAAAAAGGTTACTTTGTCATCAATTAATGCTTTTTAAAATAATTTTTCAAAAGCCTAAAATGATGAACTATTAAAGCCCCCCCCCCCCCACACACAAGAATCATTAGCAGCAGAAAAAGCTAAAAATGAAAAAGTAGCCGAATTCCAAAAAAAAAAAAAGGCTGTTTAGATATTGAATACATTTTTTGGATGTACAACATACAGTATTCATGATGTTGTATTATACATTCTTTAATTAACGTTTTTCAAGTTGAATTCCTGTGTAATTTTTCGAGAGTGCCCACCGAAGGGGGGGGGGGGGGGTCGGAATCATAGTCTCATAGTAATGATAGCTTTTCAACGGCTATAGTTATAAAAAAACTGTGCCCTTGAAATTTTAAGGGAGATGGAGATGTTTTGGGTTTTTTTTTTTTTTTTTTTGAAGTTTTCATAATTGAAGGGGGTAGGGACCGTCTACTTTGGGGGATGGCACCCAAGCATTCACGTCTTTTGAAAAGCATAAATTTGCTCAGCTAAGTTAACATTAATAATATGGTATTATGTACTTTAATTTGATGTTATGTCTTTGAAACATATTGCAGTCATGTTTCCCGTTTTCTTAAGTAAAAATGTTTATTTATTTTTTAAAATTTCATTTAATTCTTATTCAAATACAATAGTAATATTATTTTTTGTTTTGATGTAATTGTAAAATGAAAGTTCATTTATTTATTTGAATACTTCTTAAGACTTAATGTTTCAATACAGTATACGAGTAGTTAAAATGCGATTAGTTAAAAAACAATTTCCAATGAAAAATAAAACTTTGTTTATTTATCACTTTGTTTTAACATGATTGTAAAATAAAATCGTGTTTAGTTATTTGAATACTTTGTAATACTTATAAATGTTTTTATGTCAAATATAATGAATTAAGCTCAGTGTATTTTTTAATGTATGATTATCGGTTCCTTTTTATGTTTTCAAATGAAAAAGTAGAACTTGTAATGCTACTAAAATAACAGAAGTCAATAATAAATAAACCAAATAGTTTTATTTAACCAAAATATTAATCGAAGTGCTCACTTCCCAATATCATTGTGGATCGACAAACGATGACGTCATTTGCTAGTTGGATGGCCTTCCTATCTCGAAGGCCTCGGCCCATAATGCATTTTTAACCTGTTTCTTTATAATGACGTTTTAAATCGTTGCGAATCAAATAAGATTGCGAAGCAACCTTCGGGGCTTGGTCAGCGTTAGCGAGCAGGGGGCAGAGCTCCCTAGTATATTGAAAAATAGTTAATGGTATTGTTAAATTATTCCCGGTAGGGGGAGGCTCGGAACCCTGTGCCCCCACCCTAAAGTCCCTAAATGTTATAAAGTTAAAGTTTTGTCAAAAACATTTCATTACTTATGGGTCATTTTAAAAATTTTAAATAATGCAGTTTTTTGAGCATTCTGTGATTTAGTTTATAAGCACTTTTGCAAGCTTTTTTCTTTTTCACTAGCATTTGAAATTCGAACACAAAAACTTTTAGAGCAGAGAATGGTACACAATCTTTTCTTTAAGCGAAATTCTTTTATTCAAACAAAAATAGGATAGGTAGCAAGTAAATATGTTTTAAATTTCAAACAGTTTCGTCTTAAATAGGTTAGATTGAATAAATAATACGTCCGTCATTTTGAAATCGTAGAAACTGAACTCACGTGCTTTTTTTTTTCTCTCTTTTCTTTTCACACATCCCTGCTTAAGAGTGGGCAACCCTTTAAGACGTCAAGAATTCGCCAATTTCATTTTCAATAGTAGAAACTTTTAAAAGAGTGGGACTTAATGGGAAAAGAACAGGAAGAACAGCTTGGTATTTTCAAACTGCTTTCACCCCTCAAACCCCACAGGAGGTATGGCTGGAGCTCTTCGACTGCAATAAGCGCTATTGTTTGCTCCCCCTAGTCCCTCGGGTATACCAGAAGTGTGGAAGAATTTGGACGACACCGTTGCACTATCCGGCCCTGTTTTTTTTTTTTTTTTTTTTTCAAATCCTAATACAGTGAAACCTGTGTAAGTTGACCACTTGCGGTGCAGTACTTAAGTGGTCAACTTAGACAGGTGGTCAACTTACAAAGGGTTTGTTATATGATTCTCAGCCAAATTTGGTGCATATTGGTGGTCAACATAGACAGGTAATCAACTTACAAGGGTGGTCAACTTTACAGGTTTTACTGTATCGTTTTTCTTTTATTGATATAGAATTGGTTTTTATAGCCGACGTTTGAAGTATATTCTCTAACTGCGGTAAAATGGCTGAGGACTTCTCTGCGTTATCTGGTTTCAACTAGTTTCTGTTTTCTTTCTTGGATTTTTCATCGACATCTATGTGTACCCAATATATCAACAGGTGCTTCAAAGCTATCCTGTTGTTAAATGCAACCTGTACACTCTCAATTTCTATTAAAAATTTGCCATTCTTTTGTTTGAAGTTGTAGTTTCATATTTTGTGAAATAATGGACTTAGATGTGTATTTAACCTCAAGGTGCATCAACTGATATTTATACTTTATCATTGTTAAATTATTTTCTCAGCTGGGATATTTATGCGCTTACAGGGTTGTTCTGTTCGCGTTGCCGCTCTCCTTTGATGTAATTTTTCTTTGAAATTTCGTAGAATTTCCAGGAACTACTTTCGCCATCAATGAAGACCTGAATGTGTGTTGCTGTTTTATCGAACTGGATTTCGTAAGATTTTGTTTATTACTAATGTACCATTTTGTTACATTTAATAATTTAAAAATTGAAATGAAGTAGGGGAGATCCAGTTAATGAACACAACCTAGTAAACTTTTTTTTTTTTTAATAAGGTTTCAAAAGTATTTTTGCTGAGCAGACACTGAGCAGCAGTGACTTTTTTTCTATGTAGTTACAGAATGGAAACGAATAGAAAATGTGTTCGCCCACTTTATACGTGTTCATTTGCTGCATTGTTTTACATCCTCTCCCCCCCCCCCCCCAAAAAAAAAAAAAAGAAATGCAGAACTCCAAAGTTATCCCTTTAGGAGAATGAATAAATGCGTATACAATAAGTTCAAACGATTTTATTGTCATGTACCAAATTATAAAGATTTTTACAATGTTATGAATTTCTGAAAACGATGTTCACTTATTCCCCTCTCGTCCCCCTTCAGCCTCCAAAAAGGGTCAGCCTATCAGTTGAATATATGTTCATTAACCTAAAAGCCTAAATGAAACTTTTCTCACCGAATTTTAACCCATAGTAATAATAATAATTACAAAGCGGGATTCTATACAGAAATTCAACACACCAGGTTTTTTCATAGTTGTGATTTTTCTCTGTGCTTTCGTGTGAACTATATTCAGCTGTTTTAACTCGTTTAGTTCCTTGGTATAAAATAACAGAAATCAATTAAAAGGAAAGCACAATTTTTATTTAGCATTCTTATTTATGAATGAATCGGAAAAGGAAATTGGACTATTCTACATCAGGAATTGTTGTTTGTTGTGCTGCGCGATTGTTTTTTCTTTTTTAGCTCGTTTAATGCTATTTAATATTTGAAATTAAAAACTGGAAAGTTGCATAACATATCTTTTTTTTTTTTTTTGTTACAAAACTCAAAATTTTGACTTCCTCGAAGGGACTTGGAACGCATCCCTCTTCGTAGGGGCGCTCACCGGGGGGGGGGGGGTCATTGCACAGGCTGCGCCATTGACACTTTTAGGGGGGGTGTTTTGAGGGAATTTTTTCACTTTTGGAGGGGGCTCTTACTTTTGGGGGTAGGCTTTGCGACATTTGGGAGGGGGGCGCTTGCTCTAGGGGGGGGGCACCCCTGCCTCCTTGACTGCACTTCTGATGAGCGACTTTTGGGTCAATGTAGACGGGCTCTTAGACATAGCATTTAATTTTTAAATTATTTTGCCCTCTACAAAAATGCTAATTGCAATGCTCAGTAAGGTTTGCATTGATTTCATGTGTATTCTGAATATGTTCTGATTTCTTGTGATATCATACGAAACTATAGATAAAGATGAGATAAACCACCTCATGACGCAATGAAATATCTTTGTTCCTTGTTTTTGAATTAGGATTGTCAAAAAAGAGTTTTGTTAAAATGATAATAACTGTAAACTAAATATAAACATTCTGTAATGCATTAGGAAAAAGCGAAAAAGGTTTGTTTGTTCTTAAAATCAGTACGGGTTATCTTTCTTTTTCTTTCTCTCTCTCTCTCATTTGTTTTTAACTTAATTTAAACGTTTCTTAAATGCATCTGGGAGAAGCGAAAACTACTTTTTTTTTCTTTTTTAATAAGTGGGAATTTTTTTTCTCTTTTAAAGTGTTTTTTAATTTTATTTTTTTTTTTAAATTATGAACCTTAATGACACTTGAAATTTTCACTCTTTTTGCTGTGTGTTTGTTTGTATCACTACTTCTTTCTTTAGAAAATTAACATAAACATTCGTTAATGCACCTGGGGGATGACATTTCTTATACTTACTTATCAATACTAGACATACTTATCAAGAACAAACATTTTTTTTTTTTGCGATAGCAAAAAAAAAAAATGTTTGTTCTTGATAAGTAGAAAATTCATTTTTCTCTTTCATTTATTTTTCAGCCTTTTATTAATGACACTTGCAATTCTTATCGTCGTTTGTTTTTATCACTATTTTTATTTATTTATTTTCTCTTTAAATCATGCTTTGATTGGATTTTAAAATTATTTTAAGAAAAAGAAAAACTGAAGAGGCATGAGTTTCAAAATGGGGAGAACGACAATAACTTTTATCATCACTTTTTATTATCATTTTCCCGCCCAGATTTCCAACCCTAGGCCCCAAACGTGATGCTTAAAAATTTTGCACGGTTTCTATCTTTTTGTCCCCCCCCCCCCCCCTCAACTCATTTTTAGATCTCATCAAGGGCCGATACAGACTACCATTTTTAGGGGGGGCGATGCTGAACCTTGATACCCCTCCCCCCTAACGAACCTACGGTTTCGGGCGCAAAAAATTTCTCAAAATGCTTGGGTTTCAATAAAAAGTACGAAATCGGTCAGGAATAGGGCTTCGTATTGGAACAAACGGTGCAGATTAATTTCATAAGCAATGAAAGATGAAATTTCAAAAAGTTACTTCCAAAAATATTTAATGAATTGAAAAGACAACTGAAATCGTTTTGTTTATGCAGTGCTTGAACACAATGTGGACGGATATTATTGTGGATGGTTAATGGCGGGAGGGGCGGAATAATGACTCCCCATGACCCTCCCCTAGTATCCACCACTGCAGCTCATAGTGATCACAACTTGCAATTGACATGAAGTAATAAAATGATTTTTTTTAATTTTAATCCTGAGATTTAGAACTGCATGTTTCTATTATTTCTAATTTACGTTTTTTTTTTTTTAATTTATTTATTTATTTTAATGTAGCCTCTTGCATCTATAATTTATTCAAATTTGCACCTTTATTTTTCACTTGCGATACCCGCACGGCTTTGCCTGTAGTAGAAAATTCAAAGGTCATTTGTATCGCCTGTATATTTTCAAATAATAGATGATGAATTTCTCGCCAATTTGCTATATTCATTTGCTCGCCCATGCTACGGTTCCATGTTATGATAATTTGGTAATTAACTCGTCCACGTTATGATCATTTGCTCGGTAAAATGTTCTTAAAATTGGAATAGAAAAGGAACAAAATCGAATTTTCGAAAAATCGCTTCGAGGTGCACACCCTCATGCTACAAACTAATTCTCTGCCAAATTTCGTGATAATCTGCCGAACGGTTTAGGTGCTATGCGCGTCACAGAGAGACATCTCGACAGATATCCCGACTAACTTTGAGCTTTAATTAGTAACTAGTGATACCCCCACGGCTTTGCTCGTAATAGAAAAATTAAAAAGGTCTTTTGGTTCGCCTGTATATTTACAAATAATGTACGGTGAATTTTCTCGCCAATTGACTTGTACCCATGTTACGGTTCCACGTTATGATAATTTCGTATCTCGCCAATTAGCTTGTGCCTATGTTACGGTTCCACGTTATGATAATTTCGTAATTTACTCGTCCATCTTATGATAGTTTTGTTCTTAAAATTGGAATAGAAAAAGAATCACAGCGAATTTTCGAAAAATCGCTTCGAGGTGCACATCCCCATGCTACAAACTAACTTTGTGCCAAATTTCATGAAAATCGGCTGAACGGTCTAGGCGCTATGCGCGTCACAGAGATCCTGACAGACAGAGAGACTTTCAGCTTTATTATTAGAAAAGATAAAGAAGTAAAGATAAAGCAGATAAAGAAAATATTTTGACTCCTGGAGATCTTAATCTAAACGTCATGATGACACCTGAATTTTTTATTTCTAATTTCTGTATCTCTTTTACATTTGTGCATTTATAAGTAAATGCAGTTTAATTTTTTAAGCGTGTGCAAACTTCTGGGTTGCATAGTTGATTACAAAACCACGAAGCAAGATTATATTGCTGAGTAAGGGCGGAAATGCAATCATACTGCTCTGCCCCTCGGATACATACGGGCTCATATCAGTGGCGAAATTTTTCAATTAGCTACATTCATTAGCTGAGATACATTGAAACCTCGCATTTTACTATCTGCGGGTGATCGTCGAATTACTGCTCAATTTCGAAACAGCTGCAATTAAAAGTTCTCTCCCCGCAAAACGATTTGGAATAGGGGGGGGGCATTCATTAATTACGTAAGGTCCCTAGGGGGAGGGGGCTTGGAAACAATCTCTACATGCTCTAACTTTGAGGAAGGCGGGTCAAACCCATTCTTACGTAATATTTTCCAAGTTGATATTTTACATTAGAAATCGCGCGGTCAAGTGATTTGGCATAGATCTATTTCTTCTATTTTCACACGTCTGGGAGGTAAAAAAAACGCATTAGGATGAGCTAATTTTTACTTGTTTTTACAAAGAATGAATAATGTAAAATATAATAAAAGAATCACACTATATCTGGCATGTTTTATTTTCAATTAGTATCGCATCATAAAAAAATATCGCATTGCAAAAAGAAAAAAAAAAGTCGAAAAAACATTTAAAAGAGATTCACACATTTTAGTAAATAATTTTTACAAATAGTAATAGTGAATTTATTAACGATTCCAGTGATGTAAAGTTTGTTATTATTATTTTTTATTTATTTATTTATTATTATTTTATTTTATTTATTTATTTTTTTTTATATTTTATTTATTTATTTATTTGAAGAACGAAGTGGAATCTTACGAAAGAATAGAGGGGAGGGGTTTGAAAAATCTTACGACCCCTTACAGGGGGAGGGGGGGTCAAAAATTGCCAAAATCATTCTTACGTAATTAATGAATGACCCCCTAACCCTTAGCAGATATTTGAGATGTTTAATATCAAAACAAGCTCAATCGATTTTTAAAAATTACAGAAAAGACCAAAAAAAAAAAAAGACATTACACTCTCTGCACACCTATTTTTTTCCAAAGAAATTAATTTTCGATTGAATAACCTTTGATGGTACAACGTTTGTTCTCGTTTTTAACTTTGCTGTGTGTATTGCCTTAGTTTAAAATAAAATATTTTGAGAGGCGGGGGATTGGTGAGGGGAAAATTCAATTCCGGGCCTCGGTCAGATTTTTCCTCGTTTTTAATTTCTTGTAGTTATTATTACCAAGAAGGTGAACTAATATCTATGAAGGTTCAGCGTCATAAAGCGACATTAATCCTTAATTGTTGTTTGTTCAGTTGGGTTACAATTTATTAATATGTTTGTTTTGTAAGCTCATGTCACAGTTAAAAATATACAACTGATTAAATATTTGCCATGTCAATGTAACAGGTGAACAATAAACAAGTCAACGACTGCAATATTTCTTCGCCTATAGCAAAAGTCAATAGTTCATGAAAAAATAATGATGTGAAAATAATTAAATCATTTATTTGTTTTCATTTCTGTTTATTTTGATGGGTTTTTTTCATTTAGCTCACTATTTCAAGCGAAAAGAGCAGGTTAGGATACAGCTACTAATTGCTGTGAGTCACAAGTTAGAATTTTGTTAACTATCAGGTTTCACAGCTGTTGGATTTATTTTGTAAATTCGGTCGCATTTTACTCGACTTGGTAAAGCACTATTTGTTGCATCGTTAATGTTCTGTCTGTCTTACTTTAAATCTTGTCGTGTACATTTATGTGTATTACCTAAATGTGTATTTTCGTGTTTTATATGAGTTATTCGTTGCTTTAATTTTCGGTATTGTATTGAGTATTACTGTATTTATTTAAATATTTGTCCACATTTTTTGTTAATATCGTATGTTGTTTTTAAGTAAATAAAAACGTTGTCAACATTAATAATCATTACTACTAAATTAGTTTTAATGTTTGAGTGTCTTTTGTTAGAATTTTAGACAGGCAATATATCATTATTCGTTGCATTATTATTTCTCTGATTTCATTTAAATTCGTTTAGTTTGCGTTTATTATACATTTAGTTTTTTGGTTCACATTCTGTCTGAATTCAGACATAACCGTTTTTTAGCTTTTGGTTATCCATTTGATCACCCCTTCCAATTTACATCACCTCAAATATCTCGGATGCTAAATTTGTATGATGTATGTCGTGTAATATTTAAAAAAGAATCCTCTTTTTTTTTAATTTTGTCATTAAAATACTGAACTTAAATCAAAGTGAATTCCATTGAAAATTCAATAAAAAATATTTTGTCTAAGTGGCTCTCCGTAAATGATGTCGCTCCCCCCCCCCCATATTTGACCCCTTCTTTCTATTTGGCACAAAGTGTCACATTTCACTTCAGCCCCTCCCCTTGTTATACTGTTATTATTATTAATAAAATAATGTTATTATTAAAATATGTGATACTATAACACTTCTTGTTTCTCACTCCCTCCCATTGTCTCAAACAGTCAGAATTTCATAGCCCTCTTCGCTTTCAAAGCGCACATTATTTGCGGACGAACCCTAAAAGGACATGAGAACAAAGGTGCAAGTAAACTCAAGTGAAATTTTCTGAAGACAGTGTGAAATTTTCGAAAACTATAAGGAAGCTCAACTCTCCCCCCCCCCCCCCCCTCCGTAAAAAAAACTCTTCAAATAGGCATACAAAAATCATTGAGATCATTGAAAATTACCATTTTAAAAGTTTTTTTTCTCTTTTCAGTTTTAAAATGTGTTGTCAGCTCAAAATTTTCGGAATTGGCAACCCAAAATTTTGCGGAATTTTCGGATTACAAACACCCCTGCATGAGAAATTGATTTTCTTCATAGTTTTTTCTGAATAAATTGTTATCTTGTATAGTCTTTTTTGACGACTCGATTTGTACATTTGGGTGTCCCTCGCATTTTTTTGATGGTCCCTTTATCTAACGTAAATATTTTTGAATGTACAATTTTGGATCTCTTTCGGGGCTGTTATGTCGTGGGGTTCATCACTATTGCGACATGGTAAATTCGCCACTATAATGTAGAGTGTATTTTGAGAATCTTTGCTCTTGTAGCTTTTTTCAAACGAAAATTCTGGTCAGATTTTTACCGCTGCAAATTCTTTTAAAACGTTGCGACAATTGAAACTGAGGTTGTAACATAATGTTTGCTGAATAGTCACTTTTCAGTCGTCTGGTGTATGCTGAAAAGTAAACATTCGAAATAATCGTCACTTACCAGTTTGATCTGCTATGCTTATCAGTTAAATGGTAGAAGTAGATTTTAAGCTAAGAAGGATACAGGTATGTTATTTTTAGTTAGGTGAATTTAAATAGTTTTAAATTTATTATTATTAAGTATTTTAAATTACTACAAATTTGATTTGTTTTTTCTGAAATTATTTATCGTTCTACATTTAGTAAAGGGCAGAAATTCAGGGTTGTTTTCGTGATTCTCGTCGAGCAGAGGTGCTCACGGGGGGGGGGGGGGAGTTTACAATTATTTTCAAAGGCTAATTTCAGAATGTTTAGTTCTAAATTTGTAACATAGCGGCAATTTGCCTACTACTTCTACGTTGCATTTAGATACAGTAGAATCCCGACTTAAGCGAGGGATGCGTTCCAAGACCCCTCGCGTGAGTCGAAATTTCGCGTTGTGGCGAAAGGTATGTGTAAAAACTTTTATAAATGTAATCCAATTATTTTAAACACTATTAAACACCACCTAAAACTTAAAAATCATTTCTCATCTATACATTACTGTTTCTTACATAAAAACCTGAATTTTTATTTGTATTAAAAAAAACCGTTTTATTCAACCCAAAATAGTGCTACGATGCACAAAATCAATGATCAATGGGAAAGAAAGATATAAAATAATCCAGGACGGTACGTATAGTATGTAGTAAGAAAAACAAATGCACTATAGTTGTAATGTATAGTATATCCAGGATCCAGTACTGATATTTGTAACTTAAAAAAGTGAAGATGATAATGATTTATGCTGCATGACGAAACCGTTATTCTTACAAATTTTTAAATCTTTATCTTTACTAATAATAAAGCTGAAAGTCTCTCTGTCTGGATCTCTCTCGGTCCGGCAGGGCCGGATTTGGAAGTGTGGAGGCTCCGGGGCAACGAAGGAGTGGAAGCCCCTAATCAGGGTTCGAAAACATCATCATATTTTCGAAAATATCCTATACTTTTATATATATCCGAATATTTGGATACATATGTATATATCCGATATTTTCGATTTAAAAAATTTCCATTCAAGACATTTCGTCACATATTTCTTAAAAATTTTGAGCTCAAGAAGCGAGAAGTTGTAAGGATGACCTGCAAAGTTAACCATTTTTCGGATTTTTTTTTACTTTCTTTATTTGTCTTTAACTCGTAGGTACAAATTAAACGAATAAAAAAAAAAAAAATATTGCCACTGAAATGCTCTATCAAATAAAAAAAAATGATAGTAAATGGGTACTTTGCAATCAGGGCTTTCTGATATACCGATAATAATACTATTTTTGTGCAGGCATTCTTTGTAGAAATACAAAAAAAAAAAAAAAAAAAGATGTCTGGGAGAAAAAAACGTAAAATTTGCTGACCCGTGAAAGTTAGGATAGTTTGTAAAAAAATTATTGTGGGGGCCCCTTTGTTGTGGAGGCCTCGGGGCAGTAGCCCCGCCTGCCCTCCCCTAAATCCGGGCCTGCGGTCCGGATCTCTGTCTGTCAGGATCTCTGTGACGCGCATAGCGCCTAGACCATTCGGCCGATTTTCATGAAATTTGGCAAAGTTAGTTTGTAGCATGGGGGTGTGCACCTCGAAGCGATTTTTCGAAAATTCGATGTGGTTTCTTTTCTAATTTTAAGAACAAAATTATCGTAAGATGGACGAGTAAATTACGAAATTATCATAACGTGAAACCGTAACATAGGCACAAGCCAATTGGCGAGAAAATTCACCGTACATTATTTGTAAATATACAGGCGAACTAAAAGATCTTTTAATTTTCTATTACGGGCAAAGCCGTGCGGGTACCAGTAGTAAACAATACAGTTGCTTCGCTAGTTTTTTTTTTTTTTTTTTATAACGTTTCCATCTATGGTAACACTCCTCTACCTGGTTTCTTGAATTCACAATACAAGAGCAGCTTCCATTTTCATAATTTTTGATCATTAGAAACTACTCGGTGAACTTTTACGGATTTCCTTTTTTTCTTCGCTTTTAACTGTACGTATGGAAAATTCACTCCTACCTAATTGTCGTGCTACCTTCAACGCATTTTATAGTTGTTCATGCTCATAACCTTTCGTTTTTCTTTAATTATCAGAAACTCTCTCTTTTTCTTTTAATTTCACAAACTTTAGATGAAACAGCGCTTTTAGGATTCATTATATTTCATCAACATTCACATTCAGAATGAAAAAAATAAGTGGAAAATGACGTACGTATTTGTATAAGCGATGTTTATACTAGTACGATGTGGGAACTTCCGCTCTCAGTGATGCTAAAGGGTTGAAACGTAAAGGAAGGTCCATTCACGGGAAAAAAAATTTAGTAGCTAATAACAAAGCCGATACTTTCACACCGCAATTCCCTTCCGAAACTTTTCGTGTTGCGGACGAGGAATTCACGTTAGATCTAAAATTCTTCACTGGGGAAAAAATCGCGTTATAGCCATTTCGCGTAAGTCGGATCGCGTTGTAGCCAGAGTCGATTGTATTTTGCAATTGCATTTTTACTTCCTATTATAAACTTGCAAGATTCAAGATGAAGATGAAAAGAAAATTGTCTCCCAAGTTTTGTTTCTCACTTTTCTTACCAGCATGAATATCCCCCCCCCCCCACATATTATTATGTAACTTTCAAAATATACGATCAGGGGCGCCCCGAACTTAAGTTTTTGAAAGGGCGGAAATTCTCAATTTGCTGAATGATAATGGAACTCTGATTTCGCCGAATGATCATAATTTTACCGAATAGAGCTCCAAATTTTGCCGAATAAGGACATTTTTGGAGGATCACAATGACCTTCCATCGGAACGTTCCTAATTTCGATTTTAGAATATTCTTTTTGTGCGATATTTAATATAAACAAAATATCTGATTAATCAACTGTAGGACTTTTAAAAAATGAAAAAATAAATAGATAAACAAATAAATAACAAAAAGTAAAAATCTGACTGCTATCCTTGGTTGTGAAAAATTTTTGATTTTTCAGAAACAAAAACTTTTTCTAAAAAAATCTCAAATCAATTTTAGTGAGTTGTAGTTGTTTGTTGAGTGCTCAATTAACGATAAGAGTCATTATCTTTTACTTTCAGAACAGCAAGCAGTATTCCATCGATAAACACACTCGTTTCGTGGGGAAAATTTACGTGTAGCTTGCATATTTCTAAACATATCTTTTCACTTAAAAAGGGAGTTATTTTGAGGTTAGTTGTATTCTGATTAAAGATTTTTTTTCCCCATCCTACAATTTTTAATACAGTAGCTCGTCGTTATATCACACTTGCAATAAAAAACCCCGATATATCCGAAAACGCGATATAACCCAGGCTATTAAAAACAGCGATCCCTTTCACCTTCAAGTAACTGATATGTGCATCTAAAATTAATCTAGCCTATCCCTATATCAAGCTGAATTTCTGAGCAAAAACAGTAAAAGAAAATCATCTAACCAAATGCTTAAGACAAAATTTAAATATCTAAAACATTTTAATTAATTTTTTTTGGTGAAAAAATAATTTAAATAATTATTTCTTGAAATGTAATGAGCTCAAACTGTAATACATTCCTGTTTCATTATTGGCTGAAAAAGGAAGAAAAGAATATTCCTGGGAAATACAGTGGTTTTACTTCTTAAGTGATCTCACTTTAAGCTAAGTTTTATTACAAAATTATTATTTTTTCCTTTCAGTAGGCACGGAATTCGCCATGTTTCCGAATGTGCAATTTAACGATTGGTTACTGTAGCCTTATTTTGGCAATAATTTGAATCCTCTGTGGGATATATGAGACATTAATTTATCAAGTCAGTAAGTAAGACATTGTTTGATCTTCAAAACTGTACGCAAAGTTTGCAGTAAGAAAAGGTTAACTTAATACACAAGTAAAAAAGAAAAAAATATTCCAAAAAAATTCTGTCTAAAGATTCAGTCTCTGATTACTATTTTATTGAAAGTTTCATTGTTACGGAATTGTCTTAGTTCAGTTTAAGTGTTTCTTTTTTTCTTTCTGTTTTTATTTTTTCCTATCTATGTTTTGATTATATCGAAATAGAATCGAGCCTAGATAAATAAATGCCTCTCGCTTAATTATATTTTAATTTATTTAATTTTTTTTAATTTAGTATTCATTTATTTCATTTATTTACAAATTTAGAAACATCAATGTCTTTGTTGTAACATCTTAAAGCTTATCCCTCAAAATGCAAAAATAATGAATTAAAAATTGAAAAAAAGAAAAAAAAAAAAACACCTGACTATTAAGTGAACTTTGCTGGCTTAAACCAATACCACATTAGAGAGTCTGTAGTGTGACATTGTCAAAACACATAAAATTTTATGAGATTTTGAATAATTTCTTCTTAGATAACTTGTAAAAACACAGGAAAAGAAAGAGCTACAAACTTTTGCTAGTCATAAAGCAGTCAAGTAGGAAAATTGGAACTTCATTTAAAAGCCTTAATTTTATGTACTAAGATACAAAATGGCACCAGATAAACATTTCACTTGCATGCAGTCCATGATACTTAATTTGGCGCTTTTTGCTTCCCCTGTAAATTTTACTTTTTGTAATTTATTTTCTTCCCCATGTCAGCCCCCCAATTTAAAAAAAATATTTATGCATAATTCCCGTAGCTAAGTATTTGAAACTATATAAATAAAATAATAATATCAATACAAAATAATGCAAAAAAAAAAAAAAAAAACCTCTGCAAAATATAAATAATAAATAAATAAATCTAAAATAAATAAATAAATAAAATAAGAGAACAAACAAGATGATGAGAGCAATTTTATTTTTCATTGTCTGCAAAAAAAAATAAATAAATAAATAAATAAAATTAAAATGAAAAAACTACATTTAAAGCAATGAATGGACTATGTGACCCTAAGTCCACCAATCACATAGACATTAGTTTGAGAAACTTCAAACTACAACAAGTATTGGGTTTCTTGACTGTTCAAAAAAAAAAAAAAAAAAAAAAAAAACAGCAACAGCAATCTTTTTATACTGTCACTATAAACCCAATTGTGTGAAGTAGAAAAGGAAATTCTTAAGGCTGATTATATATCGGACTCGCTTATTAGCCGCATATATTCTTCCACTGTGCTCTTTATTGCATTTTATTTTATTATGTATTTGTATTTATTTCTAGCAATCATGGCCAAACGACGAAGGGAACTTGTTGCCTCCTTAGTATGTCTGTACCTGTGTTGCATCCTTGTCTTTTACTTATACTCTGCACTTTTCCCGTGGGCCTCTACAAGCTTATCTACACTTGCAGACACAGATGAAGAATCAAAAACTTTATATTTACATAGGAAACTTCTTAGCCTTCACAAGTCACACGCAAGTAATCACTTTTTTCAGTCTATTTCACAGTGGCTGATAACATAAAATGAGACAGACAACATGTGCTATTTTTGAACAAAAAAAATTTTTTTTTTTCATATGTAACCTTTTCTCCAAAAATAGAAAAAGTTCCATGTCTTTCAAGTTTTGATTATCCTATGCCATAAAAAAAAGGAAAAGAAAAAACAGTTTTAAGACCACTGAATTTTAAATAGTATTTTTAAAATAATTTTCGCAACTGAGAAATTATAAATGTAGAGTATAAAAACCAAAGGTGTGTGAAATCATAAATATGAAACATTTAAATAAACTCTTACTATCTTCATAACAAATTTACAGTTTAATGGATTTTGATAGTTTCCCATTTTAAATTGCAGTTGAACTCTGTTAATACGACCACAGACAAAATCACAGCTAAACCATTTTATTTGTGGAAAAATAGAAAAGGGCAACTGATAAATATTTTAAATCATAGAACTTTCTCTCCTTTTCTAGCAAAAAATGAAATCCTTACCGCGTTTTAATTACACTTAAAATGTTATGCATGTTACATCGATCAAAAAATTTGGTCAAGACGAACAAAACCGTTCCCTTCTTTGTGGAAAATTTTCCCAACCATAATTTTCTTCTCAGCAATTTTATGTCATTGCAGAAAGCTCATTATGTTTTGTGAAGTATTTGTTGAATCTTTTTGTGTAGATATAGTGCCCAGCTCTTATTAAAATCACATTCGTTCTGTGGACATTTGATTTTATAAAGCGGCTGATTTTACCAAACGGCATTCAAAAAAATTAAAGGTTTTGAAGTTTGAATACTCTAAAAATGAATTGATTTACTTCATTTATTTCTGTTTTAAGTATTTCAAAATGCAGTTATCATTTTAATTAAACCTGAGGTACATTTTTTTATTATTTGCACAAGGATCTTAAAATATAGGCGTATTGTTGTTTGCTTAACAGAATTGGGAGAGCAAAGATTCAATATTGTTTGAGAGTTTACAAAATGTTTTGTAAAGTTCAACAGTATATTTTCCTCTTAACTCTAAAGTGCATCATACATTATCAAGCGCTTTTCTGACATCTATTGAAGAGGCAAATTTGATTCTGAGATTTCCTCATCTTCTGAGACCGATTTCTTCACTTCTTGGTGCTTCTTTAACAATTTTTTACCTATGATGTCCAAAAGTTTGATTTTATAAAACGGTGATAGTGATTTTATTAAAAGTTGGTTTTAACATTTTTTGGTATTGCAATGATTCTTTTCTTCCAGATTTGATTTCAAAAAGTGGCTGATTTTATAATCCAGTGATTTTATTAGTGGCGGGTACTGTATTCTCTACCAGAGAATGAAGCTCATACACTCATTTGTTTATTATTAAAATGAAATTCGTTTATGGTTTAAGAATGAAATGAGATATGTCTGTTCATAAATTATATCATTAAGTATACTAAGATAGGGGTAAATTCTTGCAGCATAAGGCAGCTTTTAGGTCATAAAATTTTTTCTATAAATGAGCTGTTAAATACAATCTTACATATATTTTTTTCTTTTAATATTTTTGAATTGACATAAAAAAAAAAAGATTGTTTTCATTTACTCCACTAAAAGGCCAAAATTATTTGATCAAATATTCAGTATTTTGTACTTGACTTACCAAGTGTTCAGTAAAATTACTAAATATGCCCAATATTGAGTGGTATGAAATGTTGACTGAATATTTATTGTATTCCTGTTTCTGCATCTTTCACTTACTTGAAAGATATTTCACTTTCACTAATTAATTTCCAATTTTAGATGAAAACTCCCATTATCTATTACCATTGTATTGCAGTTTCACAGGATATTTTTTCTTTCTTTAAATTTTTAATCACGAAGATTAATTCTTGGTTAAAAAGCCTGTAAGAAAATATAACAAGGTTAAACTGAGCAAATTTGGTGAGAACTGCAGACACATGTTTCAGTTCAATGCAGATAAGTAAACTTTTGGATGTAAAAACATCCGATAAAAGCCTTTAACTTTAGACTTTTATTGGATATATTTACATCCAAAAGCTCACTTTTTTGCATTGATTTTCTGCTGTTCTAGGTTCTTGAATCCCAGAAACACGTGTCCGTAGTTGAATCCCCAGTTTATCAATGCCCAATGAAAATCAAGACAATTCTTGAAACTAATCACCCCATTGTAAGTAATAGCTGCTTCTGGTAAACTATGCCAAATGCTAGTGTACAACCCTGTTAAAGTTATAATTTTTCTTGATTTCAAGATTAGCTTAGGATTTGAAAAGTTAACCCTGAACCCTGGTTTTGCTATATGTATGGAAGTTTATCCCATAAACATCCTCCATTTTCACTGGCTCATGTCCCTTCTTACTCTCCTTTGCTCAACACCATACATATTAAGCAATCTAAACCTGGAATCATAATCTAAATTTTAAAGCCCATTTACTGACCTTGCAGTTTTCCTTTGAACCCTTTCCAATTCTTCCCTTTCTCAAGATAAGGAGACCAAAACTGAACAGCATATTCTAAATGAGGTCTTATCAAACTTTTATGCAAAGGTAAAAGAACTTCCTTAGAATTTTGCGAAACAGATTTATTGTTAAAGCCCATGGCAATATTGTTTAAAATCAAAGGTGTTGCTGTGGGGAATAGCTTTGCTGTACATTGAAGATATCTTTATAGGAATTTAACCTTATTTTTGGGCATTCTTTTTGTTTTAGAATTTTTCTTAGCATTATTTTTTGTTCATAAAATGTATTTCTTGATCATAGAGATAAAGCCAACAGAATGCTTGGGTTTATCAATAGATCTATTTCAAACAAATCTAAGAAAGTTCTTCTGCTATTATATAGGAGTTTAGTAAGACCCCATTTGTAGTATTCTGTGCAGTTTTGGTCGCCTTATCTGAAGAAAGATATTTGTGTATTGGAAAGGGGTTCAAAGAAGGGTAACTAGACTAATAAGGGGACTTTCAGATTTAGATTATGATACCAGACTTAATAGGCTTAATATGTATAGCCTGGAGAAAAGGAGGATCAGAGGGGACATGATTCAGTTGTTTAAATTTATCAAAATGAGTGATGTTAATGGATTAAATTTTTACACGGAAAACAGGACGAGGGGTCATTGTTTAAAGTTATTCAAATCTCAGGCTAACTTGGAAATAAGGAAAAACTTCTACCTTAGTAAGGTTGTGGGCACTTGGAGCAGCTCATTGGAAGAGCTGGTAATGAGCAAGGGGGTGGATAGCTTTAGATTGATCTTCATGGAAGACTAATTAATTGAATAGGACCAGCCTAGCTGGGCCAAGAGCCTGTTGCTGATCGTCACATTTGAATTTGTATATGTGTTTGAATTTTTTAGAAGAATTTTTATGTGTTGTTATTTTATTTATTTATTTATTTTTAATGTTGCTAAATACCAATAAAAATTTATTTTTAGGTTCTGTTGATGAAAAATCAAACTGCACACCTCCTGACATTGAACAGTTTCCTAAACCTTTCATGAACTATGGTGTCAGGAGAAATGGAGGTCTCATAGTGCACATATTTGTATCATTATACATGTTTTTAGGTCTTTCAATAATTTGCGATGAATATTTTGTGCCTTCGCTAGAAAAAATGTGTAAATGTAAGTATTTTGAGAATTTTTTAAATTATTTTAATGGCAGATTTAGATGGTTATCTGACAAAAGAAGAGTGAAATGTTAGGCTTATAAACAAGGAGATATTTCTGGTGAATTTTCGGTAAATGTTGACATTCTCCAGTTTTGATCTGTTGCAGTAATATACACATTTAAATGGCGAAGATAGACTTAAAAAAGTATGTAGTTTTTAGTAGTAAGAGAAAGCATATTTAATTTGATCTTTTCTCTTGTATTGGTGTATTTCAATGATTAATGTATTTTAAACTACCAATTTCTATCCTCATTTGAGATTAGTAAGAGAAGTAAGGCTTCAGTCTTCACCAAAAGAAATCAACATTAAATAAATGTTTCATAATCCATGCTTAGTATGGATTATGCTGTAGTTTTATATACAATTTAGCTTTTTCTTTGGTGATGGTAAGTTAAGAGCAGTTGTAAAAATTTTGTTGCATTAATAGCATTTATCTATTTCAATAAGCACTTATATTTATTTTTAAAGAAGAAATTGGAGTAAAGCTATGGCTGGAGATAAGCGCAACTTTTACACTAAAATGTGTCATATCATAACCTGAGCTTTGCTCTTTAAATTTAATTCATTCTGCCATAACATCAGCTTTTTTTATATTTTTAAATGACACACTGTTCGCAGAAAAAGCAAATGTTTTTTTTTACC
This sequence comes from Uloborus diversus, assembly GCF_026930045.1. Taxonomy (NCBI): domain Eukaryota; kingdom Metazoa; phylum Arthropoda; class Arachnida; order Araneae; family Uloboridae; genus Uloborus; species Uloborus diversus. The sequence goes on from NC_072737.1 coordinate 56,182,644, forward strand.
AACTTTCCTTCAGTTGCCCATATCTTAAACAAAATTTGACTTGGAAAACAATTGGTTTATTTTCCTGAGAAAGGCAGAGGGGCAAAGGGACTCTGTGAGTATTGAATGAAAAAAAAAAAAAAAGAACAGTGGGATTAATACAGGTAAAAACACATTAATGTATTCTGCCGTCGGCAGGTAAAGGGCAGTAACTGCAAATTTTTCATTTTTTTTCCATTTTTGTCATCTGTTGTACATTAGCTTTATTGTACAAGATTGCTTATTTTGTTTTCATTGAAAAAAATGAGAGAAAAAACGTCTAATTCCAACATTTCCTATTATTAGTATTGAATCCAACACACTTTTCTTCAAATATCTCGAAAACTCATTTCTACAGATACTGCCATTTACCTGCACACTGCAGTATTGGCAATACAGGGATTACTAAAGGGGTGTGTTGAAAGAAAGAGGGGGGGGGGGGTGGCAAATGCTTCATCTGAAACCACAAAATGGCAGACCTAGACTTTACTGGCGCTAGCCCCATTTTTACAACATGTCTACATTAGAAAGTAGCAACCAAAATATATTTGTTACTATAGTATGTTTTAACATTGAAACATTTTTTTTTCTGGGATAAAAGTTGCCTTAGTGCTGATAAAATAAATGATAAGAACTAATCAAAGAACAAAAATGTAAAAGAAAATGTGGTTACAAGAATCTCTTTTTGCAGATTTCTTGATTAATGCAGGCATATTCGAAACTCAAAACTTTCTGCATTCAAAAAGTGGGTCTTGTTACCCAAAACCCCCCTTTTCATAACGTATGTCAAGTGCTGTGCTAACTTTTAAAAAAAATTGTACTACAGTCTATTGATCTATTTTAAATTGGGTATTAACAGTGAGTTTTGAAAGGATTTAAAAATGGATAATGATATGGTAAATAATATAAAGACTATTCTGGCTGTGTAATTTTGACTTTTTAAGTTTTATTAAAAAAAAATTTTATTAAAAAAAAAAACCTATTCTGAATAAAATGGATTTTAATCATTAACAATTCTGAATCAATGTAATATGATTTAAAACATGACCTTTGACATTAGATTTGCTATCATGAAATGAAAAATATGCAGTGTATCATAACTTTTCTTTAAATTTTTTTTGTTCCAATATTCAAACATTTTGATTAAAAACATAAAATATATATTTTCTATTTTGATGCCAGAAAAAAGATTATTCTTTTTAATTGGGATAAATTTTGTGTATAGTGAAGTCTAAAGAATATCATAGGATTCATTTGAAATAAATTCACTTGAAAAAAAAAAGGTTTTTTTTTTTTTATCTTGATGTAAATTTTTTAAACATATTTAACACACATATTGATAATGAGCTATTTTGGCCTTTCACAGTGTATTGAAACTAAGCCATAAATAATTGCTTGTGTACAAATTCATTTAAAAAGTTTGTTCAAAATATAATGGTCATTTATGTGTAGACATACGTGTGAGAAAAACAGAGAGAGAGAGCAAATGATGACAAAAACAGCATACTTAATATTTAACCTTTCTAATGGGGTTGCATTAGAGGCACTACCTTCTGAGGCTTAGTGCAATCCCCTGGTATAACATCCTTTATTTCATGTAGTACCACTTTTGGCAGATGCCATTATTACGAGAATTTTGACACCCATTTTCTCCTGTCGATGGAGACACCTGGGCTCTATTCAATGCGAAACTGCACTAGGAATTTAATTTTCCCAAGAACCCTTCAAATACTTAACTTAGTATGTTATTTAATTTTAAATCCTAGCTCAAATATAGTGAAGTTAAATAATTGATTGAATAAAACCTAAAGCATTTCTCTTAAAGCCCATCAGATTGTGCAAATAAAGCCTGGTATTTTCCTCACCAAAAGTTTTTGTAAACTGTAAAATGCTATAACAAAGTTTATTTTTCTTTTTGAGTTCCATTTGTATTAATTCCAGTATTTGCAAAAAAAGTTCTCATTAAAAGACTTTATAGAAATAGTATTGTATCTTAAAAAAAAAAAAAAAGAAAAAAAAAGAAAGAAAGAAAGGGGGGGGGGAAATATATGTTGCTTAAAAAAAAAAAAAGAAAAAAGCTTTAATCATGATGTTATCAAATGCTGAGAAAAGAAGTATATTTATAATGTGAATATTTTCTTACTTTCAAGTGCTCAATATACAATCAGATGTTGCTGGTGCTACATTCATGGCTGCTGGTAGTTCAGCTCCTGAATTAGCAACTGCTGTTATTGCAGTTTTTATTGCCAAGGTTTGTTTTTCATTTTTCAGCCAAAAATATTTTGTATTGTATTGATTTAAAAGAAAAATTATTTTTTGTTACAATTAAAATTTCAGGATAAAAATTTACTGCTTTTTGTAATATTTTTTTAAAAATATAGTTTCAAGAACATGTAATGAAATCCAAATTAAGTAAAAAACAAAATGGTTTCCTTTATGTGATGAATTAATGTAAAAAACACTGTAATGTACTATACACATTTCAATCCTGAATAACTTGATTGGAAACCTCAAATGCACATAGAAGATTTTTATATGTGTGTTCCCTGTTGTTTATAATGCTTAAGATTACTTTATAGAAAATTATACCTTTACAGCAAAAGGTTCCAATTATTATGAAAAATGTCTTTTTCTGAATGATTAATGACAAAAGAGTGATCTTGATCATCTTATACAAAACTAAAACTTTTTCTTTTAAGTATGGAAGCAGGATGCCTTCCACCATTTGTCCTTTTAATGCCATAAAATTGATGATCATTTGTAAAGGAGCACCTTTTAGGTAGACCATTGTTCTCTCTAATACAGAACAATAGTAACTAGCTTAACAATCAAGAGATGGCATCACCAGTCATCTCCACTTCCACAATTGGATATGAGATTGAAGAGGCAGGTTTCTTTCTCCAGTCTCACAGCCGTGGTTAACTGTTTGATGACTAACCACAGGGCTTTTGGAGCCTCAGATTTAACAAGCTTGTAGTCAAACGAAACTGGAACTATGTAGAATTAGAATGAGTTTACATCACAATCAGTTAGCTGTTCTTTTTAAATTCGATTAATACTGTAAAGCCTTAAATTTTCAGGAAATAGTTTTGAAATATGCTGCTGTTGATAAGAAATTTAGCAGTTCCGAATACTATTAGTTGCTTCAGAGTCGTTTTAAAATATAATTTTTAAATCAGTGTTTTGATTTTAACAAAATAACATTTTCTATGAAAATAAAAATTCCTAACATTTTTCTTAGAACCATAAAAATTAGTGTTTGATTGTATCAAATATTTATTGCTATTTTTTGGACATATTTCAAAATATTTCTTTTTGCTCTTTCATTATTTTGTTTGCAAAAAACACTATGTGTAAAACTTCAGTCTCTCTCCCACCCCTTTTTGTTGTTTTTCTATTATTTATTTTAGTTATACTAGATGTCAATCTTTTCCATCTTAAATTCCCAGTGTTTATAGCACCTGAAATTTAAAATCTTTTATTGCTAAGATGAAAGCAATAGCAAAGGTTAAAAATATGTACAATCTTTTAAATAATTACATTTAATTGCTGCTTAGTTTAAATTGAAAGTTAACAAGGTATTAATATAGCAGTTTAAAAATATCCTAAATAGGCTTATCTTTTATGACCAAAAAGTAACCAAAATTTGATGAAGCAGACCCCTCTGATTTAATTTCATGTTTCAAATTAAATACTTCTTTTAACATAGTTTGAAAATTCCAAAGAGCATTCTATGATCTAAATCCAATTCATTAAAAGAACTTACTTAGCATAACTTAATCTCAAAACATCTGTATTTCCTTCCTTCAAAAAGTAATGTTCTTTTCTTACATTTCACATTAGAACTCTTATTTAATGAAATCCCAAAGACTCATTTTATTTTTGTTCTAAGCGTTTTAAAAAGAAAAACTGGTTTTAGTATTTTTGACAATCTTTCTTCTTCAAGTTATTTACTTTATGTATTCATGCTTCACCTGTAATTCTTTCATGTATTTTTGTTGATGTAAAAGTTATGTGAATTTTAGGGAATGAAGAACAAGTAAAAAAGCTTCAAGAGCTTTTAGATCATATTACTAAGTGAGAGGATAGGTGAAGTATGGCAGTTAATGTAGGGAAATGTCAAGTACTACACTTAGATCATGGAAATAAGCGTACAAGTTATTATTTACAGGGTTCGGTCATTAGTCAGGCAGGAACCGTTATTGATCTGGGTATCTTAATAAATCATAACTTCAAGTTTAGTCAACGGTGCAGCATTGCAAGTAACAAAGCCAACAGAATGCTTGGGTTTATCCATTGATCTATTTCAAACAAATCTAAGAAGGTTCTTCTGCCGTTATATAGCAGTTTAGTAAAACATCATTTGGTGTATGCTGTTCAGTTTTGGTCTCCTTGTCTCAGGAAGATGTTTTTGAGTTAGAAAGGGTTCAAAGAAGGGTAACTAGACTAGTAAGGGGATTTTCAGATTTAGATTATGATACCAGACTTAATATGCTTAATATGTATAGCCTGGAGCAAAGGAGAGCCAGAGGGAACATGATTCAGTTGTTAAAATTTATCAAAATGAAAGATGTTAACGGGTTAAATTTTTTCACGGAAAGCAAGACAAGGGGACATTGTTTTAGGCTATTCAAAACTCAGGCTAACCTAGAAACTAGGAAAAATTTCTTTTTTAGTAGAGTCGTGGACACGTGGAACAGCTTACCAGAAGAGGTGGTAATGAGCAAGGGGGTGGATAGCTTTACGAGGGCCATTGATCTTCATTGGAAACTTATAAACTGATTGGGACCAGCCTAGCTGGGCCCAGAGCCTGTTGCTGGTCGTCACTTTTGTATTTGTATTATTAGTAATTGAACTAAATCTTTTATTTATTTTTTAGGATGACATTGGCATTGGAACTGTTGTTGGCTCAGCAGTTTACAACATAGCATTTGTTATTGGCATTTGTGGATTGTTTGCTGGCCGAGTAAGTGATTGTTGTTGGCTTTATTTCCAAAATTGAATTGGTCCTTATCTATTACAAAGTTTTAATGTTTTTAAGGAAAAAGCTGTTTTATACAATACATAAATATCTTTTCCTCAAATATAATATTTGATTAGCTATTGTATGTTTTATTCAACCACTACTATAAGAGTCAAACATTTTGCATGCCTTTGCTGTACTTTTAAGAGCAACTACAAGTCTAATTTGAGTTTATTGCATCTTGCTATTCCATCTTTGAGTTCAGTGTTTGAATTCAACGCTACTACTTTTGTGCATGATGTATGAGTGTGTTATAACAATTAAAAATTCTTTTGAATTCCCCAGTTTTGTTCATTATGCCTGCGTAAAATATCTCGGCAAAAATATCTCATTATTAACCCTTTTAATTATCCAATCTTGGATGAGCGTCTATGGTCCGCTTACTCAGTGTAATATTCCTAGCCTCCATATCCAAACCGTCTTTTTCCATTTACATTTTTTATCTTGCAATATCTTCAAAATGTAAGGTTTTAATTGGAATATTTTTTTTTTCAAAGAATTGATATGATTTAATAGTATAAAGATGTGCAAAATTTCCCTTGAAATTTTTGTATTAGAATTTTTTTCTTTAAAAAATAACAAGAAAGAAAAATCATATGATTTTTCTTAAAAAAAAGTGTAAAGGTAATTAACGTGGTTTATATAGTTCAAAAATTTAATTATTTTGTTTTCACAAACAAAATAATTCAAATACTAAAATATTTAGAATTTATTCTAGCTTTAGCTATGTTTTGTAGCATCTTCTGTAATCTGACAATATACTTCAAAAGGTGTATGAAATAACCCAAACTATTGTACTCAGTTTAATTTCATCAAATTCAAACTGTTACTTTATTTATTTTTATTTTTATTTTATTTTATTTTTTGCTGAAGAGAAAGTTTAAAGAAGAACGTAAAAGTAGATGAAACTGAAAGAAGCTTTTGTTTATTGATAGCTTAATAATCATCTATTTTTCTAATAATATTATATGTGTTTAGAATCATCTACAGCTTATCATTTTGTTATGATATAATTTACTCTCCAATTGCCCCTTCTAAATATACCCAGTAATTTTTGCATACGTTTGTCATTCATATTCAAAGATCTTATTTGTACTTTTAAACCTGCCTCTCTCTCTCAACAGGTTTTAGTGGGGAGCATGTCTGGACAGTCATTTTTGGTCTTAAATAGGGGGGGGGGGTTGCAGCTAATTTTTTTAAATATTTATCAAAAATGCAGTTTTAGGATATCTTTTGTTTCCTTAAAGTTAAAGATCAATACCTTCACCTTCTAGATCCTCATCTGCTCCCTCTCCTTATCTCCTGATGATTTAAACTGACTAAATTTCATCAGTTTTGTAAAGAAAATATGAAGTGTTAATATGTATGCAGGACCCAATCAAGCCAAGTTGATGTTCTAATCCTGGTAAAATTTTATATCCCTCTTCTAAGAAAATATGCATATTTTTAAAGTTGTAGTTTCTAAAAAGGAAATGAAAGAAAGAAAGTTACCCAATTTAGTGTCCCTAAAATTGTGGTACCCAGGTCCACGGACCTGCAATATTGTACATTAATCAGGCCTTGTATGTCTGTATGATTACATTAATATGTTTTCTAATCCTTCATTTTCTTAAAATTTTATTAATGTGATTGTGTCTCAAAAAGTTCAGTTTATTCTGAATTGTGGATTTTTTGAGCAAAATTTCAAGCATCATTGAATACCTGCCAGCTCTGCTGGTTTTTCAGTAGTTTCCTTCATTTTGAGCATTTCTCCTGGTCTTCCCAATTTTTATTAAAAATCTACTGGATTTTAGAAATCTTTGGGATAATCCCTTTATTTAGGGAGTTTTGTGGAAAAAAAAACTGTAAAATTGTGTTTGTAAAGATTGTCCAGACATATGTACTTCATGGTTTGAAAGCTTCTTGCTAAAATTCAAACTTTAGTACATCAAAATCTAGCAACATTGATGCTTATTAAGCTTGATCAAAAATAAGTTTTAACTGTACATTTTATTCTTCCATTTCATGTTTCAATTATTCAATGCATGTATGAAGTAAAGAACTTCCATCTGATTGTACTTAAAGAGATAATTTATCTACTGGATTTTTTCTTTATAAGGTTGGCAGCTATGTCCTTCTTTGCTTAAGATTCTATTTTTTTCCTAGGATATTTACTTGAAGTGGTGGCCAATGTTTAGAGACTGTGTTTTCTACTTAATAAGCATTTTAGCTCTCCTATTTGCATTACGTGATGAAAACGTGACTTGGTAAGTATCAAAATTATCTCATTTATTTTTATTGTACAAAATGAAATTTCTTTTACCCATTAATCTTTGAAATTTGCTGAAATATAGCCATATGTTTTTTCCCTCCCTTTTAGGGTCGAATCTGTGCTTTTTCTATCATTATATACCTTGTATATATTGTTCATGTTCATTAATCGCCGCGTTGAAGAGTGGTTGACTGGTTTTAAATGTTTCGCTCGATTTGGGTGCCGCTTAACTGAGCCTGTCATTGGTGTATCCTATCATCCCCTTCCAAACATGGCGCAAGCTTGTCTTGAAAATGGTACTTCTGATAAAACATTCCATGGCAGCAATTCTGGTAATATGCTTTTTTTACATATAAAGTCATAACATATATGAGGCAGTGAGAAGCAAAGGGATGCAAGTGCCAAAATTATAAATTTAGAGAAAACCAGTAAAAATGGTAGGTGACCACTCCTCTGTTTTGGGCCAGGAGATAGTACTAGTAGCCCTGGTTGGTGCTGCTATACAGCATGATTAGAAAAACTTTTCAATGAAAGCCTACCTAGAACCAGAACTTAAACGCGTTTTACTCAAAACTTGAAAATGTTCACTTACATCTGTTTGCTTCTCGCTGCCTCATATGCTAATTATCTCTCTTTTAGGTTAGTATTGTACATTTTCCAGTTAAATTTAAGTTTTTGAAACATTATATCGCATCAAAATTGAAAAGTAGGACACAACTAAATTAATGCATCAAATGGAACATTTTGGTGCCAGTTTTCCTAGGAAGTGGCAGATTTTGATATATATATATATTTTTGTTCATATGAAAGATGCAGGAGAAATTGCCCTGAGATGACCAGTTGCATCGAGAGAAATGTTTCATGGCGGGTGGGGGTAGGGGGATATGAAATTTTTCAAAATTAAAGACCAAAAAGCGCGTCATAGACTCTTGCATGTGTGTTCATACATATCATTTTAAACTTCATGCTGGGGAAGACCTCATTTGGCTACGCTTTGTCTCACAAATAACTAGTTTTATTTGCTCTGGAGGGCTAAAGGAGTTAAAGAGACATTTGCAAGAGATTTTTAACGCCCTTACAAGCATATTTTATGCATTGAAAATTGAAATTACACCTCAAAAGTTTTATCAAGCATATTTTTATCCTTTGTATTAAAAAAGAAAAAAAATAAAGCATCTTGTGTAAAATGCAGAAAAAAAGCAATTAGAATTTTAAAAATATTACATTAGAATGTTTTTTAATTCAAAAAGTCTAAATTTTCTAAAGGTTAAAACATCAAAATAGTACACTTCCTTTCTTTCACCATTATGGTCTTTACTGTTTTCTTATGCAGTGAAATCCTGTCACAAGGAACTTCAAGGGACCGCAATTTTTTTTCACTGTAATGGAAATTTTGTTATATTGGAATTCAAGCATTGTAATGGTTATTAAATCGACTAAAAATTTATTTTGTTAAAACTGATATTTTCTTGTGTTGGTATTGGTTGTAATGGGATTTTGCTGTATTTCACTTTTTTAAAAAATATTAACTAATATTTTCACTCCTTGAAAAAAAAAAAAGACTAACAGTGTCTCTTTTCCTACTAATATTTTATCATTGTGTTGAAGAAAAATCTGCTACTTTAATTGTTAAAATAATTATATTAAGTGTAATTCACTTATAAATGCTCTAAATATTACTTGTCCATGATATTTATATTTAATAACTAATTTTCTGTTTTCTCAGTAGATTTCCTTTCCACAACTGAATCTCCAACTCATAGCGACGATGAAGAAAATTCTGTATTTTCAGCTCCAACTGGAGTAGTTCGCAAATCCTTGTGGATAGTATCTCTTCCACTCTTGTTCTTTTGTTATTTCACAATTCCAGATTGTCGCAGATCAAGATGGGAGAAATGGTTTTTCGCAACGTTTTTGTCAGCTTGTGTTTGGATTAGTGTTTTATCATACATACTGGTGTGGATGATAACTATTATAGGTGGGTAAATAATTTTGATTCAGTTGTTATAAAATCTTTTGTAATTTTATTACATTTGCATTAACTATAAATACATATATCTTTCAAGCAAAATTTTACTTTTATTCACCCTTTGTTATCATAACTTTTGTTCATCTTCTTAATCAAAAGTAATGCAGTAACAGTTAGATTACCTATGAATCTATTTAGCCATTTTTAATTTTATCTTTATCGATGGTGTATTATCTTAGTCCATGTGTGTTCTAGAGGCACTTAATATGTAAGTTCATTAATTTCACAAAGTTAGGTGGACAATAGCTACCTCCTGACCAGGGTTTGCAGATATATACTGGTCGATATATATCACGATATATATCCGTTATTTATTTTGATAATATCATGATATTTTGATATTTTTGATATTTATTTTTTTCAACTATGGTATTTTCAAAAAAAGTAGGTCAATCATAGTAATATTGTTCATTTATTATTAAAAATAACCAAAAAATTATTTACTATATTTTTATAATGTATAATACATCAGTAATATAACAAAGTAATACAAATTCCTTTTTTACTTGTGTTTTATATGCATAAAATTATTAGTAATTTAACAATTTTAATTCATATTAAAAGTGCCTAATTAAATTTTAAACATTGCTCAGAAAAAGCAATGTCTTACGACTGTGCACTGAGTAATGCATATTATTTATTTATGGATCATATAACTGTAAAAGTAGCTAACAAAAGAAAAATGAGTAAAGCAACTACTGCTAAATTAACTCCATTAAAATGGATAAAAATGTAAACTGAAACATTAGATATAAATAATGAAAGAAACCTTAATTTTAAGTCTACATATTGTAATTGTAATGTAAGAAATTAAACAGTGATTTGAGGATGCATTTACTATTTTGAAGACTTTAGTTTGTGCTAATTGAAAGTATCGGATAGATGTCAAAATATCCAATATATATCAAAATATCGGATATTTTCAAAAATATGATATTTTGGAACCCTGCTCCTAATTCAATTAAATGACTGGCCTGGAAAAAAAGAAGGGGAAAGAAAAGGATAATTGAAATGTGCAATAAAACTTAATATATAAAAGTATCCTTAATGCAGAAATTATTATATTGAATGCTTCAAAATTATTCATTTTTATCTGCTGTTTAGGTTATACACTTCATATACGAGATACAATCATGGGTTTAACATTCCTCGCAGCTGGTGCAAGCATTCCAGATGCCATTTCTAGTCTTATTGTTGCCAGAGATGGTAAGTTAAATGAGATACTTTTTACTCCATATATGTGTTTGAACCCCTTTCCCTCTTGCTCCAGTCAAAGCGTGTAAGTAATTATAACTGGCTGAGCTTTCATCTTCTATTTCTCATGCCCAAGATTTTTAGAGCACACAAAGTTTAAGTTGAAAACAATTCCAAAAATGAAAATGTATAATTGTACAAACACCTTTATTTATTTTCCATAAGTTACCTCCCTATAGCCAGGGCTAAGGCAGAAATACATAAAATACACCGCCAGCTCAGTCATTCCATCCCAGGACTGCAATTTCGTCCTAATTAGCACTCATCAGCGCAGAATAGGAAGTGACTGAGCTGGAGATGGAAAACCTCTTAACCCATTAATGCCGGTTTCGAAAAAAACAATAAACTGTGATAATTTTATTAGTATTTATTTATTTTATGTCTAGTAAGTGCATTATATACAAATTTAATTTTTCCCGTTAAATTTTCTATTATTATTTTTATGGTAGATTTTTCTACCAACCGACGTTTGTGTGGTGTGAGCACATTTTGTTTTCAAATTTTACATTTATTGTTTGATTGCAATAATTGCATTGATTACCACTTATAATTATTTATAATTGTAGAATATTACTTACACTTACATAAAAGAGTTTTCTAATTACAATTTCATTTATTTCAAAAGAAAAAAGAAATGTGCTCATTTTGTAAAATAAAATTTTATGAAATATGAACTTGAAAAAATCTATACTAAAAATGTAGTAAAATTTCGAATTGAATATATTTTTAACCGAATATTTATGCATCACAATCTTCTCGGAATGAATAGCGAATCTTCTTTTCGAAAAGTCTGGAACATTCGCCATTCTTTTACAGCACTTTGCAGAAATTGCCCTCCCCCCCCCCCCCCCCCCCCCCAAAAAAAGTGACCTCCACATTTTTTTTTTTTTTTTTTTTGCAACAATTTCTAATACTGTATTCTTCTACGGATCAAAAAGGTCTATCCGACAGATGCACTTGCTATGTGTTTCAATAACTACGATATTGGAATAATAAAATTATTTTTCTCAAAAGCATCTCATTTACTGCTTGATTCACATCATGTCCTGAATACTTTATTGCTTGTAATTGCTACTGCAGTACTGCCGTTCCATTTTACAGCATCATCTTTATTGCAGCATTACCACATGCTGTTCTTGGTTGATTGTGTGTGTATTTCTTCATTTCATTTCTTGAACCCAATTTAACATACATTTGTATACTGTTTCAATGTATAAGTTGAAAGAATATCATTTAGCACAGGAATAAAAGTAAAAAATTGCCCATAATGGCATGCGTTTCCTCTGGTACTTAGGTTCTTATTATTTTTCCATACTATACCAATATACTATACAAATACTATACCAATACTAATATTTTATGCTATACCAATTCGTCTAGGTGACGCAATATGGTACCGAAAAAAATAAAAGTCCGTATTACGAGAATAACACCCACAGCTTATATTCAAATCTAATCGAATTTCCTCTTATCAGCTTTTTGCGTCCATGACGTCCATAATAAATTAACAACACTACTAAAATACTTAAAAAAATCTTTTTAAAATATGACTTATTTGTACAAATTTTAGATTAAACACTTCATTTGCCCGAAGCAAGACAGTGACTACATATTCGCCGGTTGGTACAATTTTCTACCATTGAAAGTAAAAGAGAATTCATAATACGAAACAAAGATAAAAACAACGTTTTAAAAGTATATCTGAATCAAATACACTGTTACAATTATGGTACAATTTTTAAACCTTTTTGAAATTACTAAAATACATGCAAAACTTGCATTTTACTTTTTGACGGAAGACGAATGCTTTTGGAGTTATGATTTATTCAAGTTTTAAGCCTACTGTTACGACCGTTTTTAACAAAGATACAGTAAACATATTTTTTTCCCTTTTTGTGATTACTTACTATGTAAAATGTACAGCTATTGGGGAGATAGCATCATGTGAGGACGAATTATAATTTTTTTCCCGGTTGGTATATTTTTGTACCAACCGGCATGAATGGGTTAAGGAAGCCAAGAGTGCCAAACAAACTGGTTGCTAATATAGAATTAGCACTGACCAGATGAGTGACCAAAACATTGGTTCAGTTCAACTCGACTATTTCTTGCGCCCATGATATTTTCGGATTAGAGCATGCAAAGTTCAAGTTGAAAAAATTCCAAAAATTAAAAATGAGTACATATAATTGTACAAACACCTTTATTTATATAATTTTCCTAAATTAAAAAAAATGGCACTGTTATGACTGTTTTCTTGAATATCTAAATGTTTTCCTTTCTATTAAAATTAGGGATGCACCGATTAATTAGCAGTAATCTGTTATTGGCCGCTTTGCTGATTAATCAGAAGGGGGGGGGAGTATATTTTTGAAATATTTTTTTAAATTTCTCTCACTGTTGTGATTTGAAATGAGAACATTAGATTTGAACTTTTAAACTAAATGGCAGTTGAATTTTGGCATGTTTTCAAAAAAGGTCCTTCTATGGTGTTGACCTTCAATGTATGGCTTTGTGTTGTGTGTTTTTTTACATCCAGGGACTTTTGTTTAGTAATCAATTACATATGTAAGATTCTTTGGTTGGAATACATATTTGAAAAGCAGTGTTTAATGTTTGTTAGGTTATTTATTGTTCACATTTTAGTATAGTGAGAAAATAATGGAATATTATTTTCAAACATATTGTTTTATGTACATAAAAAATATAATTTTTATCTCAAAATCATTATAGAAACTAGAATATATGTTATACTTATTTTGCAGAAATGTAGCTTAAATATTTTTGTGTATTGTTCAGCAAGTACTGTTACAACAAAGAGATTTTACTTAAAGACTTTATTAAAACCAGAACTACATAAAAAAATTTTATCTGTGAAAAAAAAAAAAACAATTGCAATGGCCAAAGCGGAACTTTTAAGAAAGAATCTTTTAAAGAGAATTCTTAGAAAAATATGTTATCATGAAAGCAGCAATGTGTCCTTTCCATATCCATAAGTTTATGATTATACATTTCTTCTTTTTTCGTGTTTAATTTTTGGTTACTTAGCTGTCTCACTTCGATAGAAAATTAAATGTAAAGTAGACACACCAGTAGTGGCCAGTGCTTCAATAGTGATTACTTCCAAGTTTATGTTTGTAAAAATTGGATTCCAGGTCTCCCAATGGATTTAAAAGTGCATCAAACGTACAGGAGGTATTACAATGAAACTTGCACGTTTGAATCCATTGGGAAACCTGGAATCCTATCTTTTCAAGTATAAATCTTGAAGTGGCCACTATTGAAGCACTATTAAGCACTGGCCTCTACTGGTGTGTTTACCTTAGTCAACGAATTTTGCAAAATTATCTTATTTAGAAAAAGAAGGGAAAATAGAGGGTTAATGGGTCAGTGTATTCCATTTTAAAAGGGGGCAGTTATAATGAGTGCCACCCAAAACGGTAACTTGTGGTGTGACCCTTTCTCTTTCCCAGCCCAAAATTTTTTTAAACCTTTTATATAAACATGAAAGTTGTGCAATTTCTAGAAACAACTCATTTTGTGGTTTTACCAAAGTTTAAATCAAAAGACAAGTTAAATTTTTCATCTATTTTATGTAAAATTTTTGCTAGATGCCTATGTAACGACCCCCTTCTTGCAATATTATGCTCTTTTGTCGTTGGCATTTGACACAACAGTTTAAATATAATTTAAGATATGTTAGGGAATTTTTTAGGATTAAAGTATTTATATTTTTATAAGCTCTCAAACACTTTGGGTGTAACCCTCCCCCCCTTCTATCCTTATTAGTGTCGCTATTGTATATATTTAAGAACTAACAGGATCTTTTTTAAATAGAAAGTGCTGTCTTGTTAGATTGACTCTGCATAATTGAATCAGTTTTAACATTTGCTATGTTTAAATATAAGATTATAAAATCATATTGGAACAGAAAGAAATAAGAAATGTGTTTAAATATTTATTATGTATTCTTTTTTGTTGTATGTTTTTCGTACTCATAATTGTTTTCTTCTTAGGGCTTGGTGATATGGCAGTTTCGAATGCTGTAGGAAGCAATGTTTTTGATATTCTTCTTTGTCTTGGCTTGCCATGGTTTTTGCAAACTGTTGTTGTTGAACCAGGATCTACCATTCCTGTTAGAAGCAAAGGTGAACACATTTATGTCCCTTTAAATGAACAATTTGTGAATAATAATATATTTAATAGAGACGTATCGAGTACTCGGTAAATACTCGTCGAATTGGCTGAGTACTCAGTATTTGGCCTAACTTTGATTAGGTACTCGGCCAGTGCTGAGTAGTTGTAAAAAATTAAATTATTCAAGAAAGATATTTTACAATTAATAAAAAAAGTGCAAGCGTATACAGTCGATTTGCGATAACTCGAATCTAAAGGGACTGACGAAAAACATCGACTTATCGAAAGTTTGACTTACTTCTAGTTTCGGTTTTCGACATTTTAATATTAAAAACCCACAAATATTTTAATTAATATGTGCATATAACAGACAAAATTACAGAACTTTAAAGTTTTTGAGCACGATATGCACAGTTTAATCAAAAATATTGAGAGAAAAATTCAAAAGCATGGTTTTGATTTCGATACTGCTGGAACCACTTAAATAGAGCTGATTCTACTTCAGGAAAGGTGCACATCTTCATTTGTTTCAAATTCGGATTCATGGATTCTACTGCTTTAGAAGTTTGTCTTTTTCTTTTAATATCATTGGCAAAGTACTTGCTTAGACATCTTTAATAGTAAAGAAAATTCATTCTGTCTCTCAGGAACTTATCAGCAAATAATCAATCTAAAGAATGAAGGGGAACGCATCTTAACTTTGGTCAGCCTTTGAATAAAGGTACAATCAGTTGAGTTGACAACTTGACAGTTTAAAAGCAAATTCATAGTCCAGCAACATGTCAAAGTGTAAACAGTACAGTACAACAAAAGAAAACAAGCTAACTCCTTTCTGCAAATGTACCTCCTTTATCGCACATTGGCTCAACAGGTGCTCTTCTTACTTTGGAGGTCTATTGTGCAGGAATTGAAGTGAAGGTGAATTAATTTTTCTCTTATAGTCGCTCGTTTCTTACTCCCCCCCCCCCCCCCCGTTCTTTCGAAATAAATTTCGAATCACTTTGGAAAAACTTCAAGTTAAGGAAGTTAACTTCGAGATATTGGGATTAATTAGCATGGAATTAAAGACAAAGGGGTCTTCATAAAAACTTCGAGTTTTAGTAATATTCGAGTTATCGAACTTTGAGTTATCGCAAATTGACTGTAATATTATGCAATCATTTACAATTCAAATTTACTAGTCATATTTAAATTTTGAGAATAATGATGTTTGTCAATGGTGTAAATCTTTATTTTAATGTCTCTAAATGGGGCAAAAAAAGTAAGTATGGAAAATATGTAATTTCTTATATCATTGAATGAATTTTTGTCAGAAAAAAAATACTTATAAGCAAAGAAAAAAATATCTGCTTAAAAAGTAAAAGAAAAAAAACCATTAAAAGCACAAATGTGCTATAACACTGCAGACGCGTATTTTGGCGTTACAAGGAATGCATTTTTCAATGCTCAGAATGTGAGCTTTGGATTTAAAGGCATCTGACAGAAGTCGGGTTTTTTTGTCGGATGTCTTTACATTCATTAGCTCATATTTTATGCACTCAAAAAGATGTTCCTTGTAATTCAGAAACACATGTCTGCAGTGTTCCTATACATTAGTGCTTTAAATGTTGGTTTTTTGCTTTTAAAAATTATTTAAATTTGGCAGAATAGAACTACAATACATTGATATAATTTGTTTTAATTCCAACTTGATTAATCATACCTTTTATTTATTTGTTTATTTTTGATTTTATTTGACACAAACAAAATTTTTTAAATAATACGTAGTTAAATTTCAGCTGGATTTTTGTTTTAAAAACTTTTATATGGATATGGAAGCTCTATGCTACTATTCCAATACGTTCAAAATTCATCATGTGTGTCCCTGGTTCTTCTTAAAACATAATTGGTACTCAGTACTCAGCCAAAGTGCTACTCCATACGTCTCTAATATTTAATTTTAGTGAGTTACTTTTTTTTCTCGTAAGTTTCAGTTGCTGGCCTTAGGCTGCTACTCATTTTGGTAGAAGTCGTTCTAAATTTAGTGTTTTTTTTTTTTTTTTTTTTCAATTTTCTGAATATTTTTTCAGTTTAGATTTCATAGCTTATTCTTTTGCTCATTATTAACTTTGCAATCACGACTAGCTTTCTTTCTTTTTTTTTTACAAAAGATCTAATCAAACTTTAAATTTAATTTCAAATAATTGTATGTTAGTACTACTCATTTTCTGAGCATATAGAAGTAACTCAAAGTCTCAAAAATATTGATATCTTGTATAAAATGCTAGTGATTTATAAACAAGATAAAATTGTCCAACAATATATTTTGCAACTGCTGCATAACAATATCTTTTGTGTGTGTGTGTGTGTGTGTGGTTTTTTTTTTTTTTTTTTGGTAATTTAATTTGCTTTTTTATCACTGCTCAACAATAGTGAAAGCTTCTTTGTTATTGTTTAAGTTACACTGGCTGACCCACTCTTTGTCAAATACAATTCACTTAGATCTAAAAAAAAAATTCTTAACACACATTTTTGTTTCATAAACAATATCTGCTCTGGATTTCAAATTGCTATCTGTACCATTTTTAAAAATAAATTAAGTTTCCTGAAGTCTTACACTTGTTCCTCCATTTGCATGGATTTGTTTTACATGAATAAAAAGTAAGAGTCCTGTTTTAGTTTTTTTTTTTAAATTCTTAAATCAACTTTATAAATGCTTACACACAAGCCCATGTTTAAGATATTGTGTTCCATTGCACTCAAATAATTTACTGCTCTGCCTCCTCTCTCACGCATCTTTACAGTCAAAGTAACTCTGAGGTTGAGAGCATTCATTATAACAAGGGTTTGAAAGTCGCTAACAGTGCCTTCTTATTTATTCTTTCTCTCTGTATTACTTTGCTTTGAAACTTTTTTTTTTTTTTTTGCTGGTAGTAAAAGTGCATCAAAATTCTGAAATTCTGGCCAACTAGATATTTACAAGCTACTTATAGTTGGATTTAAAAAAAAAAACATTTAAAAATATATTTATTATGTAACCTACTCTCACATATTACCATTAGAATTTTAATGCTTTATAATTTCACTTGAATTGTAGTTGCATTTCTAAAAACCTCTTTTTTATTGCAATAATAATTTTTCATAAAATAAATAAGTATTAGTAAGCTAAAATGTTTTTAAAACCTTACAACAGACTACTGTGAATTCAGAAAAGCAAATTTCTAAATCCTCATATGCGAAAAAATCTATCAGCTTTGACATTTAGAGCAGAAAACAATCGTTCAGATGAACAATTTATAATGATTATTGTGTTTGAGTTATACCTTGTAATTCTTCCAATCAAAACATTTTTCATCAATTTAAAACAAAGATATTTCAACAAAGAAAAAAAATCATCAAATAAGGAATCGGCTGAAAAACATCATGAAGTTTTTTCCATTTAAACTCCTTTTTATTGAAGTCACGAATTCTCTACGCATCAAGTGTAGTTGTAGTATTACTCTGAAAGAACCATATATACATTCTTCTAATTAAAGTTTTTTTTTTTGGTAGCGTAAAACTTTTAGTGAAAAAAGGGAGGGGGGGAGATTTTGAAATTGATTGAAAATAGCGCTTACTTACGACCAAACGGCACAACCTTGAGGGTCACTGATTTGGACAAAATTCCAGATGGAGCTCCATTCCCACTCCATATGAGCCTAGGTGAAGCCGTTTGGCTGCATAGCCCCTTGTTTGGCTGCAATGAGAGTCCAAAGTTGCTAGTTTGACCCCAGAAATGCAATTGGGCTCCATTGGAATTTCAGACTTCAACACTATATTCAATGTCCCAACGCATTTGGCATCTTCTGTTTGTACAACAAGTAGAAGGGAGAATGTATTTATAGGCAATATTTAAAGTTACTTGAAAAGTCGAAAAGCTCTTGTATTTTTATTTTTTACTTGTTATGCGCAATAAATTAGAGCTTTTTCTCCTCTCTCTTTTATTTTGCTTATAATTGTGAAATATCTTTGATATCAGATAATAAATACTTTTTACTAGCAAAGAATTAATATAAAACGAAAATAATTAATTTCATTTGCAAACGATAAATATTCTGTAATTATGTTATTTTGGCATACTTGTTATTGAAAGTAAAAGTAGTGTCCAATATAAATTTGAAAAACACTTATTAAAAATTAGTATTCAACTTAATTCCAAGGTAAGTGCACGAAAATGACTCATACTGTAGTACAAGAGCAGAAAAAGGGGTAAAAATGGTAATTCTGAAAGAAATTCCATTGAAATTTTTGGTTCAAATTAGCAACTTCAGACCCCTGTTCCTGCCGAACTAGGGCTTATGCAGTCAAACCGCTGTACCTGGGCTCATACCTAATGAGAATTGACCTATATCTAGGATTTTATCTAAATCCATGACCCTCAAGGTCATGTCGTTTGGTTGTTAGATTAAAAAAAAAACCTTGGTTTTTTTGTGTTGTACCTGAACGATATTTTGCATAAAATGCATGCTAAACTGTAGAGATACATAAAAGTATGCATATTCATCATGTGTATCTACTCCCTCCCCCACCTCCTTGTATGTTCAAAATAACAGTTCAGTATTTTTTTTTTACAAAATGAAGTAGTTTTGAATTGTGAAAAATTAATATTTTCTGATATATATTTTCTTTCTTTCTTTTCTAAACTATATTATTTAGGCCTCACATATTCAACATTGACTTTGCTGTTAACAGTAGTGTTCCTCTTGTTTGCAACTCATCTGAACAACTGGAAATTGGACAAAAGATATGGAGTCATTCTTTTAGCTTGGTATTTACTTTTTATGGTCGTTGCAACAATTTATGAGAGCAGCTGGTTTGGAAATTTAACTCTGCCAACGTGTCCAAGCGATTTTTAAATTTGTACTTTCATTAATTTTATACAGTATTGTATATGCAAGTCCAATCAGATGCATGCAAATGTGCCTTATTTCTGAAATTTATTGTGATAACTGTTTTTCCGCTCATGAATTGCCTTGCCTCTTTTGCAAAATATGCAGAATTCTGCTCAATCTATTCAATCTCTTGTATTTTGGTAAAATGGGGGATGACATTTTGACTATTGATCAATTACTAAAATGTCTCACTAAAAAATTCATTTGATGGATGCACATTTTAACTTCATCGTGTAATGCTTACCTTGTACATAATGGTATTTGGATCATTAAGTTATTGAGAATCAGTTTCTGAAATAAGGTGCAGTAAAACCTGTAAAGTTGACCACCTCTCTAAGCTGACCGCTTATTTCATGTACAGAATTAGGCGTATATCATGTAAATCAACTTCTGTAAGTTGACCACCTGTTTAAGTTCAGCACTGAAGTAAAGCACCGCAAGTGATCAACTGACACAGGTTTCACTGTATCTTTGAAAAAAAAAAATGTTAACATGTTTTATTTCTAGACTATGTGCCTGAAAATAGAGAAAGTTTAGTTACATGTGAGATACTTAATTTTGCTTGCATTTGGAGTCAATTTAAAAAAATTTAAGTCATACTTCAGTATACGGTAAATTTCCGATTATCCGTAAGTCAATCAACTATCAGGAACATGCAGTTTCCCAGCAAAAAGCAAATACCAATGGCTGTTTTTTTTTTCTCTCGAAAAATGGTAAATTTAAACTCTGTTGTTTTTGTTTTATTTATGTATTTGCTTACATATATATATATATATATATATATATATATATATATATATATGCAGAGTGCTGGTCAAATTATTAGACTAAGACTGTTTTAAAAGCAAATTCTTTATTGATTACTTAACTATAGACACATTAACGAACAGTGAAATAATTATCTAATATTTAGTATGCATTCCCTTGTTCTTGATGAGCATTTTAGGTCTTTTTGGCATTCTTTTCACAAGGTTTACACCATTTCTTAACTTTTTAAAAAAGGAGGTAAAAAATTGTTTATACTCGCTACTATATTTACTCACATGCACATACTCACTAATTACCTAAAACTAACTTTAAATATAACAGAACACACTAATAAAACGAATTAGTGAACTGTTTAAGCTGATTGAGGTTATGTTCCTGGTAGGTAGATAAACAAAGAACATAAACAAAGCAGACAGTGCTGCCACCCGCAAACATTAAATTATGCTAAAATAACGTAAATAACGTAATAATCAGTGTACGGTATGTGCTGTACTTTTGCAGTAAAATAAATAGTATTTTAGTACAAATACTGTACAAAAAAAAACTCTTTAATCTAATAATTTGGCCAGCACTGTATATATATATAGATTTTTTTTCTTCATCGTACATACACTTGTTTTGATGTTAAGTTCTGTTGTGCAAAAATACAAAAAAAAAATTTACTGTACTCTTTTTCAATGGTTGCAGAAAGTATCACACATCAATACAGCCAAATTTTTGAAGAAGGTCAATGTTTACCATTTTTGTCCCTCATTTTAGGCTTTTTGTGCTTGATCCGCCATTTTTGTTATCCACGGCACTTGTCCACCCAATTCCGCTGATAATCGGGAGTTTACTGTATAGACTTTACTAGTTGTAAAACTTCCCAAACATAACTCAAGTTTGGGAATGCTTGAAGTCACGGTAAAAACACTAAATTTTGAAATAGAGTTAGAAAGTTCAGAAATTTTATAAACTATGCTTCCAAGTAAGGTTGAAGAGAGAGAGAAATATATATGGAATTTTCAAATTAGATATGAAAGAAATAAACTATCTAAACTGAAGAATGTAGCCAAGTTTAGTTAGGCATGTTTACTATCTTATAAGGTTTCTGTGTCTCACAGTTTTGAATAAAATTTTTTTATTCAATTTAGAAAAAATGGCGATGTCTCAATGTCTAACTGGCAATGTCACAAGTTCTTTCAATCAACCTTGTAATTAAATGAAAAAAAAAACATATATACTTACTATTTCCAGTATTATCAAATGTATTAGGATTTTTAAGATATTTCTTTCATTTAGTCTTTTGTTTTCTTAAATGACGAGTTTGCTTGTTTAAAAGCATGAACTGGCAGAATTTAGGTCTCTTAGGTCTGAGGTATATTTCTTTCGGTATTATTTTCTCTTTTTTTACTATTAAATAAATTAATTGTGTGATAAAACATTGAGAATGCAAAGATTTTACACTAATGTTTTTTTAAATAAACAAAAACCAAAAAAAAAAAAATCAAATGGAAATTACGCCACTCAATTCTTTTGTATTTAATACTGTTTTTGTTACAATTCTGCTTTAAGGTATTTGAATTTAATGAATTATATTGAATGAAAGATAGCTTAATAATGTGCTAATGTACCTGCTAGTAGACAATTATATGATGCTAATCAATACATTTAGTGATTAAACTTTGTACAAATATTCAAATTATAAAAAGAAAAAAACTATAATCTATTTAAATTAATTTTTCTATTGAGATGCATTTTTCCTTCATTCATGCTGTCCTAATTCTCTCTCTGTATATATTTTTTCTTTTCTATGTTCCCAAGTTTAATGGAAAATTCTGTCTTAAGTCATATTTCCATATCTTTAGCTCAACACTTTTTACAGAAATTTGATAAATTCCATGCAGCTTCATTGTGTCTTCCAATTTTTTGATTAATAGTTACGTATTCATCTATTTAACATTCAAAATTTTTATTCAGCTACTCTTTTTTTTTTTTTTTTTGGATGAAACTTTATTATTAGAACTGTGAGTACAGTTTTTCTCTTGGCCATTGCTTTTCATTATCAGGAAAAGTATTGGAAAAGTTACAATTTAATTTCCCGTTATTTGCGACTGAACACTTTGTCATTATGAAAACGTCATTTTGTGACGTGAATACGAACTGATATTCATAAGTTGCTGCTATTTGTTAATGACTTATAAACCATGTTTCATGACCATCAATGCGACCAGAACTTTTACATGACCATCATCAGGTAACTTTTACATTCCATTTTAATCACTGTTTTGTTAGGGGATGAGAAGGGAATTGCCTCATGTTTTACCCCCAGTTGATCAAATAGTATTTAACTTTGAAATTTATTCGTATTTTAAATGAAAAGCTAACCAAATTTCGATTCTACCCATGATTTTTTTTTAAATAAAGATTATTGTATTTGCAAGATGTTAAATAGTGTCACATCTTCAACTACATTTTTACTTATACAATCATCACACGAAGCATATAGAAGGGGGTCAGGGGACTCAAAAGGTTGGAATATCCTATGCTGGTGTAGGGCTCTTGCTGCTGTCATAATTTGCCTCCAAGGAATCAAGTCAGCCTTGCAAAAGTGACAATTTACGTAACAGTATTAACTCAATTTGATCTAAATTTGTCTGGTAACAGCTATTATTTTTATTTATTTTATCTTTATTGTAATTACAA
The DNA here is from genome assembly GCF_026930045.1 of Uloborus diversus. Taxonomy (NCBI): domain Eukaryota; kingdom Metazoa; phylum Arthropoda; class Arachnida; order Araneae; family Uloboridae; genus Uloborus; species Uloborus diversus. Next base: position 56,205,719 of record NC_072737.1, read on the forward strand.
AATTAGAACTTGTTTTCTAAAAAGTATTAAATTATGTCCAAAATGATTTTGTTATTACATGTGTGTTTAAAAAGAAAAAAATATGCTGTGCTCCTATTTGTTTTTGCATAATTAGTTATGTTTAAACACATATTTGTTAGTTAAATTTGCAGGTATGGTTGAACTGTTAACAAATTTTTAATCATTATTATGAAATAATTTCTTTATTTTGGCTAGTTAAAATTAACTATCTTATTAAAACACTTCTTTTATGGTCACTACTTTGCTGTGATTTATTAGAACTGTTTGTAGATCAAATTTTTTAAACAGTTGTTAACAAATGTTTGAAATATTAACTCAGAACATTTACATCCGATCAAACTATAACTTATTATTTATTGCTGAATTTATTTTCGGATTTTATGCTTGGCGAACTCTCAGTATTTTTGTCTCAAGTGTCTTTGAGCCATCATTTTTAGTGTATATTTGAAGAAATGATAAATCAACAAAATAGTGAAATTTTAAAACGTTAAGAAGAACAGATGCAAGATTAAAGACAAATTATTGAAAATTGGGTAGTTCATTGTGAAAACTCATTAAATGTGCAATGTGATTGTAATATATGTTGAACTATCTTCAAATTTTTGAATTATAACTTTCCGCCCACAAATTCAGTGGGAAGGGTGGTGTTTATATATGTTAAAAATTATGTTTAAAGAAAAGAAAGAAAAATACAGATAAAACTCGTAAAAAATATTTCAGCAATGGCTTAATGTTTCAAATTGATATTTGAGACTATTCTTCCTATTATGAACAAAGTATGATTAACTTTTATCTCCTATAAGTAAGAATTCAGATTGTTAACATAGTTGCTGTATGTTAAGCATTTTCCAATAAATTATGTGATATTGACTTTCATGTTTTAAAAATTCTATAATTATTTTTAAATATTTATTTAATTTCCAATGATATAGCACAATCATTTATCTGTAACATTAATTTCAAAAAGTTGTGAATTGTTATATTTGTCATTGTATACTTTGATTAAAGATACACTTTTTTCTCTTTTTTATTATTGTCATACTGAAAATGTTCTTACCCTAAATCAAATTAAACTTTTTAGTAAATTTGAGTGATTATGAACCGTATGATATTTTTGTGCACTTTATATTATAAAAATTTTTGTACAGTAGAACTCTGTTATACTCAGTGTACTACAAATGCTATCATGTCTTCTGTTATTCTAATAAATACTGTAAAAATTCTGTGTTCTCTTTCACATAAGAAATCTGTATATTGTGGCTTTTTTTATGTATGAGGTATCTATTACATTCTAAGCAGGGCTACGGAGTTGGAATCAGACTGATTTTGGAGTAAAGGAGTGTTGGAGTCGGGAGTTACAAGTTCGAGTTGGTCATTTTCCCTCAAAATCCCCAACTCTGCCGTGCTGGAGGAGTCAGAGTCGGAAATGATTTTCGGGTAAAGGAGTCGAAGTCGAAGTTTTTAAAACTTCCGGAGGGAGTGATTTTCCCTCTGACCCTGCAGCCCTGGGTCTAAGCTGTTAAACTGTTTAGCCTGCAATATGAGTTACTGTTACAACTGTTTGCTTATGTATATTTTCATTTAGATGCTGTTGATTTCATTTTTTTAAGTTCAATAATATGCAATTTTAATTTTGATGAAATTTACAACCATTTAATTCAACTGCTATAAGCACTGTTCTGTATTGTATTTCTGTTGGTTAAGTCACATTTGGTTTCAACTTACCACTGTTGTTGTGTTATAACTTGGATGCTAAACATGTACCCTTTACCTGCAATATAACAGGGTTCTACTGTATAGAGTGACAATTATTGAGCTATATGAAGAAAAATCATGATAACATTTTAACATTGTGCATGATTCAATTAGAACTTGGCAATTGACTTTAGGCCACATTAGGGGTTTTTTTTTTTTTTTTTGAAGATTGTTGTTCATTTCTGGTAGTTTTTGAACTTTTTAACTCACACAGATCAAAAATTGTCATAATAGATAAGTCAAAAGGTCCTAAAAAAACTTAGTTACTAAATACATCTAAACATGTTTAATTTATTACAAATGATTCTTTTGAGACATTGAGTGTATTTTACTTTTATTTTTTGTTTATTTTCATGAACAACTTAGTTAGGAAACATATGCTGCTCAACTCATCTCAAATCATGTTTTATTTTAACAACCTATTATTTCAAATTATTTCATTTCATAGCAATATAAATCTCAAAAAGTATTTTATAACATTTTGAAAAGTAATGTTTTATAATACAGTAAACTCCTGATTATCTGCGGTCGGATTATCCGCAGTTCTTTTCACATTTTTTTAAAAAAACTTTTGATTGAGTTATTGTTTGATTTTGGATTTTATACAATCCTTTTTTACATTCAATACAGTCAAACCTCGTTATCGCGACATCTGGATTTCACGACACTCCGGACGTCATGTCACTTTTTCAAAGTTCCAAACCTATGCCGTATAATTTTAATGTTAAGTAGCTCAGTATTTTACAACATTTTTTTTTTTTTGTGGAACTCCGGTTATGACGACGATTTGAGCTGCGCAGACTGGATCAAATATTTCTTTGCAATTGAAAGATTTTCAGTAAAATAATGAAGACATCTGGAAATGTTTGTTGTAGGAACTTCAGACTCTGACAAGAGATTTGACCAGGCATGACACCTTGAAAATAGTGAGGAGCGAGTAGATAAGTTCTGAAAGGTACAGGTTTCAGACTTTGACAAGAGGGACAATAGAAAAGAATTCAAAGTAGGTGGATTGTAATACTGGATGAGGGAAACAGCAAGAGAAGAGAAAGACCATAGCTACGTTAAGCTGCAGGTGGTTACAACAAGCTTCTCCCATGAGAGAAAAAGAGATAAGGGGCTCCTATTAGACTGAAAAGGGACACACAACTCTTCAAGTGCATGAAAGGATTAGAAAGGGTGTTTTCACCTTCGAAAGGTGGGGCTTAGACGCCAAAATCTAATCAAATTGCGCCAAAATCTAATCAAATTGCGGACAAAAGTGAAGAGTTTTGAATTGGTTTTTTTCTTGCTGGTGATTTCGTGGAGGAAGGAGTGACAAATGGTATTCAAAAATTTGTCAAACATTTTATTGGAAAGTATTGTAGAATTGAAAAAGAAAAAAAATTTAATAATAAGTAAAGGTTTTTTTTTTTTTTTTTTGAATAATTTTTGTTATATTCACCAATAACTCAAATTTACATTTGTTAAATCTAATTAAAAACATGAACAGTATTAATTTTTTCATTAAATCTAATTTTATGGTTAACTAATGTTCAATTATGAATTTTTAAACTATTCCGGTTATGACGACACTTTGTTGACAGTCCCAAAGGTGTCGTGATAACGAGGTTCGACTGTATCGGTAAATGCAATGTTTTTAGTTATAATTTAAATGTAAGTGTATTCAATTGCCTAAAAAATATTAAGATCCCTCTCACAAAGTATCGTGTTATTCGGATTATCCTCGGTTACCGTGCCACGCTATTCCGTGGATAATTGGGAGTTTACTGTAATGACTAATATGTGCTGGTTGTTTTTTACTTCTGTTATCTAGCTTTCCTGATCACTGTCTCACATTTCTGATCTTACTCTTAAAATTGTTTTCATTGTTTTATGAATTCATGCATCAAATAAAATTTAAAACCATGACCTAAAACATTTTGTCTTGAATTCTTTGTTTCTATAATTAGGTATTGCCTCATTACTTGTTTGTGTTAAAAAAAATTTTGTGTTAAAAATTTGAGATTAGCTTTAAATTGCATAGTACACTGGCTGAACAGCTCTTGCATTTCCTGCAAATCATTTTTTCATTTTAAGCGTTTTCGTGTTACATATTTCACTGTATTCAACAAAATCATTTGAAGTTCAAGCAGGTGCCCAATAGTGGAGAATATTTTGATCTTCGACATTTTGGCACAATCTCCAAGCTTCGTGTTAGTACTGTTTCATTCTGGCAGATCTCCAAGGCCGAAAAAAAAATGCAATGCCCGAAATATTGTTATTATGAGCATTCTGTTGAACCTGCACCTGTAAGCGTGTAGCAAACAAGAGCGGCAAGTTCGAATCACCAAGTAGTCCGAATATAAGTTCGCAATTCACAGAGAGCAGCAAGCAGTCCGAATGGAACTGTTCGCAATTCACAGAGAGCAGCAAGTAATCCGAATGGAACTGTTCGCAATTCACAGCGAGCAGCAAGTAGTCCGAATGGAACTGCTTGCAGTTCCCAGGGGTTGGAGAGTGGTAGCGCCCTATTATAATTATAAAAACTTGGGTCATCAGATGTCTCAAAGTATTTGATTTTTATTGATGATGGTACAGTAACAGGAATCTCATTTTTAGTCATTTTTTACCTCTTCAAACAATACAAGCAAAATCTTAGCTTTTTTTTCTATCTAAAAACATTTGCTTTGTGGAAAAACTAGAACACAAATTTTGCAGTGTGAAAGTAATTTATTTCATTTCAATACAATTTACACTGACAAGACATTTCAATAATTGTAAAAAGCTCCTTTTCATAAATCAAATCACCTCTTAAAGGGTTTGTACTCTCTTTTTTTCTCTCAAAAAAAAAAAAAAAAAACTACAAAAATGTTATTAATTTAAATTTTTTTGCAGGAAATCTAAACATAATTTTTAAGATTGCATATCTGTTCTCAATGGATGATCTGCAGCTTAGAATGTTTTCAAGCACAATTCAACACAAACCCAATAAAATCCTAATTTACATAGATTAACATTTTAGAGCAACAGTTTTTGCTTCACTTACTAATTTATGTAAATTATTAAAACCATCTTTTGACTTTGTGACTTTAAAAGTACCCGAGTGAGAACTTTCCTTGAAATGTTCATCAATAACCAATATCTATGCAACATTACAAATATTTCTATTGTTAGACTTAAATATTAATAGCATACAAGTTTTTTTTTCTCTCCACTAAGTTTTTCGACGTAAAGAAGTTTGACAAAAGCTCATTTCTTCACATTCATCAGCTCCCATCTTTTCGCATTGAAAAAGGGGTTCCTAGTTAAACCTGGAACCTGTGTCTGCAATTTTTTGCTAGTTAGTACTTTAACATTTAAGTCTTTACTGTATTTTATGTTTGTTGTATTTAATTTTGTAAATACAGTCAAATTTTGATATCTCGAAACCCTTAATGTCTCAAAAAAAAAAATTGCCCGGCATTTTCTGTAAAACTCCTATGTATTTTCCATAGTTATCTGGAAGTTTATTTTTCAAAACCCTTGATATATTGAAATTTTTTGCACAGAAGCAAATTTCAATTTTTGTTTTTCTTTGGCAACTTTTGTAGTAAAACCAGTTTCAGGGACAATTGCTTAACGTTTTTCATCCCTTTTCTTGGAAATTTTGTGAATACAGGATTGCGGCAAGATAATTGGGGAGTGTTGGTGTGAGGGAGGTGCTGTATTTCCCCCAGAGTTTAGGATCTTTATGCAGTTGTTGTCCACTTTGAAGAAAGGCGGGTTGATTTTTCGCCTGTCAGTTTTCAAGCGAAGACGGAAAATGCGTTCCTCATTTTCATCATTTTGCTTTTTTAACTCCTACAAAATGGCTGCTGAGAACTTTTTGAATGTGAGGTTACTGGTTGAAGATAAAACTAGAATTTTTAAATTTTTAGGTGAAAAAAACAAATTGAAATTGTTGTTCATATTAAAATCTCATCCTGTGCACTTTCGACAATTATAAAATTTAAAATCTAGTAAAATATTGAAGACTACTTTATTGATCGTAATTCAAAGTGGTCTCATAGTACATATATAAATGCATATATCGTACGTGTGTGTAATTGTGAGAGTTACTAGTGTAATTTTTTTAAAACCTTGATAACTCAAAAACTCGAAAAAAAATTCCCGTCCCGACGGATTTGAGATATCGAGGTTGTACTGTAGTAAAAAACAAGAAGTAAAAAAAATAACAATTCTTGGACTACATCCAATAATGACAAGGTTGAAACAGCTTCAGGCGACAAAAAGTGTTGTTAATATGGGCTTTTAAAAAAAGCTTTCAATAAATTACCTCATGTTGTTCTTCTAAGCAAAGATAGAGAATTGCTGTAAATATTAATATTTTTACAGATGATGTCAATGAAGAACAAGTAAAAAATCTTGCAGAGGAACTAGATCAAATTTCTAAGTGGTGTATATCCGCCAATGATTAACAAAAAAAAAAGCTTAGTTTAAGATCATAGAAATATGCAGCAAGCAATCATTTATAGGGATCCCACATTAGCAAAGAGGAAAATTATTAATCTGGGTGTATTAATTAGCCAGGACTCTTAATCTTAGTCAGCAGTGCTCTACAGCAAACAAAAAGCCAGCAGAATGCTGTGTTTCATGAATAGGTCTATTTCACATGAGGGCAACTAGATTAGTAAATCAACTTTCAAATTTACATTATGATTCCAAGTTTAAAATGCTTAATTTATGTATAGCCTTGAGCAAAAGAAATTCAGAAGAGACATTATACAGTTATTGAAATTCATTCAAGTTGGATGATGATGATGGATCTAAATTTCTGCAGATGGCAGAACCAAGAGTCAAACTTTTCAAATCCTAAGTAAATCTTGAAATTAAGAAAAATCGCTACTTCAATAGAATTGTTGACATTTAAAATAGTTTTACAGCTAGAACTGCAAATTTTTAAAGGGCTCTTGATCCTCATTGGCAATTGATAAACAGACTAGTATCTGCGCAGCAAGTCGACAACCCGTTACCGGCTGTCGCTTTTGCGTTTGCACAGTTATTTTTCTTTCCCTTATGAAAGGTAATATATTTCATATTCTAGCAATTTACATATGCTAACTGATAAAGACTAAAACCTCTTTTGCAATTTCCAGCTTTTCACTACATGTAATTTCATTTCATAACTGGTTTGATTATGTTTACTTTTATTGCTAATTTACACCATGCCACAAACATTGCTTTTCATATAATTATTCTTAATGGCTTTAGCAAATTTCCCCATAAATGCTATAAAAATTAAGGGGTTAAAAAAAGAGAACAAACCCTGCATTAGAAATAAAACTTTCTTTCCATATGCAATTCAAGCAACAAACTAAAGAATGTATATATATATATATATATATAATATTTATATATAATAGTATGAATATCATAAATAACAGCAAGAAAACATCCATACATCAATAGGATTGCAACAATGTGTAATAAATAATTGTAAAATTCTTACAACTGATGCTGCCTTAAAGGGCTTCAAATTAAAATAATCACTTGCATTAAGAATGCCTTGAATCTCATCAAACCGATGACAAACATTTCAATGGAAATGAAATACAAACCGACTATTTTGATTCAAAATTCTGATATATATTTATAAATAACTTATGTACATTGCTAATCTGAATATCAGAAACTACGCAATAAAACATCAAATGCTATAAACATCACGAAGACACTTTTACGACATTTAAAAAAAAGTGAGAAAATTCACTTAATAATATAAGATTTTTTTTTTCTAAAATATGATTTTTGTCTCATTGAGATTTTTAACATCATATTTGTTGAAAAATAAAAATAAAACACATTCAGAGTAAAACAAAACCAACTGAAAAAGTACCTATAATCTTAATGTTTCTTGAAATTTGCAAATTCAAAAAAATTGATAGATTATCCAAGTCACACAAAATACAGAACAAGTAATTATTACACAAATTCTGGCTTTATGGGAAAGGGGAGTAAAAATGTCTTCTTAACTTACTCAACAAACCATATCACTTACTTCTTGCTTGCTTAATAAAACATTAATAGGCCTTGTCAAATGATCCCGGGGCCATGTGTAGACACTGAACAGGTTCTACAGGGTGCTTATAAAGTCTTACAGTGGCAAAGAAAAAATATTTTAAAAAAAAATAAGATTTATGCATACCGTACATATTCGTGTATAAGTCGAGAAATTTATCACAAAAACGATGTTTAAAGTTAGGGGTCAAGTTATACGCAGGGCATAATTTCCGAAAATTTTCACTAATTCTTTTCTTAGAAAAAAAAACACTCGAAAACGTGATCATTTTCCTGTAGCCCATCCCTTTTAAGCAGATTCTAAAGAAGTAACATTTAAACATTCTGCCATAGTTTTACATGGCCTGACTGTGAAATAAAGACTAAATAATTACAGTAAACGGCCAACTACGCGAAAAGTGTGGGATCACTGTATTCGCGAATTTTCTTAATAGTCGCACTCATTTTTAAAAAATAATATATATAATATGGCTGCAGCATAAAGTTTATTGATATAAAATCAAAATAAAAGCAACCAGTAAAAAAATATCTTAACAGCGAAATCAAATCCTTTACAAAAATTGTAATCGCAAAAGTGAACTTTTTTGGTGCAAAAGAATAAAATTCAAACGTTTTTTAATGTAAAAATGTTCATTACATTTCATTTTCCTCCATGTTATAACGTTAATCAGCAGCAAAATGCTCCCGTTTTTTTTTTTCAAAAATAGAGACTACTTATACGCAGGTTTTCGATTTTTCTCCTAAAGGTTGGGGGGTCGACTTATTTGCGAGTATATACAATAATTGTGTTTTAATTTTGAATGTACCTCTTACTACTTGCCGTTTTCTGACTGATTCAACTAAGGGCACCCATATAGGGGGGCAAGGGGGGGTTCAGCCCCCCCCCCCCCTAGAAATTAGAACTTCCTTGCTCTTAGTACTTTTTTCTTTGCAAAAATATAAAATCATTTCTTCTCCAGTCATTGATGAATAATTTATCAAAAATGTCAAACTTTAATAACTCTAATCTGTAATGAAATCGGTATCTATGGGGAAAATATCCTACTAAACCATGGGGAAACTATCTGAGCCCCCCCCCCCCTTAAAATTTTGCATATGGGCGCCCATGAATTCAACCAATTACAAATGTTTCCACTTCAAGGTCATCCGCCATCTCTCTGTGGTCAAGCTTTATCAGTGCTCCATAGGAAGGGGGGACAACATACAAATACTAGCCAGATGACTGGAAAAATATCAGTACCAGATAAAACAATAAAAATATGCAGCAATAAACCATATAACTTTCAATTACAGTGGACTCTCTCTATCTGAACGCCCCAATATTCTGGATACATTTTGATAGTCCCCACAAATACATATGTATTATGCAGTCCCCCCTTTATAATGAATACCCCCATAGTCTGAACACTTTAGTTCAGTTGCATGAGAGCTCAAAATAGAGAGAATCTACTGTGTAGTATTCCTTCCACATGAAACAAGAAGGCAGATTATGTCAGCACAGTTTACAAAAGCTCTATATATGAGTCTGTTTGTCACATTGATGTCACAGGTACAAGTTTTATGTTTTTGCAATGAATAGAAAAAGTAATGTATTTTAGAGCAAGTGTCATTCCATTCCAGATACACCCCACAAGTCATAATTTTCTGGATTTATTTCAGCATGTAAGGCCATTGAGAAAAATCACATGCCTTATTTATTTTCACACCTAATGTTCTAACTTAGCAATTATTAAGTGCTTATTATGCATTGCTAAAGGAGAGTATTTCATGTATTTTTAATAGTTTTATATCAGATCACTACTAAATGTAAACTAATTCATGGATAATTCTTAGTTAATTTAGAGCACATTTAAAAAAAAAAAACATTTAAAAGTTCTATTTATCTTTGTCAAGCACAATTGCAAAATATTTTTCATTGCAAAAGCTACTTTATATGTCAAAACTCAATTTTATGCATTGAAAAAGGGGTTCCTAAGAACCAAGAAACCTCTGTGTATGCAAAATATATTGCAAATGTTTTAGAGTTGATTTCTAGAGTATATTAAGCAATTGGTACAGAAGAACTTTGACGTTCAGGAATTAAGAGGGGATTTTTATTTTTATTGATATTTAAGAAAGCTCCAAAATGTTCTAAAATTCAACTGTCATAAAAGTGCTCTTTTGTACACGAAGAAACTTGCTTCTTGTTTCAAGTTTTTACAATGTTAAAGCTGTAAAAAAAGTCATTAAAGTTCCTTCCAAGTCTGTATGAAAATTAGAATACTCGGAATAACTGTTTCTACCTAAATGAAATTGAAAAGGCTCAGCTCAACTCACCCTCATACTACCAAAAGCAGGTACAACAATTGTGATAAAATTTCTGCCAATTTACGTAATCTTTTTTGAACACCTTTGCTATATTTTACTTAAAAACTGGAGAATGATTCAATGTGTTTCATGCCTATGTTTATAGAATTGTTCATTCTTGAAATCACCAGAGAGAAAAATAGTAAAATATGTACCAAAGTAATGCTGGGTGATACGCTGGTATTACAATAAAACTTTTTTTTTTTTTTTTGCATTATATAAATTTACAACTAGCTGCGTCGCCCGGCTTTGCATGGTCCACCTCGAAAATAAAAGTTATATCAAGTGACGCGAGTTCAACACTCAGGCTTGAACCAAAAAAAAAAAGTCACTGAAATTTTGCGGCAGATTGCGGAAAACCCCAAAAAGTAAACATTTTAAATCCCCTGATTACAGGAAAAGCCTCAAAATAAAAACAAGAATTTTACCTGTTCATATTCGAGAAAAAAAATGGCAACAGATCTTTCATCTCAATGATTTTCTTCACCCGCTATACATTTTAATAAAAGCATTGTTATGGAAAGTTGAGATGAAGCACTGAATAATAATTTGAATGGAGGAAAGCCTTTGAAAAATAGGGATTTGATTTTGAAATCTAAGAGTCATAATTAATAGTTTTTAATTGATATCTCCGCTAATTATTATCGGAGGATTATGTTAAATAGCCAAACATGAAGACGGGAAGATGACGAATCCATCGATACCTGGTTCGATGGTCAGTTCACTGTCGTTCGGGAGAAGAAGCTTGGACATAGATAGATAGATACTCAGATTTTATATGTATAAGATTACAAAACATCTGAAAATTGGAGAAAAAATGTATGCAAAAAGGTATGCCAATTTCAGCAGGTTGGTAAGGGAATGATACTTCCTCAAAATTGGTTTGAATTATTATTCCTAATATGTACAATATTATATGCCAATAACAGTAAAAGTATATGTCAATTTTACTAGGTTGGTAAGGGAATGATACTTGCTTAAAATTGGTCTGAATTATTGTTCACAATATGTTTAATATTTTACATGTAAGAAAAAAGTACCATTAATGATTATAGGTAAGACATTTACAAGTTGGGGTTCACCTGAAAAGTGTTACGTGTTTTTGAAAGAACATTAACTGTCTCACTGAGACAACATTAAAATGGATAATTTACTTCAAATAAATTTCTCAGAACTTCTAATGTTCGAGATGGTTCAAATTTCAAACAACTCAATATTTCACAATGTCACATGACTATGACTCGAATCAAACAGTCACAAATTATTCAGTCTTCGAACACTACGTTTGGGGATAGTAAGAAGTTATCTGAGTATTTGAGTGGGAGGTTCTCTAAACTCTGAGACGGCCATGGTCCTGTGGAAGTAGGAACAGTTCCACTTCCAGGCACATCATAATGTTGCCTGTACGGTTGTTCAACATATTGCACTCCATCCTTTGAAATTTTGCTTTCTCTCTCTTGGATAGCCTTTTCAATTTCCCACAACTCTTCTTTCAGATCATGCGCATAAAATCCCTCATTTTGTACATGTTCCGGCAAACGTGTGTTGTGTAAACTATCAGGTATGCAATTCTCTAATTCTTGAAAAGTTTTTCCTACCTGCCCATTCTTAATGTTAATGATATCAGAGTCTTTAGAAGGACAAACTGGGCAATCTACAGCTACCGGAACTACAACTGTGCGTGAAGAAGGCTCAACAACTGCTAAATACTGTTCCGGTATGATGGCTACAGGAACTGCAAAACTTGGAGCAGTTGCAGCGTAGAAAGTAGGTGCTAATGAAGCTGAAGGTAAAGGATGACATACCACAGACGTTGGACTAGTAAGTTCACCCATTTGTGACACAGCATTAACTTGGATAGGGGCTGGGCCACGAATTAAACCTTTAGAACCTCTTGATATTGGGCCATATTTAGACACTAATGGAGGACCAAAGGGAATAAATTCATCCTTTTCAGAAGGACAAAATATACTTGAGTTTGAATCGCTTATATCTGTGATATCAACTTCTAATTCTGCTGTTGAATTTGATGAATTAAAGTCACTGCCAGATGAGTTTAATGATGTGTAGCTGCTATTAGTACAATTTGTCGGAGATGAAAATATGCTATTAGTTAACCAAGTGGAGTAGTATGAAGAAGAGTTAGATTCTTCTACTACATCTAGCTCTGAAATAGGTGCCTGTGCACAAAAACAAGAAAGAACAGCATTTTCAGGATGTGAAGCACAATCCTTCATACATTTTCCCTCGTCTAGTTGAGCTAACAGTTGTTTCTTTCTCTGGTGTAAACCTGCTAAAGTTTCACCATCAAGACTTTGCTTTTTCAAAACTGCTTTGTAAGGTACAGATTGATTATATGCTTTACATAAAAAGGCATTTGTGCCACAACTCATGGGTTTTGCAGAGAATGAAGGAGCTGAATCAGGAGTTGGAGAAATTTCCCGAGATAAACACTTATTATGAATCTTGATCGTGCATTTAGGTTTTTCGTTTTCAGTTCCGCGCTTCAAATCTAGATTTGATGGGAAAGAAGACCCGTAATTTTGTGAGCAAGCAAAGTTATGGTCTCTTAAAATTTTTGACGATGAAGGGAGTGGCAGGCCATGAGGTTTAATAGATAATGGTTGAAATGCTGGACTTTCTGGATTCAACAAAGAATGCTCTGCAGGTTTATGCAAATCCATTAAAGACTTAGCGCACATAGCAGATTTTTCCAACATTTCATTCCTAGGAAAAGCATTTTCTGATATAGAAGACGTAGAGCTGACACAAGAGGAGATATCATTAAAGCCTTCATCCGAATGATTCACAGAAGCATATTCTTTTGATATTTTAAATCTTTCAAATGGAAGATGTCCATTTATGCAGTCTGTTGAAGAGCTACGACGAGAAAGGCTTTCTTTCTGTTTACCAGATGCTGTTTCCGGGCTGATACTTCCGGAACACATACGGGAAAGACTTCCAGCGATGCGTTTCTTCTTTGATCTATACTTTTCAAGCTCTTCCTGGGAATGTGCAAATGTGCAATTAACACCCCGAGGACAATTGTCACGTTGAGTCAAATCACGACACATACTCGTCTTGTATTTAGCATTTAAACAATGCCTATCGTCTTGCAACTTACGACAGCCGAAATTCTCCACAAACTCCACCAGTCCTTTAACAACAACTCGAGCAGCTTCTAAAACATTTTTTAAGTCCTTCCACAAAGGAGGCGGTGCATCTGGGCTTGGATCAATGCTAGCAAGCAGCTCTAGATGAGGCCTCAGTATTGACAGATTTCCTGGATCTCCAGTTCTTTGCAATGCAATTATCAATTCCTGAACACTTTGTGAAAACGATTGTGGAGTTTGCAACTTATCAATTATTGATTGCATGTGTGACTTGTGGGCTGTATCGCCATAAAGGAGGGAAGACCACTGCTCAGGAGCAATGCGCAGCCCAGCTTCAGTAGCGATCTGTACTATTTGTGTATCGTGCTCTCGCCTGAGAAATTCATACGTGCGGAAGTCATCTTTAAGTTGCATCAACGAAGAATCACCTTCACACTTGGACAATTTAAAGCAAGATGCTCTGTACAATAACTGCACTACATGACCAATGCTAGTTTTTGAAGCCTGGGGGAAGTGGGGAGCAAGGCGTTGTACTACAAACATAACTAAAACTTTTCGAGACAATGCAGAACCATCTTCCAGAGCAAGTAGGACTAATTTCAGAACTTCTTCTTGCATAGCAGGACCTAAAAACTGGCAACCTCGTGCTCTGACTGCAGTCCACAGGTTGGATGACAATTGCATAGGATTCTGATGCTGCAAGATCAATTCTGTTACAGACCTATCACCAAGTGATCTAGCCGCCCTCATGCAACGAGTTCGACCTTCTTCTTCTACCAGTTGACAATTGATAATGCTGATTAACTTCCTTTGCATAGATCTACTTAGTGGATTGGTCTGAGAAATACCATTTGTTGTATTTAGAGGTGTAGATTTAAGATACAAGGCCAAATCTTCTATGCATTTCTTTGTTTCTACATAATATTTAAAATCATCTTTAGATATTAAAGGAACAGCTGAATTTGTTGCATCAGGGACTCTTCCACCAACGAGTTGAAGAAGAGCGTAATTTTCAGGAAGCTGGCTAATATCTGTATTAGAGACTGTCTGATCGAAAGGACACTGCTTCCGCTGTAGTTTTGATAAGCAGCTTTTGCACATTGTGTGACCACATCCAAGACTAATTGGACGTCGGACAATGCACTCAAACTCATTGTAGCAAATGGGACAGGATAGAAAATCCGCCCACTGTGGTGCCTGAACAGGCATTGCATAGGATATTATGACCAATATTTACTACAATACAGTTTGAGGCGAATTCTTTTTTCAACTTGAATGTAGAAGAAGGAACCTCTGAAATAAAGAGAAAATGGAGAAATATATAAAAATCTTCAATACTTGTAAAGAAACCATTATTTTGAGTTATGAATAGAAAAGACTATGCAAAAATACAATTATTGATTAAAAATTATTTTAAAAAAAGAAAGAAAGACAGACAGAAATCATCATTAATAATAGAAAATGTAACAGATTTTACCTTATAAAATATACATCAAAGTCTGTTTAACAACAGTCCTTGTATTGTAATCAATATCACAATATTTGTAATTTATGCCACTTATTATTAATAGTGTTTGGGTAAAATTACGGGGTTTGGTATTGAACATGGACGGATCCTGAAATTGTTCAAAGAGCGGAGTTGAGGGGAGCGGTTGTATTTTTTACCCACCTCTTACTACGAATCTCATTTACACCTGCTGTAGAGGGGGGGGGGGGGGGGCACACAATATTTTTTTAAAACAATATACCTAAGATTTAGCCAAGAAGACCTTCAAATCTATTTTTTCACCTTTTTTTGTGAAAGAGGTATTCTAAAATTGCATTTTATGGATTTCATTTCTTAAGACTGTTTTGAACCCCCCTCACCTCCCCCCTACATCATCGAAAAGTCTTCGTCTAATATTGCGCTTTATGGAACTTCAGGTATCAAAAATTACTGGAGAAAGTCACAAAACCCATTCCTTCCACTTACTACCTCAGATGTCTACAATCGAGTTTTTAAGACTTAAAATTTTAAAAATGCCCAAGGTAAAGCCTGTAAACTTTTTCTCACATCACTAAAGATAGTCTAAAATTGTCTTTTTCCAACTTTGATATCAAAAAGTTTCCGGGAGGGAGATTAGAACCTGATTCTTTTCCTTAGCGTCAAATCAAAGATGGCCTACACTTTAATTTTAGGATCTTAATTCGGAAACAATACTGCGCAGGGACCCTCAATGGAGAGGCGATTGCCCTAAATCACACCCTTCCTTGGTATGGAACTGCTTATGCAAAAGATGTTTTTCATTCACATTCAAAGTAAATTAGTACATTGTACTTCTGAACTTCAAAACAGTGCAATTAGCTTTTTGCTTTAAGGGTTCCTAAAAAAGCATTTTGAAAGAAACTCATGAGACCTGTTATGAAAAAAATTTTGGGGCACGTTTTACTCTCTGGTGCAGTTTTACAGCAATCAATAAATAACAGAAAGGAAGGGGGGGGGGGGGAACAATACCATACATCAGAAAACTTATTTTTTTTTAGGAAAAATGATACTTACAAAAATAAAAGAATTCTATTTAACACAATTTATTTAAAAAGTTTTTACAAAGTTTAAACAACTTGAACAGTCCTCTTTTAATTGCCATTACATAGCTTGAATTCAATTACAAGGTAATTCCCCTTACAACAAACAAAATTTGCACTCTCTCAAAGTTTGTTGCAAGGGAGTTTAACATACCTAATCTTTCAGACTCTGCTTCGGGATAAGCATTTTATGTGTTTATTTCGGGCATGAGGGTAGGGAAAGGATAAAAAGTAGGAAAAGTCAAACGTTACCGGGAAGATTTAAAAAATGTGTAAAATCCTTTGAAACACAAAAATTAAAGAGAAATTAAGAAAATATACCATTTAGCCGAGTTACATAAACAGGGCAACATTCTGACGATTGCCAAAGATTCTTGAAAAAGTCAGCAGAAAATGAAACTAAAACTAATGTTGAATTAAAAAGATTTTAAAGCTCTGACTGCCTTACCTCCAATTAAAATGAACCTTGCTGGCCAGAACACATATGAGAAAGAGAGAAACAAAGGGATGCAAGTGCCAAAACTAATAATTTTAAGATAACTAGTGCAAATGCAAGTAGGACCTCCTCTCTGTTATGGGGAAAGAGATAGTACTAGTAGCTTCGGTAGGTGCTGCTATACAGCAAGATTTAGAAAACAAATTCAATGAAAGCCTACCTAGGATTTTAAACTTAAAACATGTTTTACTCAAAGCTTTAAAAAGTTTATACATCTCTTTGCTTCTCACTGCTTAATTTTTTTTTTTTGTCGTGTCCATGGACAATTAAATGGCTCTGTGTGTCTTCAAGACCGCGCCCGCTAGCTGCAACGCATCTGTGCTGTAGAGGACCTCTCGAAGTTCTGAAGCCAGTGGCACCATACCCAGCTGCAGAACATGTGGGATAAGGGCCGGGCACTCAAGAATGTGATCCGGAGTCAGTTGGGCATCGGTGCAGTTCTTGCAGGGGATATAAGTTCTCGTTTTGTTGGGAAGAATTTTCATCCCTTTATAGTGGTTTGTTCTTAATCTTGCAATTGTAGATGTTAGGATTCTGGGGCAATCAAAGTCGGTGATGAGGGGCTTCTTAAAGGTATGTGGCAGAAGTCTATGTTTTACGACAGCATTTGAGTCTGCTAGCGTGATGGTGGTGCAAGGTTTGCCAATGTTTCTGCCTTCTTTTGCTAGGGAATCCGCACACTCATTCCCTTCAATGTTCACGTGTGCTGGTATCCATTGCAGCATGCAGGATTTTCCATTGCCGTGCAAGTCTTCGAGTAGGGCATTTATGGCATTAATAGAAAATTTAAATACTTATTTCTTTAAATAACATGGGAAAGGAAAGAGTCACAGCTACTTAGTTTTGCAAGTGAAAAAAACACAATCAAAAGGGAAAACTGAAAATACACCTAAAAGTCTTGATTTTATATACTAAAACCAATTATGAGTATTTTTTTATAACAAATACAAAAGGGCAACAGGTAAATATTTTTAATCACTTAGCTATTTCAACTTCAACAATGAAATCATTACTCAATGTCAAACACGTGAATAAAGTAAAGTAAGACAAAACAACGTAAGCAGAAGCACAAATTTGTAAATTACAGCAGACACGTGTTTCGGCGTTACAGGGAACGCCTTTTTCAATGCAAAATATAATGAGCTTATGGATGGATGTCTTTTCATCCATAAGCTCATTATTTTTTGCATTGAAAAAGGCGTTCCCTGTAACGGCGAAACACACGTCTGCTGTAATTTACAAATTTGTGCTTCTGCTTACGTTGTTTTGTCTTACTTTACTGTTCAGCACAAAGGTATTTATTTATCTTACGTGAATAAAGGATTAAAATTATATTAAACATTTAGTAAAAATGGTCATACACTTCCAGTTCTATAAAAGTTAGAAGTTCCAAACACAATTCATTAGATGCAGAAAAATTTGCTTTTTCTTCTGGTACAAATATTTCATATGTAAAAGTAAATTTTCACAACCAAAATTTAGAAAAAGTGTTATATTTTGTGCTTTTTAATTAATATCTCTTGTAATTCATTACTAAGATGAGACCATGCTCTCGATCACGTCTCCTTTCAAACAAACAAACAAAAAATTTTATCAAAATTGGTTCATCCGTTTAAAAGCTATGGTGGCACAAACAGATATTACTTTATACACTTGTCAAACTCATAACCCCCTTCCTTGTTGTATCGAGAGATTAAAAACTTAACATTTTAAGGAAACAGAATCTTTCATTTCAGCACACAACTATACCAAACTCGTAATTATACCAAAGATAGCCAGAAATAAAGTTAAATAATAATATTATTTAACTTTAAATGTTTAGATACTGTAAATTTGATTGATTATTCTTTTTAGTGATTGTTCTTCGGATATGATTCTCGAAATCATACCTAAAGAAATTTCTTACACCAAAGACATTTAAATGAACGCATTTTGAATTTTGCATTTTCATTGTGTCTGCTTTAAAATGAGTAGTTTTTTTTTTTTCAACAGTGCACATTTTTTAACTACCTTTTATGTGGTATTATAATTGCGCACATTTCTTGCAGAACAATTAATTTATATTTTGATGATTGCTTTGCAGTTATTATGCAGAACTTTGAAAATATTATGTTTTATTAGGTTTCTCTCTCTTTGTACGATATTTAGTACGAATAAGAAAAATCCGAAAATATAAGACTGAAATTTATGCAACATAATAATGCCTTTGAGGATCTTGGAGTAATAAACTATTGAGAATAGAAGTTTGAAAAGAATGAGCCAAAAAGGACATTTCAAAATAAGTAAAAAACAATGTTTCAAAACTTGACAGCAATCCATGACTGCAAAAACTTTTAATTTGTCAGCAACAAAATTGAGTTTTTTAAACTTTTTTTTTTTAATTTTAAAAAGAGCACGTACCTACATTTTCACTGAATGTCATTTACACATGCATGCATCAGCTAAAGTAAAAGGATTTATGCGTTTCAATTTCAAAACTGTTCCATTCAAAAACATTACCTACTATGGAAGCTAAATTGGCACTTATGACTCTTCAATTCAGCCTTTCTGCACCCTTATTGGGCACCCAGTCCAACCGCAGCAATTAGCCAATAAATAACAAATTTAAATAATCAAAACATATACAACATATGAAATCAAAAGTAGAAAAGTTGAAGCAATTAAAAACAAACTATGAAACATTCACTACAAAGAGACGGTTTACTTTTCCTTGGGAGGGAGGCAGATCTGTTGGGGGGAGGAGAGATCTACCAACTTAAGGGGAGGTGGCTAAAATTTCTCTTTCTGCATTGTAAAAGTTCATAATGTACTATCCACAATATTGAACAAGTTTTTAGCATGTCCTATGAGATCAAGGAGACAAGTCTGAAATCAATCAATAAAATCAATAAACTTGTTATATCAACAGGGGTGCTCACCTAGGGGAGGGAGAGAGGGTCATGGCACAGACTGCGCCATTGAAATTTTTAGAGGGGGATGAGGGGTATTTTTCACTTTTTTTTGGGGGGGGGAGGACTCATAATTTTTTGGAGGGTGGGCAGGGCACCCCTGATATCAAGATGCTGTATGAAATATATGGAACTGATGTGATATACCCCACCCTTGGCGACTTTTTCCTGTTGGCGCCAAGAAAGCGTCGCCAAGAAAACGATGTATGACGACATACGTCATACATCGTTCTTAGCGATGCTTTTTTAGCGCCAACAGGAAAAAATCAGATAAAAAAACATGATCAAAGCACTTGAGAACACAATATATATAAAAACAACATAAAAGCACAACAAAAAATATCACGAATATATGCTTCAAAAATGTACAGGGCCGGGGTTTTTTGTAAACATATTAAAATACAATGAAATAAATTATTGTATTAATTACAAGTCGAAATTAATGCATTAATTTTTTTTCATCATTTCTCCGGGATACGAGCCCTCGGTCTCATAGTACTTTCGTAATGAGACCTCGGCTCGCCGGCCCTGCCTCGGTCTCATTACGAAAGTACTATGAGACCTCGGGCTCGCCAGGACCTTGCTTCGCTCGGTCCGTTATCCCTCCGACTGTTAATATACATTACAGTCGGAGTATGGTCACAATTATGTATATTTATGTATATTATGCATATTCATGTGTATGTACACCCAAGGGTGGCTCCTTCCGTTCAGTGTACAATAATGACAGTTTTAAGTGTGAAATATGCACCATTATTGTGCAGATTTATTAATAAAATTCAGCATTTTTAAGAGTACAACCGAAAGAACTTTCAATTGTTAACTTAAAATTCAGTACCTAAAGGAGGCACGTTAATGTCTAAATAATTCGTGGCATCGATAAGGATTAACTTTTAGAACAAAATAACCAAACTATTTTTGTAAAATTAATTAACATACAGTAAAAATAAAGTTAAAAGCTACAAGAACCCCTCAAGGATTTGTAAAAAACAAAGAATTTCCGAAGTGAGAATTTTTATGTGAATTCTAAAATAAAGAACTTACCTTTTTATGGTATAAATCCTCACACTCAGTCCAAAACGAAACATCATCTGACAATGGCGCGTTATAGATACACACCACGTTGGAGTTAACTTTTAATTAACCTTCAAGTTTGAAGAAACTGGCATTTTCTAATGTTTTTACTTCAAAACACAACTACTGAATCTAAACTAACACAAAATAAGCATTCCTGTAAGGTATATTGCACAAAACAACACGTATCTCTCCTGCGTAAAACCAAGAACCCAAGTAAACAAGTTCGGACAAGTTTGCCTTCGCGTTGCCAACCACAGGTTAGTTTCACCAGGGATGCCATGCTTAAAAATTTATCGCCTCATTGGCGAGAAAAATATTTCAATTTTGTGCAAAAAATCGGATGTCGCCAAATGGGGGGGGGGGGGGGTATATCACATCTGTACCAAATAAATTCTATAAAATAATTTTATTTCTGGGTTTTGAGCAAAGGGAGCATATTGTTCTAAAATGCTGTATACGTGATTTTCCCAAAATGAACGTTTCCCCTCCCCCCAGTTTTTTTATGTTCAGAGTTTGAGAACGTATTTGAGGGAAAATGCCCAGTTTAATCCTGATGCATTTATGCATATATTCTGACAAGGATTTTTTTATGAAAATTTTTTTAAACTTACACAAGACTCAACATCTTAAATGTAATGATTCAATCTATTTATTTTTTGGATAAAAGGTCCATTTAGTATTGTGACTTTTTATTTGAAAAAAAAAAAAAACATTTTTTCAGCAAACTATATTTTTTGCTCCAGTTGACTAAGAGTGGTTTGCTTTTAATAAACGTTTGGAGCTAAAATAATAGATTTACACATATTTTACAAACATTGTTAAAAGCTAGTTTGATATATTTAGGCTTGTCACCCACACAACTTTGTAATAATTAATGTTTTTGCATAGAAGTAGGTGTGGTTTTAAAAGAACAACCAAAATTTTTAACCCCTTGGAAAAATTGAAAATGATAGGGCTGGATATAATGATATTTCAATTAGATTATACAATTTGATACAGTTAATATAAGAATAATCAAAACCGTAAAGGAAAAACACAAGTTTGCAATTTTGAAAAATATAAATAATTAATTAATATTTCAAAAAAATAATACACAATGTCTATAAACAATGAATGAATAAAGTGATATGGAGCTTTGGTAGCTCAGTTGGTTGGCGGAAATTGTAGTAATCCCCAGGTGGTGGGTTCGATTCCCGCCCGTTGACCTGGTTGTAATTTCCTTCTCTGTGCTGTTAATTCTGTCCTACCCTATGTCCCTGTATTGTGCTATCAGTCATATTGCATGTGAGTTCATAAACGTGTCCTGTGTGACCAAGTACACAAACTCGAAATGTATGTTGTCAATAAAGTAAAATATAACCACTGCAGGACTTAATTTCTGCCAAAAGAAGTGAGGTAGCCCTTTAGTACCCACAACTTACTTTTAGGCATTTAGTCTAAATTTCGCCTAAAATGTTAACATTATAAAACTAGTAAGAAGTGTAGGAGCTCAGTTGACAGGAGCTCCTATGCAAACTAAGCCCTGACTACATGTCGAGCTAAATATTCGCAAGTTGACAACCTAGGGCTTGAAGTCAACAGGTGTCTGCTGGTACCAGACTGTAAAACCATCAACTGGAGTAGTGGAATATAAATTTTAGTGGCTCACAGGCCCAGTTAAGTTTTATTCCAGTTTTCCTTTCAAATATTTTAAGCATAATCAGTTTTTTAAACTGTTGAGAGAAAATTTGCAGCTTTATTCAATGTTTAAGCCTTTTTTTCAAGAAAAGATATTCAGAAATTACCATTATAAATTATAACATATTATTTTGCCACATTATTGCCTTCTTCTCAAAACAATGACAGATAAGATTTTCTTGGTTTTTCCTTGACCAGCATTGAACAGAAAGAAGCCTGTTGTTTCCTTCACTTCCCCAATAGCTCCTCAGACATGTCTATTGAAAACTGTTAATAAACTCCATGCGATTAATTTTGATTTGTATATTTTTGTCCTTTTTCTTTAATTGTTTATTATAGTTAAAACCAGAACCCATGATGCAAGAACGGACCATTAAAAGAGTGTACGGACCGATGAATTTTTTCAGTTACTAGCCCCTGATTACATTCTTAATTTTTATCCAAACAATAAAGAGATTTAATTATCAAACTTAAGACGTTGATTTTTGATTGCTCAAGTTTTAAATTTTAAGAAAAATAAAAAATACTTGCTAGAGTATATAGATCCTATGTTGTATGATTTGAACTAAAATTGTCCTCAGATTTATTCTTTAATTCAACCTTATGAAAATAGAAATTCTAAAAGAGCTTTTGGATGAGGGTTTCCTTTAAGGAAAAGGTTAAATATTTACACATCATTAGAAGTCAGACCTAACATTACACATTAGAAGTTACACATTAGGAGTCTTATCTCCATGAGAGACGATACATTTAGGTAAAATCATGGGCAGTTAAAACATATTTTGCTGGTGTTAATTATATTTTCAGAATAGTCTGTCCATGCGAATGGGGGGAAATTTGGCAATTTGAAATAGGGACCTTAAAATCACACCAATAGTCAAAAATGTATTATATGCATTTCAAATGCTAAAAAAGGGAACAGTAAAAAGGGGCTTGTAAAATGACCATAATTCCAAAGTTGCATTATTTGACAAAAGAATAGTTTCAGAAAACTAACTTATTGCTATGATTATTCTTTTGAAATACTCTTCCAAAATGGGTTTTAAATATCTGCCCATGCAAAAATATTTATTCCCCTCCCCCCCCCCCCCCCCCCCCCCCCCCCCCCCCCCTATGAACAGCAGCCCAGCCCTACATCATAGACTTCTGTTGCTACCCAATCTGAATTGGTGGAGCCCTGGTCTTCTAAACGCTCCACTTCAAGTAAACACATATTTTGACACTTTTTCAAACACAAAAATGTGTTCAACATCGTTTTACAACGATAAGATAATCAATTGAGCTTGCGCAGTATCGAAAGTTTCATCACAACCGCCAAAAACAGTTAAATTCGTTTATCTGTCAAATATGAGTAATCCGCTAAAAAAGTAGTAACAAGTGTTTTGTATCTGAGATTTATGGCCTACAATTCCTCAGACCAAATTACATACAAAAAAAGTCGAAATTCACAACAGGATAAGTAATTTCCTTGAGTTATCTATAGAAAAAATTATTATTAATCGCGATATTTAGGTTGAAAGGGCTATTAGGCTTATCGATATTTTTCAGTGCAAAAATGTGAGTTTATTTTCAGTCAAGGTAAAATTACTTGATTGATTTTCAAGCTTCCGAAAGCAAAGAAGCTAATTATAACATCTCAAAGACTTTTTTTTGTCCAAAACAGTACAATGGATTTGTAGCCAGAAAATTCAAAATCAAAGCTAATACAGCTTCATTTATAATTCAGATAGTAAATATTTATTTTTCACTTCATTTGCATTGGCAAGTGACGAAACTTTGCACGATTTGAATGCTTATTTCTTTAATATTTTTAAACAGCTGATGATGCTTTTTGTCATCAAATGATCTTTGCATCTCTGTTACATTATGTGCGAAAATTTACATCAGATTTTGCAAGTATTTTAACCATGAGATTATTTTGTTGCAACTTCTTGAAAAGGAAAAATGATTAAAACTTACTTCAGAACAGATGATGCATTGCAGTCCGTGCATTGCTTGCTAGAGATGATAGTAATCGCCATGTTTATTTTTGTACACTGCTTGCTTTTAGCGATGTTTGGATGTTTGGCTACTGCGGAGCGAATTTACTTGTCGATTGCAGCGTCACCTATTGGAAAAACAGATATACCATGGTGTGGCAACAACGTGTGCGGGTATTTAGGCTCCGAACAGCGTTAACGATTGCTTTGTAGCGTTAACGATATGCGTATTATTCAATAATTCACTACAGTTTGGGCAAGCCAAAACTCCATTGCGAAGGCGATACAGAGCCTAATCACAGCATTAAGAGTATATTTAGAACGAAGTTACATTCGCACTAACATGCACTTTACATGTATTCTGAACATGTCTAGCTACCGACGGCCAGCGGTGTTGCCATCCAGGGACTGCAGTTTCATCCATGTTAACGGCTCATCAGTCGAAAATAGAGAATCTTCAAAAAGATGACATCTGCCTCTAGCTCGGTCGTTGTCCTTTCCAAACTGATGAGTCCATAACAAGGACGAAACTGCAGTCTCTGGATGGCATATCGGGCTGTCGATATATCGGTCTAGGAAAATTGGGCGCCGGGAACATTAGGTGCAGAGCATTTTTGGCGCCAGGAACATTGGGCGCCAAGCGTATTGGATGCAGTGAGCTCTATAAAATGGAGAAAACCTACAATAGTGGAAACTTGAGCTCGCTTGGCGGGAGAACGGGGTAGAGCGGAAGACTAGATTTGTAAGATTATCGCTGTTTCGCTGGCGTTACGATTTTTGCTGATGCACTGGAGGGCGTGTTAACGAGGATGCGATCGCTGATCTCATTGGATGCAACCAGTTATGTAATAGCTGCGCTTTTTGGGAAGACTGGCAGTTTTGCTTTTCTCTTGAAAGGAAATAATTGATGCAAATGAAACTTAAATGAAGTATTGTTGTGTTGTGTACCGTATCCTGTTGTAAAACCATAAAGGGTGGACTTGACACTTATATTTTACGTGAAATATATTACAGTAGTTAGTAGTACAAGAACTTATATTAAATTAAAAAATTAAAATAATCGCGACCTCGATTGCCTTAGCTCATTTTCAGATGAATCTCGCGGGAAAAAGCGCGCATGAAATTCAAATTTTTTTATAAGAAATGAAAAAACAAGCAAAAAAGAAAGCTAATCACAACTACTGAGTTTTGCTAGTCGTAAAAGCAGAATCATGAGAGAAAATTGAAAATCCCTTACTAAAGCCAATTACAAGTGTTTTGTTTGTTAACTCAAAAGAATTGACAGTAGATAAAAATTTTAAATGATTAAGCTTTCTACTATTGTGTGCCAATAATGAAATCGTTACCAATTGCGTAAATAAAGGTTTAGAATTGTTCTTGAAACTTACTTGAGAAAGGTTATTTATAACTTCAGTTCAATATGAATCTAAAGTCCCAAACGAATGCTTTCATAAGCAGGAAAAATGTGTTCTTTCAATTGCTATCAACGGGTCAGTCCAAACACATAAAATAAAATACTTTTTTTTTTTTTTTTTGAGCAATCACGAATTGCGTACTATTCTCACTTTCCCAAGTTTGATGTTGCTCTGATTTTTCAGATTTGCATGACAATGGTTGTTTTTAGTACTTATTTAGGAGGGAAAATTTCGCCTTCATAGTTACAAACCATGTGCGGTTTGATTTTATTTATATTTTTTTCAGGGCTGTTTTTTTAGCAATAACGAATTATATACTATCCTCGCTTCACCAAAAAGGATGTTACTCTCCTTTAACAGACTACCATGACGATGGTTGTTTTTAGTATTTATTTAGAGAGCGAAATTTTCGTCATCATAGTTACAAATCGTCGGCGGATTGGTTTTATTATTATAATTATTATTATTATTATTTTTTTCAGGGCCTAACTCAAGCAGACTTAACATTTAAAAAAGAAGGTTTTTTGGGTAAAAATTGCGTTTTTTCAGGCGAAAACACCTGTATGGATGAATTTAAACAATAAAACTATATAAATTCAAAATTTCCCGATTACTCATTCCCATCAGTTAACACTGATAAGAAATAAAAATACATAACGTAATACGCTGTAAATAATCTTTATGATAAATGTACTGGTGAATATCGGCCATAAAATCACAATCTTAATTACTGCATCCATATCACTATTTTATTTTTCATGGATATGCCTCGTATTATCTATTCTGGAAAATCATGAATCATAATAGGACGGGTGCAGATTTCTTTACCATTTCCATTCCATCTGTAGAAATATGAACTTCAACGAGTAGGATCCTATCGCAATTCGTGTTTGCGGAAACGTCAAGATATCAAAATTTAAATGATTTTTTTCTCTCTAAATAACAGAGGATAGCACGGAAAAGAAAACGTAACTAAACTTTCACGTGTTGCTACCCCCAAAAGTAGGATCAAGGGAAAATTTTAAATCTTTTTCAAAGCTTTTCTTGCTGAAATAAGAAGTATTTTGTTTATTTAACAGAAACTGGCAACCGATAAAATTTTTAAATCAGTGATCTTTCCCCATAGGCGGATTTAGGCCAAAATATTTGGGGGTGCAAGAATAACAGGAAACTGGGGGGGGGGGGGTATTCCCGGAATAACAAGGCAGTGGCGAAATCAGAAAATAATTTTAGGGCGGGACACACTTTTAAGACTGAAAAACGCGATGTAAACGGTATTTAGTAAGATTAGGGGATGGGCAATTCTTAACATTTCAAACTGCAGAAAAAGTCTTAAACGAAAGTCGATATTAGAAGCAATGGGTGAATCCAGCTACTGGTTTGGAATGGGATTCCCGCCCCAGAAAAAATTTGAAATAGTAGTTTTGAAAACGCAGTTTTACAGTTGGTGATATTTTAGAGGCAAGAAAGGTACGTGTGGCTGCAATGCTATTTTTAGAAATTTTAGTCTTATAAATGTGATTATTGTCCATATTTATACTTTGGGTTATGAATGAGACTCATAGACTGTCTCCAATCGATTTTTTGAAAAGCAGATAGAAATACATATCCCTTCCCCTCCCCCACGCCACCTCTTTTACTTTTCATAATTGAAGTTCCAAAAATGTTACGGAGGACAATTTTTGATGCTGGACCGGGTGTTCTGGAGCTCTCCCCTGGAAAATTTTCGAAATCGAAGTCCTAAAAATGAAGTTCTTCTGCAATACTCCATGGTATTAAAAAAAAAAAAAAGGATTCTCCCACTTAAATATTTCAAAATAGTTTTCAAAACCAAAATATTGACACTTTTTGATGATATTAGAGTAAAAGGGGTCGGAGGCCCTTGTTCGAATATTTTTCAAAATTAAAGTCTTAAACACATGAGTGTAAGACCATATTTGGTAACGTTAGGGACACGCTCCAAAAATGCAATTTTAAACAATTTTCTATGTATTTAGGTGATTAGAAGATCTTCCTTGGAATTTTTGCAAAAGTGAAGCCCAAGAAACGAAATTTGAGGTACTCTGTACTAACTTTGGCTGGAGAAAGGGTTTTGGAGAAGAAAAATTTTGAGGACTAATACAAAAAATGAAAACGAAATAGAAAAAATGAAAAAAAAAAAAAAAAATGGGAGGGGGGAGATATGAAAGAAAGAGGATTGTGCAAGGAGGGGGGAGGAAGCACACAATTCGCTGCCTATAATCTGAAGCTGTTGAAAAATTTAAATGTCAATATTTCTTTTTGAAGGAAATTAAGATTTGTTCTCAACATTCTTTTTTTTTTTCGTAAAATAACTGCGTTTTCTCAAAATGAGATCTTTTCTTCTCTTCAATAATAAAGAATATATTTTTAAAAACATCCATTCAGCATTCTTTTTTTCCGTAAAATAACTGCGTTTTCTCAAAATGAGATCTTTTCTTCTCTTCAATAATAAAGAATATATTTTTAAAAACATCCATTCAGCATTTTGTGGGGAGGATCACCAGTCTTGTGCCTCCTCCCCCCTGGATGCACCACTGATGCAAAATGTCCGGGAGTCCTCCTTCAAATAGCCATGTTTTTTTTTTTTTTTTTTTGACTTTATTAGCCATTGTTGTTTCAAAATAGAAGAATTGGTATTGATATACGAATAAATACCCGATTACAGAACATGCAATTATTCTATACAATAACACAGCATTGAACAATAAATTATTTGAGAAGTGTCTTTATTTGCATAAAATTATTTAAGTTTTTTTTCCCAAATGGATAAAATTACTTTAATTCTTAATATGAGTACAGTTATGTTTTTCTTGTACTAGCGACGTGTAGTGATATACTGGATTCAAGTAAATATACTAGTATAGCAGCTATGAATTTTTTCCCTCAACTGCGTTTCTGAGTGAAATATACTAAACTAATTTTTTTCAAAACCGAACCAAAAATTTTGGGGGTGCGGCGCACCCCCTGGCACCCCCGTAAATCCGCCTATGTCTTTCCCTCGTCACTAATCGCATGCATGAATAAAAGCTTAGGATTAAAATGGATGATAATGCTTATGGATGAAAAGATATCCGACAAAAGCTTTTGTCGGATGTCTTTTCATCCACAAGCTCATTTCTTTTGCATTGATGAAGGCTTTCTTTGTAACGCTGAAACACGTGCCTGCAATAATCTGCAATTTGTGCTTTCTGACGTTGTTACCTCTTACTTTACCTTTCAGCACAAAGACATTCATTTATCTTATGTCATGGTTTTGAAAAACTGTTAGATTTATCAATGTGGTATGTTTTCGTGCTATAATAAGTCACCTTTTACTATGTTTTAAAAAAATGGTTTCAAAGGCACTTTTAGATAATGTGTTGACTCATATAAATGATATTGGCATGTTTTCTTTCTAAAAAAGAATGTGTAAGAAAATTTTAAAACAACGATTATCAGGCCCGTCATTTCAAATTTTTCCAGTTGGAGGGGACAAACGATTGATTGCGAATGAAATGTTCAATTTTGCACTCAAAAGATGTAACAGGAATATTATTAAAGTGCACATCTGAAAAGAAAGAAAAGAAAAATTGTACACCCCTGTTTTGGAGCTACAAGACTCGCGGTGATCAATGCATAAAGATGTGAGGTTATGTAGCAATTTAATACAAGATAGATGTATACACATACATACATGGGCGTATCTATAGAGTAGGCAAGGGAGAGCAGCTGCACCCTTAAAAATAGAAAATATTTAAAATTAAGCCAAAAAATTAAAGGCTGAAACTTAAAAAAAAAAATGGAATTAACTTATCAATGATTTCGGCTATAGTAACAGTGTCATTGATTTTGAAAATGTATATTTTTTCTTTGGAACAGTAAACTACTCCAATAAACATTGCAAAACATTATTGGTGACAGTATAAATAATTATAAAATCAGGAATACAAAATAAATATAAAACCATGAATTCCAGCAAGCTGTAAATAACTATTGAAAAAAATAGTTAATTTAATCCACTAGTGTCAACAATACATATATTCAGGGGTCAAAAAATACTAGTTGCCAGATCGTTTTAAATTTTAGAATTGGTCTAATCTAAACAGGGGTCAAAATTCTGCTTTGCATAAAAAAACATTAGCTTCTATATCTCATAGGCTCTTCGTGAACTAATTGAGATGTAGTATTTCGGTAAAGGAAGGACATCAAATTGTCACTTAAGTTATGGACCTATATCATGGTTGAAATAAAGAAATTTGAATAAACTTACCAAAAAGTTTAACTAGACTTCAAAGGATAAAAGTTACCCTAAATATTTTATGCTGATAATAAGTTTATTTACATTACAGTATGTAACAAAGCAGAGATTTTTTGCTGCGTAAAAACCTAAACAGAAAACTTGATTTTGCACTTGATTTTCTGAAAGTCATCAAACTATTTGGGGAAAACAGGTTAAGATTCAAGAATTTCAATTATTTCTGAAGAGAATGGTATATGGCAAGTGGCAGATTATTAATTTTTAAAACTCAAGTGTCATGTTTCCTTTTTCTTGGAATTCACCTTTAGTATAGTTAACAGCTGAAAAAAGTAGAGATCCGAGTTCACCAAATCAGGTAACGTTTTTTTAACATTTGTCATTCCCCCACGCTGTTTTCATAAGAAAAGTATAATAAAACAATGCATGAAAAGTGAATAACCAACGTTACTTCCTTGTTTAAGATTATTTGTGTGCTTAAAGTCAGAAATTTATTACGCCTGGGTCCTGGCTATTGAAATCAAATTGCAGCAAGTCCCTCATTGTCATCCCTTCACTAATGTATACAATGGGGGAATGATTCTGAAATATTAATTCTGAAACATCACTCTGAATTTCAAATACATTTCTTTTATCACGTATTTTCTAATTCTAAGCGAATTCTTTTTATGTTTTGTTTCGTTTTCATAATTATTTTACGATTGCCACAACTTGCTGATTTGCAGTAACTATTTTTTTTGTGGAAAAATGAGCCCCTGAATCTAAATATGACCACTGTCCCCCTCCCCTCACTTAAAACTTTTTCGAAGTCGCATCCCCCATAATTAGTTTCCAGTATTTAGACAGTTAAATATTCATTATTATATTTGGAGGGGAAGAGAACATTCATCTGAGGTGCAGGAGAGGTAAAACGTTCAAAAGCATGAACATTTGTGGTAAGGACCCCTCTTTATCCCTCCCCGCATGGGGGAGTACCCCCTTCCCCCATTCCGTACTCACTCATTCCGTACTACAGCAAAATTTGATAAACTATGAGGGCGATGCATTACCCCAGAAATATAACAATACATTAATTATAATACAGGACGGTTCCTTACTGAGGATCTCGCTACTAATATTTATTTTTTACTTCTTAGTTCATACAGCTACAAAAGTGCATTTTTTACTTCATTTTGTATTTTTCATTTTACGTTTGCGTACACATTTTCATTAACTTATTCCTTCAACTTTATATAATAAAATAAAGGATTGGGATATAGGCTCAAAAATGTGCCTTTAATTTTAACCATTTTCGTACTTTTCCCACGGAAATGGGCGGAAAACAATTCGTCAACGCAAGGAGGAAGAGGACAGTTTTATTACGGTTTTAGGGGAAAAGAGGACCTTTTAAGTGTTGTCTTCTTTGTACTACTATCTTCAAGCGGGGGGGGGGGTTTCATTCGAAGAACACACATCCTCAGCAAAGTGATGCTTTCGATAAAAAGCAGAAGAAAAACAAGCATTGGTCATCGCAGAAAAACACTTTCTCACGATTGATTCAAAGCGTCCACTTTCTCACAACATATCCATATCCAGTCTATTCCAACGATCCATTCTCTATTGACGTTAAACTCATGCTTAGTTTCATTCAGAATCAGTCTCCTTGGCTTTAAAATCATATCTTCTTTGTTTCATTTTCCTCAGTTTTTAAAAATTCAAAAATTTATCTTTCTACATATTTTGTTCATGCAATCAAACTCAACCTTGAAAATTTACCTTAAAAATGTTGGTTTTTAGTTCATTTCGGAGTAGATTTCATTGATAAAGTTTGTTGCAACAGTCATGTTTTTTTTTTTTGGGGGGGGGGGGGGACTTTATTAGCCATAGTTGTTTCCAAATAGAAGAATTGGTATTGATATACGAATTAATACCCAATTACAGAACAGGCAATTATTCTGTACAATAACACAGCACTGAAGAATAAATTGTTTGAGAAATTTCTTTATTTGCATGAAATTATTTATTGGGATTTTTTTCCAAATGGATAAAATTACTTTAATTCTTGATATGAAAGCACAGTTATGTTTTCCTTGCACTATCGAAGTGGTGATACACTGGATTCAAGTAAATTTACTAGTATAGCAGCTATAAATTTCTTTTCCCCAACTGCGTTTCTGGGTGAAATAAACTAAATTATTATTATTTTTTTGAAAACCCAACCAAAAATTTTGGGAGTGCGGTGCACCCCTTGGCACCCCCGTAAATCCGCCTATGAATGGAACAAAAATATTCTGATTGGGGGGGGGGGGGTGCACCATAAAGGGGGATTGGATAAAACATTGTCGCCACAAAAGCAACAGCAGGATATCTTACTATATGGATTCGCCATCAAAATGTGTTCAGAATATCGGGGGTGTTCACATTACGGAGTGTTCAAAAAGAGTCAATATTAATTTCTTCCAATGTGGTCGCAAAATCTTTTTTTTTTTTTTGAAATTTTATACCTATAAACTGTTTAACCTTACATAATTTTACCATAATTGTATAAAAATACACGGTAGTACTTAGAAACATTTTCATAATGATTAAACCAAGAGGATATTAATACGTAATTTGTACTTTTTTCTATCAACGAAGAATGAATGAATAAACGATTTAAAATAATTAATAATAAAGTTGGGAATTTAGACATATTTTTTTTTCCAACTATTTCTTTACATTGCAAAAGAAATAGTTCTCAAAAAGATGAAAATATAATGCGATACGTCACAAATCTGTAAAAAAAACTGGGAATTGTGTAAAAGGAAAATTGATAAGTTCTTTTCTTCAATAAATTCTTTTCTAACGATCAAAAAAAAAAAAAAAAAAAAAAAATCTGTGATTCAAAAATTAGTATGTACCTCATAATTATAGCTAAAAGCCAAATTAAGAGGGTTTTTTTTTTTTAATGTTTTTGAAAAAAAAATTTTTTTTAAATAAATATTATGAAGACAACACAATACTTACAAAATATCTGCTGAATATTTGAGAAAGAAAACCTAAAACTTCCCTGCAGAAAAGAGATAAACATACAAAACAATATTGTGAATGTGAAAACCCTTGTTTTCGTTTTACTTTAATTTTCGCTAGCTCATCATTATCGCGAAAATTTAAGCCTCCCGAAATATTTAAACTTTCTGTTCTATTCACATACAATTCACTAAATTTTTTATCTCGCAAAGTCACCGATACGTTCATTTTCGCAAAAATTACGACTCGTGTAACTGTTTTTACCGAAGGTAAATAGTTAATAAATTGAAATAAATCTGCATTTGTTTAAAAAGTACTGTGTTACTGTGTTAAATAATCCTACATTCTCGATGAAAAATACTAAAATTTTTAATTATACAATTAAAATTTGAATTAACAAATTATCTGTTAATTCTTACTCTTATTAAGCGAAACAAACAAAAAACGAAGGAAAAGAAAAACATATCTCCGAGCGCTCCGAGCGATGGAAGTTCCCCCCTCTCCTTCTACGTCACCCCGAGTCTTGGCAATAATGGTTGCCGAAAAGGAGCCAAATTTTTATTCTTTTACTAAATAAAAGTAAAGAATTGTTTTGTTTAATGATGTATATATTCAGCAGACCGACAACGTGATGTGGTTAAAAACCGGTCATTTGATAACAAAAAGCAAATGGGTTATTTTGAAATATTTTTTAAAGCTTGCGAGCTTCCTCGTAGACTCCAATGCTAAGACCATCTCCTAAGCCTAACGAGGGGAACATTGGCGAGATTCGAAGGTTACACTCTACCCCAATCCGATTCGACCCCATCCGCTCTCCAGGGTTACTATACAGCTCAATGATTGGATGCCGGGAACATTGGGCCTAATGTGTTCGGCGCCCGATGTTCCCGGCGTCCAAAGTGATCGGCGACCAAAATGCTCAGCACCCAATCTTCCCATTTCGCGGTACATAACGTGTATTTATGCCCAGGCTTTACGGGCTTTAATTTACTGTTAAATGTCTAGGCTTAGGTTGCCACAAGATGGCAACAGTTAAAAATTTTAAATAATCTCGATCTTCTGGTTATTTTCCAACAGTTAAAATCACGCGAAATACGCAGAGGACAGATTATTACAACTTATCTTCCTTATTGCTGCATTTATAAAGCTATTTTTATTCACACACACACACACACACAAAAAAAAAAAAAAAAAAAAAAACTAGTATGTTGTGGCTATCACGAAACTTTCTTCTATATTTTTCTTTTTTTTCTGATCGCTCCCCATGCTTGACGAGGAAGCAATATTCCCAACAAAAACGAAATTACACATGCAAAAACTTGACGACCATCCCAATGTCTGAATTATTGCAAAAGCAGAGCAAAGAGCGAAAATTGAAAGTTATTTTAAAAGCCTTGCTTGAATTAATTACAAATATTTTATTTGTTAACAAACATAAGATGGCAACAGTTAAAAATTTTAAATCATTGAGATAATATTTCCTATCCATGTCATGTTTTCCATACAATTAAAATCACGAGAAATACGCAGATGACAATCTATTACGATTTATCTTTCTTATTGTTGCATTAATAAAACTATTTTTATTCGCTAAAAAATAATGATAATAGAAATAAATCAGCACCTCTTGGCGCGATTGGCGCCAAAATTGAACCAAAGCCTGTTTACATATGGATTCACATATATTCCAAATTTCAACCAGAACGTAGCATTACTTCTTGAGATAGGGCACTCACAATGGAAAAAAAGAACGGGCGATTGCGCTACCCCCTTTTTAGTTGTTGACACCAAAATAAAATCAGCTCTTATACCCACTAAAGGCTACTTGCCGATAAATTTTTCTTTCATTCCGTTCATTATTTCTTGAGATACAGCAGTCCCAATTGACGACAAAAAACGTTCTATAGCTCAACCCCCGTTTGAGTTATTGACACCAAAATTGAATCAGCACCTGTTCCTGTTAATGGCAACATATGGACCAAATTTTGTTTGATTCCGCCAGTTACTTCCCGAGGAATAGCAATCACGCGTAACTCAAAAAACGTCCCATTGCTCCACCCCCCTTGGAGGAATTCGCGCCAAAAACCAATGGGCACAAGTTCACATAAGGGCACATATGTGTACCAAGTTTCGTTCGATTTCATGCGGTAGTTTTTGCTGTAGAGCGGTCACAAAAAACTGGTCACACACAGACGTGACACACATACACACAGACAGACAGACATTTTCCAAAAATAGTCGAAATGGACTCAGCACACCTCAAAACGTTCGAATCCGTCAAAATTCGAAAATTTGCACGAATCCAATACTTTCTTCTATATATTAGATATAGAAGAAAGCAAAAATCAGCTCCCCATAGAGCGATTGGTGCCGAAATTGAACCAATGCCTGTTGACAAATGGATCCACATTTATTGCACATTTCATCCAGAACGTAGTATTACTTCTTGAGATAATGGTACTCACAATGAAAAAAAAAAAAAAGAACGTTCGATTGCGATACCCCCTTTTCAGCTATTGACACCAAATTAGAATCAGCTCTTATACCCTCTAGGGGGGTAATTAAATAAAATAAAATTATCCCCCCTAAATTTTTGTTTGATTCCGTTAATTATTTCTTGAGATACAGCAGTCACAATAGACAACAAAAAATGTTCTATAACTCAACCCCCGTTTGAGCTATTGACACCAAAATTGAATCAGCACCTGTACCTGTTAGGGGCAATATATCAGGGGTGATTGTGAGTTCATCAAAAAATACCTGAAAGTTTCAAAGCGAGAACGGGGGGGGGGGAATCTTTGGCCCCTATTACTTAAGTGCACCTTTGCCAAAGTTTTAAATAGTTCTGAGTCAAAATATCGTGTGTACATTTGATTAAATTTTTAATGGATTACAAAGTTACGAGTTGGTGTTATACAAATTATCTTGACATTTGTCCATCTTAAGGGATAGTTGTCTATCTTAAGGCTCTTGCAGGTATATTTGATGAGCATTATATAATTTAAAATAAATTGCGGAGGTAGGGAGATAAAAGCATAACGAAAAGAGAACAATATTCCGGTATTTTCAGACATGAAAATACCGGAAAAACGTCCGAAAATACCGGAAATTCGGTAAAATACCGGACCACAATCACCCCTGAATATATGGACCAAATTTTGTTTGATTCCGCCAGTTACTTGCTGGGGAATAGCAGGCACTTATAACTCAAAAAACGTCTCTTTGCTCCACCCCCCTTCGAGGAATTCATGCCAAAAACCAATGGGCACAAGTTCACATAGAGGCACATATGTGTAACAAATTTAGTTCGATTTCATGCGGTAATTTTTGCTGTAGAGCGGTCACAAAAAACTGGTCACACACAGACGTAACACACAGAGACAGACATTTTCCAAAAATAGTCGAAATGGATTCAGCACACCTCAAAACGTTCGAATCCGTCAAAGTTCGAAAATTTGCACGAATTCAATACTTTCTTCTATATATTAGATATCCGCAACTCCAATAAACTATGGGAGGCGCTGCATCCACTGTCTAATGGCGGATGAAAAAGGTAAAACAAACGCATGCCGTAACTTTTATTACTTGCTTTGACGCTTAGTGAATGACAGTAATTATTCATTGTGTTTGTGGGAAGCTTTCTTTTCTATTCTTCTGAAATTACATTACATCATAAACTATCTGAAGCCTGTAATTTCTCCCGAAGAAAACACGTGGAATGGAATGTTTTACCTTTTTCTTTAGTATTGCTAATCACCGCAAGGTAGCGTATTCGAGCTCTGGAGTTGCGAATAGAAGAAAGTAAAAAAGTTTTGCGATTCTTTTCTCCTTCTGTGCAATTTTGTTTTTTCGGGGGTTGTCCCCAGAATTAAGCCACTGGTGTGGAGAGGAATGATGCCTACCCAAATAAACAAATGTTCGCCAAAGAGTCCCAAAACGCTGTTTGATATTTAAAAGAGAAAGACAGGGCGAGGGATTCAGGGAGAACCCTCGAACTCTTTTTTTTTTTTTTTTGACAATGAAGTCAATTACAGGCTCAGTTTGGTAGCTCCACGGAACTGTAAAAAAAATGAAATTTTAAGATGATAACGATAAGAGAAAGAGGGAATCTCTTTCACGAAAATTCTCTGAAACTGATGTTTTAAAAACGCAATTTTAGTCTATTTTAAAAGACATTACGCGAGAGGAGATAGAGTTAAGGACACGGTCTAGTAAGATTGGGCGCCGTCGATTGGACGCAGTTTTCGGGCACTGAAAATGTTGAACAGCGCCGAATCTTCCCATTTCGTAAGGACATGGGTGCAGGCAGAAGGGACAGCTTCTCGCCTCTGAAGAAGTTATCCTCAAATATCCACGCTCCTCTCTGATATCACAAAAGATGATTTTAAATTACATTTTTAGCACTTCAATTTAAAAATATTGCTGAAACAGAGCCGCTTTTCTCTCGCTTAACCGTAAAATGGTTTAACATGGTGTTTCTTCGGACTAGAATTTCCTACAATTTCCGGGGTAAAGAAACCTTTTCCCATCACTTACGTAACGTCACCGAAGATACTTAAAAACTAGTATGTTGTGGCCATCACGAAACTTTCTTCGATATTTTTCTTTTTTTTTTTTTTTCTGATCCCTCCCCATGCTTGACGAGGAAGCAATATTCCCAACAAAAACAAAATTACACATGCAAAAACTTGACGACTATCCCAATGTCTGAATTATTGCAAAAGCAAAGCAAAGAGCGAAAATTGAAAGTTATTTTAAAAGCCTTGCTTGAATTAATTACAAATATTTTATTTGTTAACAAACATAAGATGGCAACACGAACAGTTAAAAATTTTAAATCATTGAGATAATATTTCCTATCATTTCCATACAATTAAAATCACGAGAAATACGCAGACGACAATCTATTACGATTTATCTTTCTTATTCGGAACTCCAGCGCTCGAATACGCTACCTTGCGGTGATTTATAAAACTGCGAATGCAACTAAAACATTGCCACGTTGCGCTCTACGTGTATCTGTTGACGTAAACGCGGTCAGTTTGTTCTGAGTAACGCATTCAACATGTCTAAGAACGCCTTCAACAACAGAAATTAATTCGTCCCTTAGTAGTATTCTCGAGCTTCTCAAAATAATGTTAGTTTTCCTTATTTCTTTCAAAAAAGTATTAAATGGTGGAAGCGTAAACAAGAAAACTCTGGATTAACAAAATTGGATAACGTTATTATACCAGGTAAAATTTTTTATTGTTTTGTATGAATTTGTAAGAATATGAGTTTTTTTTAATCTTAAACTAATTTAACTAATCACATTTTACAGCAGCATTTAGTTGGAATGGACAGTATGCAAAATATTTTCTTGAATTTATTATCGTAGAACAAAATGAAAAATGTTTAACCGAGAAAGAATTTACTTTATTCCTTTTATTCTCAGCTGAAAGGTTTCGCCAAATTTGTTTAGGGTTATAGTTTTGGAATTGTGCGAGCAAAGTAGCCTTGGCGAGATTTCGCGTTTTTAGTTAAACCATTTTTAATTTTTATCATGAGTGGAATAAAATGGTAGTAAGATTACAGAATTCGATAAGTAAAAAGAAATAATGGTCAATCAACTGAAAAGAAAACTACCACCATATATCCGTAAGAATTCTGTAGATCATTTGCATAACTTGACATAATTAAAGCGTAACTCAGAAATTAGAAAAATCGAAACAGAAAAATTTTAAATTAACCGATTCGGGAATTCGAGAGAAATAACTCAGCAACAAATGCAAAATGCGCTAGCCAAGCAAGGCAAAGAAGTATCATCTTCTTTCGATAATAATTTGTAATGTCATATTGAATTTTCTAGCATTAATTGTTGTTCTTGTCAGGCCACAATTATTTAGTTTCATCAAGAATTGATAAATATCGAATTCAACATCGTGGAAATAGCTGCTTAGAACTACGAACTACGTAGTTTGCATTAATCTTTGACGTTTAGTAATGCTTCTTGAATTCTCATTTCTTTCTACGTGGGCCAGAATATCCACAAGACTTTGAAAATTAATTTAAAAAGAATAAAGCGAAAAAAATCTTACATATGAACAAAAATCACAACACTTTTAGCATTTTCTTCCTTACCATGTGCGTTTGTTTTGGTTTTTAAGTCCGCCATTAGACAGTGACTTCAGTGCCCCCTATAGTTCGTTGGAGTTGCGAATTGTTGCATTAATAAAAATATTTTTATTCGCAAAAAAAAAAAAAAAATCAACACCTCTTGGAGCGATCGGCGTCAAAATTGGAAAAAAAACCTGTTTACATATGGATTCACATATATTCCAAATTTCAACCAAAACGTAGCATTAC
Organism: Uloborus diversus; assembly: GCF_026930045.1. Classification (NCBI taxonomy): domain Eukaryota; kingdom Metazoa; phylum Arthropoda; class Arachnida; order Araneae; family Uloboridae; genus Uloborus; species Uloborus diversus. The sequence goes on from NC_072737.1 coordinate 56,244,738, forward strand.
TTCTTGAGATAGGGCACTCAAAATGGAAAAAAAGAACGGGTGATTGCGCTACCCCCTTTTTAGCTGTTGACACAAAAATAAAATCAGTTCTTATACCCACTAAGGGCTACTTGCCGATAAATTTTTCTTTCATTCCGTTCATTATTTCTTGAGATACAGCAGTCACAATTGACGACAAAAAACGTTCTATAGCTCAATCCCCGTTTGAGTTATTGACACCAAAATTGAATCAGCACCTGTTCCTGTTAATACCAACATATGGACCAAATTTTGTTTGATTCCGCCAGTTACTTCCTGAGGAATAGCAAGCACGCGTAACTCGAAAAACGTCCCATTGCTCCACCCCCCTTGGAGGAATTCGCGCCAAAAACTAATGGGCACAAGCAGGGCTGCGGAGTCGGAAGGAATATGGCCGACTCCGACTCCGGATTTTTTTTAAATTTTTTTAATTGTATTTTTTTAACTCCCGCTCTCCATTCAAGGGAAGGGGGAAAACCTCTTAACAGAGATTGAAATATTAATTCCTTTTTATGAAAATTTAGCATTTTGTTTTTTATTGTAAACCCAAGACGTCATACAACGTTAGAAATTCAATTTAAAAATCAAACTTTCCAATAGTTACGAGTTAAAAAGTGAGATGACTTAAAAATCCCTTTTAAAAATTTTGAAAATGATTATCTGTAATTTGCCCCCCTTTAATGTTTAACAAATATATATTGATCAAATCGTGTGCTTTCAATTTTTGAAAGCTGTAACTTGAGAGAAAAAAACTTTTTTTCTAAATCCAAGTTCTTGAGAGGGAGTGGTTTGCCCCTAATGACATCCATCTAGTAGATGAAACCCAAAGTTAATTTCAGAGTTTATAAAAAATATAAATACTTTAATTCTGAAAATTTTCACGAATATATTTTAAATTATATTTCATCAATAAAATTTCAACGAAAATAGGGCACATATGCGTCAGGAGCTAATTTTACACAAAACGCGGCGGTATACAAATTTGTACGAATAGCTTTTACTATACCTATATTTCTTCTTCGCTAAATTTTTAATTTAAATTTTATTGGCTGCTTTAGAATTAACCTAAATATGAAGATTTTAAGATTAACTGCAATTCTTGAGTGTTGTAATCAAGAAATTTTTTACACTTATTTTGTTCCATACTTTTTAGTGAGAACCAAGCTTACAGAAATAGTCTTAATAAAGAAAAAAAACATTAGATTATTTCATCGAATCTTTTGGATTCGTGCTTTCGAGCCAGAACTTCTTTGAATTTGCCGATCACACTTAAACGTTTCAACCTTAGCTACAGGCGTCGACTTACTAATTTGTTACGTTTCTTTTACTATTTTAAACTGAGATAGAACAAAACACTATATTTCTATTTTTATTTGAAAGTGATTACTTGAAAATGTCATTCAACAAAACCGTTTGCTGACAGTTGCTATTAGTTAAGTTAAAAAGCAAGCAAACTAGGGGACGGCTACAGAAAGTTCGGTAAGCATTCAAGCTAGCTGATTGCCATAATGGCAGTTATTTTCTCATTAGTATCTTTTTATACATGTAATCGAACCAATTGGTAATCAATTTTTAAAAAATGCAAGGAGAGTCAGTGAAAAGGAAAGAAAAAAAGAAGCCCGGAGTCGGAGTCGGAATGTTTTCCAACGACTCCGACTCCTTTATTCCAAAATCAGTCCGACTCCGACTCTTCGACTCCGACTCCACAGCCCTGGGCACAAGTTCACATAGGGGCACATATGTGTACTAAATTTCGTTCGATTTCATGCGGTAGTTTTTGTTGTAGAGCAGCCACAAAAAACTGGTCACACACAGACGTGACACACATACACACACAGACAGACATTTTCCAAAAATGGTCGAAATGAACTCAGCACACCTCAAAATGTTCGAATCCGTCAAAATTCGAAAATTTGCACGAATCCAATACTTTCTTCTATATATTAGATATAGAAGAAAGTAATAATAGCTTTCTAACGTTAGTTGAATTCCGAATGTCCGACTTTTTCCAATTACTTCACCAAAAGCATATCTACGCGTGTCTGTGTGTAATCATTGAGAAGAGATAAATGGAGGGAGAAGACTTTCATTCGTGGAGCCCACATCCCAAGTCACATCATAGATAGTAAAACATTGGGGGAAAACAGGTTTCTTTCGCTAGTTTCACGCAAAACGTGTCAACCATTCGTCGCTATTGAGTCACCTTACTTGGCGTCTTTGCCTCAGCTTTTGCTAAGCCATTACTGATTCCTGCTCCAGATGTAACCCTATCTCCTACACACAGCCAATGATTCCCAGGCGAATACCTTAAGCATTAGATGCAGGATATCCGGATGATGTCATCCCGCCCTGTCTCACTCTTCTAAGCCTTAGCGAGCCGGAGATATAAATGGAAATCTTTAAATAAAACCCTTTTATATGCCATACCAATGGCGTCAAATTTTGGGACATTTATTCGATTTTGGCAAATTATTGCAGAGCCCCCGTGGTACAACGCCTAAGGCGGGGTTTATGTGCAGCTGCGGCAAGCAGTGAAGAATGACGAAGCCCCCAAAGTACACCGCCTGAGGAGGCGTATACCAACCCGCCGAAGGCAACAGTCATTGGCGGCGAAAGGAGACGGATACTCCAGTCTATACAATTAAAAGCTATGCGCGTCAGAGTGTAACCGAATCTCCTCCAGACCTGGCAATGTCTGCCAGGTCAATATTGATACTAGTATTGAATACAAGACATATAAAAGGGGAAGCCGCTTCGCCCTGTCTTACCCCTTCAAACCTTAAAGGGTCAGACATCCAGTCCTGAAGATATCCTAACCCCTGGATTTCCTGAAAACTTCCAGGAGTAAAGCATAAAAAATCATAGATTGTCAGCCGCGCAGGTAGTGCAACACCCAATTGTGTTCAAATCAGGACTCGGTAAGTTTGGGTGTTTATTTCTTCTTTGAAGTAAAAAATTTTGCTCATAAAATTTTACCGGAATTAAACTTATCTAATATACTTTTTTTTTCGTTTTTAAATCTTAAACCTAATACAGGAACCTAAAGGAAGATGCGCGTGGACGAGCAGTTGAAAGTCTTTGCCTTGCCTCGAAAAAAATCAAAGATCAGATATGGAAGAGGGGGTGACAACTAAAAATCAGTCCTTTTGCACCTTATTTGCTTGCTCCATCATGGCTACACCCATTCCTTAAGAATCTTCCTCAAAAATGTTTTAAAATTCAAACCTTAAAGTAGTTAATTCCATCTTTCTTTGTAGAAAAGTTAAAAAAATCAGATTGGGGCCCTATCCGCAAATTTTTCTAAATAGAAGTTGTTGGGGGCAATTGCCTTCATTGAACGTCACCTGTATCCGCGTCAAATTGCCGCCTCTGTTGCAAATTTTGCAATCAAATGAAAAATGTGTGTGAAGGGTGAAGAGCAGACATTAATGGGCAATGGACCAACCCACTTGTGCACTAAAATTCTATTTTTCTTAAACAACGCTATCAGGAAATTGGAACTTATTGATTTTTCAAGTTTTCAATAAACATTTAAAATTTAGTATTTTCAATCGATTTATTTTAATTTCATGAGAAATTTTGCTCGATATAACTGTATGGGGCCGCACACCTGCTAGGATCGGCCTTGTATCCGGCCCCTCCACATAGTTAGCATGTAATGAATTGAATTTTTATTAAAATGAAAAAACTTTTTGAAAACGTATGTTATGCATACCACACAAGGCACATTTTCATTTTAATCAGTATTGGGATAATCTTTACTTATCAAAAGTTAGAACAACATTGCTGTTTATAGCACTTTTCAGTCTTTTTGGTTTGGTGCTCACTATAGGATTTCCTACAGCAATTTCAGTATTTTTTTAAAAATTGTTTTAAAGAATGACTGTGTTTGACAGAGAAACTAATTTTCTTCCAAGCCACCTGCGGATAATCGAGAGTTTCTTGTTTTGCTAAGTATTAACTATTTATGAGTCCCTTTTACAAATTTAGACTTTGCAGAAGAACATGCCTTTTAGAAAATTAATGCACCTGCTTGTGCCCCTATGTTTGGCAGTATGTACTTGCATCAATGAACAAAACTTTTGCATCATGAATTTGAATGAATCCAAACTAGGAACAGAATAACAGGTGAAAAATCTCTCTGCTACAGCTAATGTTAAGCCTAATTGTTGAAAATTGAGAAAAAACCCTTCAAAGATGAAATACCAACATTAGACCTTTTAGTGCAAATTTTAAATGAAAATTCTTAATCCAGTATAATATAACTTTTATCTCATATGAGGCAGTGAGAAGCAGAGACGCAAGTGGTGAATTTAAAAATTTGGATATAATCAGTGCAAATGCTAGGAGTACTTATTTTCTATTTTGGGACAAAAAGAGAGTACAAGTAGTCCTGGTAGATAATGCTAAACAGAATAATTTTGAAAAAAATATTCAATGAAAGCGTACCTAGTATCTGAACTTTGAGTTTTACTCACAGCTTTAAAATGTCTACCTAAATCAATTCCTTTCTTACAGCTCACATTTGAAATGAATGAAAAATTGCATATTCAACTTAATAATGACCATATTACGTCATACTTCCCACCTTATACTTCACATGAATATTTTGATTTTTTCCAATTACAGGGTGGCAACAGGAACTGTGAAAAAAAGTTCCCTGACCTTTCCCTGATTAGGTTTACCAAATTTCCCTGATTTACGTTACCAATGATAATATTTTCTTTCTTTGCTCTACTTGAAATCCATTGTATGTTTGTATAAAATGCAGTATTTTAAACGTTTTAAGTTGTGTAAAGTTGTTGAACTAAAGATATTTTAAAAAGATGCTACTTTTTTAATAAAATGGTTTTAAATAACATATCAAGTCAATTTTTTTGGGAAAAGAAACCCTACAAAACAGTATATTAAATTTTTCTACATGGGAAGATCATAGAAAATTAAAAAAAAAAAACTTTACTTCCAGAAACCACTTAGCATAAGAATTTTAAGAAACTATTAAAATTACTCTTAAAATTATGTGTATTTATGATAGAACTAAAAAGTAATTGAAATTATTTTGAACTCAGTTTTCAAACAGTATAATAATTATTGCAAGAATAACAAGTAATAGTGAAAGAATTTAAGTAATGTAGTTGTTCTTATGTAACTAATTGACATATTTATGCAAAACCGATGAAACCATTTGACATCCATTCATAGGGAGCTTTTCTCTAATCAAGAACATAGGTTTTAATGAATGAATACAGCATTTTAACAAAAAAAAATAAAGATATTTACTTAAGTACACAAGTTAACTCTATTTCAAATTATTTCAGTATGTAACAAAAAGAAATCTTAGATTGCTTTTGTAACAAACAACTTTGAAATGCAAGAAAAAAAAATCAATTAGTTAATTTCAAAATATATATAAAAAAATACAACTTGGTTATAAAATTAAAGAAGCCCTTAAGTCTGAAGAAAAGAAAACCTTTATAATCTGCGGTGACAACAAATAGTATAACAGCAAAAAACAAAGTTTTTTTTATTGAAAGTTCAATTCTAGCAATTAAATTAAAAATGCGAAGAAGTAATAACTTTTAAGCTTTTAAGGTCTTAATTCAAAAACCAAAGATTTCTTCTTGAAATCGTGATTACAGTACACTAACTACTTCGAGACAATGGAATAAAGGCAAAGGAGTTAAGGTATTAATGAAGGCTTCCTCTTTGCCTGTATGGTTGTTTATATTACGTAGCATTGAAAGCGTATAAGGAAATTTCAAGCTAGGTAAAATAAACAACCTAACAGACACAGAAGCAATCTTAGGAAGTTCATCCTGTGGTTAATAAGTAAAATTCAATACTTTGACGTTTATTAAAAAAGATGCACAAATATGCGGCAGTGTATAATCGCACCTCATTTATTTTACTTTTTTTTTTGTTGAACAGATAATTGGTGGAAATTGCGTAGGGAATTAGAGTACTTAATTTTGTAAAGCAGAAAAAATTTTTTTTCTTCATAAAATCAATTTTCCCTGATTTTTTGTTATTTTTTCAAAATTCCCTGATATTTCCCTGATTAATAAAGTTCCCTGACTTTTCCCTGATTTCCCTGATCTGTCGCCACCCTGAATTATCTCTAAATGAATTACTCACATTATTCTAAGCTATACATATTGTCTTCTAATGTAGTACTAAACCGCCATCAATTCCTATAAGTCGAACAGAACATTATCTGAAGTAGCTCTTAAGATTCCAAATCCGGTCTTAGAAGTTTGCTGCCTCCAAAAGTATTGCTCTTATACAACAACGATGTAATAAAATTTAGGTTTTTCCCAGAATGTAACCCTAACAAATGTGAAAGGATTACTATAAGTTTATTTTAATATATTAAATATAATTTTTTTCAGATACATTTACAGTTAAAATAATTTTGCTAGAGTTATCACTTGAAAGATTGAAACCAAGTGGATGGTTTTCTCTTTTTATGGTAAAAAGACTAGAGAACCGAGATAAGAAGAATTAGGCTCAGACTATGACCAAGCAATTAGTTTTGTTACTTGAAATATTTAGCACTATGCTTTCTATTTAAATAACAAATAGTTTTGTTGTTGCTGTCATGTATGGCAAAGTGCAAGGTACGGAAAAAAAAGAAAATTTAAATATTGCCAAAGGTGTGAACCACAGCCTTGGCAATTTCGATGACTCTGAGTACAAAGTGTCCATGCTGCAGTCACTGTCTAATTTGAAGAGGAAACAAATATGCAAATATGGCACAAGCTAAAAATGTGTTTGGGATCCAGTTGTGTGCTTGGGCAGTGCCAGCATTCCTCATATGTCCTGGAGCCATCGGGCAGGATCTTCATGCCCTTAAGATTTTAAATATTTATTAAGAAAGAAAATACCAATGATATCTATTATAAGTCAATAAAATTTAACATTTGCTACTCTGTTTATCTTTAGAGTTGAAAATTCTAATGAAAACATACATAAGTCTTTAAAAGAATCTAACATGAAAACTAGCATCAAAAGTTTTATTTACAATAAGTTATTAACAATTAGCACTACAAAACCATGTATAGTTCAAACTTTTATGAAATTAGAAAGTGATATTTCTCTTGCATACATCTTTCATTAGCAGTAAAAATTATTAAAAGGAACTTTTAACTTTAAAGCATTTTTAAACAATTATATGAGTATACTGGCTAAATATTTATAAGGCACCATTCAAAACGGATGGTATGCAAACAGTTTAAAAAAAAATCCTTCTATTAGGAGCCTCCTTCACACAATTTTTTCAATTGTTGGGTAACACTTTTTTTTAGCCATGACTAAAAATTCTTCATCAATATCACACAGGTTCCGAGTTAGGATAAATCCATAGTGGACTGCTTTCAGCTTTATTACAAGAGTTGAACAAGAAAGAAAAGTAAAAAAAAACAGAATTGGGGTGGTTATAATGCAACGACTTTCACCTGTTCAAGCAGTGTACTATGGACGCACTTTTAGACCCACATAGGTATTGACTTTGCACCTTATGCAAATGTACTTTCACTTTCTCAATTTTCAACCGAAAACACTCTTAAAGCAAACATTTGTAATGCAATTGAGCTTTATTATATTTGTTTAGCTTTTACTGTAAGACTTTTAAAATTATATAATTTTACAATGTAGCTGCATTCCAATATAACTTAAACAAATTTAAAATTAGACTCTACATTTAGGTTTAAAATCATTAAATTTGCTCAATTTTCAATCACTTTACATTTTATTTTGAAGCCTTTTGTGGATAAATATGAGTCCTGTTCTATCATTTTATGGGTACTCAAACATAACTTATCCTAGATTTATACAGTTTTATATTAGACAACAAAATTCGTGTATATACATAGTTTATCAATATTCTAGGTTCAAAACTGCATGCAACAAAATTTGATTAAATATTGAGTTTTATAATCAGGTGATGACTCACTACTCTCGGCATGTTCAGAGGCAGAGGATAAAAGAAAAAATGATTGTCTCTAATTGACAACTTTAAGAAAGAAGAAAAAAAAGTGTTTTTGAGCTTAGGGTATCAATATTTTAAATGAAAATGTGCATACATTTAAATAAAATTTGAAACCTTCAAAGAGAATTTTAAGTAAAAATTTAATTTCACTACAGTAAATTTCACTTCCCATTTCTGGCATATACAAGAATAGTTATTATTTGAGAAGATAGGGAGCTGATTCCTTGTTGAAGAGGAAAAGTTTAAAAAAAAAAAGTATATGCATATATTGTTGTCTCAGAGCAACAGTAAGATATCTAAGTCCCAGAACAACACGATATCCTACTATCGTACTCTTGCTCTGAGGCGACACTAGAATACACACCTATACACAGGGCTCGACAAAGCCTGGGCGACTAAAACGCTGTTCATCCAGATACAATAAAGTTATCAAGCACTAAAGCTAGTCACCAGATGGCAATGCAAGATACATAACTCTTTACTGCCACAAAAGGAAAAACATAAGGAAGAAAGTACATTACTTTTCTCCTTATGTTTACATGACTAAAAACAAATCTTTGAAAATAACAAAATATATTACATCTAACAAAATAGATGCCACAATATAATGAAAAATAAGCACACTATGTGAAAAATTATTTCTATATTTAGCTTTAAAGCCTACATTTTCCGCTCACTGCATTTGAAAAATAAGAAACTGAATGCCTCTCCCTTTCAGCTGTTTTATCGTGTTTCCAACCTGATAAAAAGGGGCTGAATAAAAGGCACATGCCACTGCATGTTCTTTTACGAATTACTTAAATTTTCATGATGCCTGCCACAGTGTTTAGAGTTTCACTCTTTTGTTATGTTAAAGGTGAAAGGGAAAGCTCATGAACATAGAGACAGTTAATCAGTTACACAGTCACTGTACAAATAAGAGATATGTGTAAAAGATTTTATTGGTTTTTGGCCAGGGTTCGCCAATATATATCCGAAATTAATTTTGAAAATATCATGATATTGTCGATATTTGTTTTTTCAACCACGATATTTTAAATTTAAAAAGTATATATTAACCATAGTAATATTGTTGATTTATTATTAAAAATTATCAAAAAGTTATGTACTATATTTTTTATGATGTATTAATACATCATTAACATAAAATATAATATTCCTTCTTTTTATATTATATTCATAAAAATATTAGCAATGTAATAATTTTAATTTATATTAAAAGTGCGTAATTAAATATTAAAGGTTGGTCAGAAAAAAAAAAGAAAATGTCTTATGACTGTGCACCAACTAATGCATTTTTTTTAATTTCTGAATCATATATATGTGTAAAAGTAGTTAACAGAAAAAAAAATGATTAAACAGCTAATGCTCTAATGCTAAATGAACTCCATTAAAATTGATTAAAAACATAAAATGAAATATTATAAATAAGTACTGAAAGAAACCTGAAATTTAAGTCAACTTATTGTAATTATAATGTAAGAAAATAAAGAGTGATTTGAGGATGCATTTACTATTTTGAAGACTTTAGTTTGTGCTGATTGAAAATATTGGATATATATCAAAATATCTGATATTTTCGATACTTTCGAAAATACCATGATATTTTCGAACCCTGCTTTTGGCCAAGAATGGGGTGTGGACTTAATACTATTTACAGTAATTATTCCATCTAAATATTTTCAATGGGTTCATCCCAATGAAAGTATTATTTCATATCTAATTTTCTAGATACATTTTTATTAAAACATCACTATGAGATGAACCTTTTTGACAATTTTTTAAAATACAACATTAAGACTAAAGTACATTGACCAATTGTATCAACTTAAATAAGCTCTTACTTTACTAATAATAGGTTTACGACACAAGGGACAATCAAATATAAAATGGGAACATTTTTGGCAAGACAAGAAATGTCCACAAGGCTGAAAGACAACTTCCATGTCATGATCCATGCAAATCTTGCACAAAAATGCATTGTTCTTCCCCTTCCCAGCAGCTGAAAAATATTAAAATAACACTTTAAAGAAAACTGCCAACATGACATATTTAACAAAGTTCCTAATTTAAATTTAGATATTGAGGATTTTTTCCCCCTGCATTTTGTATGAATAAGATTCACCAAAATTTCACAAAGCTAATTTCCTATGTCTACTCCAAAAGTAAAGTGAAAGGATGATTTGAAGCACCTAAAAGCCAAGTACAGTAGGATAAACTCATGTTTAGGGACAAGAGATGGTAATAGTAGCTACGTTAGATGTCAAACCGCTTGATTTAGCATAACTTTTCAATAAGTCTACTCAAATTCCACCACTTCTTAGCCTTCTTTACAACAAAAAAGTCAGTTTTAAGATAATTCGTTCAAAATGGCACATTTTAGAGTGGCAAAATAACCTTCAACTACTATCAGATGTATAAAGCCCAACACTAATATGTTTATCAAAAACACTAAGTCTACCATCCAATTCTAGGTATGGTAGTAGCTGTTTCGGGTGAGGTGAGTAATTATGACAACCTGTCTAACCTCATAAAGTAACTGCCTGATAGTTTTCCTCTAATTCAATGATCAAATGTGAGGTAGCAATCCTTAGAAGCAGTGTTTCCAAGAAAGCAGCATTTTCCAACCAGAATAATCATGGAAAAACACTGTCTGATGCAGCAAAGCATAGCAAAAGTGATTAATTTTGTTTCTTATCATGAAAGTACAATAATTTTAACCACATGTGATAAAGCAATAGTAATTCAAGACTTAACACTTAAAGGTTCTTTCCCTAAGACAAGTCTGGGTGGAACAGGAGCGGATCCAGAGGGCGGGTCACCAGGGGTATGATCCCCCCCCCCCCCCGTAAAGTGCCTAAATATTGCCTGGAGCTATATTTTGGAACCAGTAATTAAAAAAAATCTCCCCATAACCCCCTTCTATTTGAGTACAAAAATATCCCCTTTGACCCCCTCCCCCACCCAAGAAACAGAAGCTGGATCTGCTTGTGGGAGTTAGTCTCAGATCTCCAGATAATTCGATGTAACAGATAAAGATAGCAGAGATGAAACTTAACTATAGTTGGGGCAAACCTAACCTGACAGCATTATGAAGGCTACGTACATCCTAATCGCAGCATCATGATGCCAAAAGGTTAGGTTTGCCTCAACTATAGACCAAAAATCTTGAAAAATATTACATGATGTACAGGTGTGTCAAAACTAGTCCTAAGAAAAGTATTACCTATCCCCCAAATAACCATTTTACGCAACAACTAAAAATCATGGCAAATTATTTAAATTTTTGTAAAAACTAAAAAAATATTCATAATAAATGGGATTTTGTTACTGTATTAAGCAAGAGGTTTATGCATGAAACTTGATATGCATTCCTATTCCTTTGGAAAAACATTTAAAAAATACCAGACGCAGAATTCGAAAGTAAAAAACCCGCGAAAAAGTTTCCTGCTCTAACTGAAATAGTGACGAGCTCCAAATCCGTGGGTTGGATCCATCCCTTATAAGAAGTTCGCAAATTTTAAACTTGCCACAAACTGGAACTGAAATTAAAGTAATTCTTGCACAATTATATTTTATAAAATATTTTCTTTTATGATCTGTTTTTCTTAGGGATGGAGAAATGAAAACTACTAATTATCTTTGAATACAAGCAGAAAACTGAATACCAGAATTATTACTACTTAATTTAAATGTGGCTTCCAGTCGTTAACCTCTGCCATAGTTTTTTTTTACTTACCAAGTTTTCTAAAATACGCAATTTTATTGAATCTGTGATGTATTTTTCAGCACACAATGTTCATTTTAATTTTGAAACCTCTTTTTAAAAATAATAAAAACTTTTTATGCACACTATCAGCATATGACCATCTTGTTGGCTCCCAATTCTGACAAGCTTTACTTTTGGAAAAAAGCAACAAACCTGTTTCCACTCAACCATTTCCCATACCAATAAAAAATAAATATATAAGTGTGGATCAAGATTAATTATGAACTTACATGAAGTAGACACTTCAACATCAGTATTAATTTCTGCAGGTGCAACAGGTAAGGGCTCTGAAGATCTGGATCTGAAAATGTACAATACTTGAGTTAAAAAAAATTTTCCCCAGTACCTTTAAAAAGGGAAATCCACATATTTGTTTCCAATTAAGGGGCACTCAGTTTAAGGGAGAGGGGAAAATTATAAAAAATAACGTATAAAGAGGTAAAACAAAATTGTATATGCTGGCATTCAAGGTTCACTTTTTGTCTAACAATAGACTAATGAAAGTTTGATATTAAAAAGGTACGAAGTATGCATTTTAAAACTCTTGGTAAAATTTACATGCAAACTTTTACCCTCTGAGTAATTTATTCATGAAGGCCCAGTACAAATGGATAGAGCATGACTTATAAGTGACAAGCTTTACATAGAAAATTAAAATGTGAACATAGATTGTTGCTTACAGTGTTGTACAGCATTGCAACTTATGCAACACCAAACAAATTCATGGATCAAATTACTTCAAAATAATTTCTGTAAGTGATGAGTTAGTTATGTGATAGTTCTGTAAGTTATAATTAAATGTAAAATTTGGAAAGAGTTACAAAACAAGGGAGTCTTATGTTGAAAGATGGGAGAGTTCATAGTTCTGGGAATTGGGTAAATGCAACTAGATGCCTATTCTTTGAAACCTATCAACTAACCATACTAAAAATAAAATTTCAAATAAGATACATTTAAACTCTTGTAAGATGGAAAACTTACTTGATTTCTTTTTGTTCTTTGGTATGAAGTATTTCTTCACAAATTTCAGAAAGAGATGTGAAAGTCCTTGTTTTGTTTTTGGCTAAAACTTCCAACACTAAAGGTTCTGGAAAAATTTCACAGGCTTGATCATATAGTTCAGACATAAAATCTTTTCTAGACGATCTTGAATCAAATGATGCCCTTGGTGAGCTTGATATGGGCTAGAAATTGATAAATTTACATCAAAATAAAATCAAGATTTTATTGCAAAATAAAAGAAGAAAATTTCAATTAAGAATCATAGCATACTTTTGGTTCAAACACTTTTGGAGCAGCTTTGTAAGTTCTGCCTTTCTTTTTGGATAAGTCTCTTTTGGCTAAAGATAAAAACAAGCACTGTCCAAAATGTTTGGAATGTTCTTCCCAAGGATCATCATCAACCTCCCAATTTCCTAAGGATCCCCCACAGAAAAAGCATGTAACTACATCAGCGATTCCTAGGGAAAGATACAAAATATAAATAACCATCTTCAATTTTTCCTATTAAAATGGATCAAAAACCAGATTGATAGGATACATTTGGCAATCTGTCCGCACAAAATTATCAAGAGAAAATTGTATAAACATTGTTGGCAGCAGGGTTTGAAAATATCCGATATTTTGATATATATCTGATATTTTCAATGAACCCAAACTCAAGTCTTCAAAACAGTAAATGCATCTTCAAAACATACTTTATTTTCTTATATTGTTATTACAATATGAAGACGAAATTAAGATTTCTTTTATTATTTATATCTGGCATTTCATTTGACATTTTTATCAGTTTTAATAGAATTAATTTAGCATTAGCTTTTTCACTCATTTTTCTTCTGTTAGCTAGTTTAACAGTTATAATATGAATGAAGAATAAAAAATATGTATTGGTTGGTGCACAGCCATAGGACATTTTCTTTTCTTTCTGACCAACGTTTAATATTAAATTAAGCACTTTTAATCCAGGGTTCATACTCACTTTGGATAAAAAAATTCCGTGACTTTTCCAAGACTTTCATGACTTCATAAAAATTTTCTCGACCTTGTTACGCCAAGAGAATAGTATTATTTAATGTCAAACTTGCCAATTATTTCTATGTATTGCCAGACGGAAGTCTTTATTTTCTAAAGCCTTCAACAAGTTAAGATAAACTCTAAAAAAATTTTTTTTTTTAAACGACTGGTTGAAATAGACTTAGATGCAATTGAATTACACTTTTTTAGTGGGTGTGGTAAAATCAAAAGCATGCAAGTCCACTACTACACAATATAACAAACAAGAAGTGCTGAAAATAATGGTGAATTCAAAATTAGTAATGTCCCAGCAGTAAAATCTCATTACAAAAAAAAGGTGGGCGGCTGTTACAGAAGCGGATGCAATAGAATTCCTAAACTCAGATTTGTTTTTGGGATCGTTAAATTTTCAAGTATTAATAGCTTTTACTAGCAATACTTTGATATCCCTCAAGATTTCTAATGTTTTTTTTATTTACTGTTACTTTATTGCTGTCTAAGACAGCATTTCAGACAGGTCTGAAATTGGTTAATCTTTTTTCGATGACTTTCCAGGATTTCCATGACCCGTACGAACCCTGTTAATCGGAATTAAAATTGTTACATTACTAATAGTTTAATGAATATAAAATAAAAAAGGAATACTATATTACTTTGTTATGTTAATGATGGATTAATACATCATTAAAAATATAGCACATAATGTTTTGGTTATTTTCAAAAACAAATGTAAAATATTACTATGATTAACATAATTTTTATATTGAAAATACTGTGGTTGAAAAAATATAGAAAATATCATGATATTTTCAAAATAAATATAGGACATATATCGTAATATATATCATGATATAATATCAACTGATATATCGGCGAACCTTAGTTGGCAGTACTAGCATTTTGATGCATCCATGGCTTTCAGTCAATTTCCCATACTCCTAGCTTGCACTGCTCTCACTTTTTAGACCCACCGAACAATGACATACCGAACGATACATGGTAATGTCCACTGGAAATTTTGTACAAATAATTTAGATTAGTATATACTATAGTTTCATCATTTTAGAACAATGGAACTAAAGAAGAGGAAAATACTATAGATCTTTGAAGACATTTTAGTTCTTTCATGGAAAACAAGCAAATAAAGGCAAAAATTTTAGAATTGATAACTTAACTAGAGACATTTCTTTTACAATTCATACTTCAAAATTTAATATCTTTTGTCATTAGCAAAAAGCATAATTCCCAGAACTGGATGTTTTAATAAATTCAATCATGCCATAAATTTTATAAATCACTTATACCATGAAAATACATGAAGATTACCGGAGGGGGGGGGGAATCATAAAGCCTTTAAATCATAAGGATGTGGCGTTATCTGCCATAAATCTCCCAGTGATTCAATATAGTTTAGCATTAGAAACTGTTAAGTCTGATAAAATTCTTAAAATTCGAAAGTGCAGAGCACATCATCAATTGTAAAAGTTGATTACTTTGCCTGCAAAGGACAAGTCATTACTTTCCGCACTGATACAGCGTACGTGTCTATAGCAAATCATGACCTGTTGTTAATCTAAAAATTGTACAAGGAAAGGACAGGAAAAAGGAGCAGGTCCCACAATATTCGGGCTGCACAGACTGACCCAGTTACTCATCAAGCACTATTCAGTAGTCACATGACAAAGACTAACACGGTTACTCTTTAAGCTCTATCCAGTAGGCACATGAATGGTATTATAGAGCTATGTTACAGACTACTATTTTTATGTTACAGATTACTTTTCTTTTCTGGCTCTCAGAGAAAAACTATTACATAATGAAGGCTTTTGAACTAAATATCGTCCTGCTGCTCTGAGACTTAAAACACAATTTACTTTTTTTTTTTAAATCAGAGTTCCAGAAAATTACTGCCTTTATGAACATTTCAAGTAGCAAGAGCCTCTCTTTCAGACACTTTTTTCAGGTATGATGAAAAATGCAGAGTCCCTGTTTACAGGCATGTCCTTCTTGCTTCCCAAGCAGAACTCAAATTATTCGCTCTTAAAATTTTTGAAAGGTACCCGGATGACAGGTGGGTACACATTTACACAGATAGATCCCCTGAGCGAACGCCTAGAAGAGCGGGCTCTGGTATCTCCATTTTTTTTAAAAAATAAATTGAACCACAATGGAGTTAGAATTCAGACAATTTGGATGCAAAAATATTGGCTATTTGTCTGGCTGTTCAAAGGATTAAAGAGATGATGAAGAGCACGACTGTTTCACCATGCAACTGTCAGGCTGCCACATCCATACTATTTCATCCTATGTACTACTTCCTACTGCCATTGAATTCGAGTGTAAGAACACTATCAATCCTCTCCAAACTTCTGGGAAGGAGATAGTAGTTTTACAATAGAATCGTAGCCCTTGTGGCTTACGGGGTAATGAACATGCAGATCCTCTTGCAAGAGAGGCTTCTCTCTTGACCCCTCCTGTGTCCCCTGCTAAGCTGCAAAACATCAAAACTTTTGCTCAAGCAAAAAATTAGAGAGCACTCCACAAGCTACAGTAGGGAAAAAAGTATTGGCAAATCTTGGGGTAGCCTTTTGTCATCTTATATTCCCAGAGACCTACCTAGAACTATAGTCGTCTCTTCCTTCTGCATACCAACAGGACATGACCTCCTTAAGGCTCATCTATACTGATTTCGACTCTCCTAACTGCCTTTTGTGTGGCAAAGGAATGGACATGAATGGTGGGCATCTCTTCAACTGCTCTGCGCTCCGGAAGGCCCGAGACTCTTTTTTTCAAGACTCTTCCTTTCTGGGATTCATCATTTTTGCACTGGACTACAAGACTTTGTAAGCTCGGAAGAGCAAATACTTAAACGTTTATCCCTTTAACTATTCGAAGGTACGCACATGTAGCTTGAAGGATACTACAAACACAAGTAACTATTAAAACTAAAGTTAAAACCATTGAATGAAGATTTTTTGCCGACTCTTACTTGAAATAAGAAAATTTTTACATTTTACAGAAAAACAATTTTTACTTTTAAAAATGCTTGAAAAAAGCAACAACTCTTTGAAAAAAACCTCAATTATATCGAAAATTCAAAATGTATATTTTGAATGGTGATTGTCTATTACTTCAAAAGTGCATCATTTTTTACACTCAAGGTTTAATACTACCCAAAGTCATGGACAACTCTCAAATACACCAACCTGAAATCCATAGATTTTATAGTTAAATGAAATTTAGATTTTTACCTTAAGTGGAAATTTAAAACTCTAATATAGTGACAAATGTTTAACGTTCAAGAGAAAGAAAAAATTATTCTTTTGTCTGTTATTTTAAAAGGTCAATTTATATAAAAAAATTTAAGATAAAAATACAATTATTTTTTAAGTTACCATTTACTGCGGCCATGACAAGTTTCACCTTTAAGCTTTCGAAAATGCTTTATTTTTCTATCATTTTAAAGATTTATTTCATCATTTGCATTCCATTTGATCATATATATGAAACTACAGAATTTTACAGAAGAAATAATATACTGCACAAGACCCCAATTTCGGAATTGTTGAAGTCGCTTTATATTAAGTTGGTGCTCGCGCTTTGGTCTTTCTCCGCCCTAGCGATCTGTGAGACAAAGGAATTTTGAATGATTTTAGCATTTGTTTCAGCTAATTCCATTTACTATACAAAAGTATGCAATGAAGATGATCAATTTGCTAAGGTTACCTCTTTAATGAGGAAACAATTACTCACCCTGTATCAGTAAGAAGTGTTTTCTGCCCATAGGTTTGAACAACTAGGTCATCCTTTGCTTGAACCATGCGAGATTCATGATCTTCCTATTAGGTGTTTGCTGAATTCTCCTTTCAGCTACTGGTCTGTTTTAAGACTTCTGTTTAGGGACTAGTACAATAGACCTCTGGTCACAGTGCTTCGTTCGGTTGAGTCCCACTTTCATCCATGCAATGAAGAACAATACTTACAGCATACGCTAAATGAAAGTAACTGTCGGTGACCAGACTAGGTTGTCGCACTATCGGTCTAAATGTTATACACACATTTCCGAAAGCCAAGCAACCTTGAAATACTGAAAGAAATTCTCAGAATTCCTCATGAGGGCTGGGGAGTTACTCAAAGTCAGTTACACAGATGGGCTCTATTATTAACAGGGTTGGCAAGTTTTTGCCGGGGGTGGAAAAAAACCAAGGTTTTTACCGCCTGGCAAAAATAGATTTTGAGTCAACAACTTATGGACAGTATTTTTTTCCTTTTAAATAAAAGTAAAAGCATGAAAAGATTGATAAAATTTTAATTTAATTATTGTTATAGTTAAAAAAAAATTAAGGTTTAACTTACTTTTAAAGTTATTGAGCATTTTTAATTTTAAATTTTTAAACATTAACATAAAACTTTAGTTTGTAACATCTAAGACAAATAATTAACTTACAATGAAAAAGGGGTAACTTCTTACTGATAATTGATAAAAGGCTTTGCCATTTTCTGTAGAGTGAGCTAGTATTACTAAAAAGTAGAGTGACTATAGAATACACATATTCATCAGCTTTTTTTTTCTTCTTTTTAAATTCATCTCTTGGCTATCCATTTCCCCAGTAAGTGAGAAAAAATACATTATTTCTTTAGTGAGGAAAAGTTAATATTTTTCTATATTCAAGTAAATGTTCTGTTATTAATTAAATAGCTTAAAAATCTTAGTGGGATAAAAAAAGTGATTAATTAAATATATGTATATATATATATAATTAGAATTCAATCTTTTTATTAATTTACTAAGCTTAAGTAAACATTCCTTGTTTTAGCATTGAAGGAATTGGCTCATTCTGAAAAAATTGTTTCAGCAAAAATTTAAAATCTTAAGTTTTACAATCCCAACATTTGTTTTTTATTTATTTTTCACCTTATAAATTAGAAGTAACATGGAGAGACATAAATAAAATATTAAAGTGCATTATTTATATTATATTGTCACTATTTCTTGATTAACAATATAATGCTACTCTATTTGCAATAAGGATTTTGCCGTTTTTTCCATGGTTTTTTCCACTGTCCCGGCAAAAATACCTTTTTGCCGGCAAAAAACCCAACCCTGATTATTAATATAAGGGACAGTGGGATAGAGCAAAATATGACAATGGGCTGAGAATAGACCAAAACACAACTATTTAAGGGTTAAAAGAATCAAAAATTAAAAAAATAAAAAGCTTTTCAAATTTTTAAAATTAATTTGAATTCTGAAATTTTGAATTCAAATTATGTTTTTCGCAATCACGAGTTGCGACAGGACTCGATTACTACCCCACTCGCTTGTTTCTAGAAGCGGTTCTTGTCCCTCCTCTTGGGCCATTGCGTATGTATAGTTGTGTATGTGTAGGCTTGTGTGAGTGTGTAGACCTGTGTTACGCACGTTGGCATGTTTGTGAGTGTGTGTATCTAGGACATGGAGTCACCAACCAGGAGCAGCGACTACCGGGAGGAGTCGCACCTGCAGAGGGCGGTGGGGTTGAAAAAGGATCCGGACATCAAGGACGGTCAAACAAAAGCAATTAGCAATTGTGATTGCTCAAAAAAAATTAAAAATCTTCACACAAGCAGGGCTTAATTTGCATGGCAGCTAACAAGAGCTCAACTCCTCCACATTTTCTCACATCGAGGTGAATTTTTACATTTTTCACAGAAATTTTGATTTATTACGCATGAAAGCCAGATTTGAACTAAGGGCTCCCATCTCTTTCGTCACAAACTATGCCCTGCTTATAAGTGATAAAAATACTTGTTACATGTATATATATACCTGTATAATATAACCCGCATTCAGCGAGATCATCGGGCTCTATTGTTACAAGAGGCCATTCTTTAAATGACAGAAGACGTCTTTGTATGTCTGCCATTTTAGGATGTTTTGGCTTGTACGATGTATACTGAAATGATGTTGAAGGAGCATGAACATTCTGCGGTGGTAGTTTTGACCTGCTAGGAGAATTGTTACGAGTTATAGGAATGTTTCCAACCTCTACACTCATTAAGAACGGACACTTTGGAAACTTTTTCATGTGTTCTCTAAGAGGTTTGTCACCATACTTCCAACTATAAATAATTACATGACAAAATGGACATTGCACTTTGTCTTCGACTTGAAGGTAAAAAAATCCAGCTTCAGCGAGTTCTTCGGATTTAATAAAATTGCAAGGCCACTTATTTTTGTACGAGAGCAATCTGTTCACTTCATATTTCATTGTTTCAAATAAATCACCATTACACAAACTAGACGATGTACTTTCAGATGATTTGGTATTGTTATCGGGTTCATCAGAAAAGGTGGTTAAATTCTTGCTAAGGAACGCATCTCCATTAATTGATATGCTATGTTTAAATCCTTTACATGTGTCAGAATATAAATTTTTATTTGCAAACCCTAAACTTGGTTCCGAACGTGCAGTTGACAGCATTTTGAAAGCTGAAAAGAAAATAAGAAAAAAATAGTAAAATGTTTTCCAAAAACCATCTACAATTATTATCAAGGGATGAAAAAAATCTGATCTGAAATTAGCAGTAGGAATTTATGAACTCCGTGCAAGAAAGGGAAATGGACAGCTCCACGTTTCAACACTTACGAAAAAATTCATTTATTCATAGTTTTGAAAATTTAATTGAAAGATCTTGCCTTTAGATTTAATATTATGTTACAATCAGTCGCATAGCCACCGATTGTAACATGGGGTCCGGATCCTTTCCGAAATGAATAAAGAAAATTCAAAAATGAAAATCTTATTTTTTCACTTTTCCTTTTTGCATATACCTAAGGAAATCCAAATACATGCAATTTTGATTAAACTGCCTCCGAAATATGATCTGGACTATGCTGCTGGTTAGAATTTGGATTTATGAAACAAATTTCAATGACAATTTCAATGAAATAGATTACCTAGAATGCAATTAATTGTTATGCATTGGAGCTGACCAGTTCTTGCTACACATACATTCAACAAAAAAAAAAAAAAAAAAAAAAAAAAGATTTTTAATTTTATTTAAGTATTATTAAAAGCTAATAAAACAATACAAATATGATAGATAATAATTTAGTTGTAAAGCAATTAGTGATGTAAAATACCCGGGTATTTATTTTTAGGGGTAAATACCCAGGGTATATACCCGGGTAAATACCCAAAATGGGTAAATACCCGGGTATTTATTCCAAAAATTTATATTCAACTAAAATACTTTTCTGTAAGTATTCCATTATGTATATATACAACCAATCATATACAAAACAATAAATTTTTGCCCAAAAATTGTATTTTGATTACATATTTAAAGAATTATTGTGTGAAACAGCTTAGCAATCTAATATGATATTCACATTAAATGTGTTGGATATGCCTAATCAACGTTGATAGCCAAATTTCAGATATAAAAAGCCATTCTACAAAAAAGAAAAAAAGCTTAATTGGTTACAAAAAAAAAAAAAAGCAAACATCAATTTTTTAAGGTCCTAGTCTTTTATAACCCAGTAATATATCCCTGCGTGACATCAAAATGTAACGAAATGTCGCTCAATTTATTATTACTATTTATTTACCTATATCTTATGCAGAAATTTCCTCCAAACTTAGTTCAATTGTTCAGGTGTAGTCTATATTACACACACACACACACATATATATATATATATATATATATATATATATATACAGACACACACATAATATACATAAACATTTAAAATTCATTTAAAATTTTTAATCTTTTATTTTGGGGTTTATGTTTAAAAAAGAAAATAGTCACCTTTTAATACTACCTAAAAAAATATTGCAAAATGCGCAATTACTAGGGGATTTACCCTGCCTACGGATAAATACTCAAAAAAATATTTACCTTCCCACCCCTACAGGGGAACAAATGCAAATGAGCAAAGCAACAGAAAAGAAAATTTTGCTTTTTTTTTTGCATATTAATGTGAAAACTGTTTCTATATTTTCCATGTTATCACTTAAATATCAATAAAAAAAATAACACCATAGTGTCTTAATAACTTCTCAGTTTATTCTTCCAAACATCCCTCATGCTTCCTTTTTTTTTCATTTTGGATATGACTAACCTAGATTGCAATTTTGAAATCCTGAAGTTCATAATGAATTGCTTATACTTCTCCAATTATGGCATTGAAAAGAAAGATTCTTTGGTTCACGATATGTTTCTTTCATGATTTCATCAAGTCTTTCAATAAAAAATATTATAAACTGTGTAATACATATGTATATATCAGTTTTACCAATTATTTCATATTTAGATTTAAAAAAAAAATTCTCATTCACTTTTTTGCATTTTTTATAAAATACCTAGTTTTTGGGTATTTACCCAGGCCTTGGGTAAATACCCGGGTAAATACCCAAAAAATATTTACCTACCCACTGGGTATTTACCCGATCCACATCACTAAAAGCAATACAACAAATTGGCGATTTTAGTCACTCTCTTGAAATGCAGCCTGTTAGAAGATCTTTTTCTTCAACATCTAAAGCAATATTTGAAGGATATTTCTTGTTTTTCAATAGAATGAAGGATATTTTGCTTCATATATCTCAAACAAACAAAATCCATAACAAGGGGAGCAATGCCTTCTAATACCTAATTCTTTAATTAAATTTAATTGTGTTCCAAGATTAGAAGTTAAAAATGATTTTGCATTGTAAAAGGAAATTATAGAACTCCATGAAACATGTGAGCAAAATTTTGCTAACATTTTACATATTTTTCAACACAAAGAGACCGTAAATATTTTATTAATTAAAAGGGTTATTTTCAGAATTGCCCGTAAGGCCTGCAAGTACATACCGACAGCACTCTTATGATATCCTGCGCCAGTAGTTCTGCCCTTGTTTAGGGCTCATCAGTCTGGAATTTCCATAATCAAGCTGGAGGCAGCTGTAGCATTGGTAGCTAAAATTAATTTAGCACAATGGCGAGAATCCATTCACTGTACGGCTAAACTCATAAATTGAAGGTAAAAGCTTAGGTAATAAAGCCATAACAAGTTACTGCCCTAAACTAGTTTTTGGCCTAGATAAGTACTTAAAAACTAGGTAGGATCCTTGAAAGTTCTTAAATTTTACAACAATTTGCAGTAGTGTTGACTAAATCATGTACTTGGATAACAACTGAATTTGAAAATCAAATTTCACCATTTAAAAGAAAATTTGTAAAAGTATTTTTGGTGAGATAAATGAAAATCTTGAGGTACCAATTTAAACTTTTGAACTATACAAAATATTCAATGCATCTCCGACTTCATTAAATGAAAAATATAAAAAAATAGATCGCCCACTTAAAATCAAATGCAGGATGAATAAGTCACCAAAAAATTTCTTTTATTTAAACCAACTGACAGCAGAAAGTGTGGTCTGCTACAAATGCAACTTGATTCGGTCGAGTGCTTTTTCGACAATTAAAGCGATGAAGTGGAGTTTGAAGGTTCAGAAATTAATGTTGAAAAATATCCCAAAACGATGCTGATCCAAACTTTGTTGTCTGCCCGATAAAAATGATTAACTTAGTCACCATTCTCAGGGACCGTGCTAAGCATTTGCTGCTGTACCAAATGTGATAAAACCTTAAATTTGTCCAACAAATTTTGATGTGGTGAACAGAAAATCCTTCTATATTTCCACGGAAAAAAAGAACTCTGATCCTCAAAAGATTGTCAGAAATTCTAAAAGTGGTAAAAAATATGAGTAAATAAGTTTTTAAATTATCTTAAGCTACATCTCAAAAGTATAAATAAGTGCTTGCATTTAATATTTCATAAAATTATACTTTGTTCTCTACTTAAACATTTCTACAAAATACATTAAAATTGCTTGAAGTTATTTTTGACCAAGACTTTTGAAATTTGGCTAATACAGCGGATTCGGGGTATAGGATCACATTAGGACTGGACCATTTTGGCGTAATAACTAATTGTAGTAAATTAGTAAGAGTAACATCAAATTATTTCAATTATAATGTGTTATTTATTAAATTTTTTATCATTAAAAAATCTCTTTGTGGGCTAAGAAACAATTTAGAATGGTTAATTAATTTTGACAATAAAAAAAGGGGGTGACTCATAACTGCCCCGATACAGGGAAGTTCTTGGTCACTCCTTTAATTTAAATAAAATAAATAATGCAATTTTAGGTAAAGGGATTATTTGAATAATTTCTAAATTATTTACGCTTATTCCATGCCAAACTAAATCATTTTATCTTTTATACTTGAGAAAATATTAAGATGTTATAGTTTTTTGACCCATATTTCCCCCGATTGACCCTACATTTTTTTTTCTATCAAACCCGATGTTCTATATTCCGTAAATATTTGAAATGAATATTAATATATTTTTGATAACCATATATTTAATAAAGAAAAGCTAGAAACCCTTTCACCCTTCAAATATCTCAACGCAAGCATGCTTAGTAGTTCAAAATATTAAGGATGGTGGAAAGGATAGCAATCCTCACAAAATGAATCAAAAATCAAACGCTTGACAAATTTATTTTTTGTGAAGAAAATTGAAATTAAATCAATATTCAAAGCACAGCACTTTCGTAAAGAATTTCAATAATATTATTTTGAGTGAAAATAAAAATAACGCGAACGGCTATTTATTGCTTCAGTAACTGCGTTCTTTTTATTGGCGGAAGTTGCTAATTATTTCTTTCACAAGCAATGCTTACAGCCATTTTGTATAACCGAAATGGGAAGTCTAATAACATACTAACAGTAACGAAAGAAATATGCCTTACTATTTTAAACTTTACTTGGTTCTTTCGAAAAACTTCAAAACAAACTTATTTAAAAAAAAAAAGTTAAAAAGAAAAACAGGTTTTTATTTACAGATTACTTACCACTAACTCGTTAGCTTTTAAAAGTAGAGAAATTGCAATTATCGACAACTGAATTTAGGTTGAACAGTTTACCATATCCATAAACTTTTTAAAACATCTCAAGCTTTATAAAATTTCTTCGAAAGTAAGACGCCATTTAGTTTAATCAAAAAATTTAAATATCTCATGGAAGCTCATGATGTTGTCAATGTAGTGGTAGTAGAAGTCGGAAGTAAAAACTCCTTGAGCGAAAACTATTTACCAATCAAAACACTGAATTCACTTGCCAACTGTAAAATAAATTATAGTATGTTAATGGGGATTTCCCTTTGAGGCAGACAAACATTTGTTGCAGTAGTTTTAACAACAATACAGATCATTTATTTCATCTTATTCTTCTTTCTAAAGACTTTTTGTCTTCCCGTGAAAAAGGCTAATTTCTTGAACAGAAATAGTCGGATGGAATTTAATATGTGATCAGAATTACGGAGCTCTTTGACGGAGATCCCTCGCTACACCTCCATTCTCAAGTATTTTTATCGCATTCCTTCATAAAACAAGCGAAAATGTCTAACAAAATGTTGCTAGACTGAAAAATAGCCTTTTACATCTCCAATATAGACCTATTTTAATAAATTTTTTAATTAAAAATTGATGACTTGAGGGAATCGTGGGTTTCTTCCGAGATTTCTTCCGCAATTGAAATCTAAAATCAAAGTTTTATTAGGCTGCGAAGGATTACAATAGACGAAAAAGAAGAGGAGGGTTCCCTCCCAAAATTTTGAAATAAACTTAAGTGAATTTTAAGCTATCTTTGGAAAGAAAAGAAAAGGTCTGAGGGCTCGTTGGAATTCAGAAAGGGATTGTAGAATGACCCACTTCCCCAGAAAAAGTTCAAAATGAACGTTTTATATCATCCATTTAGACTTTTACTAATCCTTGTTCCCTCGATTTGGGATCACTTTTTCTCTATGTTAAAAGCGAGAAAGTCACAGGCATTTAATATTAAGGGGGCGTTCTTAAAATTCAAGATTCACGCGTTCCGGTCAGTGACGGCTACGAAGGTGCGAAATGGGAGACTCGATTCCATTTAGTGGCGTGTAGCGTGGGGGGGGGGGGGGGGGCACTCGCCCCTGGTGGCATTTTGTTAAAGGCGGCAAATTCTGTACCACTAAAGTAAACGCACCAGTAGTGGTCACATTAAGGTTTATATTTGAAAAAATAGGATTCCAGGTCTCCCAATGGATTCAAACGAGCAGGAGGTACACAGCTCAGGCTATACTGTAGTGGAGCAGTTCAAGGAGGAGTAGGCAGAGCATCATGGAAAATTGTTATCAACAGTGTGGTCGTCTGGATCACGGGCGTCGTTGGCACGGGGGGACACGTCCCCCTCAATATTTTGAACTCGTCGAAAGTCCCCCTCAATATTTGAGAATAATAAATGCGCATACAAAAAATTCCGGTCTTACTCATTTGTGACAAAAAAAGAAAAAGAAGAAAAGAATTTGGACCAAAATAGAGCTGTTGATCTACCACGAAAACGTACAGAAAATGACACCCCTTGTCCAGCAAAAACTGCCTTATCTATAACATTTGAGGAACCATCTGAAAGTCAGTTGATTCCCGCAGGGCCGGACTGGATCCCTCAAAGGGGCGCAGACCTTGGAACTTCAGAGGGGCGCACGATATATCTGGAATCATTAACCCATTGTAGAGTAGATTCATAAAACGAGGGGGGGGGTAAGGGGGTGCGAGGGATAAAATATTTTTGTGTCATTGCTGATAACTAATTATAAAGCTTTTTGCATAAGTGTTCCTACGAGAGGGGCATTAAAATTTTTATCACGTGTTTTCGCGTGGGGAGGGGGAGTGGGAGTGCCGCGTTCTTGGGAATAGTGCTAAGTAGTATGTATTAGGGAGATGCAGGACCGAGTGCAGAGCAGACTTGACGAATCTCTAAGCTATTTCAGGTCTGGGTTCGGTTTTGTAGTCCTAACAATTTTTCAGGGGTAGGAATAGTCCTAAAAATCATAAAATTTCAAGTTTTGCCCTAAAATTCCTAGAATTTTGAGATTTGTCTTAAAATTCCTAAAATTTTCATATTTTATTCCCTACTTGCGCAGAAAAATGAAATTCAACTTAAAATTGAAACTTATCAGGATGATATATATATATATGCCTTTGTACACCCTAAGACTTTTTTTTTCTAAAAAAGAAGGAGAAAAACTTATGCTGCTGCTGCTTTTTTCCTGGAAGGGAGGGATGTGCAGTTAACCAAAACATATGCTCAATATCAAGCTGTTTGTTTTGTCTATAATTAGTAACTCTTGCAGTCATTCCTCTTCTGCAAAAAATATATAAAACAAAATGAGAGCCTTAATATAAACATGCGCACAATGTTCCCGGTGCCCAAAATGCTCAGCGCCCAATGTTCCCGGCACCCAATATACCCGGCGCCCAATGTTCCCGGCGTCCCAAAGTGCCCGGCGCCCAATTGACGGCACCCAATCTCCCTATTTCGGTATTTTAAATTCCGTGTTCTTTGTCTTCTACTGAAAACAAATTGGTTACGATAAAGCATCCAAAGCCTCTCTTCCAAATTCACTCTAAGATAAAAATATTTTCTTAGTTTTAGTTACTGTAAAAAACAATTATTTATTTGCATCATTAAATGATTTATCTGTAATTTACAAGTTTTTTTAAATGTTTCTGAGGTATCAAAAAGTGTCAAATTATCTGATAAAAGTTTAGTCGTCATAAATTTTGGACTTGCACCCTACTTTTAATCCCGTTTTATTAAGGATATCTTTTCAACAACAAAAAGGCAAGTAAATAAGCAATAGGACATACATTTATCCTACTGGTATGTAGTATATATTTTTACTTAATACTGGTCACTGTGTTATAAAATAAAAAATTGAACGCATTCTATTGTAGTTTCCAAGATTGAATTTGAAACGTTTTATCATTCGCTACAAAAATCAAGCTTACAAATTGCATTTAAGTTTTTAAAAAAATTGATATTTGTTTTCCTAAAAATTTCCTGAAATTCTACCAAAATTGTGTCCTAAAATTTTTGAAATCACCACTTCGACCCATGATTTTTCTGTCGGTAGCGGAAAAAAAAGGCCTTTTTTTTTCTTTTTTTTAAATTTCATTTCATTTTACTGTGTGTTGTTTTCTTTGTCTGTGGTACAAAGTGCCATATACTTTACCTTTAAAAAAAATGTTTTGCTTGCTATCTTTTTTTTTTAATTTCATTTTACTTTGCTGTGTGTTGTTCTTTTCCTGTGGTACAAAATGCAAAATGCCATCCTTTACCTTTTATTTAAAATAATGTTTTGCTTGATATTCTTTTTTTTT
Source organism: Uloborus diversus (assembly GCF_026930045.1). Classification (NCBI taxonomy): domain Eukaryota; kingdom Metazoa; phylum Arthropoda; class Arachnida; order Araneae; family Uloboridae; genus Uloborus; species Uloborus diversus. Next base: position 56,272,768 of record NC_072737.1, read on the forward strand.
TTTTTTATTGACCTATGAGGGAATTGGGGGGATTGACCTGAGAAGGAATGTATCGGGAAAGTGAGGCAGGCTTTCCCTTTATGGAAATTAAGGCCGGTTTTTGAGTGAAAATTTTTTCGCGAATATAATACTTCCTTTACTTCGTAATTGGAAGTAAAAAGGGGGAGCAGGCCCGGATATACGTAGCCGCAGTCCCCGCAGTACGGGGGGCGGGGCCCGCTGCCCGAGAGACCAAAACCTTAAAATATTAATAATAATAACAATTAAATAAAAACATTTAAAGAAATGAACTCATAAAAAGGTAGAAATATTGAAGCAGTTAAAAAGTGATAACAATCACTCGTTTAAAAAATAGTGTTTTTTTTTGGGGGGGGGGGGGGAGCAATCTAGTGGCCGCCTATGGGTCCTGAAGATTTTTTACAGGGGGACCCACAATTTATAGATTCCGACCTTGGGGGGAAGGGGGCGGATTCTAAAGATGAAAGACATTTTTGTCGCGATAACGGGAATTAAATAAGGGTTAAATAAACTTAAAGGCGCAACTAAAAACGCAAGAGGGTGCTTAAAAATTAGCGATTACAGGTATGGAGATACCGGATGCTTGCCGTTAAGTGTAGGTAAAAAAACCCTCTTTTCTCTAAAAATATTTTTTTTTTATTGTCTCAAAACGTCAATTTAATTCTTTTCCAAATTCAAAATCGCAAAAACGGACCCTTCAACAAACTTGTAGCATACAACAGTGTTTAAAAAAATGTCATTGAAGACCTAAAAACGGTGGGGCAGGGGGAGTTGGGGGAGAGTTTTTCAAGGAAAAATGCAGGGTTGCTGAGTCAGAAAAAAAAAATAACCGGCTCCGATTCCGACTCCGGAAATTTTACAGTCTTCAACTCCGACTCCTAAACAAATATTAAAATATTAATGTCTTTTTATGAAGTTTTCGCGTTGTATTTTATTGTAAACCTAGGTTGCTTACAATGTTAGAAATTCAATTTCAAAATCAAATTTTCCAATAGTTGCGACTTTAAAAGTGAGATTACTTAAAAAATTCCATTTTTTTTAACACTGAAGAGGATTAATTTGCTCTCCTTTTAATGTTTAACAAATAGATGTTGATCCAATCGTGTGCTTTAAATTTTTGAAAGCTGTAACTTGAGGAAAAAAAAAAAAGCTTTCTTGCTAAGTCAAAAAAAAAAACATTCTTGAGAGAAGACGGCCCGCTACGGGTGACACCACAAGTTACTGCCAGAGTTTTTAAAGTATATAAATGCTTCAATTCTGAAAATTTTGGCGAATAAATTTTAAATGATATTTGAATTATGAAATTTCAACAAAAGTAGGGCACTACATTGCGGGGAGAGGTCGGGTACATGTAAGCCTGGTTTCCACCCGAGTCTACTTGCTCAATTCCTTTTACTATTTTATAACTGAGATTGAAGTAAAAAATATATTATTACTTTTATTTGAAAGTGATTACTTAGAAAAGTTAGGCAACAACATTGATTTGCTGATAGTTGCTTTTAGTTAAAGAAGGTTATAAAACAAGCAAACTAGAGGACGGCGTAGGTAGCGATTACAGAAAGTTCGGTAGTCAGTTGGTTGCCAATGGTAGTTATTTTCTTAATAATCGGCCTTTATACATTGAATGGAACCAATTAAATAGTTAGTTTTTTAAAAAATACAAGGAAATTCAGAGAAAATTAAAGAAAATAAGAAGCCCGGAGTCGGCATGTTTTCTAACGACTCCGACTCCTTTACCCCAAAATCAGTTCGACTCCGACTCTACAGCCCTGGTTTAAAGGGCTCTTTTCTCAAAAAATGTTTTTGTTTTTTTTAAGTCTTAAAATGTCTTTTTAAGTAATTTTAAAATTTACGATTACAAAAAGTGGCCCTTCAAAAACTACTTTTAAAGACCTGAAAAAAAGGAGGGGGGTACAGCATGGCAGCAGAACGCTTTAAAATGACAAAAGGGCGCAACTGGCGTTTAAAAATTAGCTATTACAGGTACGGGGTGTTTGTATTAGGAAAAAAAAATCCGCAGGGCCTTTTAGAAAGCAAAAGGGCGCAACAGGATGTTGCTTTCTGCCAAATAAAGATAAGCCATCTCTCTAGATGCTCTTAAACTGTGTGCATGAAATCGGAGGTGTACGATAGCAAGAAAATTGATACTTAAAATTGCGATGGAAAAAGTGCGGTCCTAATACACTGTTACAGAAACAAAACAAGGTATACATTTTTCATTTAGGAAAAAAGTGGAGGCAAATTTTATTACTATTAAAATTGTTAATACCAGGGATTTTGACCCTTTTGAAAAGACAAAATAATTCCAGCAGGTAAGAGTGCGGTAAGACTCAGTAATTAGCTAAAAGTCTTACCGCAAAACTGTTGCACAAAGGAATTTCGAGGTGTCAGGAATAGAAGGTTAGAGGGTAAAAAAATCGTCAGTTAAAGAAAAAAAGGATTTTTTTTTTTGCAAGGGATTTATTTAAAAAAAAAATTCTTTTCTGGCGTAGGGGCGCATCGGCCATGTGGCCGGTTGCCCGGCAGGCCAGTCCGGGCCTGGATTCCCGCACACTGTTCGCTGTCCGTTTACTTGCCGTTTTTGCCCTCTACTTCTTTTTCTTATTTCCTGTGTCTTATTACTCTCCACCTCCTCCTAACAAAACTCATTAAAACGACGATCCACCCCATTCAAATCCCTCCACCATCTTTCTGACCACTCGGACGAGGGTGATAAATCTTTGTTGTGGTTCGCTTCGTGTTTCCTTCCCTTGATCACATGGTCTTAGAAGAAAATGTTTTCTCAGAATTGAGATCAAGGTCGAATGTGTCCCATGCAAAAAGTGTATGTTATTTTCTATCCAAACGCAGCTGTGTAAACAGCAAACTTCGGACCGAAAAATTCTGTAATTCGAATTAACTATCATTTTTAATTTCACCAAAACTTCAAGGTCCATTTTAATTCTTTTATGGTAAGTTCTGCTCTCTTTTTTTTCGTTGAAAAAGGCATAACGGTGATCGTAACTTTAATAAATATAAATAATTCGGGAAGGTTTGCTACTAAAGGTGTATGATGCGACTCATATGCAACATACGGTGCTTCAAGATTTATTATTTTTTAAACATGTATTTATTTTATTTTATTTATTTTTCAACGTGCACATTTTTTTTCGGAAATAGCGCTCATATAAGTGAAGCCGATACTTTGAAATATTTCTGGAAGCATGAATTGTTTTGCTGACGATGTAAAAGTTATGGGGATTGTCGAAAATGAAGAACAAGTAAAACAGCTGCAAGAGGATTTAGATCATATTACTAAGTGGGCAGATAAATGGGGTATGGCAGTTAATGTAGGGAAATGTCAAGTGCTACACTTAGGTCATGGAAATAAGCGTATGAGATATCGTTTACAGGGTTCAGTCATAAATCAGGCAGAAAATGTTATGGATCTGGGTGTCTTTACAAATCAGGACTTCAAGTTTAGTCAACAGTGCAGTATTGCTAGTAACAAAGCCAACAAAATGCTTGGGTTCATCAATAGATCTATTTCAAACAAATCTAAGAAAGTTCTTCTGCCTTTATATAGGAGTTTAGTAAGACCTCATTTGGAGTATGCTGTTCAGTTTTGGTCGCCTTATCTGAAGAAAGATATTTTTGTATTGGAAAGGGTTCAAAGAAGGGTAACTAAATTAGTAAGGGGACTCTCAGATTTAGATTATGATACCAGACTTAATAGGCTTAACATGTATAGCCTAGAGCAAAGGAGAGTCAGAGGGGACATGATTCAGTTATTTAAATTTATCAAAATGAAAGATGTCAATGGATTAAATTTTTGCGGGGAAAGCAGGACAAGGGGTCATTGTTTTAAGCTATTTAAATCTCAGGCTAACTTGGAAATCAGTTAAAACTACTACTTTAGCAGGGTCGTGGGCACTTGGAATAGCTTACCGGAAGAGGCGGTAATGAGCAAGGGAGTGGATAGCTTTAAGAGGGCCATTGATCTTCATTGGGGACTAATTAATTGACTAGGACCAGCCTAGCTGGGCCCAGAGCCTGTTGCTGGTCGTCACATTTGTATTTGTATTTGATATCGCATCGAGAAGTACAGTCGGAAACAAATTGTGAAAAGAAAGAAAAAAAGATCGTTTTGATTTTTTAAACATATTTTAGGGAGGAGCACCACCTTGATGTTTTTAAACTTTTCTTTTTTTCTATACCCTCTCCCATTCCAAATAAAAAAATTTTAAGAAAAGGGAGGGGGAGGAAGTGGCACTTTCCCCAAAACTTTAATATGGGGTAAGGGGAAACGGTGGTCATATTTAGATTCAAGGGGTCATTTTATGTAACGATGTTTTACATAACATTTTACAGAACAGACTGATACAGCGTTGTTGAAGATTTTCCGTTGATAAAAAGTAGAAAATTAATAGTTTAGGTTAAGAAGAAATTTTTTTCATGTATAAATATATGTATCTATCATGTAATTTATAATCATATTTTTGTTTCTTTTTCTTTCCAATAAAAGGTTTAAGAATTACTACTAGTATAAACATTTTTTGATCACGTTTAAAATGTTTTGATTTAAGGAAAATATTATCGCTCATAATGCAATAATTTTTGAATGAAAAATATTTCGATCAGAAATATTTTCTGTTTGACGTACGATTATATTAAAATGTAAAGCATGTTTTGAATAATAATATCCTGTTTCCGTTCTGTAAAATATTAAAAATGTCGTTTTTTTTTTGGAAGGGGGGGGGGTGCATTTAGCAGGAGAATGTAAGAGGGGCGGCAAATTTGGTGCCTGCCCCGGGCGGCAGAAACCTACGCTACGTGCTGATTCGATTTGAAAACGTTTTGTGTTGGATCATTGAATTCAATGGAAAATCAGGAAGAACTCAGTGTTGTGTCATTGCTCTAATTTATACGAAGCATGAGAAAGGAGATATAGCGAAATTCAGTTTAAAGTGGCTCATTTATGATTGAAAGAGCCTCGTCGTGATGCTTATAATGATACGAAAATGATAACTACAGACATTTGATTGATGATCCTTAGACTGATTTATATACATTAAGATACGTTTTCTCAATCTAAACATTTGAATTTTATTCCTACAAGAAGGGAAATTTTTAAATTACATGTTCGTTGTACGATGTGTTGAAAATGTGAGAAAACTCCTAAACATCGCAGACACTTACCATCCGTTAATAAGATGCCACTAGATTTGTCTCTGGCAAACATGAGGAAGAAAAATGCTCCAAGTATAAGGATAGCAGACAGTATGAACATTGAAGATGGCCAAAGAAAGGAATCATCGATAATTGGATTCGTTGCTTCCGGGATTACGTCTGAAACCTGCAAATTAACATCTTAAATAACAATAAATAACATTATATATATAAAATATATATATAAAAAAAAAAAAAAAAACAGGCACATTATGCTTCAATGCTTTACAAAACTGAAAAAAAAAAAAAAAAAAACGAGCTGATGTGTGCATCACATGACTTCCTTTTACACCAATTTAATGTCATTTCCCCATTATTGGCAATTTTAATGTGATTCAATAGTGAACTCTCTAAATATCACCAACACTAGCCAAATTAAAACCAGATTATTCAAAAAAAAAAAAAAAAATCGCCAAAGTTGTCACCAAGTTGGCGACAAAACTTGGCGACCAAAAGCCTGGCGATATATCGCCAAATGTCTGACAAATTATAACACCACTTGAGTTTGCATTAAAATTAATAATGATTTCCCCCCGAAAAGGTGCAAAAGACCCCTTTTGAAACAGCCGAATGAAGCCAAAAGATTAGGTGCACAACTAGACCACACTAGGACTCTACGTACCAAATTTCAACTTTCTAGGACATACCGTTCTTCAGTTATGCGACATACATACGCACATACGCACATATATACATACGTACATACAGACGTCACGAGAAAACTCGTTTTAATTAACTCGAGAATCGTCAAAATGGATATTTCGGGCGTCAATACGTTCTTAGGTACATATGCACGTGTGCTCGGGTCGGAGAAAAAAAAAATTAACTTGAATTCAAGATGTCAAAACTCAAATTATGTTTTTCGCAATCACGAGTGTGTGTATGTAGGCGTGTGTGTTTGTGTGTGGGGGGTATGTGCGTTTGTGTGTAGGGGTATGTGTGTTTGTGTGTAGGGGGTATGTGTATGTCTGTGTAGGCATGTGTGTTGTGTGACCAAAAGACTGGAGATATATCGCCAAGTATCCGCCAAATAATAACACCATTTGAGTTTACATCGAAATTAACAATGATTTCCCCCCAAAAAGGGGCAAAAGACCCTTTTAGAAACACCCGAATGCAACCAAAAGGGGAGGTGCACAACTAGACCCCACTAGGAGTCTACGTACCAAATTTCAATTTTCTATGACATACTGTTCTTTTTGATTTATGCGACATACATACGCAGATACGCATATACGCACATGCGTACATACAGACGTCACGAGAAAACTCGTTGTAACTAACTCGGGAATCGTCAAAATGGATATTTCGCGTGTCAATACGTTCTTAGGCACCTATCGACGCGTGGTCGAGTCCAAAAAAAAAAAAAAAAAAACTCAACATTCATTCGGGGGTGAGTAAAATGGAAAATAAGGTCGATTTTTGAATGAAAATCTTTTTGCGAATACAATACTTCCTTTTTTGTAAAAGGAAGTAAAAAAGATGGCAGCTCTATTTACCAGATTTAGGACAGAACATAATGAAACACAGAAATTGCATTTGAAAAAAAAAAAAAAAAAAAAAATTGAAGACGGTTATAGATTTGTTTGTTGATTGAGCTGTTTAATATTCGGGCATAAGTATAGGAGTGTTTGCGAAATCTCCCCCAAAACTTTTTGTTATTAGCGCATTTTTAGATGCTTTTTGGTGATTAATAGGAGGAAAGGAGATTTGGAGGTCTTTCTACGGAGAATTTGTGAAATTTAAGGGTATGTTTTCGAAATTATAAATGTTTGCTATCTTTGGTGGCTTGAAGGGAAGGGATGAGATTCATTTCTCATCAGTATTTTTACTTCCTTTTACAAAAAAGGAAGTATTGTCCTTGCGAAAAAAATTTCACTGAAAAATCGACCTTAATTTTCATTTTGCTCAACCCCGAATGAATGTTGAGTTTTTTTTTTCGACTCAACCCCCCATGGATAAGTGCCTAAGAACGTATAGACAGGCGAAATATCCATTTTGACGATTCCCGAATTAATTACGATGAGTTTTCTCATGACGTCTGTACATACGTATGTGCGTGTGTGCGGATGTGTGTGGCATAACTCAAGAACGGTATGTCCTAGAAAGTTGAAATTTGGTACATAGACTCCTAGTGGGGTCTAGTTGTGCACTTCCCCTTTTGGTTGCATTCAGGTGTTTCTAAAGGGGTCTTTGGCCCCTTTTGGGGGGGGGGAATCATTGTTAATTTCAATGTAAACCTTGTAAGTGGTGTTACAATTTGGCGGACACTTGGCGATATATCGCTAGTCTTTTGGTCGCCAAGTTTTGTCGTCAACTTGGCGACAAATTTGGCTTTTTTTTAAAAATCTGGTTTTAATTTGGCCACTGTTGGTGATATTTAGAGAGTAAACTATTGTAACGGATTCGGTGCGACTTCCACTTTCTTGAAATGAAGACACAGTTCTTGATAAAAACACAGGAAATTTATTTACACTATGTACAGGAAAGATCTTCAACAACTGCTAAATTATTCATTAGCAATTAAGCAATTATCACACAACACCGTAAACTCAACGTTTACACACGTATTTACTTCCAAATACGAAAACAACACAGCGAAATGCCTCGCTGTAAACAGAGCAAAATGCTCTCAGTTTCGATTGATATTTCGAACTGAGAGCATTTTGCTCTGTTTACAGCGAGGCATTTCGCTGTGTTGTTTTCGTATTTGGAAGTAAATACGTGTGTAAACGTTGAGTTTACGGTGTTGTGTGATAATTGCTTAATTGCTGATGAATAATTTAGCAGTTGCTGAAGATCTTTCCTGTACATAGTGTAAATAAATTTCCTGTGTTTTTATCAAGAACTGTGTCTTCATTTCAAGAAAGTGGAAGTCGCACCGAATCCGTTACAATTTGGCGCCCCACGTGGGGCGCCAAATTGTAACGGGAAACTATTTACAGGTTACGTTCCTACAATAATTACTATTTACAGAATTTGTAACACTATTGAATCACATTACAATTGTCAGTAATGGGAAAATGACATTAAATTGGAGTAAAAGGAAGTCATGTGATGCACACATCAGCTCGTTTTGATATTAGAGCCACAATAACGCAATTTTGAAGATTTGTAATGATGTCAAAAAAAAAAATGTGTTCGGATGCTTTCCCTCGGAAAAAATTCGAAATTAAAGTTCTAAAATGCAATAGTAGGCCATCTTTGATGACGTAGAAGAGAACATGGCGTTCAGAATTTTTCCCCGGAAATGTTTCAATGTGGAAGTTCCAAAAACGCAGTTTTATACGATCTTTGAATGATGTTGAAAGATGAGGAAAGAAGGACTTCAGGAGTTTCTGTATGAAAATTTTTCGAATGTGAAGTCTTCAAAACACATTCGTAGGCCATCTTTTATGACGTTTTGGAAAATAATCAGGTTCAGAACTTTCCACCGGAAGTTATTCGAAATTGGAGTCTTGAAAATGCGATGGTTGGCCATCTTCGGAAGCGCTAAGGGAAGGGATAGGGATAAGAGCTGTCCCTCAACTTTTCGTATTGAAACTTCAAAAATGCAATGTTAGAGGATCTTCATTGATGTAAGACGGAGGGGCTCGGGCTTGGGAGCTATCCACTGGAATTATTTAGGTATTGAAGTCCAAAAAACTGTAGGCCCTCTTTAAAGTCACTTGGCGAAGGCATGAGGTTCAAAACTCTCTACCAGAAATATGTCGGTATTAGAGTTCCAAAAACATAGTTTATGATTTTTTGTAATGTTAATAAGAGATGAGGTTTTATTTTCTTCCCGCGGAATTTTTTTGGAACTGGAGTCTTAAGAAGTAGTTGCAGGATGAATTTGGTAACAATAGGTAAAGGGATGGAATTCAAGGAATCTTCCCCGGCGTATTTTTCTAAATTGAAGCTCTACAAATTAAAATTTTTTGACGATCTTTGAAGACATTGGAAAGAGGAGGTTCAGGGACTCTTCCCTGGAAAAATTTTGGAATTAAAGTCGAAAAATACCAGTTGTAGACGATTTTTTATGATGTGCTGGGGAGGGGGGAGGGAGATTTGGTGGTATTTTCCTGGAAATTTTTCGAATTTACAACTGTTTTCGGGAAGAGGACGGGGGAAGAGGGAATCGCCCCAATCACCTCGCTCCCCCCCCCCACCCTGTGGATCCGCCACTGCTCTCTGCAGTACAAAACTCAACAGATAGAAAGGAATAGATAGCACATATATTAAACTTCAAGATTTAAACTCCAAATTAACGGGAAGAATGAGATTGTTTTAGCTGGCTTAGTTTTATCATGCTGAGTTTAATTTTTGATCGCTAAGGTCGAATATTAGGTTCAACATCTACACAGTTTTGATATTAAGTTTTATTGGCTGCACCAGGTTTAAAATTTGGATTTGAATAAGTAGGTTGTGGCAAATGGAAAAACACTCTTTGCTTTTGCAACGAGAGGCTGGTATTTAAAGCTTCACCACAGAGAGATGGCGGATGACCCTGAAGAGGAAACATCATTTGCATCGTTGTTTGTTACTTCCTTTTCCAAAAAAGGAAGTATTGTATTCGCGAAAAAATTTTCACTCAAAATTCGACCTTAATTTCCATTTTGCTCACCCCCGAATTAATGTTGAGTTTTTTTTTCGACCCAACCACACGTGGATATATGCCTAGAAACGTAGAGACACCCGAAATATCCATTTTGACGACCCCTGAGTTAATTACAACGAATTTTCTCGTGACGTCCGTATGTACGTATGTATGTGCGTATGTGTGTATGTGTGTATGTATCTCGCATAACTCAAAAACAGTATGTCCTAGAAAGTTGAAATTTGGCACGTGGACTCCTAGTGGGGTCTAGTTGTGCACCTTCTCTTTTGGTTGCATTCGGATGTTCCTAAGGGAGTCTTTTGCCCCTTTTTGTGGGGAAATCATTGTTAATTTCGATGTAAACTCAAGTGGTGTTATAATTTGTCGGACACTTGGCGATACATCGCCAGTCTTTTGGTCGCCAAGTTTTGTCGCCAACTTGGCGATTTTTTTTTCTTAATTTGGTTTCACTTTGTCCATTGTTGGTGATATTTAGAGGTAAACAATTGAATCACATTAAAATTGCCAAAAATGTGGAAATGACATTAAATTGGAGTAAAAGGAAGTCATGTGATGCACACATCAGCTCGCTTTTATTTTGCAATTGATAGGGTCAGCGAGTATGCACCTCTTACCACTCGACGCTTTCTGGTTGATTATACCTATTACAAATAATTCAAATGATGATTCCCCTTCAAGGTCACCCGCCACCTCTGTGTGATGAAGCAACACCAGACAAAGCCGAAAATTGGGAATAAGTATCCCGAAAGGTGGCTTTCACATTTCAGTCAGAAGTTATGTCTGTTAAACAAATTCATTTGGTGACAGACTGCGTGAGCTTGTCAAAACAGAAAACTTGTCAATCATCCATACATGATCTTGCAGCATTGTATCTCGAGATGTTGGGAAGTAATAAGTAATGCTCAAAGGATAACTTCACACTGCGAAGGTGAAAGATTATTTTTTTTTCCTTAAAAATCCAAATGCATCGTTTAAATATCGCTTAACAGTTCTCCAGCATTGTTTTTTTAGAAGTTTGCCTCGGGCCCAGTACCGGATCTAGGGGGGAGCAAGCGGGGGCAACTTCTAGGGGGCGGCAAATTCACTTTTATTTCTGTAATTTTTTTTAATAAAAAATGAAATTAGTTATAAAATCTTGAATGAAGATAGGTAAGGGCGGCATTTTCAAGTTTTTAGCCCGGTTCGGAAAAATCGTAGATCCGCCCCTGCGCGTGTCCCCTACTAAAGGTCGGCGGACTCCCAAGGAATCTGCGGACCACAGTTTGGGAAGTCCTGCTTTAAGTATAATTGATATTACTTTTCTTAGATATACGCTTATTTAGTGTTAATATGCTGGTATAATCAGATATACTAGGTTTAACCTGTAGAGCACATCGTTGATAGTTGCATGTGAAGATGATGGAATGAAACGAGTTTGAAAGCGACGGGGCTCGATCCCCCGTTCTCGCCGTTCGTAATCCGTTGTCTTAACCATTATGCCAACAGAAGCTCTATTTGACCTTTTTGTGGCGCTGTTGAGTGAGTTTTCATTTCTCTGCATATTTTATGCAAAAGATTAGCCAGGAAAAGTCCTCTAAAATGAAGTGAAAAAGCAAAAATTAATCACTTTTATTGTGTTATTATTACTTAATTTGTTCTCAAGAATACTTATATTTTGCAAACTTTTGTCAATTCTAAATTTTATGTTGCAGAAGCACTTACAAAATTCGTGTAGGTGTAGGATAGGCATTTTATGTTTAAAAAATAATCTGTAAACGTTTCCCCTTGAACACCTAGGTGGGGAGAGGGGGGAAAGACTGAAAATGCAGTTTTATCACAAATTTTACTTAAACATTCTTACATGAGAGGTAAAAAGATACATTAATTACAATAATTTATCCATCACTGTTACATGCAGTTCAATATGAGCCAATAAATAATTTCGTAAGTCGAACGAATGAATGAAATAAATAACTGATTGATTGAATAAACGAATTAGTAAGTGCTTGATATAATGATTGATTGATTGATTTAGGGTCTGACTGAGTGACTGTTTTAACAAAGGAACTACAGTAGACACGGACAGTCGTTTTACGCGGGTGTTACGTTCTACAAAAATACCACGTAAACCAAAACCGCTTAATTTCAGACTTAATATGTAGTAGCGTTAAAATAGGAGTTAGGTTCCATAGATTAAAAGAATATTTCACTCTAGTGATAGATAAATTAAAGTGAAAAACCAACATAAATAAAGCACGAATTCTCAAGAAAGTACAGCATATAACTTGATTGTAGCCATATCAAGGCTACAATGAGCGCAAAAACCTCTCACCACACAACCAGAAAGTCACCAAGTGGACACCAGTATTTGTACCAAATGAGTCAACCAATAGGAATTCATGACGAGAGACAACCAACCAATCAGCGAACTAAAAGTCAACCACATAGCTCGCAGCCGGAGGGGGAGGGAGAGAACCAATCAGAAGCCTGGAAACAAAAAGAGTGGATCAAACGAGCAACCTGAAAAAGCATTTTAAAGATTGCTTCCAAATATCAGGAAAAAAATGGAATACTGGAAAAATCATTGACTAATGATTTCTGATTGATTTTCACTCCCCTCCCCTTTACTGCGCGCCCGAGGGTCTTGTACGTTGATCGATTGGTTTTCTCGTGCAGTGAATTGCTATTGGTTGACCCATTTGACATAAAAGCCGGTGTCCACTTAGTGACGTTCTGTTCTCTCACAACTTTCTTGTTGTGCGGCGTGTTTTTTCGCACTGATGAAGAGGCTGCATTGTAGCCTTGAAAAAGCTATGAGCTGTATTTTCTTGTGCTTTATTTTACTCTAATCACATATCATTACATTGTTTGTGCTTCACTAAAGACGAGGTCCTCCAGGATCTACTACTGTTTTTGGACTTTCTTCTGGTAGTCGGCCCCGCTTAATCGAATATCATCGGTTCCAAGAAATGTTATTCGATGAAGCGGGGTATTTGATTAAGCGGGGAAATTTTATTTACCTTTCTAAATGGACAACATTTGTCAAAACGTAATGCTAACACTAAACAGATAGCTATATATAGGAAATAGTTAATGTTATTACTAAAAAGTTTTTGAAATAAACTAAAACGAAATAGTTCAAAAATAATTATCATTACTAGTACGCATGGAAATTATAAAAACGTAACCTACAACTTGAGTTATGAAATCATTGTTTTGGCACCATTTTCCAGTATCTTATTTTTTGAAAAATTCCATAATATGGAATTTCTTGCTCAAGGTCTTTTGGGAACACCTTTCTGACTCCCTTTTCCCACTCCTAGTCTACCGTATCTAACATTTAATATTTATCAATTTCTCGTTGTCTAAAATGTGTATGTGTATTTATTTGTGTTATTTAACTTAATTATCGACTGCACTTTTTTTTTGTAATAAAAAAGGCAAAAGGAATTTAAATGAACAGTGGAAACATTTTGATGGAATATGAATGTGTGTGTTTTTTTTTTTTTTTTTTGCCTTCAATGACAATAATTGTTCTTACTTAATTTCTTTTTAATTTATTCAAAATTTTTCTCATAAAAAAATATTTGCAAAAGCTGATTAATATTAGTGTACTATCCGGGGAAATTATTCGATTAAGCGGGGATCTTTAGCATTGTGTCTATGGGGCAATATTTGGTTCCAGGAGGTTCTATTCGGAAAAGCGGGGTATTTGTACATCCGTTACCCGATTAAGCGGGGCTGACAGTAGTTAGGTCCACGGAGCTTGACTTACTTTGCGAGACCGAACCTGAGATCAATAACTATAGCAACAAATCTCATAACGAACATACTATTAAATCTCTTCGTTTTAAAATGATTTTCTTTCACAATTCCTAAAATACATTTAGTTGCTTGTTCTTTTCTAGTAGTATTGGTAGAAAAATGATTAAATCCAGGAAATTATGACCTTGATTTTAATGGGGATTTAACTGCGGAAGCATGTAGAAATTATTGCATTTTTATACGATTTTCAAATTTTGATGCCCTTGTAAATTGTTTTGGTAACTACATAACTGAACTGCATTAGAAGGAGAATAAAAATTCTAGATCAGAAGTTTGTACGAAACATAAGCTGTTTAGAAACTTTCGTGATAGGCGATAGCATTTATCAGATAAAAGTACAGCTTAATCACTAAAAGATAAAAAAGTAAACGTTTGCAGTGGCATATGTAGCCGACGGTTTCGAGAGGGAAGGGGGCGGGGGGAGGGAAGAGCAAGATTCAGGGCCGTCTCGAAGGGGTTGGGGGTGGAATTTCGTCGCTCCTTTATTTTTTCAACCGTATCTCCAATATACATATTACAAACTCGAAAATTCGGAAATCTCTACCTGAGCATGTTTTCAAAGGTTCCTTTTTAAATCAAACCTGGGAAAGTATCAAATAAAAATTTAGAAAAACATGAAAATAAAATGTTTCGAATAAACTTAATGCTGGGAAGGTATAACTTTTAACCGTACATGAGATTGGTTTGTTCTTCTGACTGCAATGTTTGCAAAGGGTCATTGTTGCGAATACAATTTCGTTAATTGTTGTTTCCAGTCTGATATGATAATGAATCATATTTTGCTTTTTTGTTTGTTGTGACTTCTCTAAATATTATAATTCTCTAGAACTCTTACACACTCATGAATAGGAAGAATGGACGCATCAGGAATTCTCTAACTTCCGCATTTTCCGGACAGTAGAACTTGCGTCCAAGTATTCTGTCCATCACCTGCCTTTTCAGGCATATCATGTGCTATTACATTCCATAAATCTTTGTCAGTCAAGTACATTAGAATTTTAAACTTCCAAACATCATAGTTTGTGCCGTTAAGTTTCACGAAAGATACTTTTACTTCCGTCATTATACAAACACTTTAGTTAAAGTTTGCTATCTATCTGTAGAGAAATACGACTGGGCAAGAAACTTGTTAAATTATTCAGTAGAGTTCAGCGGTATTCTCATATCTCATATAATGCAAATTTTATTTTGACTGAAAGTAAAATGGCAAGCAAACAACTTATTAAAAATTTAACGCAAAAATGACACACGGCTCATCAAAAACACGGAACTGTTCAACCAAATTACAAGAATGCAGCGCATATCAAACTCTAGAAGTGTTGCCAACCCGTAATTCTGATAAAACCATCCATGGCCCCACTAGATGGCGCTAACACTTAACGGGCCTTGACAATTTATGACTTTTTTTGTGTTAAACCGATGCAACTATGTTTCACTCATGCATCCACCAATCAATATTAAAGTTTCAAAGTTTGTTTATTTTTGATTGGACGTCACCCATTTTGACCGCAAGAGGCGCTGAACGGAACCTCTGCATCCACCAATCAATAGCAACGTAATGGAAACAGGGGTGCCCTGTAGCGCCCTCTTTGTTGCCATGGCCTATAAGAATCAAGTGGGGCCATGGTCTAACAGCATGAATATTTTTTAACGTTTCAGTGAAGAGAAGAACTGCAGAAGATAATTTAAAAGCGGAAAAAAAGCTAAATAATTATTCCTAATTTGCGAATTTATTTCACGATAAACTTTCGTCTGAAGATTTACTGGGATTTAGTTATTTTCTAAGATAAAATTTTTGTTGAATTGCTGAACCATAGGAAAAGCTTTCGCTGAATTCGCAACTCCAACGAACTATAGGGGGCACTGTAGTCACTGTCTAATGGCGGACGAAAAAACTAAAACAAACGCACGCCGTAGCGTAGAAAATGCTAATAAGCCTAGTAATTTTTGTTTGTATGCATGACTTTTTTGTTTTATTCTTTTTAAATCAATTTTCAAAGTCTTATGGATATTCTGGCCCACGTAAAAAGAAATGAGAATTCAAGAAGCATTACTAAACATTAGAAATTAATACAAATTTCGTAGTTCGTAGTTGTAAGCAGCCATTTACACGATGTCGATTTCAAAATTTATCAATTCTTGATGAAACTACATTTTTATTGTAGCCATATGAACACTATAAATATTTCATGTAAATAAACCTTTGTTTATCAGTGCTATCAAAAGAGGAAGATGAAAGATCTTTGTTTTGTTTGGCTAGAGCTAATTGTTTTACATTTGGTTTCGTATGTTTCTAATTTCTGAAGTATGATTTAATTCCGTCGTGCATCATCAATAAAATTCTCACGGATACATGGCGGTAGTTTTCTTTTTAATTGATCTTCCATTATTTCTTTAAATTTATCGAATTCTGTTATCTTTCTACCATTTTAATCCACACATGATAAAAAATAAAAATGGTTTACAACTGACATGCAAAATCTCGCCAAGCAAGTGTTCTTTGCTCGCACAATACTAAAACTATAACCCTAAACTATAATCGCACTATTTTGGCTATGAAAATTCTCAGCGTTAAACATTTTTCATTCCGTTCTACGATAATATTGCATAATTCTTCTTTTGAGCTTAAGATAAAAAATAAAACATATTCTTACAAATTCACACAAAACAATAAAAAAAATTTACCTTGTATAAAGTTATCCTCTTCCAAAAAAAAAAAAAAAAAAAAAAATATGCTTCGAATAGACTTGCAAATGCGAAGTTTGTTAATCCAGAGTTTTTCTTTGTTTAGGATTTCACGCCATTTACGACAGTCAACTCACTTTTTAGAGGGAAATAATAAAGACCAACATCATTTTGAGAAGCTCGAGAATAACATTAAGGGAAAAAACACTCTCTATTGCTGAAAGCAATCCAAGACACATCGAATGCGTTAATAAATACTCATAACAAACTGCCTATGTTTATTCAACAGACATACGTGGAACGCAATGTTTTAGTTTTTTCGGCAGTTATGTAAATTACCTCAAGGTAGCGTATTCGAGCGCTGGAGTTGCGAATTCATTTCCCAGATTTTTCAAACACCGCAAAAGCGATCATGTATTCTATCGATTTTACACAGATGCAAAACTTTGTAACGAGGAAGTGTTTGGGAGATTGGTTGCATATCTCTATACTGCCGTGCTAAGCACAGATGTGGTATCTGCAGTAGAGCTCAAAATGAGAAATCGACGATTAAAGTTTTACAACTCATTTCTTTGATTTATGACTTAATAAAATGCTCAACTTGCGGTAGTTGTTCCGTAAATAACTTATCTAAAAACCGTAAGAGAGTATTTTTGTAAAAATCTTAATTTAAAATTAATAAATGTAGTTACGACAAATTTTCTTTTCAAAACCTTTTCATATACCGTAAGTGACAATTACTAGGCATTTTTAGGGGTATCTGCACAGATACGACAAAAATAGCTTAGTAAAACGTGCTCAAGGTATCATTAAATAATACTGAAAACATCTGCTTTCTTTGGAGTTAGCTGTTTCGCTTTATTTTGTTAATACAAATCTAACAGAATCTACCTTCTGAAAGATACCATTTTCAAAACTCCGGACAGTTAAAACTGTAATCCATTACAATTTTCTGTTCTATATATTAAAATAATGTGTTTTTTATAATGTTTTATTTTCTAGATTC
This sequence comes from Uloborus diversus, assembly GCF_026930045.1. Taxonomy (NCBI): domain Eukaryota; kingdom Metazoa; phylum Arthropoda; class Arachnida; order Araneae; family Uloboridae; genus Uloborus; species Uloborus diversus. The sequence continues at coordinate 56,290,089 of NC_072737.1, forward strand.
ATTTTTACCGAGCATGAAGATAATTTTGACAGCAGACGATACTTAAATAAAAATATTACTGGCCGTAGAATGAAATGCGTTTTTTTTTTTTTTTTTTTTGCATGAAAGAATTAGATATGAATATTTTACATGCATTTCATTTACATTCTAAATAAACATTTGAATAGAAAAAGCTGAATATTTACTTTAACAATTATGCAAAGTTGTATTAATTTTTATTATCAACCTGTATCATCTATTCAACGGTAAACTATTTCTGTGTTATAATAAACTGCTACATTATTTACACAGGACAAGGGGTCATTGTTTTAAGCTATTTAAATCTCAGGCTAACATGGATATTAGGAAAAATTATTACTTTAGCAGGGTAGTGGAACCTTGGAACAGCTTACCGGAAGAGGTGGTAATGAGCAAAGGAGTAGACAGTTTTAAGAGGGCCATTGATCTTCACTGGGGATTGTAAATTGACTAGGACCAGTCTAGCTGGGCCCAGAGCCTGTTGCTGGTCGTCACTTTTGTATTTGTATTTGTATTATTAAATATGCTGCTTTACTAATGTATAAAAGTCGTATCTACAAAAAATACTAAGGAAAAGAGTGGTAACTGCGCAGATACCACTTTAAAGGCTTAGTATTTGTCACTTACGTTCAAATTGCCTTAGCAAACTCCGCAAACTGTGCAGTTACGACTTTTTTCCTAAGGATTTTTTTAATATTTCGCGTTCATAAATCGCCAAAAAACTTGAAATTTAGGTAAATTAAATTACTAACGACCACCAGGTGACAATAACTCAATTTTGATAAAATGTGCAGATACCACATCTGTGCTTAGCACGGCAATATAGCCCCTCTCAATTACTATAACTACCTGTCAAGATTTGTGGCCTATATGAAATACTAGGTACTGCATGGAAAATGTGTATGGCGTTTAGAGATGTTGACAAAGTTTTTTTGTACTATATTAAAGTACCCGAAAGTATCAATGAAGACAACAAGCATTTCCTACTTTTTCAGCGCTTCGTCGTCCTGACGTATAATTCATCAAGCTCAGTGGAAACCGTAAAAAAATGCGGCTAGGAGAATTTTCTTCACCCAGCAAAACAGACCAGTTGAATGTATTCCACCATCTAGCAACGTTCTTCTGCATCACCTAAAGAGAGCAATGTTGCAGTGTTCACTATGGACAAAATGTCTTCAGCAAAATTTTCAGCTCTTGGATCCATGTCAGTGGGGATGGGAAAAAATTGGTGAAGAGTTTGAACCTCTTTGGTATGCACACCCCGAAATAACAATTGAAAGATTACAGGAACTTACATCATGCAAGTGCAAAGAGATGTCTACACGCACGATCAGGTCGATGCGTCAGATCAGGTCTGAATTGTACACTTCTTTGTAGTTGTGAGGGTCAGTGTAATACGTAAAACGTTCCTTAAAAAACATATTACGGTTTTCTTTATAACGGGTACTTTTTCTTTGTATTAAAACGTGTAATTTTCATCTATTTCTCTTAAATGTTTAAAATGTAATCATGTTTAAACAAAATTGTTTTATTATACGCTAGCATTAATAGTTAAGTCCTCGATCCATTTGGGGCGGTGACTTTAATTATTTCTGCATTTTAACCTCCCTTTCATTCAGTATACAGGTAAAATACTGACAAAAGGTGTTAAAACATGAAGTAAGAAAGTAATTGTTTTCTTATCAATTTTCACGTTGATATTGTAATAAGTATTAAATTATTTGTCTTCTTTACTAATAATAAAGCTCAAAGATTGTCTGGATATATGTCGGGATGTCTGTCTGGATGTCTCTCTGTGACGCGCATAGCGCCGAAACCGTTCGGTCTATTTTCACGAAATTCGGCACAGAATTAGTTTGTAGATTGGGGGTGTGCACCTCGAAGCGATTTTTCGAAAATTCGATTTTATTCTTTTTATATTTCAATTTTAAGAACATTTTACCGAGCAAATTATCATAACGTGCACGAATAAATTACCAAATTATCATAACGTGGAACCGTAACACAAAAAAATTGTTGAGAAGGCCAGCGCCCATCCAGGGCTGTCTTGCAACTGAGGAAGGAAGGAACCATAAAATGGCCGAGCAAATTAACATAGTAAATTGGCGAAAAATTCATCATCCATTGTGTGTAAATATACAGGCGAATTAAATGACCTTTTAATTTTTTTACTGCGAGCAAAGCCGAGCGGGTACCGCTAGTAGAAAATAAAACTAAGCACTGTTAAAGAGCTTTTTTAAACGGCTTTCAGATAATGTATTTGAATTTTACAAAATCATGACCTATTATGTAGTTCTAAGCAGTTAAACCAACGTACTAACCGATACATGGCGGTCATTTTGATGACGTCACCACAGGGGGGTTTTGACCTCCAATCAATTGCCTCCCGGCGTTTTTTTGCTCTCTTATATGAACACTAGCATTCCCGTACCCGGCATTGCTCGGGTAATGGAATTAGCAGGGTTTAACAGTGCTTGGTGCACCTAGTTTCGAAAATCCCCTATAATAATTACTTAATACCTATAATTTTTTCTAATTTTGGAGGATCCCGGGGTCCCTGGACTCCTTATATATATGCCCTTGTCCTTAACCGATCTTTAACTTTTATTAACGATCCTTTTAAAGTATTGATTATCTTTGCAAACACAGGTCATCCACATTTTATTGATATACCTATGTTTAAGCAAGAACTTCTTTGTATACAACATTTTTAGTTTTTTTTTTCTGGTGCGAAAATTATTAAGCTGCTTGATGAACTGACTTTGTAGCAAGCTACATAAAATTGGCCGTGTAAAAAAAAAGGTCTTCTCTTAAATCGGTCCCTGCTACTTTTAATGTCTGTCCTTGTGACTTATTAATGGTTATTGCAAAGCAAACTTTAACAGGAAACTGCACTCTTCTAAATTCAAAAAGATAGGTCCGCCTGTGATGATGTTCTTAAAAACTTCGTTTCTAGTTTTGAAAAAATGAAAGCAATAGACAGAAACATTATGATTTGACTTGAGAAAAGCCTCGAAGAACCACGTGAGAAACAAAAACAATATCAAATTTATAGTTCGCTATCGACCAAAAGTTGAGATGAAGTACTGAATAATGATTTGAATGGAGGAAAGCCTTCGAAAATAAGGGATTTAAATTCAATGACAGGTTTTAATTTCGCAGAAATTAAGAGGTTTTAATTAATTTCTCCCGAACTAATTGAGATTTCGAAAAATCCTTTCTTAGTGGTTACTTTCGTAATCATGCGGACATGCCTGCCAAATTTCAAGTCTAAAGCTTCAGCGGTTTCGGCTGTGCGTTGATATATATATATATGTAATTTCAGGACATTGATTTTTATATATTAAGATGTTGCAAATATGGAGGAATGCCTAAAACTAAGTGCTAAGAGAACTCATTTTTTAAGTACAACGCAATTATTTTCAAGCTCTATTTTTGTTTAATTTAGTAGCTGTTTAACTGAAAAATACAAAACGAATTTTGGAAAAAAAAGAGAGGGATTTTTTTTTTTTTAATGAACATAAACATATCAGGAGAAATTTGCATTGACAAAAAATAAGAATGAGAAAAATTTCGGATTTTAAACCTCTGTGAAAATAACAAAATGAGAGATCAGTTAAGAAAGTGGTAACCTTGCAAATTTATTACAGTCAATCAACTCTCCATAACTCGAAGTCCCAAGGGACCGGCTAAAATGTTCGAGTTATGGGAAGCTTCTACAACAGTTTCAAGCGTTTGGGAAATAAGGAAAACTTCGAGATAAAGGAATACTCGAGTTATAAGCTTCGAGTTATCAAGATCCGATTGTATAATGTTAATCAATGCTTGATTGAACTTCATGAAAAGTGGGCAAGAGTAAAATAGGGATAACGATACAATAAATTTATTGCTATTGGAACCTAAGATCATCCAACTTGGCGACATTCTGTATCTGTATGGCAACCCTGGTGTTTGCCGACATTTTTGGTAAAAGGTACATGTTTCATGGAAACTACTTATTTGGCGATTACATTATTTTGTCGTTTGACTCTCAAATAAAACAAGCCATTTAACAACATATAAAGTTCTATTAAACTGTACAATACTCGGCCAACTACAACAAACAACATTAAAAGTTCCAATAAAATGTAAAATGAGGATCAACCATGGCAACGACGTAAACGATTTTTTCTGCTCCTCATAAGGTAAAAAGTAAACAAACCAGCAAGAACCAATGCGTCGCTATTATACATTCAACCAGAAAAGTGATTACAAAATTAGCTTGACAATGGTAACTACTACTACTAGTAAACTACCGTAAACTATTATTCTAAAAGCAAAAATCGTGGCAAATATAACAGATGCTTACCTTTGAAAGTAATCTATAGGTAAAATCATAACTATAGTTTGAATTTCCAGTACTTTATCTTTCGTATCTACTTTCGAAAGCAACATTATTTTTTCTCGAAAAAGATAAGTTGAATAAAGATAATGTGAGATATGAAACTTAAAACCGTAATCATAAAAAAACGAAACGCACTAAATGTACCATTTTCAACTATCGATCTAGTTGCTCTACATTTTTTCGATGAATGAATACCCTAATTTTTTTCAAAACTCAATATTAAAAAGCTATGATGTCAGTTATGTTTATGCGGAACTTATTGGCAATCAAAATTATGTTTCGGTTATAATTGCGTTTTTTGGTTGTAATTCGAACGATCGATCATTTTGTACATTTATGTTTTTTAATATTTTTTTGTCAATTAGTGTTCAGAATAAAAGAAAATTAGGTGGTGCAATGTCGGGCGAGTATGGAAGGTGAGGCATCATACCGCAAGCTCCTCCCCCCCCCCCCCCCCAGAGTTCATCTCGCGTAGTGTGATGTTTCCGCAGTCACGTTTTAGAATCGTTTCTTTTTCGTTGACGATCGCTGGAATCTACTCTCCCGAGGTTGCACCATCTGAATTCCTATTATTCTAATCGCCGTGTGACAAAAACTTTGAAAATAATTGTCCCCAATCTAGAATGCTATTTCAGACATTTCGCTCCAAAACTAATTGATTTTTTTTTATCGACTTCGCAATGAAAAAGCGAATTTTCATTGCGAAGGTGGCAAAAGGTTGTTGAGTGATTATATCATTAATAAAGAATAAAAAAACTTACTGAAAAGTTTATTTGTTTTAAAAAAAGAAGAACAACATTATTACTTTTTAATTCCCCTAATACATGTTACACATGTGATCTGTCATATGTAGATATTAACAGACTAAGATTGAAAACATGATTTGCAGAACAAATGGATGTAGGGGTTTTGCTACAACTTCACTGTGATGACTATACTGACTGAGGCATTAAGCACAAAAATGATATATTGCTCAAACTGAAAAATTGTTTTTCAAAGTGTTAGGTCTCCATATATTTGATTCAGATGTCACTTTTTTAGAAATTTTAAAAAAATATTTCTTTTTTAAATGGTTATGGAAGGTCGTATTTTAGGCAAAATACGTTACAAAGAATGACAATAACTCAAATTTGTTAAAAAGTGCAGATATTTTTGTGCTTAGCATAGAAGTGTTCTCAAGTCTACAGGCTTGGCTCCTGGGGTAGGCCACCTGTGCACCGCCTAGGATGGCAGATTTTAGGGGCGGAAAATTTCACAATGGCAAAATAAAAGGAGACAAAAAAAAAAAAAAAAAAAAAAAAAAAAAAAAAAAAAAATCAAATTTTTTTTTTTTTTTTGAAGCTCAAATTGCAGCAATACATCAGAGTATGCTCGATGACAGTGGTGGCTCGTGCCTTGAAAAAGAGAGGGGGGGGGGCAGATCATGGATACACTCGCCCCCCCCCTGGTTTTCGAAAAATAAAAGGGAAAAATATTTTTTTTCATATTTAAACTTTCTTAATTTTTTTGTTAAATTATTAAAATTAAATTCATTTTACCAACTAAATTAAAAACGTGAAGAAGTCATAACTTTTAGGGTATTTTTAAAACTAATAAAAAAAATAATCTAAGAAATAATGATTGTTTCTCTGAATTGTCGTTATAGTACGCTAATTACTTGAAGACAAAGAGGTAAAAAAGGAGCAAACGGTTTAATCTTGTGCAAATGAAGGCTTCTTACTGCATGTTGTTTATTTTACATAGTCTGAATCACGTAAGAGCATTCAAGCAATGTAAAATAAACAGCAAACAGGTAGGGTAACGGTCTCTGCGAATCCTGCTGTAAATATTGAGGTTCAATGCGTTGGTGTTGAGGGGAGAAAACACACACACACACACACATAATCCGCACCTCATTAATTTTATTTTTTAACAGAGAATCTGGATTATATGCAGGATAATACGGTACAATTCGATTTTTTTTTAAATTTCAAGCACTTACGCACAAAACAGGAAAACAAATAAAAAGTTACCAAGTATTGTCTTCTGAAAAAAGGAGGGGGCCCGGGTCCCCTCTGGCTCTTCCCACGAGCCGCCACTGCTCGATGATTTAATTCCTATTCCTATTCAGAGTCACAACTGACTACAACTGTATTTATGTCGAGGACTGCATACTAAGTGCCTTGCCTCCATTATTTTATATACCGATAGATGACAGCACCATCACCGGATCGAACAATTAATGAGAATTTAGAACTAGTCCAGGAGCTAATAGCTGCCTGGTGCTAGCACCCCCAGAGGTATCGTTTCACTTGGAGGACATTGAGACCACGAGCATATTTAACGTCGCCCAGTCCCCTTTAATGACGACGGTGGGTCTTCGACCATCGAGGTTCGAACTCAGGACCCTCCGGCCCCGAATCCGACACTCTACCGATCGGGCTACCACGGCCCTCTCGATGATTTAATTAAAAAAATATTTTTTTAAGATCAGGGGGTGGCACTTGTCAACATCGCGTGAGGAAGCAAAACTACTAGTACTACTACTAAACTACTAAAACTATTCTGCAAGCCTAGCATTAGCAATATCCAAAGATAAATTTGTTTACTAAATTTTAGCTTTTTTCAGAATTTTTTCAACGGACTTTAAGCATCGGAGTTTTAGTGCTATAAGTAACAGCACCGTTTTAGAGAAACCTAATTATATTTTCTGTGCATTATATTTTATCCAGCTACATATTAACACGCTGTGTTATACTGAAATAATTAAAACTTCAATTCTTGCATTTCTAATACATTAGTTGCTTTTTTAGCTCATGGATGTAATTTTGAAAATCAAAATACAAATCGACCGAAATTTCGATCAAGAAACAAATTTTCCAATTGAATTTATTGTAACTTAATTTCTTCAATAGGAAGGCAGCAAGTTGAAATGAAAATGAATCCCATGCTCAGTTAGTTCATCTTTGTATTGCTGAATTGATTGCAGCTCTTCCAGCGTCTCGAAATGCGAAAAATGGTACACCAAAATCATCCTTCGCAGAACTGTAAAACAAAAATACATTGTAGATTAAAAATAAAATTTAAAATGAACAAAATTTGCAATATTTTTACTGGAATGCCCAGTGACAACATCAATGAACTCCGGACGCTCAAATTTGCCTCAATGGCGGATTTTGTGTGTCGCAAATGGCTCACTGGCCTACGCGACAAAAGGGATACAAAAATGCACATGATGAATCCTCATATATATATATATATATATATAGCGAATTCACTGATCGAGTAACGCTCGTGACGTCACCAACAATGAAACTCACGCCCCGGCATGATAATTTTAATGTTTGGCATGCAGGGAAATGCTTTATTTTGACAGGATGAACTGGATCCGGTCACTTAACTGTTTTACTGGTAAGACTGCGTCATTTCAGGGGGATGAAGAAACGAAAAAGTGATCAGCAATGAGCGCTATCTACTGGAAATTAGTGTTAATCCTCCGGAGTTGGGGTTAAAATTTGTGCTATTAAAATATCACCAAACAGGCAATGGCTTCTTTCAAATGCAGAAGCAATTTTCACCAGTCATACCTCGACGGGCGATTTTCTAGTGTTTCAATATTACTGTGATAGACAAAAGGATCCCACCAAAAGACATTGTAATGCCCCCCTGAACCTATAAATCCGCTACTGATCTGTCATACAACCGAATATGATGTCATTCAATCCGAAAAACAAGATATCCGCAAAGACACCGTAATTTGTTTTTAACATGCTACGTTCACAGGTCGAGGCCTATGAAGTAATCAGAGGCACCCCGATGGGAGGTCACTGTACACTTCCAAAAATGTCCTTATTCGGCAAATTTGGAAAAAATAATGCTTTTCAAATATTTTCTTAAAATTATTACTATTATTACAACTAGAAAATCGTCCGTCAAGGTATGACGGGTGAAAATTGCTTCTACATTTGAACGAAGCAATTGCCTGCTTGGTGATACTTTGATAGTTGAAATTGCAACCCTAACTCCAGTGGATGTGGATGAACCCGAAACGACGGTAGATAGCGTCTAAAGTTGACCACTTTTCGTTTCACTTCATTCCCCTGAAATGACACAGTCTTACCAGTAAAACAGTCAAGTTACCGGATCGAATTCAGCCTTGTCACAATAAAGCTTTTCCCTGAATGTTAAATATTACGAAAACACATTATCAAATTAACATGCCGTGGTGCGATTTTCATTGTTAAAACACGCGGGTTACTCGATCATCGGCTGTTGTTTATATGAGGATTTTTTTCTCTTTTTTTGAATGACACTTATGTCTCTACATGTGACTACGAGTGCAAGCTCGTTTTACCATTCAATAAAATTCAGATTTCATTCGGTAAATCTTTCCATCTCAGAAAAACTTAAGTTCGGAGAGCCCCTAGGAGCAACAAAAGCAAACATGGTTATTATTTCTCATAAGTTGACGTGTTTCATGTATACCTAGATTAAAAAATGTTGGAAGAAAGAAAAGAAATAGGAAAAATGATGTTTCTTACAAATATTAATTTTTTCTGAATTAAAATTGCAGCTAGGTTTTAAACATTTTTTATTTTGAAACTTTCTTTTTTCCTGTTTAAGGTTTTTTTTTGTTCTGTAGTTGATTATTCTGTGTCAGGACCGATGAACCTGTGACGTGAGCGGAAGCTTAGTCACATTTCGAGTTCCTTGGCTTTTTGTTTGGGGAAATATTTTCTAATTTTTATGTATTCAAACTAAACTCACAAAGGCTACAAATATATCTTCCAAAATAAACTCAGCGGAATCCAGACTTCAAGTTTAATCTCTCTTTTGACCCGCTCCTCCCACTGTCATACACAAATTTTAATCATGTCTTTGAATTATAAAAACAAATGACTAGGGTGCAGTGCGAAAATTGATATTTTTCAAAAGGGTTCCACTACCTGGAAAAGTTTAGGAACCTCTGGTTAAAACCTCAGCTGATCGGAAGTGAACTTAATTAGAATTAGATCATAACGAGGAAAGTTAATATGCCCATGCGCATTGCGCATGCAAATATCTAAAAAGTAAACATGGTGATTTGAGTTGAATCGATCAACTAGTTTATTAAGGATCATTGGAAATGCAAGAACATCTCCTTTCAAGAAAATATTTAAATTATGAAAAGAACTATTTTGACGCGTTTCATAAGCGACTTATCAACTTGCAAAATGTTGTGCTTTAGAAGTATTGAAATTAATTTAAAATCGTCTGCGATTTCACTAGAAGTTATACGTTGCAACTGAATGAATTGACTGTTAAGTTCTTGATGGAGGAAAACTTCAGAAACTTGTTCAAGTGAGTAAAGCCGGGGCCATCGTGAAGTCAGTCGGTTTCCCTCTTTCTACCGGGCCTGCTTCAAGATTTAATTGCGCAATCCACGTGATCCCATACTTTTAAGCGCTTCATCCCTTCTCTTCAAACTTACAATTCGATATGGAGCACGAAAGTCTTAAAACTTCAGTATCTTCAGTTGATTTTGACATATACACAGCAAACAATAGTTCTCATACATATTTCATTGAAAAAATATCAGAAAGCAATATAAATAGTGCAATGGTATTTTTGATTATCATACATTTAAGTATTTAACATATGTACTTTTTATGTTTTGAATTGTAATTATTCTTTTAAATTTTAATTGAGTGCGACAAAAATGCTGTAAGTTCAGATTACTGCCGTCAAAACTTAAATAAAGAAAACAGATTATTCATTACATTTTTGAAATTTGTGAGATACAATAATCTGAAAATAAATCTTTTGGTAGTTGATCAGTTTAAATTTGGTGTTTAAAATGACCAACTTCGAAAATTCTCAGACCTTTTAAAATTTATTAACATTTTAGAAGTAAGATCCTGATTTTACAAAATTTCGTCTTTTTGCTTATGATTATGTTAATCTTATTTGGTCGAAATAATCTGAAAATTTCAACCAGAACGTTCAAGAATAGAGTAAAATTCAGTGAGAAATTTTTTTTTTCAAATAATACATAACACATTTCGAGAGTACACACTTTATTTACAAACATAAAAAATAGCATAAAACAGCTTTAAAATTGAACAAATTCAGTGATAATCTGTTACTAACGATGTGACAAAACTAATAAGCACAAACGTTACTAATGTACCCATAAGCTACAAACTAAGGGTTTGTGTTCTCAAGTTTTCAAAAATTTGAATATTAAAAAACAATAACAATGATCGTAAAAATGTAAGTTCAGAGGAGTTTGAACATAATTCCCCAACACATTTATTACTTGCAATAATGGTTGTTTATGTGAATTCCAGCCAAGTTTCATATGAAATCTGAGATATAACTGCCTCTTTAACTATTTTATGGAAAAAAAAAATTCATGAGAAATTAGAAATGTAATCACATGAGGTTTCTAATTAACCAATTCAAATCCTTAATATGACACTTGAGACAGTCACTATGATACTTGAAAGTTGTTAAGAATGAAATTCGTATTTTTGTCTTTAAAGTACTTTTAAGTTTTTAATAGCAAACACTTGGATGAAATTATTTGCGATACACAGTACATTGTTTGAAAAATTATGCTGTGTAAACCTGTTGGCTTATTATGATTATATATTTAATAAATATATAACCATTGTATATGTTCATATTTCATAGTAAACTCAGAAAAATTAGAAAACGCATTTTGATCAGTTTAAAATATTTGATATCTATTAGGACTTTATTTTTATGAATATATTTCAAAATCACCCCCTATCGATTTCGTACATTCAACACAGTACTTTAAAACTATTGAAACTGAAAAGGTCTATTTAAACATACTTGTGCTTTAATGTATACTATTTACACATCGTGTCACACAGGTACCTTTTTTAAAATCTTTCCGCATAAAATTAGTTGAAATAAATTCAATTAGACTCATCTTTAAAAATGACCTAAATCTTACATTTTCAAACATATTAACCTTTAGAACTGTCAATTTTTATTGTTAACTTTCTTTCCTGTCAACGAAAATTTGCCTTTCATTTTAATTATGCTTGGTAGTTGGTCAAAGTACATAACTTTCTTTTATTGCTATTAGAATGGCAATCATTTTTTGTTTTTGTATAATCATTAAGAAATATATTAGATATTCCTGATAAACAATATTCAATATGATTTAAGACAGATGTTCCACAGGTACATTTAACTAAGAAATCCATCCCCAGAATTTCCATTTTTTCTATTGAAAGCTGCACTAATAAACTTCTTTGGTCGTTAAAGTTTAAAAATGATTTCTCGTGATCTTTACTTATAAGTTTCCTAAATATTTGAAAAGTGTATACAGTCACATCTATTAACAATTTTTGGGGGAATTTAAGTTTACCTCTGTCAGTCAGTAGTAGAAGTTGATAAACATCTGAATTCTCCAATTCTAATGTTTTATCAGACACAAACATAGAAATGCATTCTGAACACTGTATCTTATGTGATAATTTATACCCTACATAACCGGAAATATAAACTAAAACTGACATTTCATCATCTTTAATTTTATCATGACTATTACTATTAAACACATCATAGAAAGGTTCAGGTATTTCAATTTCAGGACTGTTAGTTAACTCTCCACAATACTATAAAAAGAAAAATATTACTTACTCAATTTTTAAGGCATTATCTCCTGTTAGAATTTTGAATTTTCTAATTCTCATCCAAGTCTGCATGTCTGTAACGGACAGCAAACTCGACTCGAACTAAATGCTCTTTGTAAGCAAACGCCGTTCTGTCGATAGCCGCTGGCCGTAGGGTTGGGGACCATGGGATCACTTGGATGACTCATCCCAGGAATTCGCTCGCTTGAAGCAGGCCCGGTAGAAAGAGGGAAACCGACCGACTTCACGATGGCCCCGGTAAGCTTAACTACGCAGGATATTTCCATGTTCCAAATCCAAGATTAACGTTAAAGGTATGTTGTTTTTACTTTCAACAAATTAAATTGTTTTTGTTTATGTTAATGCTGTCCTGTCCTCAGATGCTATGTTTCTTTTTGTTTTTAAATTATGGAGTGCAAATACTGCTTGACATGGCACATCCTGGCAAGGACAGTAACACAACTCAAAATTTGTGAAAAAATTTACTAATTTTTGATTTCAAATCCAAATTTAATGCCCTTTCTTGCTACAAGACTCGCACATTTGGTGCATTGCATAACTGGTGCATGGTGGTGTAAAGACGATGTAATCATAGTGACATTTTATTTTCAATAAAATTTCATAATTTAGAAGAAGTATTTTCCAGCTGTAAGTAGGCATTACGTACATATTTAGACACGAAAGCTAACCAGTAAACGTCACATTGTACATTTTTTGCGTGTATTGAAAAATTTGAGACAAAATCGCTTTAAACTACCATTGCATAAAACCTTGATTTTCTCTAATGGTGTTTTTTTTTTTTTTTTTTTCGAGTTTTCACTTTCCTTACCAGGGTACGTTTAGCGTAGTGAAATCCGTTATTGAAGAGGGAAATGTACACAATAGTGAAGATTATAACAGTTATCGATTCCTTTTCTAAGGACAAAAGGGAAGATGGCAGATGACTATTTATTTTTCTCTTCTTTTTTTTTAAAAAATTATTAAAGCAAAAAAGTTGGCTTAAAGTGGGAAGAACAAATGGGAAAACTTACAAAAAAAGAAAAAAAAAAAACTTTCAACAGTTTTTACACTGAACACGAATGAAACACGTCAGTTTATGAGAAATTATTACCTTGTTTGCTTTCATTTCTTCCAGGGCTCCCAGACTTAAATTTTAAGGAGGGCGAAAATTCAATTTACCGAATAAAACTCTGAATTTTACCCAATGACAAATCCCGAACATGCACACGCTGCTACAAATAAAGACACAAGGCATCATTAAAAATAATAATAATAATATTTGACATTCGGTGCTTGGAAAAAAAATGACCAAACATTCAGGTATCATATACTAAAAATCCAATAGTTATTTTTCGCCCCATCAGTTTCCACAAAGCGAAATACAGTGTGAGCACAAGTACTAGACCGGATTTTAAAAAATCCTATTTTGGAAACCGCTGCACATATTACAATAGGTGATGCACGAATTAAAAGATAAATTACTAAGTTTTTCCCAATAAAGTTCAATCACACAAAAGTGTACAATGAGTGAGCACATTGTGCCAATGTTCAATTTTAAATGTCCAGTTTTGGAGCCTTTTGTAACACGACAACATGCAATTTGTGATTTAGAGTTTCACACTGCCAATGGTTCGCAATGCAGTACAAATGTGTTCGTGGTGTTTCTATAGCGTTTTCGACATCGGAGGTTGACAATCAGTGTCTTTGATTTAACCTCATAAAACGAAATCACATGGCGTGTGGAACGAACTACTTTTGTTACAGATTTGACGTTTGTCGTGTAACAAAAAGTTCACACATCGAACATTCGTAACTGAAAGAAAACTTGTCATGTTTCTCTTTACATTCGTGTGTCACTTATTGTAATTCTGTGCAGTAGTTTCGAAAACTTGGTGTTTCAGAATCGGATCCATCATTTGTGCTCACCCTGTTTCAAAGCGTGAAAACACGCTTGACTAAGTTTTTGGGGCATATTTCTGATTTTAAATGTGTAAAACACGCTGTAATTGCGTTAAAAATAGCTGTCTCTCATGTACTGTGACGTCAAAAATATTCATTCATAAACTTCGATACTGGATTTGGTAGTTAGTATGTTTTTGTTGATTTTACACGTAAATTTATTAAAATCCATTTACACATCAAAACACTTAAGGGGCTGTCCACAAATAATGTTACGCTTTAGGGGAGAGGGGGTCGTGAAATTGTGACAGTTTGTGACAAGGATAAGGAGCATAGGTGCCCATATGGGGGAGGGGCAAGGGGCTAACCCCCTAGAAATTAGAACTTCCTTGCTTTTCGTACTTTTTTCTCTGGAAAAATGTAAAAACTTTTCCTTTAAAGCCAGTAATGAATAAGTTATTAAAAATCAAAAATGTCAAATTTTAGTAACTCTAATCTGTACGAAAAACGATTTCTTTGGGGTAAATGTTCTGCTAAACTATGGAACAAATATCTGAGCCCCCTTAAAATTTTGCATATCAGCGTCCATGGGAAGGAGTAGTAAGAAGTGAGACATATTGCATTTTTTATAAGATTATGTTTATAAAAATAGAGTGACATGTGATAAGAGGAGGGGGTGATGGGGTTTGGTGAAATGTGACACTTTATGACAACGAGAGGGGGAGAGGGGTCAAAAATGTTGAAAAAGGTGTTACATCATTTATGGACTGTCCCTAATACAGGTTTATGAATGACATAAAATGATGCTTCGCTTGTTTCCAGCTGGTTTTGTTTTGGACTCGTCCACGAAAAGTAGCACCAACAATTTTGAGCTGCACTGTATTCCTGTACGCTTGTCCTTGAATTTATGACTTAGTTTTCGACCTCAAATTTGGCGAAACATTACTAAGTTATAGTCAAATGCGAACCAATTTATGTCGTCACTTCCGTCCCATTACTTCCGCGGTTTTGCTTCCACTTAGCTTCTTTAGGATTTGTGACTTCCAAAACGTTGCGTCACTGCACAAGATTCAAATAGAATACAGTGCATTAAAAAAGTAGTAGGAATTTTTTTATTACACCTGGTCTTTTCTGCAGAGCTATCATACACAACTGCAGAGCCAACGTTGGTCGAAATACTCCGGTGAGCTCGAAGCAAACTATATTTTCACAGGCTTCAAAGAAATTGGAAATGGCATGGTCAAGGTTATTTATTCGCAAGAAGCCGAAGTCCAGACGAAGAATCTCTGAAAATAGTCAAAAAATGAATTTTATTAGCTTTTACTAGAAAAACCCTTTTTACTTGAGTTCATATGCAACACAATTAAGCTTTAAGTTAAAATGCTCCTGCGTAAAAAAAAATCGAATGTTAATTATTGACTATTATCATTGTTGTAAATGTAGAAGTAAAACACTTTAATGTGATTGCTGAATCAGCACATAAGTCTGATACTTTCATTCATTAGCTCACAAAACTCAAAAAAAAAAAAAAAAAAAAAAAAAAAAAAAATACTTTGGAGAAATATTTTATTCGCATTGACAACTCAGTTGAATATAAATAATATTACAAAGTAATAAGGCTAAAAAATTATTAATATCTTTGTTGAAATGCTCTTATTTTTTAATGTAGGGGTTCTTCAGAGGCTGCGCCCCCATTTTAACAGAACATTGATGCGATCTCACACATCCCCTCCCCCCATCATCAGGCTACCGAACGTAGTCAATGTATGCTCTGGTTTCCCTTCAAAACTCGTGCTAATCTTTCGCCTTTCGCAGGTAGTCAATACAAGAGTAGGAATACAATCAAAATTTGAAACTGAAGCTATTTGTCATCGCTGAAACTGTTTTTTCAAATAAAAGTTTTGATAATTTCTTAAACAGAATTTAATATTACTACACATTACTTTATTTTGAATACATTCTTGTAAGAACACATGAAATCAAAGAACTAAATACAACTGAATATTTCTGCGACGACGAATACGTGCGGAACACATTAGAATGAGGGAGAAGAAAAAAAAAAAAAAACAGCGAAAGAAGAAAACAGGATCAGAAACACTGTACCTGAGCCGTAACTAAAAAACTAACTTCTATTGAAATTTCTTTCTTGCGAATTGTTTTTAATTAGAAAACGAGCATGACATTGTAACAAATAACAATAATAATAATACATAAGCAAAATAAATCATTAAATTGTGTCAATTGAAAAAAAATAACAATTGTGTGTCATAAAGACACACGATAGATGTGAAACTTTTATCCTTTCACATTATGATTTGTCACTTCTCCCTCACCTTGTCTCTCACGCCACGCTCTTGTTTTTCCTAAGCCTAACTTAGGCATACTTACAACAGAGTCGTATGTTTTAATGAAAAAACAAATTGATTATAAACAACAAAAACTACACAATACTCGAAATCCACTTTTTTAATTATTGCTAAAAATAATGAAAAGTAATAGTTATAAAGTGAATTTCGTTATTAAATGCTAACAACTTAAACAATGTTGATTAGGGTACACCGGGGGATTGCTGCCACCTGAGAAAATGCCGCCACCCCTGATATTTGAGTTAAGGAAACCGGACAGCCGGCCTGAAAGCTCCTGACCTGTAGCAAACAATGCTACAACCATTGCCCCAAGTCGATGGCAGCCATTGTAAGCGTTGTTTTTTTCTTATAGTGTCGAACGTTGTTTTGAAGAAGTTAGATCTTATTTTTCCACTTTAAATAATCTGAGGAATGTATCTTTAGATGCTACAGTGGCAGCATTTGCTAAGAACAACCTTTAGCTAGATAATTGAGCCTACATTGTAATCAACAATATTAATCACTTCTGTTTGTTTTGATGTGTTTAATCTACATTGCTTCCAACTTGTTGGATCGGGGTTATGACGCCACCTTTCCGGGGGTAGTGCCGCCATGGTGGCGGCATTACTCTCGGAAACATATTTCCTCAAAGGGCCGTGGTGGTCTGATCGGTAAGGCATCGGACTCGGGACCGGAGGGTCCCGGGTTCGATCCCCGCCGTATTGAAGATCCACCGTCTTCTTTAATGGTGACTGGGGGACGTTAAATATGCTCGTGGTCACAAAGTCCTCCAAGTGAAACGATACCTCTGGGGGTTCTGGACCAGGGATTGATCAGTTTCTGGTCTGGATAAAAAAATTAGAGCTGTCTTCAGGGTTCCACCCAACTGGTTAAACCACAAATAGTGGTAACCACGGAGGACCCTGGAATGAAGAGTGAAGAGTGTATAGGTTAAAAGCAATTTTTTAAAGGAACAAAAATGCGCTCTTGTAAACTGTGCTTAGTAAAAACAGTTAACAGAAGTTAGTATGAACAGAAGAAACTAGTGAAGAATAATATTGTAAATGCGAAAAATACGTCTGGTGAGTGTAGCACCTTGCTCATCAAAGCCCGCTCAGGAAGTGCCTCAAAAAACGTTTCTTCAATCGCTAGAAAAGTGTTCACCAATTCCAAAATTGGCAGCAAAAAGGGTAGAGGAAAGTTCTAAAAGTAAAGGCCACTCGTCAATTCTAACGGGAACCCCAATGAAGGCAGTTTTGGAAGATACAGTAGCTAAAACAAAGGAAAAGACATAGAAAAAGAAACAAGCCGAAAGAAAATCTGCAGCAACGGTTTTGGGAATGTATATCACAACTGATCCCAAATGCAAAGAAAGAGAAAGCAGTGACAACACAGCAAAAGAAAATGAATAAATATGTTAAGAAAAGGTGCAAGCGACTTTTTAGTTTGGAAAACTCTTTAGATGAGGAGGACACCGACGTCAAAAAGTTTCGTGAAGACAACGAAAATAATGAGTTTTTTGATCCAAGCGATCCAAACTTTGTGCAACTTAGTGCTATATTGCTTTGTGCGAACGAAATGTGATACAAATGCACTTGCTGTCGGCGAGTGGGTGCATTCATAGCCTAGCGATCCTAAAATAGCTGTAAACTACATTTGTGATTTTTGTAAATTTCAAGAAAAGCAGATGAATTCAAAATACTATTTTTTCACTCGTATGAACTAAAAATATAATTTCTTTTGCTTTTCAATTCCTGTATTGTATATTGCTAATTGCATATATGATTTTCAATAAATTTTCCTTCTTAGTCTTTAGTCATATTGGCTAGTGGCGGGATTACCCCATGTCCGTGGCGGAATTACCCCAGCTCCCTGAGTAATACCGCCACAGTGCAGAGGTTGACAAATTGATGTTTTATGACTATTTCTTTTGTAGATTTATTGATAACAAATTTTGTATACATTCTTAAGATTGCATGCAATAATCCAAAATATTGATCTAGCTCATAAATACGATTTTTGATGGTGATAAAAATTGAAGTTTCTTAAGGTGGCGGCATTCCCCCGGTCTACCCTACACTTTTAAACTGATAACCTCACTTGAATCCAATTTATCTTCAAAAACCAGCGTTATTTCAAAAGTCCAAAATGCCTAAAATCTACAAATTTAACGTATGCTTTCTTAAGCTCAGTCTTGAAATTAATTTTTTAAAATTACTAAACAAAACTAACTTTATAATTACTATCCTTTTTCATTTTTTAGCAACAATAAAAAGGCGCAAGTATTTTAATTTTATAATTACTGTTATATTTTATTGTTTTTTGCAACAATTAAAAAACAACTACGTCACTTCGTTCATACTAAAAGGTTGAGACACAGGATTTCAAAGTTCTCACATAAAAAGTTTCACTTCAAAAACTTTTTCACATCTTGCAACAGAAAAATATATTTACATTTTAAGATCTTTATGTAAGAAAAATGAAACAATCTAGACAGTTCTTATAAGAAGTAATCGCAGAAATCTCGAAACAGACCAAGATAAGTTTTGTTACGTAAGGTCGAACAAAGAAACAATTTTTATTTTGCGGATATGGAAAGTTGAAATTTCCTGTTTAGATTTCAGATTGAGGCTTGGCAGTATCTCAGTAGATGGAAATATAATACGATCAACATTGCAACTTCAAATACAGTCGTCGCAATATCTTATTTAGTTCGTCATTTTTTTTTATCCGTCACATTCTGTGATATGTCGGTTTTTAAAAAAACAGACTCGAGGTAATTCGAAACTAAGTTTCAACGCTTTAATTGGATCGTTTCCAAAATTTTAAAAGAATTTTTTTCTGAAAGAGCATGCTTAAAAATATAGGTTTTAACCATTTTTTAAGTAATTTGACAAAGTTTAATATTTAAAAAAAAAATCATTTTAATCGCTGCACAGATTCAATTTCATTTTTTTCGCTTCTGCTCACGACATCAGTAGTGATGAAATGCCATTCACACTGATGCCATATTAGAGCAAAAGCTAATGGCATCTGTTATAGGTAGCTGTTATAACGTTACTGTACTAACAAACTTCAAAAAGAATTGAAACCTTCACAGAACGCAAAAGGATCGATATATCAAAACAAGGCAAGTAATTTTTGGCGAATCACGTTTTTCGCGCCGGCATGTTTGCAAAAAATACGTTTTCCATCAGAAATCATGGTGTTGAAGATCTAGGTTGGAAAAATAGGAGCTGCAAGGAAGAAAGGATTAAAAAATATAGGAAAATATAGGAATATAGGAATATTTTTCAGATTTATTGTAAAATATAGGAATATCAGAGCGCAATATTTTGGCATTAGATAAATATAATTATTGGCCAGAGAAAGATAAAAATATTATAGCGCAATGATGGAAATGAACTTCATGTTTGCTTCAGAAAAGCCTTCATTCAAAATTATCATTATTATTGCTATTAATATTACCGTTTAGTGGCAACATTTTTTTTAAAACAATGCTTGAACATTTAGCGCGATCACTTGCGACGTCATAAAGACCAGGTCTTACTTCCAAAATCGGACATAAAAAATAAATTAACAATAACTATTGGGAAAATAAAAGATTTTTCTGGCTCTATGTTATTATTATTTTTTGCTTATTCTATTAATACCAGTGACTAAAAGTAATAATTTTGACTGAAGGAAACAACCCTATTGTAGATACTTTCCCTAGCTCTTGTACAGGGTGACAAGAAATAACTTAGACACACAAAATACACTATAACAATAATGCTAATGAAAATATTACGATTAAACTTCAAAATAAATATGAATACACTATTTCGTCTAATATACTTACAAATTTTTTCAAAGTGGCTAGGATTAATACAGAGTTTTAAACGTGCCACAAAATTTTCGGCTCTGTGTCACAACTCACTTATTAATATTTTCTGTTTTTCTGCATAAGGATTTCTTTAGGGGTGCCACAGTTTTATGAGGTTGGGCACACACTCTTGTCTCCATGATGGATCAAACAGAATAATCCATTGGGTTCAAACCTGAGGAATACGGTGGCTATTTTTGAGCTCCAATGAAGTCCGGAAAATATGTGTTACACCAATCTCAAGTGCTTTTAGCTCTGTGTTCAGGTGCAGAATCCTGTTGGGAAAGCTTTTGTTTCCACAGAACTTTCATGACCAAGGTAAGACAACATCTTCGAAAATGCGTTTGCGGTATGTTCCTTGATTAATCTTTATCCCCTGATCAACAAAAACAAGTGGTGTTTTCCCACTATCACACATCCGACCCAAACCGTGACAAATTGGGGTTGTTTATGCCGTTCAATAATGCAAAAAAGGTCGTAGAGACAAGGATGTGTGCTAAATCTCATAAAACTTTGGCGTCCCCAAAGAAGTCTTTAAGCAAGGAATGGGATAAAATATCATTAAGTGAGTTGCGGCCCACACCCTTTAATTTTTGTGACACGCTTACAACTCTGCATTAAGGTTAAAGGCAGCTACTTTGAAAATTCGTACATATATTAAACCAGTGCTTCTCAACCTTTTTTACTTTCTTCTATATCTAATATATAGAAGAAAGTATTGGATTCGTGCAAATTTTCGAATTTCGAATTTTGACGGATTCGAACGTTTTGAGGTGTGCTGAGTCCATTTCGACCATTTTTGGAAAATGTCTGTCTGTCTGTGTGTGTGTATGTATGTGTGTGTGTGTGTGTATGTATGTGTGTCACGTCTGTGTGTGACCAGTTTTTTGTGGCCGCTCTACAACAAAAACTACCGCATGAAATCGAACGAAATTTAGTACACATATGTGCCCCTATGTGAACTTGTGCCCATTAGTTTTTGGCGCGAATTCCTCCAAGGGGGGTGGAGCAATGGGACGTTTTTCGAGTTACGCGTGCTTGCTATTCCTCAGGAAGTTACTGGCGGAATCAAACAAAATTTGGTCCATATGTTGCCAGTAACAGGAACAGGTGCTGATTCAATTTTGGTGTCAATAACTCAAACGGGGGTTGAGCTGTAGAACGTTTTTTGTCGTCAATTGTGACTGCTGTATCTCAAGAAATAATGAACGGAATGAAAGAAAAATTTATCGGCAAGTAGCCCTTAGTGGGTATAAGAACTGATTTTATTTTTGTGTCAACAGCTAAAAGGGGGGTAGCGCAATCACCCGTTCTTTTTTTCCATTTTGAGTGTCCTATCTCAAGAAGTAATGCTACGTTCTGGTTGAAATTTGGAATATATGTGAATCCATATGTAAACAGGCTTTGGTTCTATTTTGACGCCGATCGCTCCAAGAGGTGTTGATTTTTTTTTTGCGAATAAAAATATTTTTATTAATGCAACAATAAGAAAGATAAATCGTAATAGATTGTCGTCTGCGTATTTCTCGTGATTTTAATTGTATGGAAATGATAGGAAATATGATCTCAATGATTTAAAATTTTTAACTGTTGCCATCTTATGTTTGTTAACAAATAAAATATTTGTAATTAATTCAAGCAAGGCTTTTGAAATAACTTTCAATTTTCGCTCTTTGCTTTGCTTTTGCAATAATTCAGACATTGGGATGGTCGTCAAGTTTTTGCATGTGTAATTTTGTTTTTGTTGGGAATATTGCTTCCTCGTCAAGCATGGGGAGGGATCAGAAAAAAAAAAGAAAAATATAGAAGAAAGTTTCGTGATGGCCACAACATACTAGTTGCTTTGCGGCACACTTAAGAAATTTCTGGATCAACGGGGCACACTTAACTTAATTTCGAAGTGGTAATATAGAACTGTTTTTATCATTCACTGGTAAAAATACGGGGGGGGGGGGCTTTTTTCATATGAATAAACCAATTATAACAAACATTTAAATTCATTTAGAAAGCAGAAATATTTCGAATGTATTGAGGTTGATTATAAACAACAAAACTATAGCTATTTACAGAAAATTACGCTTCATGTGTTTCAAAGCATTTCTGTCAAACATGTCATAAAAGTGCACACTGCAATTAAACGATTTATCAAATAATGTTTCAAGAAAGAAGCAAGCAAGAAATTAAAACCAAGCTCCTAACTTCCGTTTGACACTAATTTTTGCAAAGACGTTTGATGTTCGGCTCTATGCTGGAAAGAGCTATACGAAGTTCTTGATCCAGGCTCTTTAGAGATGATCTCTTACTGTTTTTCATAAATGCGAGGGATGAGAGGCTGAGTTTGCAAAGATATGTAGTTGAAAATGGTAGCAGCACATCAATAGCAAGACAAGAGATAGTTGGATACTCATTTTTAACAAGCTACCAAAATTGGTCCAGAGGCACTTCACTCAACTTAAGTGTAAGAGTACGGTGCTCTTGAGGTCCATAAATTATTCTCGCGCCTCAAAGAAAGGTCTTTAACTGATGCATCCGCAGAAGAAGAGAATGGATCGCGAATCCAGTCATACTGTTCCATGTTACTATTCTTGAAATAGTGCTTAAACGTGTCCTGAAGTATGACTAAATGTTCTTCCACCACATTCAGCAGCTTTTCTTCCATGCCATCTTCTTCACATACCATGTTGACGGTCCGTTTAAACATGTCCAACGAACTACTCTTCACAGCTGAATTTTGATTTGAACCCGTTTGGTTTGGGCTTGTCCATACATGTAACCCAAATTCTCTCCTTGTCCTTGCATTTTCCGATTCAATTCGTTAAGGTTTTCAAAAATGTCAGCCATGTACGTTAGTTTTGCCAGCCAATATTTGTCTTGCAAGAAACTGGCGTACTGTATTTCGTTTTTTAAAATCAAAACGTACCTCGTCCCTCAATTCAAAAATTCTTGAAAGTACCTCATGAAAGCCAGCGAATCTCTGTATGAAGAAGTAGGGAGTGGTGATCTGCCCCTATTTCTTCACAAAGTACGGAGAAAAAGCGAGAATTACGCTGCCTCGATTTTATGAAATTAACGACTTCAACCAAAGCTGACTTCAGCTCATTTGGTAAGTTCTGCCATGAGAGCTTCACGATGCAGGAAACAGTGTATGATTTTAATTTCTATTTTACTAAGTCTCAGAACCGAGCTTTGAGAAGCTACGATAAAAGGAAATTAGTATCGGAACTGGAAAAGAGGAAAACTAAAGCTGGGGCTAAAATTCCTGGGGGATTGGGACGATACTCCCGTTTGTGAAAGATTTAGAAAAAAATTTGTATAATTAGTTGATTTCCTGGAAATTAAAATCCGTTTTCAAAAACTGAAAGTAATAGGATCACAAGAAGTTTAAAAGAGGTGGGGCAGCAAATTCCGCCTCTCCCCTTTTTGGGTATGTCTTATTGCACATGATCGACAGGGTGAATTGAGAAGTTACAGAACGATACAAACGCTATTCGGCCGTAACTTTAAAATAAAATACGTCAAGGCTCTTTCTCTTTATATAACTACGAAAATACCGCGGCACACCGGGTTCTTTGTCGCGGCACACCGGTTGCGAAGCCCTGTATTAGACGATATAATGCATCCATGTTAATTTTGAAGTTTGATCGTAATATTTTCATTAGCATTAAAGTTATAATGCATTTTCTGTGTCTAAGTTATTTCTTGTCCCCCTGTATCAATTGAAAGCAGTGCTTAATTTCTACCAAAAGATGTGAGGCGCTCTATAGCTCCCACAACTTATTTTTACACGTAAATAGTCTACATTTCGCCTAAAATGTTAAGATTTACATAAAATACAAAAGAAGTCCAGGTGATTAGTTTCCGTGAGCTCCTGTGGGATTAAGCTCTGATTCAGAGATATAATTTTTTGCATTTCATCCAACAGAGAAACTGAGAGAACCTAGAGAATAACTAGGAAAAATTTTTTTGACTTTATGACGCCTTGTTGGAAAAGGAAATCCTAATGAGCAAAACGGGGAAAATTCGTGAGTCGCCACCGGCCGGAAGTGAAAATTGTATTAATAGTCACCTTTCTGAAGTGGTTGCTACTTTGATAACTCAAATTAGTAAAGTATATATATTTTTTTTATTTTTTTAAAGTAATGATCCTAAATACCAAGCGTGCTTGGTAACTAAGCCCTGGCGGTTTCGCGTCGGGCTTACTATCTAACTGGAACATCTACCTTGCACCTCAGAGCCCTTGGTCTCGTAAACTGAGATGGCCACAGTTGGCCCCTATGGGATGTTGCGCCACTCAGTTTAGTTTTTGATAATCCTAAATCCATTAATTAATGTAAGTAATATATTTTCGATAAATTAGTGCAAAAAGGTAGTATCTTGGTTTAGGGGGGAAATATTTTACCAATTATTCAGTGCCTTTTGCTCACTTCAAGGACATCCGTTTCTTTTCCAAAGTGGCGATCCGGTGGCGCTTGAGAGATGATTTTTTAACCGCCATTTTTTCATTTAGCCCTGCCCCACCCCCCGGGCCTGTGTTGACAGTCAATTTTGCCCTTGATGAATTTCGTTGAAAAACCAAGCGGACGCCATGCTTGGTCATCCAACAAAACGTGTTTCCATTCACCCAATAGGCCAGGGGTTAAATGGAAACGGTGATTTCCTTTCTCATTAGGTTGCAAGTCTAGATGGCGTATATGACCTCCAAATGTAACCATAATTCAATTTAAAGAGAAGAACCATGCAAAAATGTAAAGTACGACCCTGAGTGGTCGCCCGAATTTTCCGATCTACAGCCGCACCAGTGACGAATTCATTTTATAATGTGTTGAACTCGTGATGAGTTCATGTAGAACTCTGACAAGAGCATAACCCTCTACACTCTAGGATGTCAGTTTAAATTCTGTTACTGTTTTAGAAATGTAGATTAGAAAAGAACGATTTTTAACTAAATATTTATTTTAGAAAGCTTTTCGAAACTTACCCAAAGATTGCGAAAATGAGTTTTCAAAGTATTTCATTGTCCTAGCGCCGTCTATGTGCAAATCGCCTTCTGTGTGAAGGGTATAACCGCAAGTGAACTTTAACTCTTTCACGTGAATGACATTGGGAAACATTCGCACAATTAAATGATGTCGGACGATCTCAACTGGAAAGAAACATGGAATCTTTATTCTCGTTACAAATATCCTCATATATATATAATAGCGGATGATCGAGTAACGTTCCAGACGTCATCAACAATGAAACTCGCGCCACGGCATGATAATTTGATAATGTGTTTTGGTAATGTTAAACATACATCAAAAGGATTTTTTGTGACAAGGCTGAATTGGATCCGGTGACTTAGTTATTTTACTAGTAAGACTCATTTCAGGGGAATGAAGAAACGAAAAAAGGGTCAACAATGAACGCTATCTACTAGAGTTTAGGGTTAATATACTGCAGTTAGGGTTAACACTTTAATTATCAAAATATCATCAAACAGGCAATTGCTTCGTTCAAATGTAGAAGCAATTTTCACCCATCATATCTTGACGGGCGATTTTCTAGTGATATTAATTTCTATATAGCCTTTTAATTCGCTTTCTTTCTTTCTTTTTTTTGGTAAGATAATTTTGCTGTTACAATGAAATCTCCTTTTAAATAACACTTCAGTTGCTAGCATTTTTACCGTATTGTCATTTCTCAATTTCTCAGCTACAAAACTGTAAGCAGGGTGAGTTAGAGAAAATTAAAATAGGATTCCAATGTTTCAACTTTAGATCCCTCCCTTTATTTTGGACGAATTTAGTTGTAAAATTGTGTGCGTTGTGTCCAAGGCAACACTCTCTGATATTAATTGGGTGTGAAACATTTTCCTTACAAGACCACTTATTAGCAAATTAAATGTTTTGTTTTACCCAACGTATTTCCTTTTACTTGAGACTGCGGTTAATTGAAACACGGCATTTGTTTCTTCATGAGGTTGATGTACGTAGATAACCACACTATACAAAATCAGTTTAGAACCAAACCAGCAATACTCAATCTGTGATAGGTAGGTTGCATATGACGAGCTGAATTCTCTGATATGCAACTAAAATAATTGAAAAAGAAATTCTTACATTGGCACAACGCCAATAACAGTTATTGACTACGCAAACCGGTTTTCCTCTCTCATATTTTAACTAATGGCACATCGGAAGTGAATTTACCAGAGCTAGACTATAGTTTTCCAAGATTTTATTTCAGTGTTATGTCATTAGCAAACAAATATCTTATTTCTTAATTAGTTATTTCGAAAATACAAAACACTCACTTATGTCCAAGATTACGGAAAGTCGAGGGCACTTCTTCCGCAAGATCAGCCAATTTAATCGAGAGATGATCTGGCGATTTGGTTCATTGTGATGACAAGTGATGTAAAATACTTTCAATCGTAATTCACTAGCAACGCAAATATATTTTATGAGGTCTTCAGATACGCATTGGTAGTTGATTTTTAGAACTTCTAAATGTGGAAGCATTCTCAAGTCTTCTAGGAAATCCATCCGGCTATTAAAAAAAATTTAAGCTTAGATCAAACATTTGAAAGTTGTTTGTTACTCTTTTTGTAAACGTATTAATGATACCATTAGGATAAATAATTAGTTATGGGCATGGGATAAGTTTTTTTTTCTTAATTTGGATTGTTGTTGAACTGTGATGTTGCAGGGTGCTGCGAAAGGTATGCCTTCATTTTGGAGAGCAATAAATAAAATACTATTAAATGTAGAGGATTGGAATTTTTTTTAAATTACCTTTGGTACTTCAAACATTTTTTTTTTTACATTAACGTTTAAAAACAATATCTGCAAGAAGGCAGCCTCCAGTAGCAATGCACTGATATAGCCGATTTTGGACATCTGCGTTTTGGCACATCTGAATCGGAATGGCGTTCACCTCTTCGATGATTCTCCTTTTCAGTTCTTGTAGGGTATGGGCATCGGCCCCATCTTACCCACAGATCTACCTGGCAGATAGCCCAAATTTACTCCATAGATCCATCTCATGGACCTCAGGAACCGAATCCGCGACCCTCTGATTTCGAGTCCCACGACCTACTAGTATTCATAAAATCATTGCTACTGAAGGGAAATTGTGTACGGCAAAATCATAATGTAATTATTTGCACTTACTCATATATTTCAGCAGTTGTGTCAAAGTAAAACGTCAAATCCAGTTCTTTCAAATTTTCTTTTTGCCGGACCAGTTCCCAAAAGATCTGCATCCCGTCAGTTTCAGAAAAGTAAGACTTAAAAATCCGAATTTGTGACAGCAACTTCTGTGATTTCAGAAGATTTTTCAATGCCGTTAGCACAGAACTATTGTGACGGGATGGTATGGGATAAAAGCCTTGAAGAACATAGAAATTTTCTAAGGTGAAACTCCGTAATGTGGATGCAAGTTCGAAATGTTGCAATAAAGTGCATATATGCAAGAAGTCCGAGCTGTGAATTGGACCTTGGTTGCCTTGAAACTCCAACTTTAGGAACTTTACAACTGTTGCAAATCTGTAAAACATTATTCTATAAACATAAGTTTTGTGGATATCTAATATGTGTTTCAATGACTGTATAAATGTTTGTTTGAACGCTAAACAACATAGGCAGATCAAGAAACCAAATACGTGTTATGATGCATTTTTTTTCTGATTTTTCTAAAATTACTTCTGGGAACGAAACTAATCTTTAAAAGCATAGATATACTGCCTTGGACAGGTAAATAGTAGTATCTACAAAAACGCTTTATTTTCAGTGGAAACCAAATAAGCAAGTTTATGCAAGATGACAAAAATGCAAGAAACAGAAATGAAAAATTGGCAGATACTGCTGTTTGCCTTCCCTGGTCAGTTCAAAAATCTAGTTTTAGAACTCAGTGAAACTTCTATGAGCGACCACCTCTATTTAGCGACCACCTCCACTTACGACCAATATTTTAAGGCGCTGATTTTCCTCCCTCAAATGTTAAGAATCTTCTCGAAGAGACCATTGAAACCTCTCACAACGAACGGCAAATTGCGAAACTCATTATCAACATTGGAAGGAACTTTCGGTTAGAGAGAGTAAAAATTGAGATAAAGTTGTGGAAAGAAACCAGTATAAGGAGGTAAAACCTTTTCTTCTGAGGGTTTTAAGCAAATTCCATTCGTGCCCAGTGCCCCGTTCTGTTTAGAATCTCGAAAAATGTTACAAAAAGGAATGCGTAGTTTCTTGCACTCTTGGGAAGCTAAGGTACCACACCTATATCTTGAGGCAGGTCTGGCATGCGCCTGTCATTTTGTGTGGTTAATAATGACAGTTGTTTTCCAAAAGGTAGTTAATTTATTTAATAAAAATCTATTGGCTACTTGCAAATGGAATGGGATATTCCGACTAGTGATGCAACGATTAATCGGTAGTACCCATTAATCGGCCACTTTCCGATTTTTTATAACCAGCCAAATTTTGCCGATTAATCTGTGGGAAAAAAATATTTTTCAAAATATTTTTTTAAGCATACCTTTAAACATAAATTATGATTTATGAAAAATAAACAAACATAATTTGCTGCAAGTATTATTTTAGAACTACAATATGAAAAGTGCACAAAGTAAAAACAAATACAGTAAAATCCCTATAATGCGGACACTAACGGGACAATTTTTTTTTGTCCGCAATAGAGAGGTGTCCGCCGGAGAAGGGTTTAATAATGTTATTTGCATTGGAACTGGGGAATCAAAAGTTGTCCGCATAAGAGGGGTGTCCGTTATTAGGGTTTTTACTGTAGTTTAGAAAGTGCGTAAAACTGAATGAAAAATTAAAGAATAATTCTCACAGCTTAAATTCCCATGACACTACAAGGAATAATTACATTACAGGACTTTTATATTGGAATGCGAAAAATATTTATCCCCTTCCCTAGCCCCTCTCCCCTACACTCTTCATATTACTAACCTTGCAGTTGCTAATTATTTTTATGCTATTAATGTTATTTCTATTTATCTTTTGAAAGACATAAATGTAACAGAAATAAACAAGTGTGTTTATGATCCCACTGGAACCTCCCCTTAACTCTCTCCAAGGAAAAACAAAAAACTCCCAAATGCTTTTGTTTTATTTTTTAAAGAAAATCAGGAATTTTTCCTAAAAAATTTTCCTAAAGTTTTTTTGTTCCTCAAAACTATAAGTATGATCGCATCATACAACAAACAATTTAAATTTAATTTTTCATTCAAAGAAAAAAAAAAATGATTTGATGTAAAGAAAAAATATGTACATACTTTACAATGATGATTTTTTTTTTTTTTACAAAATGGTGGTTCAAATATTATTATTATTATTATTTTATTTTGAACAAATGTGCACATACATACAATGTTGCATCATGTTTCATGTGTCGATACTTTTCCCCTTTAGAATAGTACTTTTAGATAACTTTATATTTTTTATAATAGTAAATAAAAAACTCGGATTAAATGGCTACTAATAACTTAAAAATAAATTTTAATTAAAAAATGCTCCTAAATTTGCTTGCTGACCAAAAACTGCCCCAAATATTTTTAAATTTCATGTCTAGTTAATATTATGTGATTTTATTAACATTAATATGAAAATTGGCTGAAAGAAATTGCATGAAATTTTAAAATTATTTTTGGAAAATTAGGATAGAGATGAAAAATTGTCTCTCAAAAATAAACTGTTAACTATTTCTAAAGTCAAAAAAGAAAAAGAAAGTGATGGAGACATGGGCAGCATTAAAAATAATCATTGTGATCATTAATCGGCCAGCGCCGATTAATCGGTAATCGGTCAATTTGCTTATCGGCGCATCCCTAAATCCGACATCATGTAAGAGGTCAGAATCAGTTTTTTGCTCATTTGAATAGTTAAGAAATAGATAGGCTTATATTGCATGCAGATTGTTTAATAATAAAGGCATTAATAATTAGTTTTTGCAGCTAAAGACTAAACTAGAAACAAAAGTTGTTTAAAAAAAGTCTAAGCATATGAAGTAGGCAAATTTCTTCTTATATTCAAAAGTGAATTAGTTTTTACAAAGAAAAATAATTTAAGAGTCACATTTTGTCTTAAAAGTACAAAAAAAAAGCAAAATATAAATAATTTCTATTGCTGCTACTGTTTCTTCCATGTTTGGAAATGACCTCTAAGAGCGGCTAGCCTTTATTAAGGACCACGTTCTTCAGGAACGGAGAGTGGTCGCTCCAGTGAAGTTTCACGGTACCACATACACTCACTGGCCAATGAATTAGAAAATTTTGAGATTTCATATTGAGTCTGGAGGGACTATCGTAGTATGGAGCATGTTCTGCTGGCATGGAAATGGTGCCCTGGGGCTCCTCGAGGATAAACAAACAGCCATGCGATGCCTAGATATACTGGCAGATCTAGTGCACTCTGCAGTGTTGCATTTTTATCCTTCATGGACGATACGGCAACTATACATCATGTCAGAAGTGTTGAAAATTGGTTTGCTGAGCATCAGTCTGACTTCCAACACCTTTCCTGACCACCGCATAGCCCGGATCTCAACCCCATAGAAAATGTGTAGGATATGGTGGAAATAACGCATCGGACAGCACTCTCCTCTTCCATCTAATTTACAAGATCTAAAAAACTGCGTATACGATGCATGGTATTCTATGGATGTAGTTGCACCCCAGAAGCTAGTAGAATCTATGTCCAAACTAATCAGAGCAGTTATCCGAGCAAAAGGTGGTCCAATAAAATATTGATCTTGGGTTTCTAATTCATTGGTCAGTCAGAATATAATAAATTGCGAGTAAAAAAATATTCATGAGTGGTTTAGTTAATTTCCTATACTTACTTCTCTGCGCATTTCACCCATTTTTTGACATCATTTGTTAGATTACTCATGTCAATTCTACAACTCAAGCTAGTCCAAAGGAAGCCAGTGTTGAAAGCAGCTAACCAGTTTTTACATGCTAAAGCAGCATTGAATCTATCGTTATTTTTTAAATTCTTGAAAATCGAAGTAAGAACAACTAATGGGAGATCTGACCAAATTTTAGAGTTTGAGTTTTCCATAATTTTGTAAGTTTTATATTTGCAAAAAAGACTAATAAGTGGATTAAAAAAAAATAATTACCATCTGAAGTAACTCATTGTTCAATGCAACAATATAAAAGTCTTCATTATTGAAATATTTTCTGTTGCTTTGTTGAATTTTTGCATTATACGTAACTTAGAGAAATGATGATATAGAAACATTGAAACCAGATTTAAAAAAAATCGCCAAATTTGTCGCCAAGTTGGCGACAAAACTAGGCGACCAAAAGACTGGCGATATATCTCCAAGTGTCCGCCAAATTATAACACCACTTGAGTTTGCATCGAAATTAACAATGATTTCCCCCAAGAAGGGGCGAAATACCCCTTTAGAAACACCCGAGTGCAACCAAATGGGGAGGTGCACAACTAGACCCCACTATTTGTCTACGTACCAAATTTCAACTTTCTAGGACATACCGTTCTTGAGTTATGCGACATACATACACCATACACACATACGCACATACATACAGACGTCACGAAGAAACTCGTTGTAATTAACTCGGGAAATGTCAAAATGGGTATTTCAGGCGTCTATACGTTCTTAGGCAGAGGAGACCGGGGCAAGATGACGAATTCCTTATTTTTTCCGTTCCCCCCCCCCCCCCCGTTAACAGCATCTACTGCATACTATAAGGTCTCCTATCCGCTGTTCGTTCAGCAATAGTATAGAGACGCTGAAATCGCCATATTTGTGTTAGTTCTGAAGCTCTGATTCTTCACCCTTGCCACGATCTAACTTTTATGCATTTGTAAATAAGCTCACCAACAGATACAAATAAGTCATATTGTGTCTCTTTAGTATTAATGAGTAACTTAGTTTAAATACTACCTATTACCATGAATAAATGTCAATTAATCGCCTCCTTTTATGGCAGTGGAGAAGAATCCGTTCAAACAGGCAGTCCGGGGTAAGATGACGAGCTCGTCATCTTGCCCCGTGTTTCGGATATTATTAAATTAACTATGTTGTCCATTTTATTAAATCCTGTAAACGCTTTTTGTCTGTGTGTTTGTTCACGCGACCTTGCGCTTCTATCTCCTCTGAGGTTAAAGGACGCATTGAATCAAGGGAGGTGTCGTTCGAAAGCCGGTGACCAGAGGCTATTTATAAACTAATTGACCAAATGACTAGTTGACTGAATTAAACCAAGCAAAGAATCTCCTGCTCTGTTGATTATTGTCAATCATAAATCTCGCATAACTTTGCAGGCTATCTTATATTGCAGTGAAAAAAAACATTATCATGCAGTTGGGTTGCCACCCCACACATCGTATCGTCTCTAGCTCCTGATGCGTCATTTCTCTGTCCATTAAAAACCTACTATAAGCCAAGAATGTGAAAACTTTATGGTCATTCATCTAGGACAAACTATCACAGACAAAAAAACTGGTGAGCTTTTGAGCACCGCTTACTTCAAGCCAGCTACAGTTGGAAATGACGATAAAGGGTTTAAAGAATGAGGGATCAAGACTCATTATTCTCTTGTTTTTAGCGGACCATGATGTTGTTAGCGATTAAACTGAGAATAATAGCGCTAATCTTCAGACCTTCGGAGTGGAAATGCAAAATAAAAACCCTCCAGACGAAGCAGAAGTTATGGCAAATGCCGATTCCGATGCACCAAAGAAGCTTGTTAGTGTTTCTGATTTCAATGCATTGCCTAAAGCAACACAATGTGAGAAAAAAAAAGAAAAAAAAATGCATTAAACTGAGCTCAAACATTGTTACAAGTACACCCATCAAAGAAATGTCAGAACAAGGAACAAAGCGGAAGGACAAAAAAGATTATTTAAAAAAAACAGGGAAAATAAGCTCGTAAAGCTAAAAAGGGAGTAAAAAAACTGAAACTAAATTCCTTTAGGTCCAAGATTATTAGGTCCGATTCATGCCAAGCAATTCAGTTGCATCAACTTCAAAAAATGGTGTTATAAGATGCCCTGCTTGTAAAGAGGAATATTGTGACCCTCCAACAGAAGAACGGACCCAGTGCTGTAAAAGTCAAGAGTGGTGGCATGAGGCATGTTATGAAAATGGCATTTTTACTTGTGTCTGTTGTTCGTTGCACAACTTAACACTTCAACATTACGCTCCAATGGGTTACTTAATTTGATACTTTGTAAGCTGTAAAAACACATTTATCATTTCTAAAACTGGGTAACATATTCAAAACATAAAATGTGTTCAACGTTTTTCAACGTTGTCATCTTGCCCCAAGGTCAAAGGCATTCTTACCCCAGTACTGGGGCAAGATGACGATTTGTTAAGGTTATGAAAAAATAAAAATATCCTTAGTTATTTTTATTTGAAAAAATAAATGGTAATATATTTAATACCACAAAGGACTACTCTAACAGCTTACGTGAAATTAATTTTACTATCCTTAAAAATGAATTAATAAACAACAAAAATTGTTAACATAGTCATCTTGCCCCGGTCTCCCCTACATAGTACGTGGGGTCGAGTTGAAAAAAAAACTTAACATTCATTTGGGGGTGAGCAAAATGGAAATTAAGGCCGATTTTTGAGTGAAAATTTTATCGCGAATACAATACATTCTTTTTTATAAAAGGAAGTAAAAAAAAACACTCTGTTGGAAATTATATCGTTTAGCTCTCTAACTGGTGTCGTGGTTGTGGTCAGAAAAGTTTTCATGCTGACAGTCCAAAAGTAACACTAAGGCTCAGTCTAGTTGTCTAAGATGCAGACATTGGATGAGAAATGAAATATAAAGCGTGATTCATTTATTCTTTTTCCACTTTCGTTATTTTTGTCAGTTCATTAAATCTGGTAAACAAAATGTTGAAAAGAAGTTTTGGCCAAGTACGTTTTGGCTTCTCAAAGGATAAATCGCCAATGTATGTCATTATGCTCACTTCTCAGAGCAAAGATAACTACAGTTCATTAGGGTTACTTTTAGGCTGTCAGCATGAAAAAGTTGCTAACCACAGTCACGTGATCATTTGGCATGCAAAAGGATCTGCCATTCAGTGAAGGATTTTTTTTTTAGCTCTTCAACAGAAAACAAAGTTAAAGAAAGGGTAATGTTTTGCAGCTGTGCAGTTAGATGTCAAGAGACGTTTTGAAACATTTCTTGGACTTCAGAGTTTTAGTAGGAAATTTCCACTCTTAAGAAAAGCAAAACCGCTTCTATCTACATGTCTGTGTTCGTAACATGTATTAAAATCGAAGCATTGACATTGCAGTTTAGTTTTATTTTATTTCTAATGCAGCAGGCGGTACAGACATTATTCTTGCATTGCAATTTAGTTAACCAGGTAATTTAATTTATGTATGATGGCGATAAATACGCCAAACATAGAGCCCCCCCCCCCCCTTTTTTTTGACCACAATTTCTGCGATCATCCAGATAACTGGTTCCTATCTTGTATTCAATGAAAAGCGCTTTCTATATTATTTGTTACATTATTTCTCTGAGGTTATAACTCGTTTCATTGCTGAATGACAGACTACCCGAGAAGTCCTTTCAATGACCATTTAAAAGTTCTGAGCTTGGATTGCCATTTTATAAGGTGACCATACGTCCCGAATTTTCAGCTCTTATACCGATTTTTCACTGTTAGTTTTTTGGTTTCGAATTTGTAGTATTTATGCTGTTCCCGGGAAAGGGTGTGTTAACCATCAGAATAAACTCTGATGAAAACTAAGCAGAGTTGATTAGAAGACTTAAAAAAAAAAAAAAAAAAAAAGACCACTTCGTCAAAATAACTTGGAAGGGATACAAATATTTTGTTTTGTTCAAAAATCAACACTTTACTTTAAGTTATTCTTTTTATTTATTAAAATATATAACTCATCACTACAAACCACCTTCATCACAATAATTATGTAATATATTATTTCTAGCTAACAAATATTTCAAAAATTACATATGTATACAGTGTCTTCAGTGTCGAAATATAGTCACCTTGCTTTAATCCATTGGATGGAAAAAAGTTCATGTCCCTATAAAACTGAATCCGAAAACTATTTTCGTGGCCATTTAACCTAAATAGAGACATTTCTGGAAATTAGAAAACAGGCATCGATCTTGTCCGTTGAGCATGTCCTCAGTGTCACGCACATAATCGTGACAACATTTCGCGATAAGTTTGAAAATTTCTAATTACTTGTATAAGTTTTCAGACATGACAGATATAGTGCATTTTTGGAAATAGGCTCGCATTTATGAAATTGAATATTTCAACTCCCAATGAGGATTCCAAAAATGATCGCGCACTTAAATAAATTGATAATAGAGATGAGTAGATGCAACGGGATAATACAGCACAGATATTTTTTGGCTAAGTAATTTTAACCGCTGTTTTAAAGGCATATGTTTAATTGAATGATAAGAATAATTGTAAGCAATCCGCGCATTAAATTCCCATTGACTTCTGAAACGAGCGTTGGTAAACAAGCCTAGAAAAAAATACATGTCTCATAATATTCAAGAAACAGAAGAACGGTTGTTTAATTTAACAGCATAACAACAGCCTTAAAGCTCAAATTAACAATTGATTGCCTACGCGTGCTTCGAGCTTTCAAATAATCCCATTTTCAATGCGAAAAGTGTGAGCTTGGGGATATACAAGTACAAATACAAACGTGACGACCAGCAACAGGCTCTGATCCTAGTCAATTAATTAGTCCTCAATGAAGATCAATGGCCCTCTTAAAGCTATCCACCCCCTTGCTCAGTACCGCCTCTTCCGGTAAGCTGTTCCAGGTGTCCACGACCCTACTAAAGTAGTAGTTTTTCCTGATTTCCAAGTTAGCCTGAGATTTAAATAGCTTAAAGCAATGACCCCTCGTCCTGCTTTCCGCGCAAAATTTAATCCATTAACATCTTTCATTTTGATAAATTTAAATAACTGAATCATGTCCCCCCTGACTCTCCTTTGCTCCAGGTTATACATATTAAGCCTATTAAGTCTGGTATCATAATCTAAATCTGAAAGTCCCCTTACTAGTCTAGTTACCCTTCTTTGAACCCTTTCCAATACACAAACATCTTTCTTCAGATAAGGCAACCAAAACTGAACAGCATACTCCAAATGAGGTATAAAGTCATCTGTGAAAAGAAAACTTTACATCCTATGTTATGTTTTTTCCCCATTTTATGTTTAAAAATAACTTAAAATGACAAAATAATGCAAGCTGTTGCAAAATATTTCTAATCCACGGAATTTGGACCAAACATGGAGGTAAATTTCAGGATTACCATACACCATACAGTTGTAGAAAATTGCCAATCTGGAAATCCTTATTTCCCCAATAGCGAAAAATCCGACATATTGCCAACCTATCCTATACTCCAACCACCGGAATCATTCTATAGTGTGTATCTGTTAAGTTTAAGCTTGACCATGAAAATGTTTACTTCATTCTGCCGTAACATGGAAGGGTGTTTGGCGTCGATTTCGGTTGGGTGACTTACGTAATAGTTTTTTTTTTTTTTTTTTTGAAATATTACAACTCAAACCCGTACCAATAACTCTTCTCTTTTTCGCTGAACTCCCCCAAAAGAAGTTAACATTGTCAAGGTCAAGGGTCAACCAGAGCCACACTCAGTGGCGGCGCTAGGCGTCGGCGATGTCTGCGACTGCCGACGGCCTCGCGTAGATAGGGCCTCGCAAATTTCTCAGAAGTTATAAGAAATTTTTATGTTTTCAATTGAACCTCTTATTGAATACAACAGACACAAAAGTAATAAAAATTGTGCGTGAAGGGCATCTGAGCCATCCTGAGCAAATGCGGGGTCCGATTGGAGAATTCTGTTGGGGCCTTATACAAAATGATTGTACAAATTTGAGCAGTGCCTGATCGTCGATTTTCCCAACGCGCGCAAAGATTTGAAACTGTTGCAATTATCCGACTTCCTTCATGTTTCTAATTTATTTATTTTATTTTTTGAAAGAAATTAATGAGTGAAATTTCTTTTGTATATATATAATTAAAAGTATTCAATAGTTACAGATTATTGATCAGCTACCCCTACTACCCCACCCCCGTCCTATTTCTTTTCTTTTTTCCCAGTTCGTTTAAGAATAAGAAAATATTTAAAATTCTTCTCCTCTGAACTCCCCCCCCCCACATACACGCACACACACACATACCCACCGAAAGCATTATGGAGCATCTGAAATTTCGCACCTAGATCTTCAATTTCGCAATATTTCTAGCTGAAATCCCCCAAATACTCAACAACATCGAAAATCGCTTAAAATTGCGTTTTTGGAGCTTTAATTTCAAAAATTACGGAGCCTAACATTACAAAATATGGCCTTATAATAGCATTTTTAAGGCTTGAATTTCAGAAAATATTCGGCCAGGGGTCCCCATTCCGCCTTTTTTTCTTTTTTTTTAATCATAAACAATTAGGTTTTTTAAACTACACTAACAAAAAGTTCAAGTGGAATGTCTCCTGAATATAAAATATTGCTTAAGTTTTTAGGACCATAATTTTTAAAAATTTTCCAGGGAAGAGCTCCCAGAACCTCATTTCCGTAAAATCTTGAAAGTTTGTCTGAAATTCTGTTTTTGAAACTTCAATTTTGAGAACTTGCAGGGGGGAGAAGGAATTGATTTCGACCAATTAAAAAAAAAAAAAAGAATCGATCGGGGATAGTCTCTGACACTAGAGTCAATAAATATGGCCTATAAATGTGTTTTTAAGGCTTCAATTTCTAGAAATTTCCGCTGAGACCCCTGTACTTCTTTTCCCCTAACATCGGCAAAGAAAGCCTAAAATGGCGTTTTTAAACTACAAATTTCAAAATTTTTCCCGGGGGAGAGCCCCCGGATCCCCCTTTCTATTGGGTCATTTTTTCACTTTCGATGTACTGCCCCCTCCCCCTACCGCCAAAACACACTTCTTTTTGATTGCGTTACTAGTCACGAAATGTTTTTGTTGCAGCAATTAAGAAATGAATTGGTAATTCTAAGTGCCAATAATTAGTATAAAAATGAATTCTATGAATTCAATTATTTGTCTGAGAATATTTTATGTTTAATAGGGCCTCGCAAAACTGCATCGCAGACGTCTACTTTTGCTCTCGCGCCGCTACTAGCCACACTATACGTGCGATTTCTTCTGATGACTATCACGTAAGCTTGAGGAAATATGAAGAGGGTTTTTAGATCTACGAGTCAAATTGTGCGCTTGCTGCATTTGTAAAAAAAGTTCAAGAACATTCCTGAGAAGTAATGGGCAGCTAGTGTGCCTAATTTCTGCCAGTAACATTTCTGGCAAAAAAAAAAAAAAAAAAAAAAAAAAAAAACGTTTTATAGTTTTCCCGCTAAAAGTCAGTGGCCTTCCTGAAATTAACTTGAGTTTTGTTTGAAGGATCCTGAAGACTTTCCAGTAAAAGCTAGTCATCTTTTAGCAGTAAACCAGAAATCTTCCAAGAAAATTACTACATATCTATAGTAACCGACTGGAACCTTCCTATTTACTAGGAAGGTTCTTAAGAGGAATTTCTATCCTGTATGCGCGTAATGTTAAACGTTTTAGTCACAGATACTTTTCAGTGTTTTCAAAAGATATCTAAGCAAAAATTTTCCATTAGTATGATTATGAACATCTAAATAAAATACGATGAAAATATCAGAGCACTATGCAAAGTACGTAGTTTTCTAAAAAGGAATATGTGTTTTAAAAATTGAAGTTTTGAGAAAACCGCGTTTGCAAATTCTGTTGTTAATCAACTGATCGCATATCTGATTTTTTAAAAAAATATTTAAACTTAGTTATTTTTAATTTAGATAAAAACACGAATTCGGTGTAGTTTGAAAACTCATATATTTTGAATATATACAAACTTAAAAATTTATTTTTCAACGGTTTTTGGGTTTTTTCCCCTTAAAGTATTTTAGCAACTATGATCAAAGCTAAACATGAATAGAAAATAAATAACGAACAGCTAATTTTCCTGCAAATATTTTAAAACTAGCAAAAATACCCGGCGTTGCCTGGGTCAGTAATAATTATTAGACAAAATCGTTACTTGCTTTTGTTTTCTGTTTTAAGTGAAAGAATTTAAAACACATCTTTTTGACGTGATTAAAAATCGAGTTTCTTTCTTACCCATAAAACTAAAATAGCAATAAGTATAAAGAACAAAATAGTATTGATTTAGAAACGAAAGCACTATATTTAAGCATATACAAATTTCCAAAACATGAAATTAATCTTCTCATGTTTAAAAAGTTTAATCTGTTGATACTTTTTTTTTAACATGGAGTCTAAAACCTTCTCTGTATGGCTAATGAAGCATGAAGTGATTAAAAAAAAAGTAGCTGCGCTCGTAATCCCCATATACTTGCTTTAGTTATTTCGGGAAATTTTAATTATTGTGGCGCTTGGTGTGATTTTACCGAATTTGCAAAAGTCGTTTCGGGGTACCTTCGATGATGCTCCCCCATTCTTTCCTTACTTTGTAAAACGATATGATATTAATTTTCGTTACAGAGATATCGTCGCCAGATGCTGAGATATTTTTGGTCACCATAAAATGGCGCTAAACAGTTTCATCCGAAATGTTACCAAAATAAGTAATAAAATTTGGTGATTGTTTGAAATTGTGCAAAAAAGAAAATTAATGGAAGTTTTTGTGCTGTTTATGGATTTGCCTAATTTAGTTGCTGGATTATTTAACACAGTAAAAAAAGTCTTTTGAAAATTCTTTGATTGGAGATATTTTGTTTGCAAGGTGAAAGCTGAGAAACATTATGACGCAGTCTTCGGCTTCAAAAACAGCAACGTTGAAAAAACTGCCAAATGCATCAGCTACGGAAATCTTTCTGCAAAAATTTTGGCGATCTGCTGGTTGTTTGGATAATGAGTAAGTGTTCAATCAGTATAAATAATAATAAAAACCATTAATTACATTAAAGTTCCGTTTAAATGGAAAATCATCAGCCAAATCATATATTATTTGCCAATCTTGTGCAAAAATCTTACTTCAAGATTTGACTTGAGAAAAGCCTTGAACAATCACGAAAAGCAAAGAAAATCAACAATACAACAATTGTCGCTATCGACAGGGAGTTGAGATGATACACTAAATACTGTATTGAGTTGAGGAAAGCCTTCGAACATGGATCTAAAAAGCTCATAACTCGTTTTTTATTCTACTTAGAAATTTCGAACAGGTGCCATCTTCAGCAGAAAAATCAGAGCTTTCGATGGACATATAATGTAAATATGTGCAAGTATTTTTTCATCCCAATATTAGAGAATTTATACAAAAATTGTGTTTTATTGCCCCCTAAGGGGGTTTTGCCCCCCATAACGGGACGAAAACTACCCTATGTGTTATTCTGATGCTCAAGCTATATTATTGTAAAGTTTTATCAAAATCCGTTCAGTAGTTTTTGCGTGAAAGAGTAACAAACATCCATCCATACATCCATACAGACAAACTTTCGCATATATAATATTAGTAAGATGACAGTATCTAGAGATTGAACTTCGCCCTAGTTTGGGGTTATGTCAATCTGGAAGAGCCTTAAAGGAACTGAAGGCGAAACACAAAAAAAAAAAAAAAAAAAGAGGCTGGGAAAATCTTTTCACTAGTTGTTAAAAATATTTTTCAAAAGAAAGAGAAGTTGCATTCATGCTGCTTGTATCGATTGAGGATCCTTTTCCAAAAATATTTGCTTTTCTCAGGAAACAGGTAGAAGCTCGTTAAATCCTAGAATGTTTCCCGGAAGTAATTGAATAGGTAGCAATACGTCCGCCATCTTGGGGCTAAACGATGTTTGGGCCCATTCATCAATTACGTAAGGATGATTTTGGCAGTTTTTGACCCCCCAGCCCCCATGTAAGGGTACGTAAGATTTTTCATAGGCCTTCCCCTATTCTTACGTAAGATTCCGTTGCGTTTTTCAAAATGACAAAAGAACGAATCCTACATCACTGGAATCGTTATTAAATTCACTATTATTACATTAAACCTTTTTGAGTAAAGAAATATTTACTAAGAAGTTGAATCTAGACTTAATAATTTTTCGACATTTTTTATTATATGATGCGACACTAATTAAAAACAAAACATGCCATAGTACGATTATTTTATTATATTTTACATTCTTTGTGAAACAATTTTTAAAAAATGCAAGATCATTTTAATGCGTTTTTACCTTCCAGACTCAAATGAAATATGATTACTGCCAAACCAATTGACCGTGTGATTTCTAATATAAAATACCGACTTTAAAAATATTGCGTAAGAATGCATTCCCCTCTCCATCAAAGTAAGAGTATGTAGAGATTTTTCAC
This sequence comes from Uloborus diversus, assembly GCF_026930045.1. Lineage (NCBI taxonomy): Eukaryota > Metazoa > Arthropoda > Arachnida > Araneae > Uloboridae > Uloborus > Uloborus diversus. The sequence goes on from NC_072737.1 coordinate 56,331,604, forward strand.
CCCCCCCCTTCGGGACCCTTACGTAATTAATGAATAGCCCCTTTCTTCCTATGTCTGTTTTATGAAGTAGCTTGTTTTGCTTCTTGAGTGTGGATTAACATAGAACGTGGCCTCAATAAATTTCGCTTATGCTTATAGGCCGTGACAATCGCTGAAAGTCATGGTAATAAAGAGGGCGCTACATGGAATCCCTGTTTTCGATTACGTGCCATTGATTGGTGGATGCCAGGGTTTCGTTCAGCACCTCTTACGGTAAAAATAGAATACATCCAATCAAAAACAAACCAACTTTGAAATTTGTCATTGATTGGTGGATGCACTGCACAGGATTCAGTTCAATTTCAAAAGCTGATCATAGTTGCATTGGTTTAACACGGAAAAGTCATAAATTGTCAAGGCCTGAAAGCGTCAGAGCCATCTAGTGGGGGGCCATGCGTAGAAGTAATACGAAACCACAATATGTAGAAGCAAAACACGCTACTTTACCATAGTAGACATAGAAAGAAAGTATCGTTTAGCCCCAAGATGACGGACATGTTGCTACTTATTCTACGGTTCAGGGCTTATTTACTATGGTGAAGTAGTGATTACATTTTTAAATTGATTTCTTGTTAACTCTTTGCCAATCCATTATCAGGAAACACCAAAATAAAGAAGCAAAAAAAGATACTAGAAGAGATTCGAAGAAAGCGGCTTTTAGCCCCGAAAAGTCGGACATGTCGCTACTTATTCTACGATTCAAGGCTTTACTATGGTGCAGTAGCGTGTTTTGCTTCTTAATTTGATTTTTTATTAACTCCATATCAATCCACTATCAAAAAACACCACAATAAGAAGCAAAACACGCTACTAAGAGACACACGAAGAAAGCGGCTTTTAGCCCCAATATGGCTGACATATCGCTACTTAGCTACGATCTAGGACTTTAGAAGTAATCAGTGACGTTTCAGAATTTTCTTACAGTGTTTAAAAGAAACAATACAAATCACTGGAAACACAAATTAAATTTATTTCATAAACTCCAATGCATTGTAACTTATTTCCGAACAATGAACATAATATATCTTCACTCTTCAAAAGACGCACACATATACAGTTCATTTCACCAATATTTGTTCTTTCATTGGTAACTCCCGAGACACAGTAAACTACAGTATGAACAATCAAATATGAACAGGGTTTAACTCACAACATAGAACTTATTAAATCATTAGGGTATCAGTAACAGTGATATGCGTAGAAATTCAGTTATACAGAAAGTGGGAAACACTTCTTTTTAATATTGCACCTTTCTCTTTTGCTGGATGATGACAACACGTAAGCATGTCACACATATTATGCGTATAGTTTTTGAATAAGCAAATATTTTTGGCGCATGTATTTTAGTCACCCGTCTCTGGATTTGGCATCCTATTTGTATCAATCAGAGCACAAAATATATTTTTTTGGTTACCTTAAAAAATATGTTTTCAGCTATTTAAAAAAATATTTCCTTTATTTACGAGTTTTTTCATACTAAATCAAATGGAATATCTTTTACAAAGAAAAATTGCTTTAAAGGGACATTTGAAGGAAAACAGATGTTTTGTCCCGCATGTACAGCTCATGTATTTCAGTAGAAATAATTTTAACCGGTGATAAATAAAATTTTGCTACTCAAGATATCACAAACCTATGTTTGATTTCTTAAACAAAATTTTTTTCTGAAATATGTATTATCTGTCACGTTCGGAACAAAATGACGACTTTGCCATGGAATAGCCCTAAATTATTTCTCTTTGTTTCGCCAATTGTTAATTTTTTCGTAAGCAGGTTTTAGCTTTAAATTCTTCACTGTGGGGTTTTTCATAGCATAGATCAATTGTACAATAAAAAACTGTAAAGTTGATATTTTCTATGGTTTCACTTGAATCATAAATTTAAATTTGAATAATGCATTAATAATATTGAAAATGTAAATGAATTCTAAAAATATACAAACTATTCTACGTTTTGAAAAAATGAGAAAAACAATATTTAAAGAATATAGAAAGATATATATTTTCTTGTACATTAAATTCATGAAGTAAAAAGTGCGAGTTTGACTTTTTGGGAGATATGTTCTTGCTTCTGATTTTGTATCTTAACTCCTTTCATCCAATATTTTCTACCGAATTGTGTCAATTTTAGTTTAAAGATATTGATTTTTTAATTATTTTTTACATAATGTATTTATGATACAAACAGCATTTCAATAAATACATCTTTGATATTTCATAACAAGTTATATATAAATTAGTTAATTTTTATACTTTTCTTTCTCTCAAAGTTTCTCTCCTTATTCTCTCAATTTTTTTCTTCCTTACAAATAAAGCATATTGTAAAAGGGTTTTTTTAATAGGAAGATCTATTATAGTGCTTCATGATTTTGTGCTGCCTTGAGCAATGATGTTAAATAGTATTTTTCCAACTAATTTTTAAGAATGTTGACATTGCACATCTTGAATTCATAATTTTGCCTTTTTAGTAATTGATTTTTTATCCAAACAATTTGTATGAATCATGAATCCTAATAGTTCATTAGTACATGTTTGATTTGGCAAACGATTTCACAAAGATAAAAAAAAACTTAAATACTTACAGTTAACATCTTCATGTCTTAAAAAATTATTATTGTTTTCCATTTATAATATATCATATATTATATACACAATTAATTTCTTAATTTATATTTATTGATAAATCTATTAGCAAGCACAAAATCCCAAAAGAAAGTGTTAAAAATTGCCCGATTCGAAGCCATTTTTTCTCATTGAAACGCCAAACGAGCACAAGGATGAAGGACATTAAACTAAAATGTATGCTCAAAACGAAAACCAACTCTCACAGAAGTCACATGTAGATATTAGAATGATGTTATAGCAGAGTCCCCAGCACAAAGCAAGAAATAACTACTCTAATACAATAAAGCTTTAATTGACATTATCAAAACTACTTTCATCAATTTACAGAAATCTGTGTAAATAAAATTGATTTTGAGTTGAGTGTAAGTGATTTTAAAATAGATAAGCAGTGCTAAATGAGTTCAAGAATTAACTACCTGAAACTTTTGTAGATGTTGCATTTTCCATCAACGCATAAAATTTGAAACAGTTGAACAGTAGAACCTCGATTATCCGGATCTGGTTTTATAAGGACCTCGATTATCTGAAACTGTTTTATCGGTACCTCGATTATCCGAAACTGTTGTTATCTGTTCCTCGATTATCCGGAATTGTGTTTATCGGTACCTCGATTATCTGGAACGTTTTTTTGAAATTGATATATTTATTATCCGGAACTGTTTTCCTCTGTACCGCGATTATCCAGAACTTTTTTTTTAATTGTCAAATCGGAACCTCGCTTAATCGGTGTAGATTACCAAGAAAGTTTTTTTTTTTTTGGTAAGTAAGCAGTCAAGAGGCAATTATTCCTTCTGTAGTTCAACTATCGGTGTATTTTGATAACTTTCTTTTTTCCAAACACACCACCACATTTTCAAAACGCGGTGCATAACTTTATTTTAAACATGCTATTGCATTCAAAGATGATAGATTCTGAAAGTTAAGTAATGTTTTATTTTTTCTTTTTTCAGTTACGTATTTTTTATTCAAAGTTCAAAAACAAAACATAAAGTTAACTACAAGCAATATACAAACAGCCAAACGGGGGTGAGCTACATTAATTTTAGCTACCAGTTTGTAAAAATTTGCTGTATTTTATCTTTTTAATTTTACACTGCATTTCCTGGCTTCTGTGACACTTAGTATTAATTTTTTATCGTTTATTATTATAGTAACATTATCAAAAACTTGTTTCAATCTAGACCTAAAGTTAATATGGTCTCATTCCGATTATCCAGAGTTCTCGCAATTGATTATCCGGAAAGTAATCTGTTCCTGATTACATCGGTTAATCGAGTTTCTACTGTACGCTCAAAAATTTGAAACATTTTTTAATCTTATACAGTACAGGGACAAATTTAGAGGTACAGGGGAGTTGAAGTTTCTCCCTGATTAATTCAATCTTTGCTGAAAATTAAGCTATAATTGAATTACTTATCGAAGGATTTATCAGTGCAGAAAAGGGCAAATAAATGCGGAAATTTAATCAATTTCATTTACTCATAGCGCTTAGTAAATAGAGAGAAAAGTATTTAAAATAAAGTTTTAAAAACTTTTACTTTCTTTCTTTTTGGTGACGTATTGAATAAAAAAAGCTTTTAATTTTTCATTGGATAATACTTTTTACATAAAAATACAATTTTTAAACAGCATCTTATATTTGCACTTTTCTGAAAGTATAGCAAATGTTTTCAAAGCAAATTTTATTGCATTTGATCATCCAGGTTTAAGCAGGTATAATTTTACTAAGCATTGGATATTTCGACAAATTTCTTTTCATCCATCAAGTGGTGATTGGATATGCATCCTTAAAACAACTTTCATTTTTTTTTTCACCGAATCGTTATATGATACAACGGTAGGAAACTGTTTTTGTTTAACTTGTTTTAATCTCAGAACGAGGCATGGAACCGATAGCAAACTTCGGATTAAAATAATTAGATGCACATTTATACAAATACGCACTCCACGGTGCACTGAAGTCACACGTGTGGACTTAGTCCCACCTGGAAAGAGAAAATAATTTTTTGTAAGAATTTACATTCAAAAAAATAACAAAACATATTAAAGCTCAATCAATTCGCTAAACAAGCTTTTATGCAGAGAAAATTTCATAAAAAAAAGTTTCAAATAGGATTTAGTCAGTTTCAATTCAGATTGGGGCACAGTGGGGCAGTCTCCTCCTGCTCCATCTACGACTGTCTCTCTGTGCCCCACTTTGCCATTTTTCTTCAAATTCAACATCATAAGGAGTTCGTTTAATGTCGATCCTTAATGTTTTCAATGATAATTAGCTGCATATGTAGAACAATGAAAGTGACCAATTGGCTTTTTTTTTATTTATAAAAGAAAATGTTACAAACCGACGCATGCGAGAGTTAAAAAAAAAAAAAAAAAAAAAAAAAAAATTGCCTGAAATTAGAGAAATAACGATCACTTGATGGCAAACTAAAGCAACACCTTCATATCCCATTATATATACCACCAATTTTTGCGGATGCATGGGTACTTAGCATCATTTACATATTATAATTAAAATATCCAAAACATAACTTTGCTTCACTGTACCCACGTCTCACTGTGCACAACCCTACCCTAGAGTGAAACAAATTTAAGGGGTTACAGTACCTCAAAAATGATCAAACGATTAAAAAATTTTAATTGCTTGACTCAAAACTGCAAATTATTCCAAACACAGGGGAAAAGTTTCATCGCTTTAGTTCAAATATTTAAAAAGTTATCAGTAGTTTTAGATCATGCTTGTTATGCGTTCTTATGTAAAAGAAAAACTTTAAATTGCTTTTTCTCGGTGATTGTTTTTTTTTTTTTTGTGTGTGTGTGTGTTTTCATGTCATTAGAATCCCCAAGGATTTTTTTCTATTAAAGATATTAAAGATACAGCTCTGAAGCAATACTTTTTGCAGTTAAGATAATATATTTAACACAACTGTGCATTGAATAAGCATTTTATAAATTACTCAAATGTTTAGAGCATGTTGTACCTTTAAAAACAAATTAAAAAAAAAAAAGATTTTTTACATAATTAATCACAGAAAATTTTCTAACACATATACATAAGCAAATGAATGCACAGATTTTTAGAAATGATTACTGCGATTCATTAGCAGAAAATTTTTTTAAAATAAGTGCAAAAACAAAAAAGCCTTAAGGATTTTAAAAAATTGAAATTTTCGTAATTTTTTTGAATTTTTAAGAAAGGTGGGCAATATTTTAAGATTTTGAAAATATTAAAATAAATTATTGATTGCGAAATGAGTATGCATGTTATGGTTTCAAAGAAAAACAAAATTTACATAAAATAAAACAATGTTCAAAAGGTACTGTGACCCCTTAAATAAGCAACAATCAAAATGGCATTGTAAAGCATATTTTTTGGACGCATACATTATTTGCTCTCGTGTCCCTGTTATCGAAATATGATGTCCTAAAGCCTGCCAAGAGTTTTAAAAAAATCGCCAAAAATAGCGAGATTTGGTCGGAAATGAAAGACACCTTTCACACACTTTGCAGATTGCTGTCCTGCCACCTGCAGATGGTGAAATCGAGTGGGGTTCTTCCATTTCTCGCTCAGTCTTTTTAAATTTGGCGATTTTCTCAAAATTTCAGCAGACTTAAAGACCTAACATCTCGCTAACGGGGTTGAGGCAAATACACGCTTTCAAAAAATGTCTCAATACGTCTTTTGATTGCTACCGTTTTAAAATTTTTTCGTTATTACTCCAATCGTCTGGTTCCGTGACCGTTGTGGTCGAAGTTCAAGGTGGTTTCCTGGTTAGAGCAGTTACTCGGATGATCCAAATTACTTGATATTATGCTCACCTTCTTCTAAGTCCTACGTTTCTTCTTGGCCTCATTTTCATCTCCCTCGGCCATAAGGTTGGCCAATCCGTACAGACGTGCGACATCTTCTGGAGAAGCGTATGTCTCGGGAACTTGAACCACGCGTCCCCACTTTCCGAAATCAGGTTCTTGATCTTCGACATCCTCCATGGCGAAACGATTGCTCCCCATGCGGTTCCTGAAACGCATGATCAAATCATTTTATTAATTAACTAGTGGTACTCGCATGGCTTTGCCCGTAGTAGAAAATTACAAGGTCTTTTGGTTCGCTTGTATATTTACAAATAATGTATGGTGAATTTCTCGCCAATTGGCTTGCCCATGTCACGGTTCCACGTTATGATAACTTGGTAATTTACTCGTCCAACTTATGATAATTTTGCTGAGGAAAATGTTCTTAAAATTGGAATAGAAAAAGAACAACGTTGAATTTTCAAAAAATCGCTTCTAAGCGCTATGCGCGTCACAGAGATCCTGACAGACAGAGATTCAGACAGAGAGACTTTCAGCTTTATTACTAGTAAAGATGAGCATTTAATGCTAATTAAGAAATGTGATTGGAGTGAGAATCCAATGTAAATAAAGCATAAATCATCAAGAAAATACAGTTATTTCAGAGTAGCTATATGACGTATTTTTATGATAATTTGTGCTTTATTTACGTTGGTTTTTCACTTCAACCATGTTTAAGCAGAAATCTGTTTGATCATTTTTTATTTTAAAACGGTATTTGAACAAAGATAAAGATTGTCCGCTACTCGAATAAACTTTAAAAAAATGCCCGTTCAAACTGACTACTTTTCTATCGATATGAGCCTCGTGGCACTGGAGCGACACTGAGATTTATAACTAGTTAAGATGCTGTCTACCATAGAGTGAACATGTGAATTGGCAATCCGCGAAGAATAGTTTTTCCCACTTTGCTTACTGATTTTTTAAATCCAAATAGGAAAATCACTGCACTTCGATCATTAAGTGCAGAACTGAGTTAAGTTTTAATTTAATCATTTTTCGATTAAAACTAAAGTTCATAAAAGGAGAATCGGCGTGTCAAGCCAAATTCTCAGGTTATCCAGTATTATAGACCACTCTGTATAATGGTAGATGGCATATATGAGGGCAAATCAAAAAGTCTTTGCGCCTAATTTTTATTTGCCAAAAAAAGATAATATACGTAGTAAACTATGCCACTTACACTGTTTCTCCACATAGTCACCACAACGGTTCAGACATTTGTCCCATCGCAGCACTAAATTGGAGATCCCCCTGTCGTAGAATTCTTCCGGCTGCCTGTGGCATCATCGTCGAACCGCGTTCTTGGCATCTGTCCTGCCAGAAACTTCTTCAGTGGACGGAAATCGTAAAAATCACTAAGGGGAAGGTCTAGACTGCAATTGCATTTCCAGTGAATGGCTATGGGATTTTGTCCCTTGCTCCGTACAAAACGAATAACACTTCACTGCTCATAAGCTGTGGACGTCTAAAGAACAGCCGTCATCTTAAATGACTGATAGCAGCTCCGCTCTTCCGAGCAAAAAGCAAATATGGCTGGTACGGTTCCAGGAACTGTCACTGTTGGGAATGTATATGTTTGCTTTGTATTCACAGCCGTATTTTGGCTAAAAAAAATAGGTGCAAAGATTTTTGATTTGCCCTCGTACATTACACACACATGAACCCGTACAAAAAAGTAATTTAAATCCAGTATCAAGTTTTCGGGTACACCATTTAAACAATTATTGAGTTACAAGCAAGTGGTTGGAATATATTACCCAAAAATGGAACGCTTCCTGAATCCGGGAATGTAACGGTAATCCATTGGGTAGAACAGGGGCGAAGATCTCCTGGAAACGGAGAACACATTCGGAGTGGTATGACGGGCAAGCCACTTCTGGATGGCTTCGTTCTCTTCCTCGCGAGTCCTGAAAATATGTAATAAGTCATTTTCTAACAATTCAAAGAAATACATTAAATTGCTATAACCTTTGAAAGTAGGGGAACATGGGGCAAATTGAAATAGCGGGACAAAGTTAAATGGTGAACTATTTACTCTGCTTTTAGCTCCTCCTATCTTGTATTATTTTATCTATATAGTACCATATGTAGTAATAATAGTAAACAATTATTGTTTAATAACAATAATAATAATAGTAATAATAATAACACTGGAAAGTAGTGATTTGGTTGACCTAGGTCTGTGACCTTTTTTTGAACAGTTTTGAACCTCGAGTCCAAAAATGATCGTAGTCCACCACGTTAAGTTTTTAAGTTACATTGCGTTCAAAATGATCAATTGACAAAATACAGAGAACTTTTTAAAATAATAGAACAAAAGAAAAGTATTTTTTGGTTATCAATAATTTCATACATTGCATGCAAAATACAAAAAAAAAAAAAAAACCTTTTTGTGTTTCTGATGAATGCCGAATTACTCCTTGCTGAAAATTAAAACTAACCTCTTCCTTACTGAAAATTATTTTTGCCGTGACAATGAAATGAATGGAAATTTGTTAAGATATTTGGGGAAAGAAACAATTCAGAAAGGATTATATTTGCCAATAGAAGGCCATTAGGGTTTCTTGTGGTATGCGCTCTTCTGCAGAAAGTGGTCACGTGGGTCGCATTCTCACATTCGTGCAGAGTGTAGAGAAAAACCTGACATGTTGTAGAAGAAAACTAACTACAGTTATGAAACCATCATGAGTATTTTATTGTAAAACTTCTCAAAAACGTAACTCACCAAAATACTTTTTAAAAAGGAATTCCAATGTAATCTATTAACATGTTTTGGCAGCAAAGTTTTTAGTTAGATGAATCAGCAACTAAGGATTGACCTGTGTAATTGTTTCTATTCATTACAAAAAATGCATAAAGAATACGATTCATAATTGTATATAGCTTTTTTTCAAGCATAAAAAAATTTGTTCTTAATATTTTTTTCTTTTCAAACATAACTTGACTTTCTCATTATTGATAATTTTTCCAAGGTCTACATGCAAAAATGAGAGATGATCTATTGAACTCTAAGTGTCATGCCTAATTTTTCAATATTTTCCCTATCAAATCTGCTGTTCATTGTTCTCTACGTGGTTCTGGGTACCATAATTTTAAGGGCCCCAAAATTAAGTACGTTTCTCCCCCCCCCCCCCAGCCCCGCTGAAAAAAAGGTACAATTACTCAATAAAATAAAATACAAATATTTGTGAGGGGAACCGAAAGAAAGAGGGATGTAATTTGAAACAGAATTTTTGAGATATAAACACTGGTATAAACACAAAGGTTGCATAAAGCACCTTTTTGGTTGAAACGCAGTAGCAGTAGCACCCGCGACACCCTCCTTAGGGAGTCAATTGCTTACCTATGGCACCCTTAATGGAACCATAGGGCCCCAAATGGCACCCACGGAGGTGCTACACGGAAGCAAATGGCTTCTTTAAGGATGCCATAAGGGTACCTTTGGTAGCCAAATGGCACCCTTAAGGAGGTACCACTGGCGCTACAACGTTTCACCCTAAAAGGTGACATATGCAACCCGCAGCTGGTAGCAGTGAATGTTTGATGATTCTTGCTGCACAAAACAACTGTTTTGAAAATTTACGGGGGTTTTGTTGCATTTGGGTGTGGGGGGGGGGGGAGGCACCAACTTTCACCAGGACCTGGACATCATTAGATTTGAACAAGCTCTGAATCTGTCTTCAGAGCAAAATCAGTGTATAAGAGATTATTTATTGTTTCTAAATTATTCGGAGGCGTCTTAGCATGAAAGCTAATTGTTTTTACAAAAACATCTTACCAGGAAACTACGTTAGCATAGCAATAAATAAAAGAAAAAAAAATTGCCATCGTCTCCCCGTTTTAGAAATCCAGGGTCTGAAATTTTCAGACTAAATGCAAATTTTAGCGAGTTTCGGTGAGCAATGGAAGATATCTTTCATACGTTTTGCTTTACAGATCAATATTCTACGACATGCAGACGGTGAATTCGCGTGATACTTCCATCTTTCGTCAAGTCCTTAAATTTGGCGCCTTTTTTTAAAAATGTCAGTAGACTTTAAAACCTTATATCTCGATAACAGGGAGACGAGGGCAAATAATTCACGCGTCAAAAAATTCTCAAGGTGCTCCTTTGATTGCCATATATTTTTTTTTCTATCATTACACAATTCGTGTGGTTCGCTGGTTATTTGAAATCTAAGTTTAACACTGCACCTGTATGGAAGCATAGTCTCCACTTCAGGTGTCTCAAGGTATCTGGCGTTGGGTGGCAAAAGCATCAGATCGTCGATGTCGACAACGTTGTCTCCATCCACCATTTCTTCATTGTTTTCATCGAATTCGTTCGCTGATGACAAGATTCCTCCATCCCTGTGTCTAAAGGTGGCCGGATATCGGAACTCGGTGGATGGGGTCTCTGGATATCCGCTGAATCTCCCGGGAACCTAAATAAAAAATTTATCAGTTGTGTGTCTCCAAAGCGAAACTCAGTTTTTAATTCATGAATATTTATTGTAAGATGCAGTTCCGACAATTTTGCTTTTCAGCTATTACAATTGCTTGTTGATCTCACTTTGCCCAAAGCCTGGCCTCAAAACTCTTTGTGATTGATGTAACGCAACCGCGTGATCCATTGCAACTTGGCTACCGAAATTTGTTTTCTAGACCGTCATTGTCATCATTATCGTCTGCTTTTTTCGCTTGTATGAATGCAGCATGGATTTTTTTAAATCCCTTTTTAATTTTGTCACAGATATTGGGATTGCATTCCATTGATTTTCCAGGAATAGAGGTAGACAACTGGAACTACCTCCGGAGCAAAGACACAAAGAATAGCATATATTTGCTGCTCAAAACAGGTATATTGCCACGTTGAGGATAAATCACTCTACATCTAAACGCTTAATTGCTTAATTCAGAAGGAATAGAAGTTGTTTTTAGCATATCTTTTACTGCTGATTCATATTCATACACCTATCATTCGCATTATTTTCCTATAGAAATGGTTTTTGATTTTATCTTTCCAAATAATTTTAAGGAAAAATTGGTTACCATAGGGAGTATCGCGAGTACTATATAAAAAAAAAAAAAAAAATCTTCGCGAAGATTTTGCTATTTCTTCTTAAGAATTTCAAATATTTTCATGCATATTTCCAAACATAATCATATTTTTTGTCACTTCAATAACATAAATTAGACTGAAGATAATAACAATATATAGTAGTCTTAAAAATAATAACAATAACATTTTTTTAATTCATCTTTTGTTTCATATTAGAAAAACTTTGCATAGTTTCTTAACTGAACACTTAATAAATGAAATCATTACTCTACGAATCATGAGCTATTACTACCTACTCTCTATCTAGCAGTCTAAAAATTCTACAAAAGCTTCGTAGCTACAAGCTTCTACGTTTACTAAAGCAGTTCAGATTTACATACATGACGCTTGTCCTTCGTTTGTTCAATGTCCTTGGAGCTTTGAGGAGTCACCTGAAAAACAATATCTATCTATCAATATCTATGTTATTTTGTAAGGAGGCACCCATAGTAGGTAGGCTATCATTGTGTCCAAAAAAAGATAGAAGGTAACTGGTTTGACCATCGAGAGATGGCGCAACCAGTTATCTCCACTTCCACAATTTGGATGAGAAACTGAAGGAGGAGCAATCCTTTTGCAATGCCTTTACCAATGGTAAGAGGAGTCGAACTGATTTTGAGGTAAAAGAATCGGAGTCGGATGCTTCAAACTCCAAGAATCAGAGTGGATTATTTTCTCGCCTTCTCCTCAGCCCTGCTTTTTATGAATTAAAAGTCAAACTGAGAAAACTTTAGCAAGGTGCGAAGAACAAGTAATGCTGGGAGGAAAGTATTATATATATATATATATATATATATATATATATATATATATATATATATTAGGATATTTTCAAAAATTCACGAAGCTTTAAAATAATTGCTGAAACTTATAATGCTATCATAGCCAATGACTCCGTGGTAGCTCCTCGTGCTTCGACGCCACAGATTCGGGTTCGATTTCACAGTTGGATGCGGTCATTCCAGCCTTTCATCCCTTCAGCAGTGGGTCTATAAAATGAGTGCCAAGCGTGTTTGGGAATTAAACCCTAGGATTTCCGCGTTCGGCTGACCACCTAACCAAAATATCTGCCTTGCATCTCAGAGCCCCTTGGGAACAAAATTGAGATTGACACAGGAGGCATTGGCTCCCGTAGGCTGTTCCCCCTTGGAGTTTTATCTGTTATGGTGTCAGATTTTAAATTTTGAGATAACTGAAAAGAATAACTACAGTCCAAAATATGGTAATCAAATCAACATATCTAAAAACAGCTAAGAAGTACAGAAGGAAAAAATATTGACAGAATTAAAACAACTCACGGCACTAATATATACATCATCTAACAGAAGATTAATTGATAAAGTAAATTTTCACTTATATAACTTCCACGCTTTCGTGTTATGAATATGGTTTAAAATTGATGGCAAGATCTTATCTTGGTACTTTTTTTCCTCGAGTTAAATTTGTCGCGCAGTTCAATCTCCATAGTGCTTGGTAATTTAGAAAAAAATCATACGTATCCTCTTATTGATTCAATGCAATTAAGGTTTTCAAATAATTTATAAGCATATTTTTCATTAAAACAATTTGGAAAATATCCGATTAGTCTCCTCTCATTTAATGAAATAGTATCAATTTTCAGAACAGAAAAGGAGCGCTCGACACAAGACCTATTTTTAATAGATTTTTAAGTTCAACATGTCCTTTTTTTTATCTCCGAAAGTTATATTAAATCGTGATGGTATAAAAACGGTGATATAAAATCAAACAAATTTTACGCATAAAAAACCCCTCTTTCACGTCACATGGATCAAAATTTCAGAAATCAAACATTCGACAGCAAACGTTTTCGTTTTTTACGCTGTTTCTTGATGTATATTTTGATTGTAAAAAGTATGAAAACTCCCCAACGTGGTAAAAATTTTGTATTTTTATACCCTTGTGTGGGTGTGTGTGTCCGCATATCTTCTTTAACCAAGTTTGGTGTTTAATTTTGATTTTTGAAAGTTGATGTCAGATAATTTTTAAAACGATGGCAGATATTTTTAAAACGCTGAAAATTATATCAGCAGAGGGAAAAGTTCAATCAGTATCGTAACAAGGGGTTGGCAGGAGTGGCTCTTGCCAGGGGCGCAGCAGCTAAAGGGGCGGCATTTCGACTGATTAAAAAAAATAATAAAAATTGATCACATGAGTAGAAAAATATTTTTACAAATAAATATAAAAAAAAGTCTCGCAAGAAAAAAAAAAGCTAGAGGGGAAAATACACTGCTATAAATGGAACTGAAAAATGATTATTCTCATTTAGTTCAAGAACGTACATTACTTATTTTTATTAACGAATTGCAGATACTATTGGTTTTATTGAATTAATATGAAATGGTGGGGGGAGAACTAAAACGTTTAGGAAGGGGAAGAATTCTGAATATGCCGAATGAAATCCCAATTTTACCGAATGATAAAACTCGAGTATGCACACATATACACACATAACATCTACTGCGAAGGAAAATTGGGCATCATTGGAAACAATTTAAAAATAGAAAATAGGAAGAATAAGGTTCCAATACTGTCTCCTAATTTGTCGAATCAATTAGTCAAATTTCCCCCCAAAATTTTTTTGGGGAGGTCACAGTGACTTCCAGTGACTTCCCATAGGCACGACGCTGCGTGTGTGGGGGGGGGGGGGCTGCGCAATTTCTTATGATCGCCAGGGGCGTCACACTCCCTAGGTACGCTACTGAGTTCATTAACAGTGCAAGCGGTTTCTCAGGTTCAAGGAGGAGTTCATTTTTCAAGCAACGAACCCACCTTGTCGCAAATCAAGTGCCTTCAACCCCGCACGTGATAATACGGGGCTTCGCGCGCAGGGAGACAGGTAGTTGCGGCGATGGCCTCTCGGTCTATGGCCTTCCCCGAAAGTTCGATCGCTCCCTGACCCTGAAAAGAGCAACCGCGGCCTTCACGGGGAGGATTCGTCCTCCAAAATGCGGCACGTTCACCTTCACGGCCGTTCTTGACCTTCAAAGGAAAACAACCTTCAAAAATCCAACGACCTCGGACGTCTTCAGAGCAATGGTCACATACATGATGAGGATCCTATACTTGTGTCATAATTTAAATTATATTTTTGAAGAAATTGAGATCAGCAATGGACAAATACGTTTTAATCGGAAACAAACGCTAGTGAAGTTGAGAAATTATATTTTCTTGAACTCGATTGTTTTGTAGTTAATTATACAAACTTAGAGAAATGAAATCATCACGTAAAATGAGAGGGCAATTTTTTTTCTGAAATTCAGCCCCGCGATTTGGGGGTGGGAAGGGGGCAATTGCCCCTCTTTGGATTTTAGAAACATATATTGCAGTTGTGCATTTCTGTATGTATTTCGTTGTGTTTTTCACATAAAATGTATTGAGCACATACCCTTCTCTCAAAAAAACTTCGAAATAATGGCATTGCTGAAATTCAAACTTATGGCTCTCACGGGGGAAGAGGTCCACAAGTTTGGACTGTGCTGGGACTTGGGATAAAAATAAAATAACAAATACATAAAATAAAAATATGAATCAAACTTTTATTTTTAAATTGTTGACGAAATGGGACCTGTTTTCTGAACGAGGGATTCGTAATAATTTCGTAGGCCGTAGGCCACTGATTATTAACTAAAATAGTCGTAATAAAATTTTAGCTTTTTTTTAAAAAATCTTTCGAAATTACATACATTTTTTAATCAATGCAATAATTAAGTTTCTGTTTATTGCCACGCGTCGAATGTGGGAACGATATTTATGGATTTCATAACGTTGGAACATAAAACTTGGCCACATGGATCAACTACACAACTCCATATGGTTCTTGCGCTGTAGGTTGAATTAGGTTAAAGGTTAGTAGGTTAAAATTATAACCCCTTTCGTTTTTGCGGGTGGAGTTAAAAGGAAGTAACTCAACATTAGGCAGGGGTACTCGGGGCAGGGGGGGGGGGGGGGTAATGGCACAGACTGTGGGACTTAAATCTTTAAGGATTCTGTTTTTTAGGGATATTTTACTCTTTTTCTGTGAGGCTTTTGCTTCATGGGGGGGTCTTCGTGGCATTCGGGGGGTGAGCCCAGGCTCTTGGGGGGATAATAGGCACCCCTGCATTTACTATCACATTTCCTTATACCATAGCACATCAAAGGTTACTGAAAAATATTCTTACTGCGGATTGATCTTCGTAGTAGCGTTCATTGCCGAACAGAGAGAGCAGATCTCCCATGTCCACCTGTCTCTTCAACCTCATAGATCTCCTGGGCATCCGGATGCCTCGTTTCTGGATCATCTGTCCCAGAGAACTCCTCAAGCTGCGCTTGCGCAGAGGAATTCTTCGTTCCATCAAATGTCTCTTCCGGCGGTACAAATCTTCTTGGTCATATAGACTGTTGGTGAAGTCTTCTGTGGCTGGATTCAATGTAAAAAATCTTCCGTTAGTATTCGAAAAATATTATTCTGCAAGTGAAGATGAACTAATATAGTGGGGCTCTGATTAGCTGAACTGCGACCTTGACGATATTTACCTTTTTTTGAGGGTAATAGAGAAAAGTATTTGGTGCTGAGTTGCGTTGAGTTACTTTCGTAGCAGTTTTAAAGTATTCCAACCCGGACCCGTGCCGATAACACGACCCCTTTTTACTGAACCTTTCAAAAGAAGTAAGCATTTGCAAGAGGTCACAGCTAAACTTTTCAGAATCACACTATATTTTGCAAACAAGAAGAAAAAACAGGTCTGTTGTGCAAACCAATACCCAAATGGTTTGAATTAAAATTGACAATTGATTATACTACTGTGCGGTAAAAGAACCCCTTCAAAATGCTTCTGACATAGTTCTCGCTTATTCTTCCGTAAAATGACCCCCTGAATCGAAATATGACCACCGTTTTCCCCATCATGCCCCAACTTTTGGAAATGGTTCCCCTCTCCCCAATTTTTTTAGTTCTCGACAGTTTTATTGCCAATAATTTTATTTGGAGTTGAAGGGAGCATTACATCAGCCATTAACACTCTTCTGAGGGCTAGAGAGGTGCTAAATTCAAAGCATAAACATTTCAAGTTTGGAAACTCATGGGGGTGTTCCATCCTAAAATATTTTTAAAATAATCAAAAACCGCTTGTTTTTGCTAGGGGTTTGTTTAACAATTTTTTCACTTATTTTTCGATGTCCGATTTTTTTTTAAACCTTGAATTTTGTTTTTTAACAAAATATTGGAAGCAACGCATTTTGCATAGTCAAAGCCACATCACGGATCTTCAGTTAAGAACATTCCCGTATTATTCATTTTCCATTCACAAATATAAATTTAGATTAGAATGAACTTAACTATAATCGTAAAACAGTGTTAATGTCGATTTAAATTTCTGGGGATGCACTGCCCCTATGATTTTTCACTACATCAAGAAGTGATAAAAGTGATATAAAGGGGAATTAACAACGTGAAAAAGTTTTTTAAATAAGAATCAACATTCAAAAGTGAATTGCATTTAAATCTGAAGTAAGGGAATATGGGGCAAAGTGAAACGGTGAAATTATTACTCTGCTACTGGCACCACCTATCTGGTAGTATTTTAACTATGTACTAGCACATGTAGTCTATTCTAGTCAGGAAAAAATTACATCTGAAGGTAAAAGCGTATGATATCACAATCAATTTTCAAAACTTGTTACTCAAATTGTAATATTTTGTTGCAAATCAAAACTTGTTTTTGTTGTTGTCAAGTGATAAAATTCTTGTTTGATATTTTAAATATGAATTGAGACCTACTAATATTTGGCACAATATTTATTTAGGGAATATTAAGATTATTTGCATTTTAATTGTTTTGCACAATTAGTCAAGTACTTGCGAAGCAAATTGAAGTAATTCATTTCGTTTCCTTATTTAATCTTTCGAAAATCACTTACGTATTCATTTATTAATTATATCAATTACATACCTTTACTAAATAATTCTTTTATTTATTCATTCATTCACATTATTTTCAAATTCTTTTACTATTTTACCCACTTATTAATTTTCCTTCATACATTAATTATTTATTTATATGTTAGTTTTTTTACATCATCTTTCAATTTTTCATTCATCCTTTTATTTACTCAGTCATTTAATCACAAATATTTTTGACACTCGAATAGAAAATATTTCATTGGAAATTTTTTTTATTTTTCACTTTGTTCCATGAAAAAAAAAAAGTGAAAGTCTCACACTTTTTTTAAAGGCGAAAATTTATCGCTAAAAAAAAATTTCGAGTTCTTTCTTTATGTACTGTAATTTTCAAAAAAAAAAAAAAAAAAACTCCAATTGGTTAATTTTGAAAAAGCTAAGTCAGCTTAACTATTTGACTTTACCCCACATTCCCCTGCTAGTTTTATTTAATGAATTTCATTCATCGGCACAAGACTTTATAAACACCCTGTAGTACAAGTAAACAAAATTTCTATCTTAATTATAACCGTGGTTATGCACTTGTCTGATGCAAATTTATCGGTTTGTTTGCATGATTTGTTAATCATTATCAATGTGATAACATTATCGTGTTAGATTCCGTCTGCATAGCGAAACTCACAGGAAAGATAAAGAGAAACTCACGCATGCTCTGTAGTGTGGGTGTATTTGCTAAATACTGTAATGCACTGGATGATACAGGAACTGTGTTATACCAATTTGAATTTCCTGACTCCATCATCATATCATTGCTCCCGTCGTGGTGGGGACTCCTTTTCTTGTCGTCATTCTCTGAATCATCTTGTTTTTGGTCATCTAGCCATGATTAAAAATAAATAAATAAATAAGTAGAGTTAGTGGGGGTAAAAAGAAGCTGAATTTCAATGTTTGTACTCAGGGGCACCTGGAATTCAAATTTGGGGGGGGGGGGGGGGGCGGAAATTCTCAATTTGACGAATGGAACTCCAAGTTTTTCCTAATGATGATAATTTGCCGAATGAAGCTCCAAATTTTGCCTAATGATGATAATTTTATCGAATAGAATTCAGATTTTGCCGAATGAAGATAATTTTACCGAATAGAACTCCAGATTTTGACGAATGATGATAATTTTGTCGAATAGAATTCCAGATTTTGCCGAATGATGATAATTTTATCGAATAGAATTCCAGATTTTGCCGAATGAAGATAATTTTACCGAATAGAACTCCAAATTTTGACGAATGATGATAATTTTATCGAATAGAATTCCAGATTTTGCAGAATGATGATAATTTTATAGAATAGAACTCCAGATTTTGCCGAATGAAGATAATTTTACCGAATAGAACTCCAGATTTTGACGAATGATGATAATTTTGCAGAATCTTCAGACAAAATTTTCCGAATAAGGACATTTTTGATAGGTCACAGTGGCTTCCGAAAGGGTTGCCTCTGTTTATACCTTGTATCCTTTCCTTCCTTTTGGATGATTTGAGAAATACGATTATGTGCATTGTGTCCAAGATGACACTGCGAATGAAAAATTTGACTTTATGACTATTTGATAGCGAATGAAATCAGGTTTCCTTTTACCCCAGAGACTATGGGATAAATGGGTACGCCCCATTTGTTTCTCCATTAGGTTGATATTTTTGGATAACTGCAATACACATAATCAGTTAAAAGCTTAAGAAGTTTTACACCAACAGTACCATAAACTGGGGCTACTTGGACTCGAAATTTCATATTTTTTGCGAGTTTTATGCTGATTTGTTCATTTTACCGTTTTTCAGACGTTCTGCTACCATCTTAAGCCTTTTTCTAACAAGAATTTTAACCCTTTATATTTTTTTCCCTATTTTTTAAAAAATGGGTTCAAGTAACCCCACGCTGGGGTTACTTGAATCCAACTCAGTAAATCCGTGGTCCAACTCAGCAAATCCATTAGAAAAGGCTGTAAAACAGGTGGTCGGATTAAGATGGACCAATAATTTTGAAAGATAATTCAAAACTACATTCTAGAGAACTAACTATTTATATAAATTAATATAAAATCAACATATACAAAAAAAAAATTTAGGCAAACATAATTTCTTAAATAGGAATATAATGAAACCAGAGCTAAAACCAATTAAAATGCGCATTATTTAAACATTAGAGAGGGTGAAAACTACTCTCTTTAATAGCTTGGGTTGATTTATTTTCTCTGATATTATACTATTTAATGCCTGCTCTTCCTCGGCATGTATACTTAAGGCAAAATGGGCTGAGGCACTCTCTGAGACATTTATCTGAAGGTAATTGAATGTAGATACAATTGTAATTTTTTCTCCGAATAAGCCGCATATCTCCTACTTCCAGGGGTTCTCTTTTACTTTCGGAACCTTTTTATCCCCAGATCTGCAAATAAACGGATATAAAGAGTAATTAACCTCTTTACTTTAAAAGATTGCAAACCTTACTTAACATAATTTAGTGATCAAATGTGGTCCGGGGCTGCTTGAACGCTGGGTTCAAGTAGCCCCATTTTAAGGCAACCAGTGTACTTCTACTAACTTATATTAGTTACCGTGTTAATTATATAGCTATAACCTTAAAACAGTTATTTTATTAAGAAATAGAATGCAAACATAAAACTATCTTCTCCTTGATGATATAAGGTGTTTCCATGAACTTACATGTGAAAGTTTGCAGACCTGAAAACAATTGTTTAAACAACTTGCAACCATAACCTCAAAAAGAAAAAGGCAGGAATTGCAGAAACTTTGTTTCATGCACCAACCTCTGCCTAGTACTGCTACCTGTCGGGGAGAAGGTTTTTTGAGTCTATATAATGAGTTTTATAGGACCAGGACTGATTTTAAACACTTTTTTCTCATGGGTTCAAGTAGCCCCTGGAGGCTCAACTAACCCCACTTTACGGTAATCAAACTATTGTACTGTCCAGCTCTGGCAAGTTGAGCTCCGTTGCGCAATCGATTAAAAGATTCCATTTATTGAAATAGGGGTGAGAAAAAACGGCTTAAGACCTTGTGGATTTAGTTTGCAGTGTTATTGCCCATTTGGCGAACAATATAACACAGGTAAGAAGTAACAAGCGGTATAGGATTTTCTCCCGAATAAAAGGGTTGCAATGGTAGCTCAACTCTGCGCCTAACAATTCCTCTTTTCACTTATTGCTCTCCCTTGAAAGAAATGGACTTGCTCAAGACCATAGCTCAACTTCTCAGAAGTGAACAGTACGTAGGTCGCATACAACCCGCTGAATCGTCCAAATATAATCTGACACCATTTAGAAAAAAAAACATATAAAAAATGTAATTATGCGCTGAATTCACGAAAAATACACACAAAGGTGTAATTTATCCCGAAATTTAATCTTCCAAAAAATTGGAAAAGATAAAAATTTAGCTGTTTCTTTTTACCCTAAACGACAGGATTTATGGGATAAATTGTAATACCTAAATAACTCATAAAAAATAGTTCGGAAGGTGAAATTCATAACAAAGCCTCTTTTTTTTTCCTTTTGCAACCTTCTATGCGAGAATTAAGACTGCTCAAAACTAGATACTACGCATTTGTAGACCTGCAGCAGAGGAAAAATGTAAGATCACTAAACTGTATTAAACAACTTTTTCCATTGTCATTTTTTCAGAATGTCTTCCATGTGTCCCATATTCCAATCTTTACTCACCAACAGTTTAGTTTCAAAAATTACGCTTTAGAAATATGTAATTAAAAGTATTTCTAACGCGTGTTTATGAGTGTTCGCACCCTTTCTTTTGCACTGTTAAAAGACGTCAATTGTTTTATAGGGCCACAAGAAATCATGCGATGCATGCACGCATCAACTTTTCTGAAATTTACAACCGTAAGAATTTTACTGAAGTTGAATTTTGAGAAATTAAAAGCAGAAGTTCATTTAGCGGCTCCTAACTGCCTCAATTGATTAATTTCCATTTCATAAAGAAATATTGAATTGATTTTCCTAAAAATCTAATCGCACCAGATGAACTTGCTATCTGAGAACCTGATGGAAGGTTTGGGGAAAATACAGTGAACCTGTATAACTCTTGCGGTGCATAACCACTTGCGGTGCACCACTTTAGTAGTCAACTTAAACAGGTGGTCAACTTATAGAAATTGAATTATATGATATAGATCTAATTTTGTGCCTGAAAATGGCGGTCAACTTAGACAGGTGGTCTACTTTCAAGGGTGGCCTTTACTGTACCTTCAAATTTTAAATCGCTTTAGTAACTGGCAAATGGATAACATTTTTTGGTTAGATTTCGATGCTTATTTCAATGCAAAGCAAGGCATTATTTTTAAGGGGGAAAAATAACAGATACAGCAAACATGGGTTAGTTTTGAGCTATTATAAATACCTGATGGTGCGCTTGATTTCTTATCCGGCAGACTGTCGTCGTCGTCATCTGTGTTATCCGACATGCCCATAAGATCATCAACTAGTCCGTTTGGCTTGTTTTGTTGGTTGCCGAACATGATTTCTTCCCGTGATCTTTTCTCTGTAAAAAAGTAAGGAGGATTTTAAATCAACCATTTTTTTTAATATTAATTCATTAAACGTTAAAGGGTTGTGAAGTAGGGAATCCCACCATGCACTGTAAAAACCAGAGGTGCCTAACGGGTGAAAAATTTTCCCTCTGGGTGAAATGGTGAAAAGACGGTGCCTCAGGGTGCAGTGTAGACTAGGAAATATGGGTATCGTTAGGAGGTTGATGATCTGCAATAGAAAACAATAAGAGCGCCATTATTCTCTCCTAGGGTACCATCTTTTCACCCCGGTGCACGTTGGGTTAAGGGGGCCAATTTTGCACCCTAGTTTAGTGTGTCATTTGGACTCCCTATTGGGTGTTGCTGGTGCAAGCATTTCACCTCTGAAAGGTGCCAAATGCACCCCGTAGTTTTAACACTGTGCTTGAAATTTAAAATTGAGTCATCTATTCCAATCATCTGTCTGGATCGGTCCGAAAAATCGCAGTTTTACACTTTGTTCACGGGATTGATAGACCAAAATTAAACAAAATAGTTTCCAGAGGGTTTGCCACTATGTCACTTTTGGTGATTTTCTCTGGAATAATAATAATAATAAAAGCAAAGCAACAAGATTCGCATTTGCGGTCTGTTTAGCATCAATTTGTTCTTGTCCTATCCAAACGCGTGATTGACGTCGCCAATTGGCGCATTTACATCTAGCCAATATTTCCCATGAACGTTGTATAGAGCGTTGCGTTGATTTAAGAAGTTATCCAAAGAGGTAAAACATTTCATTTTTGCGCAGCCAATGCAGATGTCTCATTGGGCAGGTCATTTCCTTCTTAAGTGGCGCAGTCTTGATTTTCTCTCTTTCAGCCACTATTACCCAGAGATTGCAGTGCCTCTTATACACCGCTTGTAACTTTATTATACTCGTACTTACAGTCGTTTCAAATTATAGCATCTGTAACTTTTATTATGCTTCGATATTCATAGTGTCTGTGTCTACTACTACTAAACTACTTTGTAAGCTGTTCATTTTTAAAATTCCACTCCCTATTCATCATCGTAATATAAAAATAAGTTTGTATGTAACGACGACGTCGTCAGCCCTGTACCCAACAATTCCCCAAACTATGTTCCAGATGCAGTGCAGTGTGAAAGGTTCCTTAGCTAACCCACCTGTGTTACGTACATCCACTGTGTTTCCCTTTCAATTCTTATACATATGCCTTTCTCTTCTCACTAACCACCACAACATAAACAAATGTACGCCTGTAACGGCGATTCGCTAGCTCGGTACAATTCTAACTATTTATGTCATTATCTGTCACGATCGCCCATTTCCGGGCATTTTACTTTTTACACACGTTTGCCACGGCGCTGAAATGACAACTTCACCAGCATTCCACATCCGAAATCACTCCTTATCACATTTGAATGCTGCTTGGTGGTGGACGGCGGTGGCATTTATTGGTTTTATGCTGTATTACTTTTATAACTTGTATATACTTACGCATTCACAGTTTTAGTACATTATGTATTACTATACAACACTACTCACGACGTAATAATCAAATGTACTTTTGTAACGGCGAACTCGCCTGCTATGTACCCATCGACTACTCTACTATCCTCTCAGCATCATGTTTTATAGCATGGTTTTTCGAATTGTTTTGTGCTTCTATGTCTGTTTGTCAATATGTACTGTAATTGTCTGTGATCTTGTTTGTTTGTATGTGTGTGCATTGTTATATGTATATGTTGAATGTTTAAAATAAAGCTCCGGGGGTCCTAAACTGGTTAAATCACTTAGTGATAGGTACAGTGGGCCCCCGGAGAGTGAAGTGAAGTGAAGTGCCTCTTATAGCTTATGTCAATAATGAGCACCCCCCCCCCCCGCCCTATCTCTTTTTAAAGATCTACTCTAACACTCATTCAAAATTTAACTTCACAATTTCGTAGTCGATGATGTTTTGAATGTGCAGTTTTTTCCTCGCATGAATTCTTAAATTCAGTTACGTTTTCTCAGCTAACTGTTCTCAAAAAATTCAAAAGTATTTTTTCATTCTGAAATTGTGCTTCTAACGGGACAGTTAAAAGAGCGAAACGCGGATTTTTTTCTTTTTTTTGACTTTGGCGTATTTCTATAAATTTTGGCAGATTTTAAGACTTTATACACGATAACAGGGGCAGGAGGGCAATTTATTTATGCGTCAGAAGAATGTCTCAATATGCTTTTTCGGTTGCTACCTATTTCATTTTTTCCCTCATTATTATTCGATTCGTGGTAATAATGAGGTACCCTGGTAAAGAACGCATTTGTCTAGTTCAGGAAACATATTTATTGGGTTCGAAGTTTTAAGCTGGCAGGAATCCGCGAGGTAAGATTTCGTACGTTAAGTTTTACAGCATTAATGACTACTGTACTTTAGGGTAGAGTGAAAAAAAAATCAAAATCTGATAAACATTAAGTAATAGTGCGGAAAATTTGCCTTTTTTAGAGATATTTAGCATAGACTAATAATAAGAGTAGACCGGGCTTTCTCATTCTTGCTGATGAAGAAAATTGGTTCATAGATGTATCATGTGACTAGTGGAAGGGCTTGGCGAAGACTTTGGCAGCATGGTTGCTTGATGGCGGCATTATCTATAGTTTGGCACTCGACATGTATTTTAAGACAATGTATTTTCATTAAAAAAAAACTTCCAGGTGCAGAGATTGAACTGTTTTTCTTTTAGTTATGCATTATTTTGACATTAGTAATAGTTTTTGATCAGTTTTCAGTAACTTTTATTTCATTTGCAGCTGTCAGCGTTGGCGTGAACGAAATGGCGTAAACGTTTTGCGTTAACACAAAAATGTACTAATAGTACAGTGCAATTAGACATGAACCTCAACATCCAAAGTAAAAGTTTCCTGTCAACTCCAAATTGTTGTATACTGTCCACATATTGTTTGGTAAAAAGTTACACCGTTTTCAGCGTCGGGTTTTGGGGGGAGGGGGGGAAGAAGTTGGTAAATTAGTAGTTTTTATCAGTTTTTCCGAAATATTTAGAAAACTATAGTGTTTAGCGCGAAAAGTGCAATATACAAAATAAGCTACACTAAATTACGAACAAAATGGTCCTAAACATTATTTTGTTAAGTGAACGATTCCAGAGTTACGGCGGGTGTAAAGTAGAAAATTTTCACATTTTTAAGATTTTTTGGGAAGTGCAATTCTAACTACTACGTAAACAGAAATAACTAAATAATTTTATTAAAAAGTAATGTTGTACAATCGTATTCTAGTCAAAAAGAAACTAAGAGGCACCACATGGGGTTAGAAACGTAGAAATACTGGGAACGAGAACCGGTTTTCTGCAATTTGCGTGAACTGTGATAAAGCACTTGAAGTTAGACTACTAGCTTCAAAAAAAGATTGAGAACAAAACATTCAGAGATACTCTTGAAAAGAAAGTTAGCTGTTCAGTCTCTAGCCTCTATTACCAAGTCTATAATAATTACCAACACCACTGTATGTGTGAACACTAATACCAGGGGTGTTTGTGATCCGAAACTTCAGAAATTTCCAAAACTTATGGGTTGACAACACATTCTAAAACTGAAAAATTATTTCAAAAAATAAAAAAATAAATAAACTTTAAAAATAATTTTCATTAATGATTTAAATGATTTTTGTATGCATATTTGAAGAGTTTTTACTGGGGAGGGAGAAGGGTCTAGCTTCATAGTTTCAGGAAATTTCACACTGCCTTCAAAAAATTTTACTTGAGTCCACGTGCACCCCTGCCTAATACTCTCTCACATCGGATGGTGTGCACTGTAAGAAAATATGAGAGACTTTAAGAAATACTGTCGAACCCGCTTAAGTGAATAGCCATTTTGCCACGAAAAAAGATTCTAATAAGCGGGATATTCCAAAAACCAGGATAAAAATAACGCATTACATTGGTTTGGTACATTGAAAATGTATTATATTAAGCGGGATATTCTTTTAACCGATATTCTAATAAACGGGCTTGACTATTTTAATTCGAATTACGTGCATATCATCCACCCTTGTTCGACGAATCTGGCTTGATAAGGAAGGGGAGCAAATCTCCAATGGTGTCTGTTGTGGTTCCAGATTCAAATGAATGATCGATCACCCCTTATTTAGAAAAAGCGTCCTATATCATTAATGAAGATCACCTTCTTCATCGTGTTTTCTGACGTTTCCCAGCTACCTTCAGACAGATTTGCGAGCAATACATAAATTACGTAATTGCTCATTATAGGCCAGCAACTTGTTTTTGATGAATACGAGCAAGGAACCACAAAAGATGAAGAACAATTATGTAGATCACGTTCTACGACTAACATTGAAGTCAAAGTTGAAGACTCAATCGATGTAACTATCAACCAACGTGAATTTCTAGCTAACACTAAGAACAAAATGGGCCTAATTTCTCTCCTGACAATGTACTTTCAAAGAGGCGGTTGCACAGTTCACCAAGCATCGGGTGACGATGACTTATTTATAGTTTTAACAGCGATTGATAAAGCTAAGAATGGAGTTGAAGCTTGTGTGATCGGTGATCACACAAGCTTCGCACAACTTACTTAGTAGCTCACTCGCACACAAACTTAGTAGTCCTGTTGAATGTTCACACACCATCAGAAAACAAACTGAAAATGGTGGTACCAAAGAAAGGCAATCAGGAGGAAAAGGTAGGATGCACTGTTTCGGACATTCAGCGAAGCATTGGAGACATCAAGGGTGTACTCTTTGCAATATACGCCTTCACAGGATGTGACAATGTACCATCTTTCTACAAGAAGGGAAACATTTCACCGTATAGGAAAGTGTAAGCCAACAACGCTCTTCGTACGAAGCTTTTTAAGTCCTTAACGATTCCAAAGCTGACCCCAGTGCGGTGGCTGACACAGGAAAGTATTTCTTTCTTGCGATGTTTGGAGCAAAGAATACTGAAGATCTAGATAGTTTTCGCTACCAGTGTAACTTGCAGGCTATTGCAACGCAGCCCATTCATTGTTCAAGTTGGCTCACCCTCACTTCTACAGTTACCAGGCAGCATTCATATACCACCAGGTTCAGCAGCAGCTGGATGAAGAAAAGAATTTACCTCCAGTGGGGGTGGAAGAAGATTGGTGAATACCTGAGACCAATTACAACAATGCCTTCTGTAACTCCCTAGGAATTACTTTCCATCATAGTGCGCGTTTAAAAAGCCGAATGCGTCCATAGCTGCGAGTGCAGAAGTAGTGGTCTAAACTGCTCAAGCATGTGCAGTAATTGCTCAGGTCTAGGAAGTAATAACAGGTGCACTAATATCATAGACGAAGATCTAGAAGAGGACTGTGGTATGCTTGAACAGAACTGAATCCTGATGAATACTTTACATCACAATATGTCGCATTCAACGTTCTACATTTTTATTAAATATTAGTATTGAACTCAGTGTACGAACGTCAAAAAGTTTGATAAAATATGGTTGCAATATGCAGGCGAATATGCCTATTTTCTAAAGAAAAAACTTCAAAAGCTGCACTTATAAAAATATTATTATTAAAAATGATATAACTATAAATCATAATTGTTATGAATTTTTATAATTTAAAATCATCTATGTTTATAATATATTTACTCTTATTGCGGCATTGTCTAGAGAAAATTTGGGTCTCTCCGTGCAGCAGATTTATATAACCACGGTCCATGAATGCTTCTTTTCCCTTAAAAGTAGAGCCCCTTGAGTAGGTGGTGAAGTTGTCGTTCCTTCAAGGGCTAATCACAAACATACCACCGGCCCCATAAACCGCAATTTGATTTTAAAAAACACTCCTCATACAAAAAATTAGTTTCCCGAGTGATAATGAATTTTTTTTCCGAAAAATCTAAAAAAATACGAAAAATTTCTATTTTTCACCTATTGTAACTCTGGAACCGTTCACTTAACAAAATAATGTTTAAGACCATTTTGTTCGTAATTTAGTGTAGATTATTTTGTATATTGCACTTCTCGTGCTAAACACTATAGTTTTCTAAATATTTCGGAAAAACTGATAAAACTACTAATTTACCAACTTCTTCCCCCCCTCCCCCCAAAACCCGACGCTGATAACGGTGTAACTTTTTACCAAACAATATGTGGACAGTATACAACAATTTGGAGTTGACGGGAAACTTTTACTTTGGATGTTGGGGTTAGGCCCTTTTTCGGTCTATTTGCACCGTACTATAATCGGTATCTTAAATTGAAACTGTAGGTAAAAATCTTACCGTTTGCCGATTCTTCTTGGTCGCTTGCATCTTTTATTGCTTAGAGAGTTATTGAAATTGACTAAAGAAAATGCACAATACTATCTAAACGAAAAACTCACTATATTAACAAAATATTGACAACTTAGAATAACAAATTTACAAATCGGACTCCATAAAAGATCATTCTTCCGTGTTCCATCAATTCTATTTATTTTATTTCTCGCTGGCGTTGATCGTCTGCTACGATTAATGCCTGCTGTTGCTAGGATATCCACCAGTCACATGGTTTGGTTTATGAGCAGCAAAAGGGTTGCCATAGCTCGGTCTACTCTTATTATTAGTCTATGATATTTAGTCGTGCAAAAGGATTTTGACAGAAAACAGTATCTTGAGGGGCCGCCCGCGCCTTGAAGTAGATCATTATTGCATAAAAACTGGAAAAAGTTACAATAATTTCATCAAAAATAAAATTTGATAAATTTGATGTAATATCACCTATGAGTAGGTTTTTTGTGTCTCTCATGTGATCATTTTAATAATTAACTGTATTTTAAAGTTCCACACATGCTTTGAATTTGACGAATATAGCGTCAGAACTGAATAACATCATGATGCTCCGTACATAAAAGAAAAAGTATTATAAATTATTATTTGTAAAAATTTGCTTCCATATTAATTAATTCTTACATAGATACGGAAAAAATAAGTAATACGAGCATTTCTTATCCAGTAAAAAAAAAAAAGAAAAAATAATTCTCCATTTAGTCAACAACTTTAGCTCAAAAAGTAAAATTTGCTTGATAGGTTTTACACACAATGGTTTAGTGTAAAAATTTGAAAATGTAAATGTTGCTTGAAACAGCCGACATGATTCACACCTTGAAACAAAAGAAGTTGCTAAATAAATTTTAATGTTTTTGAGCCCTCAAACTGTAATCACATTGAGTACTGTAAAATATAGTTTGGCGTGCGAGTTGAACTATTTGACTCCTGCCAATTTTCGGTCTTAGTGTTATATAGTGACGTATTTCTGGATTCTATTAATTCTGGACTCGAATAAAGCCATCTCTCTTGGTTATAAAACAAACTATGGCTAGCTCTTCTTTATATAATTTTACCTATCGTCTCACTGCTTTAGTATCACATGTGAGGTTTTGAAAACCATAAAATTGTACGCCATTATGTACCCTTTCTTTCAAAGTTTTACCTGAAATTCCCATTTTGGAAAAGTGGAGCTAAGTTTTCCCACTTATCGATGAGTTAAGCCTTGGTTTCCTAGGAGCGAACTCGTCGATCGTCGGCGTCGCTACTCGCCGAGGGGAAAAATTGATTCTTCTGCGCATGCGCGCCCGAGCTAAATCGACGTCATGAATGGCCACGCCGGAATCCACTTGACTTTGATTTCAGCGTCACGGCGAGGAGCCACGTCGAAGATTGACGATTCGCTCCTAGGAAATCAGGGCTTAAATGGTAGTTTCTCAGCTTCGGCATTGAAATCTGAAATTGTAAATTTTCAATGCCCAGTCGAGTTTTTCAAATTTGTCTTCGTAATCCGATGCAAACCAAGTTCTCTGATGACGATCATCTGCATTCTCCAGTGTTATATTTTTTAGATTCTCAAAGTAACCAATGTACTACAGTATTGTTGATGATCGAAATATCATCTGAGAACTCCATCGTTTCCGTCGGAGTACGATGGCAAAGTTGAAGAATTCGATTAGACAACAAAAATTTATAATTCTAGATTTCAATTTCGATGCTGAGAGACTACCTTGAGCTCATTGATAGGTGGGAGTGGGAAAACTCGGATCCTTCGCCTAAAATAGGAATTTCGGATAAAACTTTGAAAGAAATGGTACTTGATGGCGTACCTACTGAATTGTATGATTTACTAAACCCCACATTATACTAAAACAATGAGACGATGCGTAAAATTAGACAAAGAAGCTTCAACCCCAGTTTTTTGTCTTACCAAGAGAGATGACTTCTTACAGTCAGATTAGAATCTAGAAAGGCCAAATATTGTTAGGAGTCAAGATAAGTCATAGTTTGACTGGCGAGTCCGACTCGCCAGTCAAACTATGCTTTATTGTGTGAAATGTGGCTACAGTTCAGAAGAGCTCAAAAATCATCAATATTCATTTAGCATCTTCTTTTGCTTCAAGGTGCGACTTATGTGGGATGTTGCAAGCTACATATTTGTTTTCAAAATTTTATACTTACCTTACGTTCTTCATCACACGTAAATTTTCCATTTTGTTATGCGCTAAGGGGAAAATTAACTTTTTCTTTCTCAATGTAAGAAATGCTTTTATTACCTTTTTTTTCGATATCTATATAAAGATTAATTGATACGAGAGCACATGTTTACAAATAATGACTTCTGATACTTTTCTCAAAGTACGGTTGCCTTACGATGTTGGTCAGTTTTGAGGCTATATTGGTCAAATGCAAAGCATGTGGAAACTTTAAAATGTATTTCATTATTCAAATGATCACATGCGGTGTGTAATCTGCACAAAAAGCCTACTCTTAAGTGATATTACATCAAAGTTATCAAAGTTTAGTTTTGATGAAATTGTTATAACCTTTTCGTGTTTTTATGCAATAATGGTCAATTTCAAGGCGCGGACGACCCCTCAAGATATTTTTTTCTGTCGAAATCCTTCTGCATGACTAAATATCTCTACAAAAGGCAACTTTTCTGCACTATTACTTAACGTTTGTCAGATTTTGATTTTTTTCACTGCACCCTACTTGCCACGATTTTGAGTTTACTAGTACAAATTAGTGATGTTCCGGATATCCGTATCCGTATCCGCGGATATCCGAGGGAAAATAAAGATCTGTATCCGTATCCGTATCCGCTGCTTTTTTGACGGATCTTAAACTGGTATATTGACACCCTAAAAGTTGCCTCAAAACCTACATATGGTAGGGTGTACGCAACTATTAAATTTCAAGGTGAAAGGTCACAAAAATCGTTTTTTTTTGCGCTTTTTTTGTAAATATCTCATTTCCTATGGGTTTTTTACTATTTGTATTTATTATCAATATTGTAGAATACAAAATTCTCTACAAATTTTGTTTAAAAATTTTTTTATACGGTGAACCGTTTTCGAGATAGAGGGCGGAGAGCGCGCGGTCACAGGATCACTTCAGGTCTACCAGTGCCTGGGGTCGAAAACGCGCCATATATAGTTGATGAACTATCAATAAATCAATGATTATAAATATTTGTCTGTTTCGATGAAACAATGGTTGTCCCAGTTACTCAAGAAAAATTCTTATCAAATGGAAATAACAAAGATATGCTCATTAATATGTTAATTGAAAAATTACAAGCTGCAAATATTACTGCTAAACAAGTCAGAGATGATGCGGATGTTCTTATTGCGCTTTCTAAAAAGGGAAAAAAATCATTTAAAAAAGTTTTTGAGAAACTGACAAATTTGGATGAACTAGCTGCAGCATTTGAGGAAGAAAATTGTTCGGCCCAGAGATTATTAGAGAATGGAACTCAAACTTTATTGGCAGTCTATAATGCTCCGAAATATGTGAAAAGTCTCGATCATCTTCGTTATATGCATTACGTAAAGTCTACAAAACTTAATAAACCTGTGCAGCTTTCAAATATTTCACCAACAAGTGCAGCTGCTCATCAACATTTCAAACGTGTATATTATCAAGTTCAAACTTGGTTAGGGCATGATTTGGAGCCCCAGGTATGGGGTTGGGCAATGCGAAATATTTTCTGGAGCCTATCATGACAATTTCACCACCTGCTCCAGAAGATTTGCTAAATACAATTTTCTGCAACAGCAAGAGTGGTTGTGGTTCGCGAAGCGAATGCAGGATAGCGGGCTTGCAATGCTCTTTAGCTTGTGGCCAATGTAATGGGCAAGCTTGTCTCAATGCTCTACCATATCAGAGCGACATTAACGAAGATGGAACCTTTGACTCCGAAATCATGGAAGAACTTGAGACAAATGTCGTTGAAGACGATAATGAAGACCAGTTTGAAATTTACCAGCAGCCGGAAGACGACGATGAAGAGGAAGAAGATGATTAAAATTACAAATTGTAGTTTTTATAAACTTTATTCCATTTTTTCACTTTCAATAAAAATAAATGTATTGAATGATATTTTTTAATAAAAAGATTAATTCATAATTTATTTGTTTTTTTTTTCATCATGTAAGAAGTTATTAATATTAATTAGGTTAAAATTCAAATATAATTCCTATATTTTCATTAACAATTCTGCAATTACATGGGCAGGTAAGTGTTGTTAAGTAAATTAATACTGAATAAAAAGTGGATAGGTTAGGAAAAAAATGATAAAATATAATATAATAGTTAATAAAAATTGACAAATATTTATAATCATTGATAGTTCATCAACTAAATATGGCGCGTTTTCGACCGGAGGCACCGGTTGACCTGAAGTGATTCTGTGACCACGCGCTCTCCGCCCTCTATCTCGAAAACGGTTCACCGTATAAAAAATTTTTTTGAACAAAATTTGTTGAGAATTTTGTATTCTACAATATTGATGATAAATACAAATAGCAAAAAACCCATAGAAAATAAGATATTTACAAAAAAAGGGCAAAAAACTGATTTTCGTGACCTTTGACCTTGAAATTTAATAGTTGCGTACACCCTACCATATGTAGGTTTTGAGACAACTTTTAGGGTTTCAATATACAAGTATTTACAGACTTACAGCTGGGTATCTCGAATTCCGAGGTGAACTTACTATAATGACTGGACTATGCTGAAATAAAATGCGAAAAATATTTCTAGCCTGTCCAGTAGCAGCTTTGCATTCTTGCTCCTGTATCCTACATCTACCGAGAAAGCTAGAAATAATTTATCGCATTCTATATAAGCATTAATGCAGCATTGACCCGTTCCTTCCAACTCTCCCTCAATTTTAACGGAGATTTCTTTAAAGAGTAAATCATAGTCTTGATTATATTTTCGCCGCAGATGACATTTCTTGAAGAAGCAGTGTTATTATTCTGACGGAAATACCTTCCGTAACAAATTAAACACTTGGATAATTGAACTGGGTAAAAAAAGAGAGATCCGGATCTGTATCCGTGGATCTTGACACTAATGATCCGTATCCGGATCCGGATCCGCGGATCTACTTTTTTAACGATCCGGCGCATCACTAGTACAAATGTGTGCATATTCGTACTAGTGATTGCATTGTGTCGTGCGTTGCCATCATGTGGGATAGTAATCCAATCTAGTCTTATAGTTTTAGTCAAATCAGCAACGATCCTTGCTGGCTGTGTTCACAGCTTCAAAAAAAAAAAAAAAAAATTAATTTTCACTTCTTAGAACGAGTGTGTGTGTATGTAGGCGTGTGTATGTGTGTGTGTGGGGGTATGTGTACGTGTGTGTAGGCATGTGTGTTTATATTCAGTAAATTACCGCCCAATAGCCAGGGCTAAAGCAGAAATACATGAAATACACCGCCAGCTCAGTCATTGCCGGGCTGTTGAGTGCTAATAAGCACGAAACTGCAGTCCTTGTCTGGAAATGACTGAGCTGGCGGTGTATTTCATGTATTTCTGCTTTAGCCCTGGCTATTGGGCGGTAATTTACTGAATATACCATGCCTTGCCTTTCAATATTCGAGTTGAACCGAACCATTGTTTCGGTCACTCGTCTGGTCTGCGCTAATTCTATATTAGCTACCAGTTTGTTTGGCACTCTTGGCTTCCTTAAGAGGTTTTCCATCTCCAGCTCAGTCACTTTCCTATGCCGGGCTGATGAGTGCTAATAAGCACGAAACTGCAGTCCTCGCTTGGAAATGACTGAGCTGGCGGTGTATTTCATGTGTGTTTATGTCTGTGTGCAGGTATGAGTGTGTGCGCAGTTGTGTGCATGAGTGTTTGTGTGGGGGGAATGTGTATGTGTGCGTAGGCATATGTGTTTGCGTCTGTGTGCAGGCATGATTGTGTGTAGGTGTGTATGTGCAGCTGTCTGTATGTATGCGTGTGTATGTGTATGTGTGTATGTGTAGCTGTCTGTATGTGTGTGTGTGTGGGTATGTGTGTGTAGGCGTATGTATGTGTATGTGTTTGTGTACGTGCGTGTATGTATGCGTGTAAGTGTAGGATATTGATGCAACATGGATACGGTTTTCGCTAGAGGAGCAGCATAGTGAGGCGGCTGGTCGACGGCGATGCTGCAGAGGGTGCTGTCGGAAAAATAAAATGATAGGACGCCAAAAACAGTCAAATGAAAGCAATAAGCAATCATGATTGCTCAATAAATAAATAAATAAATAAATAAATAAATAAATAAATAAAAACATTTATTAATACATGCCTTTACTGTCCTCTTGACTGCTGTCATCTGTACTGACGGAAGTGTCTTTGTTGGAGTGCTCTTCACTTTTTGAAGAATCTTCAGCATTCGCTATGGTGAAGCTGGAAACGGTTGCTGCAATTAATAAAACCAAAAGACCTAATCGCATGGCTGCCATTCTAGAAAAAGAAAACTCTCTAAGAATCGATTTAAATTATGGAGAGAACAATGACTTTGTATTTAAGAAACGCCATCATTAAAACGATGTAAATAACCAACTTCAAACTGCACAAACACAATGATGATTGCAGTCTTTCTTCTCTTTCTTATTATGAAAGCATGTATTTTAATAAGATATTGCATTTTTTTTTCGAGTGAAATTTGTTAAGTCCAAAGAAACTTAAAAGAAATTAGAACGAACTTTATTACATAAATTTATTACACTAGAACTCCAATTATCCGAACTCCTATTTTCCGAATCGCTTTTAGAATTGCGATTCGCAATAGTGATTCTGTCTACGTGCTCTATTCCCTCTGCAAAACTTTTTCAAACAGTTTACTTAAACAGAGATATTCAACAAGCAGTGACTTTCATGACAAGTACGATGTATGCCTACTGTCGTGCAGCACTTGTAAACACGTTTAACAAGTAAAAGTGTTGCATTTCATTTGATTCATTAAAACTTCTTTTTCTTAAAAAATGGTTGTTTTTCCTTCCATAACACACCATTTCATAATCAATTAAAATCGGCCCTTTTTTCAGACAAAATTCAATTATCCGAATTTTTGAATACAGTGGAGCCCGCTTATTAGAATATCGATTAAAAGAATATCCCGCTTAATATAATACATTTTCAATGCACCAATTTAATGTGCTATTTTGATCCCGGTTAATGAAATACCCGAGTATTGGAATAATGTTTTGTAGCAAAATGGCTATTCCATTAGGCGGGTTCGACTGTATTTGGATAATTGGAGCTCTAGAGTATTTTTCTGTAAATACCAGCAAATAAAAAAAATGACAAATAATTTTTATGAGAAATCTAGACAGTTTGGAGTAAAATCTGAACCTTATAGCCAGAAGGACGTAGTCATTTTATTGTACTTTTGCAGGAGAGAGGTGTTTTTTTTTTTTCTGGTGCATGCAAAGGATGGAACGCGCGCTCTTTTAATCCTGATTAAAAAAAAAAAAATGAAAAGGATTCTTTTTAAAGAATGGGGTCGTTTTCAAAATTTTAAAAGTATTCTTTTCTGAAAGAGCATGCTTAAAAACATAGGATCAGACCATTTTTAAAATATTTGCTTAAGTTTAATATAAAAAAAAAAAAACTTAAATCGGCGCCCTTTCAATGTTTATGCTTCTGTCCGATGACATCACAAATGATGAATTGCCATTCTGTGTTGCCATTCACAGAGCAAAATATTAAATTCGCATCTTTACCCACATGTATTGGCAACGATATGGTTGATAGCAAGCGTAGAGCGCAATTTTAATTCGCTTCTTGATTATCATGACGTAGAATCGCGGTAGAAATATGCGCCAAAGTGCATCATTTGTGACGTCATCAAGAACACGCCTTGCTTCAAAAATCGAACATTTTAAAAAATTAATTAAAAAATAACTGTTGGGAAAATAAAAGTATTTTCTGGGTCTATTTCTTTTTTTTTTTTTTGCTTATTCCATCAATTTCAGTGACAAAAAGTACTACTTTTGACTGAAGGAAACAACCCCATTGGCTTGGATGCGGAATAGGCTTCTACATACAATAAACGGAAAATCACAATTTTCGAACTTACGTCAATCTGGCTCTGACGATTTTTACTGTACAATATGTACAATACAATAATTACATTAGTTACAATATGTACAATACGTACCTACAATACGTAAATTTCGTTTTTTTAAATGACCACTAAGTAAATTAAAAAATGATAAATACATTTTTTTTAAGTAATTTTGATGGTTTGGAATAAAATTGGTAACTGGAAAAGTCACTTTAGAAACAAACGAACGGACGATATTGCGCTTTCTTTTTGATATATAACAGTGAAAAAATGATGAAAGCAATCTTGATTTACAGTAAGCACTTATGAAGAAAAGATAAAAGAAATCGAATTTGTGGCATTTTCCCAATTTAACATATTGAATATTTTATGAGGAGAAGTAAAAACAACGACTTTGAAAACTGCCATTTTTAATGAGTTTGTCGCCTGTTTTTAAAAAAGGGAAAATAAATGTCATGATTAACTAAACTTTTCCGCCTCTTTCATTGCAAAAGTATTTGTTGTTGACGTAGATATTTAATTAATTTGATTTTGTACTTTTTTTCAATTTTTTTGGAAGAACGATGAATAAAAACATTAACTAGATTTTAATTAAAGTATCCAAGACTGTTTTGCTCTTTTGTTTTACATAAAAAGTTGAAAGTGTAGAAAGAAAGGGAAAAAAAATGACAAGATTTTAATTAAACGAAGATTTTGCAAACTTAAGAAGCTGTTCAACTATTTCTTGCGTTTAGTATAAAAAAGAATGTCTTTCTAACTGTAGCGAGGATTTTATGCAAAGAATACTTAAATTCTTGTGCTTCAAATTTTTTGCTGTTTTTCACTTGAAATTTGAGACTTCCAGGATTTTTTTAACATTTTCTTTAAGTAATTAATCTGTCAAAATAGTTTACTTAAAATAATTTGTTACATTAGGACTTATGTACAAAAGACGTGTTAATTCGTAAATCAATTGCAGTGTCTGTTTTCAAAGGCAAATAGGAAACTAAGCAGTTTAAAGTAAAAGAGTCACGTTGATTTGTAAAATAATGCATGAGTTCGTTAAAATTAAAAATTTTAAACTCCGTCCACCAATTTAAATTCTATGCTGCTTTCACACCAGCAACGAAACTTTTCGGACGAAATCGTCTGTTCGTCACGTCATTGGTTCAACATACTCAAATACTCATCTGGGAATAACTGAGCGGGCGGTGTATTTTACGTATTTCTGCCTTAGCCCTGGCTTAGGGTGTTAACTTACTACAAAATACCATGCTTTGCCATCAATCTTTGAGTTGAACCGCACCATTGCTGCGGTCACTCATCTGGTGTGCTAATTCTACATTAGCTACCAGTTTGTTTGGCTCTCTTGGCTCCCTCAAGACGTTTTTCGCGTCCAGCTCAGGTAATTCCTATTCCGGACTGATGAGTGCTAAAAAGCACGAAACTGCAGTCCTCGGATGGAATAACTGAGCTGGCGGTGTATTTTAAGTATACTCAAACTATGTCCCCGTTCTTTCTTATTGGCTGTCATGTATCCGATTACAAAAAAGATTATTCAGAGTTGAAATTCTTTTCTGACTTCGACCAAATAAAACCATTAATTTGCATTTTTGTCATCCATTGTACCTTAGTTTTGTTGTATAAGCTTGCTTATTTGGTTTCCGCTGAAAAAAAAGTCTAACTCCAATATTTCCCTACGTTAGTATTGAATCAACACACATTTCTTTAAATGTATCTCGAAAACTCATTTCTGCATGACATTTACCTGCCCACGGCAGCATTAACGTTTATTGTTATACTTGACAGACCACCACAATTTTTAGGAGAAAGTGAGACAAAACCGTTCAGACGAGTCAAACCAATCTCTATCACTTCGCGCAATGCGTGCTACCATCTGATGAAAATACTATCTGTTATTGAAGTAATGGTTATAAAAAAAAAGTTTAAGGTGTAACTAGCGTGTGTCGGCTATAGACTAGGGTTTTCAATCCCAATCCTAAATCCCGCAGGATGTTTAGCGGGATGGATCTTGCGGGATTTTGCTCTCAATCCCGCGGTATTCCCAATCCCGCATTTTTTTTCCATTCAAGCGTTTTCCAGCTTTTGCCGTTCATACGACTATTTTCACAAGTATTATCTGAAGTTTGAATCTTCTTTCTCGTATATCTGCAAGAAGAGCAAGAAAAACCTCCATATAGTAAAACCTGTGAAGTTGACCACCCTTGAAAGTTAACCACCTGTCTAAGTTGACCGCTTTCATCAGGCACGGACTTAGCCACTACCATATAAATCAACCTCTGTAAGTTGACCACCTGTTTAAGTTAACCACTAAAGTAGTGCACCGCAATTGGTCAACTTACTCAGGTTTCACTGCATGACCAACGAATAGTGATTGCAATAACGGTATACTGGTATGCCGATTACCGGTACTTCGAGCAATTTTGCAATTTCGTAATACCGGTATCTGTTGAGGTAAAATTTCGGTATTTCGGTATCAGCCGATAATAATAAATCGTTTCAATTAAAGAATTTTTAATTTAACTTATTAAATATCTACATACTTATATGTTTTAAAAAGCATATTTCTTTTTCCATGATACAGAATCAAAATCAATCTATTGATGTAAAAATTTGGCTTCAAAAGCACGAACTAATAGAATGTCATTAAACAAAAGTAGCGGAAAGATTACAAAATAATATTGTCAAAACTAGATGGCGAGGTGAATCTCATTTTCTTGCGCTTTTGTGCGCCAGGTTTTTATTTTTTCCATTTCCCTGATCGCTTCCCCTTGATCACACCCCTGTCTTGAGAGTTAATTTCGAGTGTAATTTTGAAAAATTTGTCCCGTGAACAATTATTCCAACCATCAAATGCCATTATTTGTCTCGAACTCTAAATTTTGAAAAAAAAAATTTTTTTTAGCTAGCAAATGGTATATTTTTTTGTCACCAAGAGAAAATAATGTTAATATTGGAAAAGTATCGTCTCTCCAAAAGAAATTACAACTAGCAATGAATATAAATAATAATAATAATAATACACAAAATCCAAAAGAAACATACCCACAAGCACATAAAAGAATTTATCCACAAATAACACGCAAGAGATTGAATTATTTGAAGATGAAGGACTTCTAGACAATTAGAGGAGGAGTATCGCGCATTGTTGACAGTGCTACCGACCTGCGTGAATTCAGAAAGAGTATTTTCAACTGTAGGAAAGTTGAGCACTAAAATCATTTCCAGGCTTTGAGACAATTCAATAGATGCATTATGTTTTTTGCTGTTATTGGTTTTTACTTCCTTTTACAAAAAAGGAAGTATTCTATTCGCGAAAAAAAATTTCACCCAAAAATCGGCCTTAATTTCCATTTTGCTCACCCCCAAATGAATGTTGAGCATTTTTTTCAACTCGACCACACGTGGCCTAGGAACGTACAGACACCCGAAATATTCATTTTGACGATCCCCGAGTTAATTACAACGAATTTTCCCGTGACGTCTGTATGTACGTATGTAAGTGCGTATGTGTGTCACATAACTCAATAACGGAATGTCCTAGAACGTTGAAATTTGGTACGTGGACTCCTTGTGCGGTCTAGTTGTGCACCTTTCTTTTTGGTTGCATTCGTATCCTCCAAAGGGGATTTTTTGCACCTTTATGGGGGGAAATCATTGTTAATTTCGATGTAAGCTTAAGTGGTGTTATAAGTTGGCGGACACTTGGCGATATATCGCCAATCTTTTGGTCGCCTAGTTTTGTCGCCAACTTTGCGACAAATCTGGCGATTTTTTTTATTATTATTTTTTTAAAACTGGTTTCAATTTGGCCACTGTTGGTGATATTTAGAGAGTAAACTATTGAATCATATTAAAACTGCCAATAATGAAAAAATGACATTGAATTTGAGTAAAAGGAAGTCATGTGATGCACACATCAGCTCGTTTATTATGACATTTGTTCCTTCGTTTTATAATTGTTCACAATACGTTTTCATAAATAATGCAATTTTTGAAAAAATTATGAAATGTGGCAGCAAAGCAATATGTTTCCAAGAATTTTTTGAAAATTTTCAAATGCCGGTATTAATCCGGTATTCCGGTATCATGCTTTAAAAATACCATATACCGGTATTGAATTTTTGGTTTCGTATTGCAATCCCTACCAACGATGGATTTACCATTTAAGAATAAAATACAAATAGAGTATATTTTTCTGAGAATGAAATGGTATTCTCATACGAGGTTTCAGTTTTCATGTGTTCAGCAATTGGGTAAAACTTTTAAGTATTTTCGAAAACTATCACTGAAATTTAAAATCCATTAAATTACCTTATAGAAAAAATAGAGAAAGTTATTACATATTCCAAAACCTGCCTGAAGGCAATGTAAGAGCACTTCTGTAAGCTTTAGTAATGCACTCACCTTTAAGTAACAAAAATTGCACTCCAAAGGAGAAAACAATGAAAGATTTGACATTATTTACACATTCGGCACGACTTTAAAAGGGGCAACAGAAACTTGTATGAAACGCAGGATGACCATGACGGTGCAGTAAGTTAAGATTCTCATGTTTTTGAATTCCTCTTTAAAGTGAGGGGTAAAATTAGCGAAGCTATCCAAACACTTTCACTGAGCCTGTGCGACTTGGTGAAATGGTGAAATCAAGCAATATTTACCCCTTGTTGTAATGCAGGGCTGTTCAACTGCAAAGAGCCCACGGGCCAGAATTCCGGTCACTGATCACCTGCCGGACCGCAGTTTGAAAAAGTTTAACAATAACCTCTCACCTCTTATACTATTAACAATTAATTAATTATGTAATTTTATTAATTAACATAATTAACTTACTATTACAATTAATAGTTGAATTATGAATTATAAAACAATGAAACAGAAGGATTATAAAACAATTTGCTTACATTTTAATGGTAAAATCAGTCAGATCAATATCAACGGAAAAGAGTGGAGAGTTGACGAGAGCAAGCTCTCAATTTCTTTTTCGAATCAACAAAGGCCTTAGAATCAATGGGGGGGGGGGGGGTTCCTTATTTTTAACTTATTGCAGGCAGATTTTGCTTATCTGAAATGTTTCTCTCTTCCCTCCCTTATTCCCCCCGCCAACGCGAGGCAATACTATTTCTAGGAATTTGTTTGAAAACCAGCGTGCAGGGTAGGACTGCTTGACCTTGACCTGTAGATGTCCTGTATCTTTTTCTCCCAATAATAAAAGGAGTAAAAGAGCGATCAAGAGGAAATTTCGGGAACCCCGGCTTGACCAAGAATGGTAATCTCGGATGCTTCTTGATATCATA
This sequence comes from Uloborus diversus, assembly GCF_026930045.1. NCBI lineage: Eukaryota > Metazoa > Arthropoda > Arachnida > Araneae > Uloboridae > Uloborus > Uloborus diversus. Next base: position 56,373,324 of record NC_072737.1, read on the forward strand.
AAATGTCGAAAAAAAGAAATATGCTGAATAAGAAGTTGGTGGGCCGTATAATATGTGTTGTCGGGCCGCATGCGACCCGCGGGCCGCCAGTTGAACAGCCCTGCTGTAATGAATCAAATTCACTGATATAATGACTAACGTTAATGAAGCAACAAGGGTATCAATGCAAGTTAAATTGGATACAGCAAAACACATATCCAACAGATATAGTTTTTGTTCTAAATTTGCAGTTCTAAAGCAATAACTCAGTGTAAGAAAAGAAAAATCTATTTCGGAAGGTGATAAAGGTAATGCGGATCTTTTTCTAAATGTTCACAATTATTTAATTTTGGTAAAACCAATTGCAGTGGAGCGACAGCACATGTTTTCATCTAGGGCATTATTTTTAGAGCAAAAATCCTTGACCATCCCAAACGCGTCACACTTTTGCTTACCAAACATAATTGCTAATTAGGATCTGACTTTGTATGTAGTACTTTACAATTGCTGTACGGAATTCAAAAAGACTATTTATTCAAGAAAAAAAATGCAGTCCTTCCTAAAAAGCACAACTTTTCTATTTGACATAAAAATTTGATTTTTAGGAGAATAAAGTCAATCTCGCGGGATCCCGCGGGATTGGCTCCTTACAATCCCAAAATCCTTGCGGGACTGAATTCGGCGCGGGATTGGAAACCCTACTATAGACAAGGTGTGATTTTTTTTTTTTTTTTTTGAAAAATCTCATAACGTTTTGTCTCATTTCAAGGTGATGAAAGTCATATTCTATTTTTGAAAGGTGATGAAATCATATTCTTTTTTTGAAAGGTGATGAAATCATATTCTTTTTTTGAAAGGTGATGAAATCATATTCTTTTTTTGAAAGGTGATGAAATCATATTCTTTTTTTGAAAGGTGATGAAATCATTCTTTTTTTGAAAGGTGATGAAATCATATTTTTTTTTGAAAGGTGATGAAATCATATTCTTTTTTTGAAAGGTGATGAAATCATATTCTTTTTTTGAAAGGTGATGAAATCATATTCTTTTTTTGAAAGGTGATGAAATCATATTCTTTTTTTAGAATATTCTTTTGACTAATGCGTTCGTACGGAATAAGTAAAGAGCTTCGAGAACCAAATGCCCGAAAGCCTATAGTTTGTATAGTTTGTATAATATAAACAGTACTGCGGCTGAACTACACTGTCGCGCTAAGTACAAAAGACGTATCTGCACTTTTCATCAAAATTCAGTTGCGGTCACAAGGTGGTTCTTCGTCACATATTTCACCTAAATAAAATATTTTATGGTTATAATAGGAAATATTTTTAAAACCATTCTGAAAAACGTTGCATCTGAATCAAATACATGGAGGCACAAAACTGTGAATGGCAATTTCTTATTTTGAACTCAACTGTAGATAAGACTTTTGCGCTTAGCACGGCAGTATAATGATGAAGCTTTAGACTAACCACGCTTTATTCTAACGGTACCTTTTACGCCAAGTGTTTAAATTTGGCGACTGCTCTTAAATTCCGCCCGACTTTAAGACCTTATATTTCGATAACAGGGGGACCAGGGCAAAAAATTTTTGCATCTAGAATCATTTTTACTATGTTCTTTCGATTATTACATATTTATGTATTTATATATTTTAAATTATTACGCTACTCGTGTAGTTCCCTGATAAGATAAAAACTTTTTCGGCAACTGTTATCCAACTTAATGTTATTATTTTTTTTTTATTTCACTAAATTTTTCTTTCTTTTTTCTGCCTGTTAAGAGATATTTTACAAAACTATCAATGACAGCTTTACTCAAACATAAATTTGTCGAAGAAAATCCACTTTAGACCTGTCTCAACTTGACGGCGGGAAAAGCACGTTCTAAATCTTTTTCAAAAGAACGCTCTTATCCTTTCAACATCTTATGCTTGAATAGAAAATAGTTAAAGGCTTTCAAACTTAGAGGTATTTTTTATAGAAATACCTTTTTTGACGGTTCTCTTTTAACTTTTACCTTTTTATACAAATTTTTGTCCACCGTATTCTTTTCAAGTGCTATTAAAATTTTAAAAGGTACTTTAGCACGGAAAAAATTGAACAGCTTCCACTTCAGATAAAAAATAGTTTTGTTTATTCGAGAATTAGTGAAACTTTGCAGAAAGACATTTAGAACTCTTCAAAGTTATCATTGAACACATGATAATTAAAGCAGGCAATTTATACTCTAATAATGAATTTGGTGAGAATATTCAAGAAAGTTTCGATTTTGACCACATCGTTTATTCCGTGATGGTTTTCAGCCGTCACATGTAATTTCTTTTTAAGCATGAAATTTAATTTAGCATAATTATTATTGCTGTTAATTAAGCTTCTAAGTAACAGGAATTAACGCTGAAAAAAAGTAAAATGTTAGTATTTATTAATGTTAGCGTTTATTAATTTTAGTGTTTATTGAGATGCAGAATTAAGATATTAAAAGTTTGAAAGGAAAAAAAAAATATTGAAAAAATAGAAAACCTAACTTTTTATACGGGTCCTAGGTCCCCTAACTTATCTTTAGGATCTCCATTGAAAAATAATTCCAACGCAAAATGTTTGACATTAGTACGAAAAATATTCACCGAGATATGAAATGCAGCGTTTTGTGATTTGCATCAACCGCTTTAAACTCGCAGTCAATATCACTTTTTGGGAGGAAATAGAGCGTTTAACAAGAGTTTAAAACCATAAATATGTGTGCATAGAGTAGGGGAAGGTGGCCCAAAGTGGGTAGGTCATCCAAAGCGGGTAGACCTTCGTATGCTCCCCCCCCCATGGTGTGTATGCGGCGATGCATACGTATGTCGTGTTTACATGAACACCACCGAGTTTTAATCAGTCCCAGCAAAGCAGCAGTCAAGCGGCATGGCGCAACCAGGCTTAAAAACTAAAAAAATGATACATTTCTAAAAAAACGAGCTGATGTGTGCATCACATGACTTCCTTTTACTCCAATTTAATGTCATTTCCCCATTATTGGCAATTTTAATGTGATTCAATTATTTACTCTCTAAATATCACCAATAGTGGCCAAACTGAAACAAAATTAAAAAAAAAATTTTTTAAAAATCTCCAAATTTGTCGCCAAGTTGGCGACAAAACTTGGCGACCAAAAGATTGGTGATATATCACCAAGTGTCCGACAAATTTTAACACAACTTGAGTTTACATCGAAATTAACAATGATTTCCCCCCAAAAAGGGGCAAAAGACCCCCTTAGGAACATCCGAATGCAACCAAAATTGAAGGTGCACAACTAGACCTCACTAGGAGTCCACGTACCAAATTTCAACTTTCTAGGACATCCCGTTTTTGAGTTATGCGAGATACATGCACACATACACACATACGCACATACATACGTACATACGGACGTCACGAGAAAATTTGTTGTAATTAACTCGGGGGTCGTCAAAATGGATATTTCTGGTGTCTGTACGTTTCTAGGCATATATCCACGTGTGGTCGGGTCGAAAAAAAAACTCAACATTCATTCGGGGATGAGAAAAATGGAAATTAAGGCCGATTTTTGAGTGAAAATTTTTTCGCGAATACAATACTTCCTTTTTTGTAAAAGGAAGTAAAAAAGTTCTGTAACTTGTGACTAGTCGAAGACTTGCTTATTTTTTGATTGTCAATAATAATACGTTATTCTGACATCATCCACCTACGATGGTCATTTCGTTTGTTTCTTTTTTATATTTAAGGTCATAACTATTGAAATAAGAAACGTGCCTTCGGACAAAGCGGATACAGGATTTAATCATATATTTATTTATAATTTCTTGACTCGTGTGCTGACTTATACTTATCCTATTGAAATAGAAAATCGAACTTTAAAAAGTTATTTTTAAAGGGATTTTTTTAAGGACGGCAATTATATAATTAGTCTATTAATTTAATCAGTTATTTCTTTATGTTTTATAAACAAATGTGCTGACTTTAAATTGGATAAGTACAACTGTTTTACATTTTTTTAATGTAATGGCAGGTAGCTAGTCAACTATTTTAATCATTTATAACTTCATATTTGATTGGCAAATGTACCAAACCACAATTAGTTAAGCTTACCCGCTTTGGGCTCCCTGGTAGGGCAAAGCGGGTTTTTGAAATGTTTGTAAGTTTGATAATAAATAAATATTGTGTTTGAAATGATACAAAAATCACTTTTTATTTTGAAGACCAAGAACTTGGAAATAAAACCAAAATTTTTCCGACAAAATTCCAAAAACTACAATTTTCGAGCGTTTTTCGAAAACCTACCCGCTTTGGGTCACCCTCCCCTATGTTTTTCAGATTGCACGAGCTTTTGTAGTATGTTTTAACGTATCATAGGTTAACATTTGCATTTGTTTCAATTTCAATATTCATTTATTTCATTTTCAATAAAAATATAAATATATTTTTTTTTTTACTTCGACGACTATCATTCTTCTAAAGGACAATAAGTTCCAATCTCATATTCTGCACGGTCTCTAAAAAGTTTAAATTGCAATATTTCCTTGAGTTTGGTCGCAAACGCTTCACATTTTTTGGGATGGAATATTTTTTCACTGGAGATTATTAAGATCGAAATTTTTTTCATCCTTTTGCCCCCCCCCCCCTTGTCACAAATGTCACCTTACCCCTCCCTGCCATTTTCACATGTCACGCTATATTACATATGCATATTGTTATAAAAAATGCATGATATCACACTTCTTATTACTTCCTCCCCCTGTCAAATTCTCATAATTTCCCAAACCTCCTCCCCCTCAAAGCGGAACATCATTTGTGAACGACCCCCTTTGAAGAAATTTGTCAACTCTGTACTATAATTATTCATGCAAGGTCATCAGAAAGGTCTGTGTTGACCCTCCCCCCCCCCCCCCTGCGCGCCAAGTTAAAAGTAAGACTTCGCTATTGCTGACAATCGTATTAAGGTAATTTCAAATCAAAACACCAAGAAAATACGCATGTTATATAATACAACTGTTGCTACTCCAATTGACGCCTTGGACCAATCAACCAAACACTGTCTTCTGTATGAAACACATTTTAATGATGAAATAGCAGCGCAATGGGTAAGCAATTGTCAGTACGGGACGTGTTTATTAAATTATGTGAAACAAATGATGCTCAATGAGAGTCGACGTTTAAGTTTTTGTCGCTGTTGCAATGGTTGTGAATTAGCAGTTATCTTAGTCGTGATAGACGGTTATAGCAGAGGGAAGTAATTACAAGCATGCTTAACTCTTTTAATGAGAACTTATCTTGTTTAGCTTTTATTGTGGGAGAAAAAATATTCAATTAGTAGAGTTTGTTCTCACAATAACCAACCATAAAAGAACGAAATAGACTGTTGAGATCAAGCGATTTTGACAGCGCTCTTTTGTAAAACTGTCGTTACAATTTTGCCTATTTGTAGCAAACAGCTAGTTGAAAACGCTTCATCATCAGTTAGGCTTTCTGTACAAGAAGATAAGTTTTTTTTTTGGAAGTTGATACTTTATAATATTCCTTGAACTCGAAGATTTTTAAAATAAAAGCTAAAGTTTAAAGTTCCGGGAACAAAGTTCAAGTTTGTTTATAAAAATGTTTCATTTGCGCAAATGAATTCATATGAAGCAACAGATTGTAACATGGTTTTTCTCATAATAAAACTATTTCTTGTTTATAATGGTATAAATGTTAAAGTAACAATTATTTCCTATTCGAAACACTTCTCCAAAGACTGCAAGTATTTTCATCAAAGTAAATTATTTTGTACAACAAATCATTGAGCATATGAACATATTAGACAGAGGAACATTTTATTTAATTATATAAATTTTATATATAATAGAACCACACATTATATTCGAAATTATCTGCGTCTATAATCAGAAATTTAAAATAGAATTCGATATCTAACCTTTCAGATAAAGATTTAAAATAAAGAGTCTAGATATAGGGAGACCAAAAGAAAAAACTCAAAAATAATTTTCGTATAATGAACTGAGAATAAAAGCTATTATCTCCTTTACTTCTCTTAATCTTAGATTTTCTTTTGGAAAAGTTCCGTTGGGGAAAAAAAAAGATTAAATTTCCAACTTTCATTAGCTGAAATGAAAGGAAATTCTCAGTTGTGTGCCCTCTTTCTTCTCTATTTTTACCTATAATTGAATGGAAGAATACGGAGCATGCAATACAAAACAATACAAACCGATTCTTAAATTTAATTCCACCAAGAACTTTTAATGACATTTATTCTCTGCTGTAATCTCGTGTTTTCCTTTTTTTTTTCGTTGGATTTAAAGTCAGTCGTATTCGTTACTTTTTAAGATTCCAGACGCATTTTTTTCCCCCTTTTTGGTTTCGTTAGTAATTAAGAGGGCAACGTTCAAAAATGTGGCTATTTGCTTGCAATGCAGTTATTAGACGCGTTTTTTTCAAAGGTTAAAAGAAAAAAAAATCGATACTGTTATTTTGAAGAATTTTTTAACCGTACTCAGTAAGGCGGGTGCGCCAAATAAGGCCATGCTAACCATAAAGGCCTCCCCCTTCCAGTTTTTTACTTCCTTTTACAAAAAAGGAAGTACTGTATTCGCGAAAAAAAATTTTACTCAAAAATCGACCTTAATTTCCATTTTACTCACCCCTGAATGAATGATTAGTTTTTTTTTTTCAACTTGACCACACGTGGATAAGTGCCTAAGAACGTATAGATACGCGAAATATCCATTTTCACGATTCCCGAGTTAATTACAACAAGTTTTCTCGTGACGTCTGTATGTACGTATGTATGTGCGTATATATGTCGCATTACTCAAGAACAGTATGTCCTAGAAAGTTAAAATTTTGTACGTAGACTCCTAATGGTGTCTAGTTGTGTACCTCTCCTTTTGGTTGCATTCGGGTGTTTCTAAAGGGGTCTTTTGCCCCTTTTTGGGGGGAAATCATTGTTAATTTTGATGTAAACTCAAGTGGTGTTATAATTTGGCAGACGCTTGGCGATATATCGCCAGTATTTTGGTCGCCAAGTTTTGTCACCAACTTGGTAACAAATTTGGCGTTTTTTTGAGCAATCACAATTGCTTATTGTTCTCACTTGACTGTTTTGATGACCTATCATTTTATTTTCCCACCGTCACCCTCTGCAGCATCACCGTCGACCGGGTCCTCACGATGCTGCTCCTATAGCGAAAGCTGTCTCCAGGTTGAATCCATGTCCTACACACACACGCATACATACACAACTACACACACACGCACGCACGCAAACACAAACACATACACAGAACTACCCATACACACAACTACACACACATTCATGCCTGCACACAGACACAAACACATATGCCTACACACACATACACATCCCCCCCCCCACACACATTCATAAACACAACTACCCACACACTTATGCCAGCACACAGACACAAACACACATGCCTACACACACATACACATACCCCTACACACAAACTTACATACCCCCCACACATAAACACACACGCCTACATTCACACACTCGTGATTGCGAAAAACATAATTTGAATTCAAGATGTCAAAATTCAAATTAATTTTTTTTTTTTTTAATCTGGTTTCAATTTGGCCATTGTTGGTGATATTTAGAGAGTAAACTATTGAATCACATTAAAAATGCCAATAATGGGGAATTGACGTTAAATTGGAGTAAAAGGAAGTCATATGTGATGCACACGTTAGCTCGTTTTTTTAATAAAGGGTAGCAAACATTCGGATTTTATCGTCATCCTGGTGATAAAGCGCTATCAACAAGCAGTTTGTTACCCAGCAGGCAAAAGTGTAACAACAGTGTTTACAAAAGAGTGTTGTCAAAATTGCTTGATCTTATTTTAGAAGAATAAAATTTTATTTCGTCAGGGTTCGCTGTAGTTTACTAGTAAAAAATTTTTAATTGTTCTTGAAAGCGCATAGTTATGTAGTCAACAAATTCGAAAAGAAAAAATATCGCTGATTCCCGTCGTTTTTTCCTGTGGTTTGATAACCTAGAAAAACCTTCTAACGTCATGATTTCCGTTATTAGGATTCCGGTGTCCTTATGAAGACACCGAAGGGTCGAACCGAGGATATGATTCAGTGCTGCATGTGCTGCAAGAACTGTGCGCATAAGTGATCAAACAGCAGAAAATAAAAACCAATCAGTGCCTCGAATGTGACGCTTGATTTTTTTCTATTGAAGTAAATTTGGAATTTTCGACAAAGGTTTTGAGTTTATCAAATGTGGTTTAATGATTTTTTTTTTCATGTTTTGATAGCGCTTTTTAGTGTTTTTTCAGAGTTGGCCTTAATAAGGACCCCTATCCTTAAGGAAGTCGACTCGCCATTTGCTGAAAAAAATAATTTAGACTTACATTTTCACATGGAAAGATTTTTTTTCTTATTTTTATGAGTTATTTGATGAATGTACAAAAACTGGAGTTAATTGAATCATAAATGAGTTACATATTAGGCCCGAACCTTAGGTTGGCCTACTTTGGCTCACTTACTATATAAATATTTTTTATAATTTAATAATGTCTCCGTGGTTCTAGTTTTTATACTTTTCAATTACATTTAAAAAGTAGATAAATGTTTAAATGGGGAAATGAGCTTGTAAACACTTTAAAGTATCATAAACTTTGCATTATTTATTTTTTGACTTTAATGGGAACTCAAAATGCTTTAAAACATACTACCCGATTCTTGTGCTCCTCATATTTAAGTTTGCTATCGTTTTCAACTTCGTCACATGACAGGTTTGACATCTGATTGGTGCATCGGGTGCTATTTCGTTCACGTGACGGGTCAAAAACGACATCAAAAGAAAAAAAAAAAGTCGATTGTTCCGGTTATTTGGGTTAGAGATGAAACTGCGTGGCGTGTATGGTTAATTTGATGACAGTCTAGATGAAAAGGTGGGAAAAACATCTTAAAAAATTCGCAAGTTTGAGCTTAATGAGAAGAAAAAAACAAAACCGCTTTGGAATGGGGTTGTTTCCTTCAGTCAAAAGTAATACTTTTAGTCTGTGAAATTGATAGAATAAGCTAAAAAAATAAATAAATAAATAAATAACATGGACTCAGAAAAAACTTTTATTTTCCCAACAGTTACTTTTTAAATAATTATTTAAATGTCCGATTTTTCAAACAAGGCGTGATCTTGATGACGTCACAAATGATGCTCTTTGGCGCATCTTTCCACCGCATTTCCACGTTATGATAATCAAGAAGCGAATTAAAATTGCGCTCTACGCTTGCTATCAACCATATTGTTGCCAATACACGTGAGTTAAGATGCAAATTAAATAATTTGCTCTGTGAATAGCAACACGAAATGGCATTTCATCATTTGTGATGTCATCGGCAGAAGCTTAAACAATGAAAGCGCACCGATTTAAGAATTTTTTTTTTAAATAATAAACTTAAACAAATTACTTAAAAAATGGTCAGATCCTATGTTTTTAAGCATGCTCTTTCAGAAAAAAAAAACTCTTATAATTTTAGAAACGACCTCTTTGTGCTTTTGAGTTCATTTGAGTATATTCAGTTAATCTATCGGCTAAAATATCTCACAAAAATTACTTCAAATAATGCTTGCATAGTGATTAAGCCTAAATATCATCATCTCCGAAGTAAAACGGTCAATTTCCTTCAAACGATGAAACGATGAAGACTAGAATTAACCAATCAAACTGAACCTGTTTAATATTTTTCGCATTACAGTGCATTCATTGTAAAAAATATTAAAATATTCAAGGTGTCATGCATTAGTTGAAAGATCACATCAAACTTTTAATTATGATTTTAACGACATCTTCAAACTGATATTTCAACGGGAACTGCAATTAATCTTAACAATCAAGCTTTGCTGTAATAAAGGTTAAATCAGTGGATTATTAGAACAACTGCCATTTTAATAATCACTTATTTGCTGCAAGATAAAAACTGAGACGCGAAGAAAAAAAGTTATGAAGATAATTATTAAATTCCTGATAGTCCAGAACTTTTCTGGAATGCTGACGTCTTGAAAAATCTGCTTGAGAAAATATCGATTGTTAGGCTCTGAAGGAAAGTAGGAGTTGTTGATGAATTTTGCGAAGATTAAGAGAATTTTTATCTTAGAAATAACTTTTATTATTACGGTGCTTGCTACATTTAGACCATGAAATGTGTTGCTATTTGGCATCGTATGTGATTTAGTCTTTATGAGAATAACATTGGAGCTTTATCTCTGACAATCTATACAAATAAAACAAGGAATATATATGTACTAGCTGCGTGTCGCCCGGCTTTGCATGGCCCACCTCGAAAATAAAAGTTATGTCAAGTGACGCTTGTTCAACAATCAGGCTTGAACAAAGAAAAAAAAATCAGTGAAATTTTACGGCACATTGCGGAAACATAACCAAAAAGTAAACATTTTAAATCCCCCGATTACAGGAAAAGACTTTAAAAAAAAAAAAAAAAAAAAAAAAAAAAACTAGAATTTTACTCATTTATATTCGAGAAACAAAAATGGCAACAAATCTTTCGTCTCAATTATTTTCTTCACGCTACAAATTTTCAATGAAAGCATTGTTGCAGAAAGTTGAGATAAAGCACTGAATAATAATTTGAATGGAGGAAAGCCTTCGAAAAATAGGGATTTTATGTCGAAATCTAAGTGGCATAATTAATAGTTTTTAATTGATATCTCCGCTATTTATTATCGGAGGATAATGTTAAATAGCCAAACACATAAAGACGGGAAAATTACGAATCTATCGATACCTGGTTCGATGGTTAGTTCACTGTTTGAGAGAAGTAACTTGGACATAGATACATATATAGATACATAGATACACACATAGATACATACGCTCAGTTTTTAATTGTATAAGATGTATGTTTATTTATATGTCTGTATGTTCCCAAAACATATATACAGTTTACGTCGGATCTCGACCAAATTTGGCAGGGAGGTACTTGGGCACCCGAGAAGGGACGTAGAGGGGTATTTGAACACCAAAAAAGTACACAACTTTTCAAATCCAAATTTTAGAGGCCGGAAATGGCTGCTTTCTATAATATTTAAGGTTGGTAAGCGTCAGCAAGCACAGGGCGGAGCCCGCTAAAGCTTTTTTGTTTTAATAAATATGTCAGTTTTTGAAACTTTTTTAAGGGTTTCAGCTATAGGGTATGTTATCTTTCACATTAAAAGACAAATTCTTCAAAATCGAATAGAAGAACATATATATATTTGTATAACCAAAACCCTCCCATTTATTCAATTTCATTCATAGAAATGGAACATTTCTTATGCTTTTATCCACCGAGGAGGAAGAAAGAATTTGCTTTCTTTTGTTCCACCCACGAGAATCGAACAGAAATGTCAGATGCAGATTACCAGAGCATCGATTCGTGGGGGAGGTCGGAGCCGTTCTTTGAATGCGGAAGAAATGTCTAAAAATAGTCTGCGTGTGGGCGGCAAACGGCAGTCGCTAAACGCAATCTCCATTGCGGGAATACTTTGTCTTTATTTAGCAGTGTTGGGCATACATTGCATCAGCCCCCACGTTTGTGAGATCATCGCCGTATGAAATTAAGCTCTCAGCATGGTTGAGAATGGTTGCTTTTGAACGTTTTCATTTTGTGAAGTGGATGAGATTTGGGGGCTTTAGGAGGTTGTTTTCAAACTTTTACCTCAGGGGACAGTGCATACTTTTAAGGTGAAGCATTTGTGAGGAAGAATTCAAGAAATGAAAGAGTTTTATCAAAAAGAAAAAAAAATATGTAGATATCACGAAGAGCTTTTTAGTTCGAATAGCGAAAAAAAAGGAAAAGGGGAAAGACAAAATCACGCATCTGATGTTTGTCATATTTGTGTAGTCTGTTATATATTTTGCTTTTGTTTTTTTATGCTGGGGAGCCACCCACTAAGGGCAAGGGCGCACCCCCCTTAAATATCGCGAAGGACACCTCCAAATGCAAGATACCCCTAAACATTTCAATGGCGCAATTTGCGCCATGCCCCCCCCCCCCACCCAGGTGGGTGCCCGTGTTTTTAAAGAGGGCACTAGATGTTTTTAAGGTGGAGTATAGGTAAAACATTTGAGAGGAAGAATGCAAGAAGTTAAAAGAGTTTTATTAAAAAGAAGAAAAAAAATGTATGTAGATTTCACGAAGACCTTTTTAGTTAAAATAGTGGAAAAAAAAAAAAGAAAAAGGGGAAAGAGAAAACACGTATGTGATATTTGTCATATTTGCGTAGTTTGTCATATATTTTGGTTTTGTTTTTTACGTATACCTCTTGGGACACTAGACGCTTTTAAGGTGGAGTATATATAAAATATTTGCGAGGAAGAAATCAAGAAATTAGAGTTTTATCAAAAGGAGAAAAAATGTTTTTCGATCTCACGAAAAGCTTTTTAGTTAGAATATCGAAAAAAAAGGGGGGGGGGGGGGGAGAAAACACGTATCTGATGTTTGTCATATGTATAGTTTGCCGTATGATTTCTTTATTTGAATTTTAATATTATTGCTTGTCTCCTCTATAATTTCTCATCTTAGTTGCACAATTTAAGCACAGTGTGACTCATAATTCCCCGAAGAGTTTCAAATCGCTATGGAGCTGTTCATAAATGATGTCACACTTTTTTAAAAACCATATATGACCCTTCCCCTATTGTCACACTTTACTTCACCTCCACCCCTTCCTTTGTCACATGACTATCTGAAGCATGTTAATAAAAATGGGTGATGTCACACTTCTTGTTACCCTTTCCCTTTTTTAGTTTGCAAGGCTAAAAATTAATTTAATGGCAGCGTTAATTTTTATGGAAAATAAAAATCTGATGTGGACATCCTCCTACTTTTTTTTTACATCTACTAAATAACAGAAAACTCAAAAGAATGGGTGAATGTATTAACGTACGCGCGTTAGAAGCAACGATTCTAATATGAGTAGCTTTTTAGACATTTTTCTGCACGCACAAAAGTATGATGAACATAGAGAATTGGGTACTTTTCCACGGTACTTTACTTGGCTCATTTTACATATTGGCTATCATTTTTTCTTTTGTTCGTTGTCGTCATGTTTCGTCAAAATTCTCTAGAAACTACTTGTTTGGCGGCATCATACGTTATTTCGTCTTTTTAATGGGCTTTCAAACGAAACAAGCTTTTAAACTAGAACTAGACTAAAAGTTCCATTAAAAATAAGAACAGTCTCTAAATTATTGTAATTATAATGGACTCTTTACTTAAATTATACTTTCTACGGAAGGGAAAGGGAGATTTTTCAATCTAATTCTTCTTAATTAGCCAATTAAAATCGGTTTGTGGTGAGCGTCGCCAGGAGTTGGTGAGCGTTAACGAGCAGGAAGCGGACTCCCCTGGTTCTTTAAATATTTGTTTAAATAAAGTTATCAGCTTTAAAAACTTGTTTTTTAAGGGTATCAGCGTTAGGGCATATTATCTTAGTCATTTTATATGACTTGACATGGTCACATTGTTACAATTTCACGAATCCCCCTCCCTTTCCCTCTCAAAATGACGTCATTCGTGGACGACCTCTGTAGTAAAAAACTGCGACGAATCGGCAAAAAAGAACGTTTGAAAGAATACAGAAATATTTTAAGTCCTATTTACATATATCATCCGTGATGCTCTACGTGTGAACCCTTGTGTGAATCCAGTTCATGCCACTCTACTTCAAATGGTTATCAGCGATATTGGCAACACTGGTTGTCTGTATGTATGTGTGTGTGTGTGTGTGTGGTGTTTTTTTTTTTTTTTGGGGGGGGGGGTTGTGAAACACTGAGTCTTCGCTTGATTTGGCAGAACTGGGGGAATGTCAACACAAATGGACCCCTGCTGTCAATGAAATCAACAGTACCATGTTGATTCGAGTTGATGGAACTGGACTATTGAAGTCGGAGTAGGGAGTCGAAGATTTCCAATTCCAAGAGTTGGAGTCGGAACCGGTCACTTTCCCTCAAAATTCGCAAGTATGCTAGAGTGCTTGCAGGGTCGGAGTTGGACTGAATTTAAGTAAAGGAGTCGGAGTCGAAGATTCTAAAATTTCCAGAGTAGAAAAGTCGGTCACTTTCCCTTCGACACCGCAGCTCTGCATATAACCAGATTTTACACATAGATTTGCTTCTGCATTCTTTCAAACTTACTTTTTTGCTGTATTCTTCATACATTTTAAGTCATTTTTCAAGTAAAAAAATTGCTCGTCCGATTTTGTTTTTTGTTAAGAAATTTGCCGTAGGGTTATGAGATCCTTTCATACTTTTGTGTTAATAATTTGCTGCAGCAGTTTTTGTTGATGGTATTTAAGATTCATATAAAAGATTATCTATTAATCCTTCTTTTCAAAAATCGAATTTCCAACTTTTTTGTAGAACACCAGCGACTTGGAGCCTTAAGTTATCAGAAGAGAACAGTTTAAGGACTTGTATTTTTCAACATAAATATTTAAACTCTCAGGTTCAAACGTAAGCCATAAAATAAAATTTTTGAAATATATTTTATTAAAACAATATGTTAAAATATTATAGATTTTTTTTCTAGTGAAAAAAGCTAAAATGCTGCAAATAAAGGTGAAAATTTTCTCTCAACATTTAGAACATGATGTTTCTGAAGGGAGAACACAGAAATAAAACTTCACAGGTCCCATGGATTACTAAAATTTATGTTTTGCTGGTCCAATGAATGTTTCTGTGGTCCAGCACCAGAAGACCACTGTTATTTTCAAGCCCAGAAAGAAACGCGAAAATAATCTGCAAGTACTGTGTTTTCAACAAGTAAACGCAGAATGTTAAAAATTTTGAGCAAAAATGATTTTTTATATTTTTTGAATCAAATTTATTTATTTTTTATGGGAAAATTCCACTTTTCGGGTCTTCCGGATGCGTATGTGTATACATTCCAATATGTCTAATATGTTGTAATCTTGCTAAATTTGGAGTTTATTCCACTAATTTTCATTCAAAATTACCTCACTCTTTGAAGTTTTACTTGCAAGTTGTTTTCCTTCTATAGCTAGCAATGAGTACAGGGTTCTATGAATTTTGCGAGCTTTTAATAAGCCGGCATCATTTTTTAGCGAGAAAATGCCAAACTTAGAGCATTTCCGTTTCCGTACTTTATCCGATAGTATAAAAGAGCAATTTAGGTTTTTATACAGCTCTAGCAAGTTAACTCACAGACTCATAACATAACTAGTCATATACTAGAATTAGTTGTTTGCGAGCTGTGAACTATGCTTTCTTTGGTTGTGACTTTTTTTTACTTCCTTTTACAAAAAAAGGAAGTGTTGTATTCGCGAAAAAAATTTCACTCAAAAATCGACCTTAATTTCTATTTTGTTCACCATCGAGAGCTTTTTTTTTAGACTCGACCACACGTGGATAAGTGCCTAAGAACATACAGACACGCGAAATATCCATTTTGACGATTCCCGAGTTAATTACAACGAGTTTTTTCGTGACGTCTGTATGTACGTATGTGCGTATGTATGTCGCATAACTCAAGAACGGTATGTCCTAGAAAGTTGAAATTTGGTACATAGACTCCTAGTGGGGTCTAGTTGTGAACCTTCCCTTTTGGTTGTATTCGGTGGTTTCTAAAGGGTTCTTTTGCCCTTTTTGGGGGGAAATCATTCTTAATTTCGATGTAAACTCAAGTGGTGTTATAATTTGGCGGACACTTGGCGATATATCGCCAGTATTTTGGTCACCAACTTGGCGACAAATTTGGCGATTTTTTTTAAAATCTGGTTTTAATTTGGCCACTGTTGGTGATATTTAGAGAGTAAGCTATTGAATCACATTAAAAATGCCAATAATGGGGAAATGACATTAAATTGGAGTGAAAGGAAGTCATGTGATGCACACATCAGCTCGGTTTTTGTTTTGCATTTGGAAGTAAATTAGTGTTTACAGTTATGACTTGCGACGTTTTATGATATTTATCTAATTGTTTGATACTTTTATCAATTGTGAAGATATTATTTGCAAATAAAATTTCTCTTTTTATGAATTTCGTTGAAGTATCACTAGAAGTAAAGGTGAACAATTTTTGAGTAAAACGCGTTGAACTTTCATATCCTAGGTAGGGCTCTCATTGAAGATTTGTTTTATAAATCACTCTGTATAGCAACATTTACCAGGGCTAGTTGTCCTATTTCTTGTTCCGAAATAGAGGAGAGGCTCTCCTACCATTTATGTGTACTGGTTACCTTCATCTTTTTAAATTTTGCCACTTACACCACTTTGCTCCTTACTGTTTTATTGTACAATTTTATGCAATAACGCAATCGCAAATTGTCTCTCAAACGCAAAAAAAAAAAAACAAGTCTTAGTGACGCAAAAAGCAAATTTTGCATCATCACTTTGAATACCTACATTGATAATAACTTGAACCATTCAAAATTTAGTCGGTTTTTTTTTTTTCATAAACTGCATGTTTTAACGAATTATAAAATAAATCCAATTTGAGTTTTTTCGCTTTTACAGGAGATATTTCGCTAAAATGCCTAAAAATACAATTATCTTAACCGTTTTATGTAAATTTTACATAAGCTGAACTGCCCCCCCCCCCCCCCATCTGATTCATCTCAAGAGATGAAAAGATCAAAAACTCCACTTCCAAAGACGCTGATTGAGCCTGAGTACTTGACAAACAAAGTTGCTCTTTTCAAAGTCCATTTTCTTCACAGAGAGAAAACTTTTAACATATTTTATCGCGAAAGAAGTTCTCAATTATGAGATTACTTCAAAAACTGGGAATAATGCTTGAGGATTATTTCAAAAATGAGAGAGTGCTGTTGATGGAATATTTTCTTTCACTTCTTTTTTTTTTTTTCTTTTTGAGAGAAATGCATCGGAAAGTTTAGCAAAAAATAATTTTTGACGAAACGAGAATTCTGTTTTAGCTTGCTTTCTTCCGAAAAATTCCAAGATTTCTTGCAATCAATACAGCGGTTCGTAATTAAATTTCTTTTCGTTGAAATTCCTTTTTGCATAAAGAGCTGCACTTTATTGGCTGAATAAAAATGGTTAAGTGCTCTTCGTGGTTATTTATCCCAAACTTTTAAAAAGGAAAGTGGGTTTGCATTTTCCAAAGTTTAAATTGTAAGAACCGTATGCTGTATGGAAGAAAACTAAACCGGTTTCAGATAAAAAACGAAAATCATCAGGATATTTTTTTTATTATTATTTTATTATTTTAATTTTTATTTATCTATTTATTTTATTATTTTTTTTTCAGAAGGAACTAAAAAATCGAGAAATCATTTAGGTTATCCTTTGAAAATTCAAAAGAAAGCCAATTGCTCTTAGCAAAATAGTTTTTAATTTACTTTAAATTATTACTGATTTTCCCATACATTCTTAAAATAATCGAGTTTTTAAAAAAGAAAGTTTTTAGAAAAAAGAAACATTCTTGAGGAGTATAACTGCTCCCTTTAGTTCCTACATCGCTGGAGACGAAGGGAGAATTGTTTTGTTTCTCCATTACATATTTAAGAAAAAAAAAGCTATTCATGATCCAAATGAAAAGTGATTCCAAAACGCTTTGTGCATGTGCTAACATATGAATAAAAGGAAAAACAACCTTAAATAGAGCACAAACTTTGTTATTTTCATTTCGACCGTATTCATGATATAGTTTACGAAATTAGTGTCGTTGTACATAGAGTGCATTCTTCTTTCAAAATATAGTCGCTTCAAAGCAACAATAGAGTATTTCACTGTTATTCCTGCGATTAGACGTCTTACTATTCCTCTGAGAAGACATATCGTCCCCTCAGAGTAACAATAAGATATCTTAGTGTTATTTCTGGGATTAGATATCTTACTGTTGCTCTGAGGCGACGATATGTAAGGTCAATGATGGAGATAAAGGAAATAGAATTTCAGTATTTCAACTTTAGAACCTCTCCTTTCTTCTGGATGCTTTGAGACATACAATTTTATGCATTGTGTCCACGGCTACACTCTTAGTGAGTAACTGCGTATGGAAAATTTACTTCATGATTGATCGTTAATGAAATCATGTTTCCTTTTACTCCAGAGACTATACGGAATGGAAACTCTCCACACTGTAAAAAACGAGCTGATGTCCATCACATGACTTCCTTTTACTCCAATTTAATATCATTTCCCCATTACTGGCAATTTTAGTGTGATTCAATAGTTTTACTCTCTAAATATCACCAACAGTGGCCAAATTGAAACAGATTTTTTAAAAAAAAACGTCAAATTTATCGCCAAGTTGGCGACAAAACTTATCGACCAAAAGACTGGCGATATATCGCCAAGTGTACCGCCAAATTATAACACCACTTGCATGCGTTTACATCGAAATTAACACTGATTTCCCCCCAAAAAGGGGCAAAAGACCCCTTTAGAAACACCTGAATCAACCAAAAAAGGAGGTGCACAACTAGACCCCCCACTAGGGAGTCTACGTACCAAATTTCAACTTTCTAGGACTTACCGTTCTTGAGTTATGAGACATAAATACGCATATCCGCCATACATACATACGTACATACAGACGTCACGAGAAAATTCGTTGTTATTAACTCGGGAATCGTCAAAATGGTTTTTTCGCGTGTCTATACGTTCTTAGGCACTTATCCACGTGTGGTCGAGGTCGGAAAAAAAAAACTCAATATTCATTCGTGGGTGAGTAAAATGGAAATTAAAGTCGATTTTTGAGTGAAATTTTTTTCGCGAATACAATACTTCCTTTTTTGTAAAAGGAAGTAAAAATGTGCAAAGTTACCAGTATTAATGGGTGTAATGTTGCACGAATTCTGAAGTGTGTAGCATCATTGTTTTAAAGCCTGAAATTGTTGGAAGAACCTTGCACTTCGGTTACAGTAGAATTCAAAGCGCATGCGTCAAGATCACCATCGGCGTAGAACAGGTAAACTCGCATTAACGGAACGTAAACCGACCTTGTTAGCCGAGCGGTAAACGCTCTTGCTTTGCGAGTCTGTAAGGTTCGCGTTCTGGGTTCAGACATCACTCAGGTCATTTCCTCTCGTTGTGTAGTAAAAATGCCTTGTTTTCAGATTAAAATTTATAAATAGTGTATATTAATAATTGGTGTACAGTGGTTGTTTAAAAGCATGAACTTGATAAATCGTCCAAGAAAGTCAGATGAAAGCTTAATTTTGGTAATGTGTAACCTTTCAAGCAACTTCTGTGTAAGCATACAAAAAATTCTGGTGTAACCTTACGCAGAAATAAGTGAGAAGTTATGCTACAGTTACATTACCATAGTGTTACCTTCCACAAGCTATGTGTAACTTTACACCAGTTATATCAATTAAGTTACTCCAGAGCAGTGGAGGCAGCCAACAAACCGATTTTACAGAGAAAGGTTACACAATTTTTTTTACATTGCATTAATTTTCCTATAAGATTGATGTAGGTAGATAATCACATTATACACAGTCAGTTTAGAATCTTAAGAAATTTGTGCAATAACAGAGTACTCAATCTGTGATCGTATGCAACCAACTGAACCCTCTAAATGTAATCTAAAATCTTTCAAAAAGAAAAATCGCACAAAAATTAAATTATGAGCTGAACTTAAAAAAATGTAACTAACGTCAAATTTAATCCTCCAAAAAATTGGAAGAATGAAGGACTTAGTTGTTTTCTCACTAGACTGAGACAGAGATCAGTATTCATATGGTAAATGGAAGCACCTGAATTGAGCATCAAAAATAGCTAAGAAGGTGAAATCCATAAATAAATGTCTGTAGTAACCTTCCACACGACAAGTAAAACAAGTTGGAACCAGTTACTTCGCATTTGTATATCTGCTGGAGAAGGAAATTTAAGATCATTAAACTTTAAAAAAAAAAAAAAAAAAAACTTTTTTCACTGTGTTATCTTCAATCAGTGATGAATCTTGCATAATTCTTTGGAAAAATTGACAGAATCTCATCTATATGTTGCAAAGTGTCGTTCACTCACCAACCTTTAAGTTTCAAAAACTACCATAAATATGACAATAAAGTTTTCTTTCATTTACCCCACATTTTCGTTTACTCCGACTTACCCTATTTTCTTCCTGTAAAGTGTCGTTCAGCATTTCCCAAAAATTTAAAGAAAGTAAATCAGTTCTATCCCATAACTATTACTCACCTTAATTTGTGTTTGTCAATAGCAATTCTTAACAGTTACTTTTGTCAATAAAAGTTCTTCACTCGTTTAAGCTCTACTATCGGTAGGATCTGCCCCGAATATATTGAGGCTGGTCTAATGGAGGAATAAATAAATACCTTTGTTCAGAGAAAAAAAACCAACTTTTTGTCGAAATTTGCAGTTTGTGCTAATAAACAGGCTTGGCAAGTTTCTGCCGAGGTGGTTAAAACCACTGGTAGAAACCGGTTAAAACCGGCATGGCAAAAACCACTTTGCGGCAGAAACTGGCAAAAACTCACAAAATGAAAAATAAATTCTTGATATACAATAGAAAATGCATGGAAAAAATAAATAATTATTAACAACGCACTGTTATTTTATTACAAAATTATCACAATTCAAAATCAAATGTTACATTGTTTGGACCCTGCAATTGCCTCTTAGAAAAGGTGGTTTCAAAAATCTAAACAGGTTCTCACTTTAATACACACAAATGAGAAATTTTAGAATGTTCTTGAAACAGAAGAGCTAGCAGACAATGCATCAAGGAGCAAGCAATGTTCGTGAAACTTTCATCTACTGTATAACTGATCCACCATGTAGTAACTGGGATTGTGGTAAAAATTTGACTGGAAAAATAAGTTTTGAGAAATGGGGCTAATTTCTTTTGCAAAGCTGTGACATTAGTTACAAAATCTAGGCAAGTAAAATTTTGGCACTTTCTTCTTGAAGCAAATGACATGATAATTTCAATCACAAACAATTTAGAGGAAGCATATAAGTGACCAAATTACAATCAGTAATTCTGTATGTACCCCCCCCCCCCCCCATGATTTTTTAACCTTTGTTAAATTAATCCAAATACTACGAGCCTCTGCAATTGAAAAGTTCCCTTTCTGAACTAAATCAAGGGCACTAGCATTGGATTTTATTTTTTTTAAATGATGAAATGATGTTTAATTTTTTAATTTACTTAAACAAACATTATTTACTAATTACTTGAGTTATTAAAGACATTTTTAAGTTTTTGCCAGTTTCTGCCGGTTTTTATCGGTTATAACCAGTTTCTGCCACTGGCACGGCAAAAACTAGTTTCTGCCGGCAGAAAGCCAACCCTGGCTATAAAACATTCGTCTAATGGAGTTTAACAAGAGGTGGACACGCAGATCGGCATGGCAAGAAAGCAGTTAAGTTATAAATATAAGTTAAGTTTTCCTCTCCGATAAATTGCGCCTTAAAAGTAAAAACTGATCAAATATTTGAAGTAATATTCCGAGTCGGATAAAGTGATCTCCAAAGTGACGATAAAATAGTTACTGTATTGAAAGAACCATTTGTATTTTAACACTTTTGTAGTGTCTGTGTACAGATTACAATTCTTGGTGCGTATGAGGTATAAAGCTGGCACTTGACTCTGTAGTCTTTTGATTTTATGCGACTCTCAGACTATTTATATCAGTGGTTTCCCAAAGCAGTTACCCCCAGGAGTACGTTCGGGTCTGCAAGGGCAACTGAAGAATAAAGTTAGGAGTACGCGAGACGCAAATAATGGTCCGTGAGCCTGGATTCCATTTTAAGCAAGTTATCATCAACATTTAAGCCATCTATAAACATAATGCCTATTCATATAATAAGAATCCCACGATATACTTACACAGTGAATGAACTCTACAAAAAGAAATCTTAAAATTTTATTCCAAAGATGCTGAAAATAGAGCTGCTATCTCTCTCTTGTTTTATAGTAAAATTTATTGTCTCTATTTGTAGTCAAAATAATCTGTTTTGGTTATTTTTTTTTCATTTTACTTTGCAATGCATTGATTTTGATACAGATTTTAAAATTAGTCTTAGGTAGGTTTCCATAAAAAAATATAGTCAAAATCGACAAGAAACTCACTGAGCAAAAAAGGTTGATTTATATAAATGAGCTTTGTGTATCTAAACTCCTAAGCCTGTATAAACAGTGTTTTGTTAACTATGGTACACATACATACAGGGTCCAATACACGTATTCCAAAAGCTATTAATCGCACTGAAGTTGCAGAAGACGTTTGAGTCATGCGTCCTTGATAAGCAGAGGACATTTCATGCATACATCGTTAAATAACAGAGGACGTTTGAATCGTACATCCTCGAGTGGTACAGGATAGTTGAATCTCGAATCCTTGAGTAGCAAAAGACTTTTGAATCCAGTATCCTTGACTAGCAGAGCACATTTCATTCCCACATCGTTAAATAGCAGAAGATGTTTGAACCGTACATCCTTGAGTGGTAGAGGACATTTGAATCTCGAATCCTTGAGTAGCAGAAGGCTTTTGAATCCAGTATCCTTGAGTAGCAGAAGAAATTTAGTCTCAAATCCTACTGTAGCAGAAAATTTTTGAATCAAATATCCTTGATCTTTTTTGTCAGCAAGGCCTCGAGTGATAAACAGTTTCCTTTTGTACAGGAGACTCACTTTAAATATTGCACTTCCATAACTGAAGCAGAAAGAAGCGAAAGGATGTAAGTGCCAAAATTAAGAATTTGGAGGTAACCAGTACAAATGGTAGGTTAACCTTTTCTCTGTTTTGGGGCAAGAGATAGTACAAGTAGCCTGGTAGGTTCTGCTATGCAGCGTGATTTTGAAAATCTTTTCAATGAAAGTCTACCTAGGACTTCATTGAAAGTCCTAGGTTAGGTATCAGCCTAAGGTTGCCGTGAGCAACCTTAAGCTGATACACCTAATAAACACGCTCATTCAATCTTTCAACTGGTTGCTAAAAATATTTTAAAGCACAGTCAAAAGTCTGCACGTGTGCAACTTGTAGCGATTCAGGAAACTTTTTTGTGATGATACTTGTTTTTACGGGGATATAGGTGAAAACGTGTCTTTGAACGCGTTGTACTCGAAACTTAAAAATATTCAGTTGCATCCCTTTGCTTCTCATTGCTTCAACTGGAACTTAACGTTTTTCTTTGGAAACAACTGAAGTTTGGAATCTTGAGACGCGTCACAGACGTGTTTGTCATTGAACGACGAAATTTGCAATGAGATTGCAGAAGTCATACCGGAAATGGTTTCCCGAGCAATATGAAGCATCACATTGTGTCTATAGAGAAGTATATCACTCGTAAATGGTCAATACTATCTTCAAATTCCACTTTAAAACTTTGAGTGAGTTAGATAAAATAATTTTAAAGCTCGGAGCCCCCCCCCCCCCGAGACGATAAAACAAAGTGCTCGTCCTAACCAACTTTATGTTGTTCTATTTATTGCTATTTGAAACTGATTTTTTGATTCAGTCGGGCATTGTATATCCATATTTCTATGCCTGATCTTCAACAGTCTTTTTATAGATCTCCGTCAAGTTACAAAACTGGTTGCACGCCATGGAAAAACAGCACGGAAGAACACGCAACATAAATTACTGTGGTTGAAGCGGAAATCGAACCCTATACTTTTTAAACATACTGCCGTTTGGTCACTAAAACAGGGGTGCCCAAAAATTAAATTGTTAGAAGAACATAAATTCTCAATTTGCCGAATGGAACGCCAAACTTTGCCGAGAATAATAAAGTACGGCCACGGGTATGCATATAAAAAGTACATATCGTCGCCTCAGAGCAACACTAAGACACCTGATCCCAGGAATAACACTGAGATATCCCATTGCTACTTTGAGAAGCGACGATATACTAATCGTAAAGGGATATTCGGGCATTTCGAAATTACAATGTCTCCAAATTTTCCGAATTGTCAAAAAATAAACAAATAAATGAATAATTGCCGAATAAAGCTATTTTTGAAAGATCATAGTGATCTCCATGATCTTTCCTAAGGGCGCACCTGCACTTACACTATAACTAAAAGTTCTTTAAATCACCTTCAACCTTTAAGGCTTAATTACTAACGAAACTCAATTCAGCACACAATGAATAATGGCTCCCACGTCAGAAATAATTACAAGATGTGGATTATAAAGCAATCACTGAGATAGAACAAATCAAATTAATTAATTACTCTGGAAAATCCTCTCCAGAAGAACAAAAGAAGCTGCGGCGCTACCTTCTGATCTCGCGGAAAATATTCCATGATTTATAACCTATCATTTCTTGCTCGGTGCTTTTGGTTCAAAATTGTTACGCACCTTCTATAGCAAGCAATCTCAAATAAATGCTTCCCTTCAATTTTCTTTTTCCCGCAGAGTTTTATATCACTGAATATTGATGACAGGCCGAATTCGGTGTCGTTTATCAAGCGAGAAATGACGCTCCCACCAACTTACTTTTAGGCGGGAAACCACAATGTTTGTCCATCCATCAAAACCCCTCGATAAGGGCTCTTAAAGGTCACTTTCCAGCCGAAACTTTTCAGATAGCGGGCTTATTATGGATTCGGGAGAAATCCGTAATGTGCAGTCGGGAAGCTTAAAGCTTTTTGATCCTTGGTTCCATGCGTTGTTGGGTGTGAAATAGTAACAATAATATCGTGGGTCGTTCTACGAAAAATCAGACATTTTGTTTTGCACGTGACAGCTAATATATTTTATTTCAAAGTAGTGGTACCTGCACGGCTTTGCCCGTAGTAGAAAATTAAAAGGCAATTTGGTTCGCCTGTATATTTACAAATAATGGGTGATGAATTTCTCGCCAATTCGCTATGTTAAATTGCTAGCCCATGGTAGCATATGGTAGTTTGCTCGTCCACGTTATGGTAATTTGCTAGTCCACGTTATGGTGATTTGTTCGTCTACCTTATGATAATTTGTTCGTCCACCTGATGATAATTTGCTGGGTAAAATGTTCTTAAAATCGGAATAGAAAAAAAAACAAAATCGAATTTTCGAAAAATCGCTTTGAGGTGCACATCCTCATGCTACAAACTAATTTTATGCCAAATTTCATGAAAATCGGTTGAAAGGTCCAGGCGCTATCATTTTGTGCATTTTTACCCCCTTAGAGGCCCTTATAGTCGTGGGGCTCCTTGTAGTTGAAACATGGTAAATCTGCCATGCAGGAATACATACTTCTCTCTTATTGGTTTAGGCGCTGCCTATATATATATATATATAATTTTATATATATATATATATATATATATATATATATATATATATGAGTGATGTCACAATTTTTTTCACCACATTCGACTCCCATATCCCTTTGTCACGATGTGTCACACTCCATTTTATCACCTTTCCTCCTCTCTTCCGTGATGTCACGCTTCTTGTTTCCCTCTCCCACCCTTTGTCACAATTAGAGCCGTCGCTAGGTCAGAAAACTGGGGGAGGGGGCATGCATTTCGCGACCCCTTAATTGTTTCAAATGAATGTTCCAATATGCAGAGAGAGAAGATTTAGTTTCTGGTTTAGCAGGGATTCATATTGCTAGACCTTAGTATTAGCAATATAAATTTAATCGTAAGGATAATATTCAATCAGAAATAGCGGATTTCGAAGGGCTCCCTCCCGGCGTTTTGTTGAAATTAAAGGTCGAGGGCGCCCATATAGGGGGGCAAGTGAGGGCTCAAGCCTCCCCTCCCTAGAAAGGAGAGCCTCTTATCTTTTAGTACTTTTTTCTTTGCAAAAATGTAAACACATTTCTTTTCCGGCCATTAATGAATAAGTTATTAAAAATGTCAAATTTTTAATACCTCTAATCTGTACTGAAATCAGTTTCCATGGGGAAAATATCCTGCTAAACCATGGGGAAAGTACCTGGGCCCCCATTTAAAATTTTGCATATGGGCGCCCATGTTTAAAAGGTATAAAAATGCAATTTTAAATTATATTTCAGGTTGGGGGGAATAGGGGAAAAGATTCTAGAAAGCCTCTACCAATAATTTTTCAAATATGTGTTCCCAAAACACAATTATACGTTACATTTGATTATGTTCAGGAAAGGGAATCCGGGGGTTCTCCTGGAAAAGTTTTCAAGATTTTAGTTTGAAGAACACAGTTTTAGACGCTTTATAGTGATGTTTAGGAAGGAAGAGATTCGGGGTCATCCCGCGATAAGTTTTCGAAATTCAAACTCGAAAGGCGAAATTATGAATAAGGGGGGTCCGGAGCCTCTTTCCCAGAAAATTTTCAAAACTGCAGTTCGAAAAATTCAGTTTTAGGCGATATGTGGTGATGTTAAGGAGAAGAGAGAGGCAATCCCTCAGACGTTTTTTGAAATTAAAACCTTAAAAACACGATTGAAGACATTCTTTGTTAAAAGTTAGTGCACCGTCAGTTTCTTAAAGTTAATGCTCCGAAGTTAATGCCAAGATCCTACAGGAGTAACTATAAGAAAATGAATTATTTCTTATTTATAAAAAACAAAAAATTTTTTGATTTTAGAAAGAATGAATACAAGCATTCATAACAAATATATCTATGCTGTAACTAATTTATTCAAAAATGATGTTAAAATTACATCATACCGCGAATGTCTACATCACTTTATCCGGTGCTATCACATTAACCTTGTCCCGAATAAAATTGAGCATAAATCTCACACGTTCAGCTACATATCATTCGATCGTTGCTAACGCTACCTATTATTATTGTAACTTTAAACTTAGCATCAAAACGTCTACGGTCGTTGTTTCCTAAAAATCGAACTTCAACCTTTACGTGATTGTTACTTTATTGATTTTTCTTGACTTTCAGAAATATCTTTAAGTGATGAGAGGTAAAAGCCATCCAACTATGACTACATGAATAAAAAGTTTTATTTTCAAAACTGTTTCTTTAGTTACGTTGAACAGAAAAATACAGGGGTAATCGAGGTAGAACGAGATACCCCAATCTACTAACTGCACTCAAAACCGCGCCTCATATCATCAGTACCTCGTAAAAGACTACACTTCAAGAAGTAATTGATTACTTAGCTGCGTCGCCCGGCTTTGCACGGTCTACCTCGGAAGTGAAAGTCATGTCAAGTGACCCGTGTTCAACAACCAGGCTTCAACAATATATATATATATATATATATAATAAAAAAATCAGTAAAACTTAGCAACAGATTGCGGAAAAATAAACAAAAAGGAAGCATTTTAAATCCCCCCGATTACAGGAATAGCCTCAAAACAAAAGCCAGAATTTCATTTCTTCATATTCAAAAAATAAAAATTGCAACAGATCTTTCTTCCCAATAATTTTCCTCACTCTACGAATTTTAATAAAAGCATTGTTACGGAAAGTTGAGTTGAAGTACCGAATAATAATTTGAATGGAGGAAAAACCTTAGAAAATTAGGGATTTTATATCGAAATCCAAGTATCAGAATTAATGATTTTTTATTGATATCTCTGCTAATTATTGTCGGGAGATTATGTTAAATAGCCAAACATAAAGACGGGAATATTACGAATCTATCGCTACCTGGTCCGATGGTCATTTCACTGGCGTTCGAGAGAAGTAACTCAGACATAGATACATACATAGATACATAGGTACATACGCTCATTTTTTAATTACATAAAATATAGCACCCCGGCAAGGAAAGTGACACAACTTTAAAAAAAAAAAAATCATCGGAGAAAATCAAGGTTTTAGTAGTTTTTATCGATTTTTCTCAAACATTACAATACGCGCAAAACATTTCTAATTTAACCTTGAATGATTAGTTTTCGCTGTCTAAATTAATATTACCAGTCCTTTTGAATAGGGACCTCCATGTATTTGCCTCTAATTAAGGGACACTCTATTTAAGGGACAGTCACAGAGAAAAAAAATTAAAAAAACATTATGTACAAGTGCATAAGAAAGAGTGAATTTACTGGAATTCAAGTTTCACTTTTCCTGTAAAAATTAATTCAGGAGAGTTTAACATTAACATATGTTATAGAAGCTAGCATATATTGTAAAAGTCTTGCTGAAAGTTACATGCATGATTTGGCAATCAAGATATTTATTCAAGTAGGCTCAGGGCAAAGGAAAGGGCGCAAACTGACTAGCTTTTTATATAATACTAGTGGCACCCGCACGGCTTCGCCCGTAATAGAAAAATTAAAGGTCTTTTGGTTCACTTGTATATTTACAAATGATGTATGGTGAATTTTCTCGCCAATTGGCTTGTACCGACGTTACAGTTCCACGTTATGATAATTTCGTATCTCGCCAATTGGCTTGTGCCCATGTTACGATTCCACGTTATGAGAATTTCGTAATTTATGATAGTTTTTTTTTCTTAAAATTTGAATAAAAAAAGAACCACATCGAATTTTCG
This sequence comes from Uloborus diversus, assembly GCF_026930045.1. Lineage (NCBI taxonomy): Eukaryota > Metazoa > Arthropoda > Arachnida > Araneae > Uloboridae > Uloborus > Uloborus diversus. Next base: position 56,401,683 of record NC_072737.1, read on the forward strand.
AAAAATCGCTTCGAGGTGCACACCCCCATGCCACATACTAACTTTGTGCCAAATTTCATGAAAATCGGCCGAACGGTTTAAGCGCTATGCGCGTCACAGACATCCTACGGACATCCTACAGACATCCTACAGACATCCTCCGGACAGAGAGACTTGCTGCTTTATTATTAGTAAAGAATTGAAATGTGAACACTAATTGTAATTCACAATGTCTTGCATTGTAAATTACGTGACATGAAGCAAATTCATGCAATGAATTACTTTAAAATAATTGCTTTATGCTGCAAAATTTTGGGCTTACCAAATTTTGGACTCATTTATCTTTACTAATAATAAAGCAGAAAGTCTCTCTGTCCGGAGGATGTCTGGATGTCTGGATGTCTGTAGGATGTCTGTAGGATATCTGTAGGATGTCTGTGACGCGCATAGCGCCTAAACCGTTCGGCCGATTTTCATGAAATTTGGCACAAAGTTAGTATGTAGCATGGGGGTGTGCACCTCGAAGCGATTTTTCGAAAATTCGATGTAGTTCTTTTTTTATTCCAATTTTAAGAAAAAAACTATCATGAATTACGAAATCATCATAACGTGGAACCGTAACATGGGCACAAGCCAATTGGCGATATACGAAACTATCATAGCGTGGAACCGTAACGTCGGTACAAGCCAATTGGCGAGAAAATTCACCATACATTATTTGTAAATATACAAGCGAATCAAAAGACCTTTAATTTTTCTATTAGGGGCGAAGCCGTGCGGGTGCCACTAGTAGTTAATAAAATAATAAAAACTTAAAAAATTTATTAAGTGTGAATTTTATTTAGTTGTGCATGAAAAATGTAAAGTATTTAATCGAAACCGTTAATAGTTTAACTTCATAAAAAATATATATATTGAATTAACAAACTGCATGCATAAACTAAAATACCTCCTAAGAGACACCTCTATTTAAGGGACAAAATTTTAGTGTCCCTTATTGAGAGGTTCTACTGTATATCGTTTTTTCTCCACCACGTTTGTTAGCGAATGAAATTATGTTCCTTTTACTTCAGAGACAGTGGGGCTTATGGAAAACCCCCATTTATTTCCCCATGAGAATGATGTAGGTAGATTAATCTCTACAATCCGTTTCGGAGCTGAAGAAGTTCTACACTCCGATGATGACGGGCTGCAGTCATCAAACTTTAGCCCGAAGGGAGCATGTGACCCGTCCACTTGTAATCTGACATCATTTTAAAATAAAAGTGATGCAAAGAATTTTTGAACTGAATTCGTGTAAAATACACACAAAGGTGCAAGTTACATCTATACTTAATCTTCAAAAAAAGAAAAAAAAAAATGAAGAATGAAAAATTTAGTTGTTTTTATTTACCCCAGAGAACAGTATTTATGGGGTAAATGGAAACACCTAAACTTTGCATCAAAAACAGCTGGGAAGGTAAAATTCATAAATTAATGATTTTAGTAACCTCCCACAGGACAAGCAAAACGAGTTGAAAGCAGTCAACTCTCTATAATTCGAAGTCCCAAGGGACCGGCTAAAACGTTCAAGTTATTGGTAGTTTGACTTGTGAGAAGTTTCCACAACAGTCTCAAAAGGTTGGAACCCGATGAAAACGAGATAAATAAATATTCAAGTTACAAGCTTCGAGTTATCGAGATTCGACTGTATTTTACATTTGTAGACCTATTTGGAGAAAAAAAATGCTGACTAGTAAACTTAAAAAAATTCACAATGTCATATTCAGACAATGATGTAACCTACACAATTGCTTAAAAACAGAATCTCTTCTTATATATTACCTTGTCTTTACTTATCGACTAAATTCACAACTTACAACCAATGGTATTAGTTTATTTCCGTTATTCACCCCGTATTTCGTTTCACCCCAACTGACCCTACACAATTGCTAAATTTCATAGACTCTCTTGTACCTTTATTGCATCTTTTATTGCTATATGAATCGATCTATAATCAATATTTCTTCGGTACATAATGTGCAATTACGTAATTTTTACTTTCTTCTATATGTAATGTTTAGAAAATATATTGGATTCGTGAAAATTTTCGAATTTCAACAGATAAAGGATGTGCTGCGTTCTTTTTGGCCATTTTTAAAAGATGTGTGATGCGATCTTTTATTATTATTATTATTATTATTATTATTATTATTATTATTATTATTATTATTATTGTGGCCACTCTATCTCAAAAACTGCTGCATGAAATCGAACGAAGTTTGGTACACATATGTGCCCATATGCGAGTAGGTGCCCATATGTGAGTTGGTGCCCATTAGTGTTCTGCACCAGTTCTATCAAGAGGGATGAAGCAAACAAAAGTTTTCACCGATATGCTTATCTGATATGTCTCAGGAAGTAACCATCAGAATCAAACAAAATTTGGTCCATATGGTAACCCTCCCTTCCTCCCTAGAAGGTACAGGTGCTGATTCAATTTTAATGTCAATAGTTCAAAAGGCGGTTAAGCAATCGAATGTTTTTTCCCTACTTGGGACTGCTATATCTCAAAAGGTAATGACTAGAATTAAGCAAAAATTGGTCAGCAGGTAGACCTTAGAGGGTACAAGAGTTGATTCGATTTTAGCGTTAATAGCTCAGAAAGGATGTGTTGCAATCGAATGTTGTTTCTCGTCCTTTGCGAGGAGCATATCTCCCCCCCCCCAAAAAAAAGAGAATAATACGTTTCAGATGAAATTTGGAATACTTGTAAACCTCTACACGAATGTAGGCTCTGATTTAATTTTGGCGTCAATCGCTCATTCGGGTGGGGTGTTGATTTCTGCCATTTTTTGGGCTAATAAAAATAGTTTAATTTATGCAATAATGTGAAAGATAAATCACATTAAATTTCGTCGGCTTGAAAAATGTTCTCCAGCGATTTAATTGTTGCAAAATGATTGAAAAAACCTTAATGGTTCAAAATTTTATCTGTTCTCATCATCTATTTGTTAACAAATAAAATGTTTGTAATTAAAATAAGCAAGGCTTTTGAAACGATTTTCAATTTACGTTCTTTCAGTCTGCTTTTACGGGAATATTTCGATCATTGGGAAATTGGTGCAGTCGTCATTTTTGCATGCGTAATTTCATTTTGGGAACTTTGCAAAACCCCATGCAAATAGATATTTCCCTACTCATTGTTTACGTATTCAAAGAAAAAACATTCCTCGGTTCAGGCATTGGCGTCAAAAATGTAACTCCAATTAATTAAGATCACCAAGTTCACAGTGGGGTCGTTTCCGAAATTTTAAAAGTGTATTTTTTTTTCTGAAAGAGCATGCTTAAAAACATAGGATTTGACCATTTTTTAAATAATTTGACAAAGTTTAATATTTTTCAAAAAAATATTTTAAGCGGTGCGCAGATTTAATTTCCTTTTTTTACGCTTCTGCACTTGACATCGCAAGTGATGAAATGCCATTCACTGATGCCATTAGCGCTGAGTGCAATACTTAATTAGCCTTTTTACTCACATGTACTGGCAACGATATGGTTGATAGCATGACTAGAGTGCAATATTTAATTCACTTCTGAATTATTATAACCTGGAAATGTGGTAGACAGCAAGCGTAAACATTTAGCGCGCCAGTGAAGTGCGCGCCTAAATACTTTACTTGTGACGTCATAAAGACCACGCCTTAGTTGAAATATCGGGCGTTTTAAAAATTAATTAAAAATTAAACGTTTTAAAAATAAAAAATTTTCTTCGATTCATGTTTTTTTTTTTTTTTGACTCATTCTATCAACTTTAGTGACTAAAAGTAATACTTTTGACTAATGGAGATAACCCCATTATTGAAATCTCGCTTTTGCGAATGGCATAATTTTGTAGTAACGATTGCATGAGTGATTATACGTTAGATCCAAGACCTCATACGAGAGATAGAGAAGAAAGTTTCGTGATTGCCACAACATACTAGTTTGTTGATAGTTATATAAATTTTGTTGTTTTTATAGGCCATATGATTTGTCCAAAATGCTTTTCAATTAGCACCAATTAAGAGTAACTTCCGTACAAAAACAAATCTTTGCTTATTTAAGAGCAAAAGTCATTTATTTGACTTCTGAAATGTACACATATGCGTCATTTGCTGCTGTAATCTGCTTTAAAAAAACGAGCTGATGTGTGCATCACATGACTTCCTTTTACACCAACTTAATGCTATTTCCCCATTATTGGCAATTTTAATGTGATTCAATAGTTAACTTTCTAAATATCACCAACAGTAGCCAAATTGAAACCAGATAAAAAATAAAAAAAAAATAGCCAAATTTGTTGCCAACTTGGCAACGAAATTTGGCGACCAAAAGCCTGGCGATTTATCGCCAAGTGTCCGCCAAATTAAGACACCATTTGAGTTTGCATCGAAATTAACAACTATCCCCCCCCCCAAAGGGACAAAAGACCCCTTTAGAAACACCCGAATGCAACCAAAAGGGAAGGTGCACAACTAGACCCCACTAGGTGTCTACGTACCAAATTTCAACTTTCTAGGACATACCGTTCTTGAGTTATGCGACATACATACGTACATACATACGTACATACAGACGTCACGCGAAAACTCGTTGTAATTAACTCGGGAATCGTCAAAATGGATATTTCGGGCGTCTATACGTTCTTAGGTATATATGCACGTGTGGTCGAGTGGAAAAAAAGACTGAACATTCATTCTGGGGTGAACAAAATGGAAATTAAGGTCGATTTTTGAGTGAATTTTTTTTCACGAATACTATACTTCCTTTTTTGTAAAAGGAAGTAATAAACAATAGGGTTGCGTTTATTCTCAATTTTTATCCTCAATCAAAAATAAATAAATAAATAAAAATCAAACGCGTTCATGTGTTTAAAATGAAAACAGTATCTATGTCATTTTATTTAAATTGAATAAAAATTTACAAAATTAACCCCAATAGCTTATGATTTAATCAAATTTTGTATTATGTTATTAAAATAGAAACACCATTTATTTTTTCTTTTAATTTTAATTTTATCAAGTAATTTTACTTAAGATGAACGTCTATGGTTGATTTCTCTAAGTCCTGATGTTTTGCGACGCATGAATAAGTTTTTGTGAATGTATTTGGTTGTTGACAGAACTATGTTTTTCAACTGACTTTTAAAATTCGCAGACTTATAGACTACTAGCGGCACACCAGTAAAAAACATTGGCAATTATATTGTACCCACATACAGTACAACCCCATTAGTCTAAACTAATATGGGATCCAGGACGTCCGAATCAATACAGGTACGAATGAAACAAAATAACCTGTGAATTGAGCCATGGTACTTCAACAAACTACTGTACACAGCAAAAATTGTATTTGGAATTCAAGAGAATGAAATACAAAGTTACGTAAGAAAAAAATTACAAAAATACGTTGCATAAACACAAAATGCAGCCTACCTACAAAGTATATCATTGCGCGAATTCGCCTGTTATTTATACAGTATGCACATCTAAATGACTGCCCGGATTAAGTGATTTCCGGTTAAATAGGGTCCAGATTAATGAGAGTTTACTTCTTTTCTTTACTAATAATAAAGCTGAATGTCCCTCTGTCTGTCCGGATCTCTGTCTGTGAAGATCTCTGTGACGCGCATAACGCCTAGACTGTTCGGCCAATTTTCATGAAATTTGGCACAAAGTTAGTTTGTCCCATGGGGGTGTGCACCTCAAAGCGATTTTTAGAAAATTCGATGTGGTTCTTTTTCCAATCCAATTTAAAGGACAAAAATATCATGAGATGGACGAGTGAATTACAAAATTATCATAACGTGGAACCGTAACATGGGCACAAGCCAATTGGCGAGAAAATTCACCATACATTATTTGTAAATATACAGGCGAACCAAAAGACCTTTTAATTTTCTATTACGGGCAAAGCCGTACGGGTACCACTAGTTAAATATAAAACAGCATATTTTTATACGGAAACCTACCTCAGCTGCTACACATACTTGGCATTTGCAATATTGCTTGACCATTTTCTGTTTACAATGCGCAGGCAAAGTGACATACAAGATGCATTGATTTTATTCTGATCTGTACGAGAAAAAATCGTACAGATAAAATAATAATAATAAGAGAGTAACAACCTTATAAATAATTCTCTTTTTTTGATAAGAAGTATTAAATAAAATAGAACAGATATCATTTCTGAGATTAACATTGAAATATGGTTACATATATAATACCTTGACCATGTCATATCGCTGATTCAATAGGCTATAAATAGGTTTGAACCGCAGGTCTTCGCGTCGGAACAACAATATGTCGTTCGGAAGAGAACGTTTCTACAGGTGGTGTCTTACCTGGATCCTTGAGCCCTGGTTAGTAGCTTTCTGGAGGTGTTTTGGCTCTCAGTGACGTCGATGCGGATGAAATGTCAACCACCTGGTGCAGTTCGGATGGCAAGACTCCTACGCGGGGCTGGCGCGAAAAGGGATAAGCAGGCGGGAGGGCGCATGTCCGGAGAAGAGATCGATGCATGAGGGAGGTCGGGGTTAGTGGGGGGGTATTCTCTCTCACCCAGAACTGATCACGACCCAAAACATGCAGAGAAGCTCATCATTTTCATCACAAAATATCTTTTGAGAAGCAGTTTCAAAGTTTTGATTGTACCAGTGGTTTCAGTAACAGCATAACTTGGTTTATTGGCGGAAGTCGGATAGAGAGTTATAGTTTTGAGAAGTATTGAAGTCAGGGCCGGCTCTAGTAGTTCTGCCGCGCCAAACAATATTGACAAGTACCCCCCCTCCCCCACATTGAATAATAATAACAACAATATAAAATAATAGAAAAGCGCTTAAAATTAAAGTGACTTTTAGTTAAATTCCAAATTAGGTTTTGCATATCCAAGCACTGGTGCAAACTTTAAATTAAAGTAATGCATCTTATGGCGCTGAAACAGATATTAATAATTTCAAAAGACTTTTAAATCACGCAATTTGTCACCTCCAAAATAAAATTGAATATCTAGTTAAATTTCGAACTTCGTTTTGCTCATCCAAGCACTGGTACAATGCACACTCTATTTTTTTTTTACATTGAAGCAGTGGATCTTATGGTGTTGAAACAAAAATTCATAGTTTAAAAAAATGTTTGAATTTCGAAATTTGCCGCCCCTGAAATCTGTCCTAGGCGGTCGCCTGCCCCAGGAGTCGGGCCTGATTGAAATATAAAAATGCGAGCAAGACACAAAATTAGAACGGCGTAATTTTAAGTAGAATAGCACACAAGGGTGGAGTGAGTATCCAGATGGAGAGAAAATTTGAAAACATGATGAATGTGAAGAAAGAAACATTTAAAATTTCAGAACAATTGAATTATTTGTTCCAAAGACGTATGATATGCGTATTCAAAAAAAAAAAAAAAAGAAAAGAAAAGAGGTATTGCCCACATATGGATTTTATTGAAGTAATCCGTCTTGCAAATCATTCTCAAATCTTACGAAATGTTCGTAGTATTTGCCGAAATGGTTTCATGAAAAAAACCCCGATTAAACTTTCCATCCAATTGGTGAAATTTTCGTGAGATTTGAGCATGTACATTCTTCCAATTGCTATAAAAATACAGAAAAGTATGATATTTATTGCATTTTAAGTGTAATTTCTTTCTTAGTATTATTCTATTGAAAGTAAATTTTCTTTTCCCTTATTACAATTATTAATTTATATTTAATTAGTTGTATTTTTTGTCTTAATCAGTTTGAAAAATTTTGTACTCTGATTAATAGAGTGACATAACAATGGCTCTCCTAGGAAGATTGGGGCGTTCTATACGTTTTGAAGAGGAGTACTTCTTTCAAAAATTTTCCCATTATGCTACCCTTTCACTCTAGAAACAACACTAGAATTAGTTTCAGTATGTATCACTGAACTCAAAAGTAAAATCAATGCGTTTATTGAAATTTTTTCACCGAACTGCGCCGTTTGCTTATGTTATGAGCAAGATCTGATTAAGACATCGGGAAGCCCTGAACCAAACGCTTTTCCGAATGCCCCTGTAGTCGAATATTACAATTTTAGCCCTTGGTTGAAGCAATTTTAGTCATTTAGCGGTTAGGGCCCCTAAAACGCAGGGGCCCTAGGTCACGGCCTGGTTGGCCTATTCAGTAGTCAGGTCCTTGTTTTGAGTTTCGGAAGTTGAAAACACATTCGCTTATTTTTATTCATTATTTTATTTCATTTATTTATTTTATTTTATTTTATTTATTTATTTTATTTTATTTATTTATTTTATTTTATTTATTTATTTTATTTTATTTATTTATTTTATTTTAGTTTATTTTATTTATTTATTTATTTTTTTTTTGTTTCTTGCCCATTTTAGTAAAGTCCTGCTCACCTTTCAAAAAGATACAAATTATTTTTAGCTTTGAAGTTCACGCAAAAAAAAAAAAAAAAACATTTGATGAATTTGGTTGATGGCATCGATAGTTGGTTCAGAGAAATAGAATTTCTCTCTTCGAATTTGCAAGATAGAAAACTCGTAATGTTAACCTCATCAAAAACAACCCTGTTGTAAAAATTTCCCCGCCAAGAAAACCTTTAACTTTTCCGCACAAAAAAGAAAACCTGCATCTTAAACCCAAAAACCCTCAGCCATAAAAAGTTATGATATCTAGTTTGCCCGCCAAGTATCTGCCAAACTATCATCCTCCCTCTTCTCTTTTTTCATCACAGCTACTTCCATTAGAACCTCCTCCCACCTTCAACTCCTCAGAAATATGGATAGATCTTTTAAATTGTTTATCTTGTTTGGCGGGAAGCTTTTTGCTCACCAAGCAACCACTTCACTTTGAAAAGCTTCCCGCCAAACAAGATAAAGGAGGATCAAGTTTTGAACCACTGTGCGCCCCCGCGTCCCGTGATTCTAGCAGAAAGAGTTCCTTTTTTCCTAAAAAGTGTAATTCCTCGATGAAGCGGCAGCAAAAAATGAAAATTTGGCTACATAACTAGTTTTAAAGTGCCTTTTGGCCACTTGCTACTACATAAAATTTTGAATTTTCAAGTCTACATTTACATACACAACTATTGAAAATCCATTCTTTTTAAATGCCTCTAAAACCTCTTTAACCGAAAAGGCGAAGTTCTCCTTTTCAGGAACTGTAGAACTCAATGACACCGAGCAACAGTAAAAAAATAAAAAATTTGGAATTTGGGTAAATTTGGAAAAAAATTTCAAAAATTGATTAAATATTTTTTCAAAAGGTTGTTGAAAAAAAATTAACGCATATTTTCTAGTGGTGTGTACCGTTTTAAGAAAAAAAATGTCTTTCAAATAAAAAAAAACCGCAACAAAATATCGGGAATCATTCTGGAAATAAGGAGAAAAGAAAATTACAAAAAAAAAGGACAAAATGTCGCCTAGGTTGCCATCATTGGCGGGTTATATCGTGGAACAGGAATTTTTGTCAGCAAAACAAAAACATGTCTGTAACTTACTTATTTTTGAATTTTTAATATGTTAAATTCAAAAACTTCGGAGATCAAGAATATAAGGGTTTTTTTCTTAGCATGCCTGAACTGACTTGCGCCCAAAACAGGCCCATCATTTAATGGGGGTCAGGAAGGGCAATAGAACCCCTCCCTCCTCTGACTTTGAGAAATCAATGCATTTTCTTATGTGGGATGTGCTTTTTGTTGTTTTTTAATGCAACATGTACCAAGTATATACTTTGACTCTACCTAGAAAACGTTGAAATGAGGGGTCTGAGCCAAAATGTTTAACAGATCAGAGGTTCATATCAACCGAGTATTTCCGACCGTAAAAGTCGAAATTAGCCTATTTCGACTTTTCACTCGAACGGTCTAATATATACTTTTCTGTTGGGTAGAGAAAAAACAAATTTTGATTAGTTAAAAAATTTTAAGACTTTTTGAAACACTGTACAAAGTTTTATTAAAAGCAAGTCAATATATTTTCAGCGAAAAATGAGATTTTGAGTAGTCTTCAATTGCACAAAAAAAAAAAAAACAACTTTGGTAGTAGTCTTGTTTTTTAAACAGTGAAATAGCATGTTTCGGGGGGGGGGGGGGGGGTTAGTAAATAAAATGTGTTTGCTTTATTATCTTAAAAATCTTCTTCCTTTATGGATGAAACAAGCAAAAAGAACATTTTTGACCGACAACCGAAAAAAAAAAAAAACTAAAAAGATGTGAAACGCACGGATATGAAAGGATATGTTGCTGAAAAAAATAAATCCTCAAAGCTTAAAGAAATCTTTAAAAGCATAACTTTTTTTTCCAGAAAGTTTGGATTGTTAAAAAAACTTAGAAAAGGATGCTCCTTAATAAATAAAAAATATATATATTCCGAAAGGCTTTGATTTTATTTCTATCCTTAAATATTTTTGGTCACTTCTAGAAAATTCTATATTGGTTTCAAAATTCAATTATTTATTCTTGTGAAGTCGTCATTGATGCAGTTTCAATAAAAAGTGTGTTTTAATTTGGTGTTTTGTGTGTGTGTGGAAGGGGGGGGGGGGGACCTGTAAATTTCTTTTTTCAGAATGAAAGCTTTTCATTAAAAAAAGAGAGGAAAATGGAAAAACTTTCTTATTGGATAATGGAATAATGCTTCAAGGAAAATAGCAATGAAAGCATTTCTGTAAATTGCCTTGAAAAAGATACATTGAAATTAAGTCATTTTCTCAACATCACATAATGCAAAAAAAAAAAAAAAAAAAGAGAGGGGGGAAAAAAATTCAAAATCTTTGAAGTTCTCTGTTAAGAAAAAAAAAAAAAAGAAATCCACTTGATAAATTTGATACCGTTAAAAGATAACAGCTTTTCTATGAACTCGGTTAACTAGAAAAAAACAAAACTGATTATTTAAAAACAAAACAATAATAATTCATGAATTCAGACATTTTTCTAACTTGCAAGTTAAAAACTCATTGTACCCGACTTAGTTGTGCAGCAGGTTTCTAGAAATATAGTTATCCTCATATATAGCGAATTCACAGATCGAGTAACGCTCTGACGTCCTCAACAACGAAACTCGCACCATAGGATGATAATTTGATAATGTTTTTTGGTAAGGTTTGACATGCAGGAAAATGCTTTATTTTGGCAAAACGAAACTAGATCCGGTCACTTAACTGTTTTACCGGTAAAACTGTAATTTCAGGAGAATGAAGAAACGAAAAAGTGGTCAACAATGAACGCTATCTACTGGAGTTTAGGGTTAATCCACTGGAGTTAGGGTTAAAATTCCAACTATCACCAAACAGGCAATTACTTCGTTCAAATTTAGAAGCAATTTTCACCCGTCATACATTGACGGGCGATTTTCTAGTTTCTAGAATGTTTGTGAAACTTAAGAGAAATCAAATGATAGCTGTGAGTGCAATAAATTTCGTAAATAGATATTATTAATTTTAGATTAATATATTTTCGAATTAATCTTAGACATTTTGGAATTTTCCTACAATGATCGAATTTGGGATTAAACACGAGTTGTCGTTGTGTTTACGGTGTTTTTACAACCTTTGCTTAGTTGCTGGATATTTTCGCAATATCGCAATCGTAGTTTGCAAACAGTTTAAATAAATTTTCTGTATGCAGTATACCAGACAGCCCGGTTATCACATCCTGAGATTGCAGTTTCATTCTTATTAGAATTCCTCAGTCAGGAATATTAAATAACCGAGCTGGTGGCAGATGGCATCTCATTGAAGCTGAGAGTGCCATCAAACTGGTAGATCAAGTGAATTTATCTCACTAGTGAGTGTCCGCAGTATGGTGCGGTTCGACTCGGGAATTGAAGGCAAATCTTGGGTATTTAGCAATAAGTTAAGCGGTAACTTACTGCTAAATATCCAAGCTTTGCCTTCAATTCATGAGTTGAACCACACCATGCTGTGAAGAGTTGCTGGTGAGATCAAAGATTCAAAGGCAAAATCTGGTGAGATTCCAACGCGAGAAAGACGTCAAATATAGAAGACCCCCTCTCTAATTTGACCACAAAGTTCGCCTCATGTTGACAGCCAGTTTCTGTCTCGCGGGTCAAGGATCATACACTTTAGTGTTTATATCATCTATATGCTAAGAATTTAACTTTTTTTAAAAGAAATTCACACTACTGAATTGAACAGAAAAAAAATTATCACTCGTCAAAAATTCGAAAATCAAGAACTTTCTACCAGTGGTGTGGAGTCGGAGTCGGTTTGAATTAAGGTGTTCAATTTGGCTCGCGCGCGTATGTCCAGAGCGTGGTGCAACACAGAAGATCTACGATTTCCCTCCTAGGAAACCAGACCTTTAGCAGTGAAGGAGGTGAAGTTTTAAAGTTCTAAAAGTTGGAGTCTGAGTCGGTCAGCCCGCAACTCTGCCAGTGTTACGGAGTTGGCAAGGACGGATACAAGGAAGGAGAGATGGGGCGATCGCCTCTCCCTTGCAATGTTTCCGAATTGAAGTCCTAAAAGGCAAGTGCATTAGGCTCTTTTCGATGACGTTAAGTAAAGGAATAGAGTTGAATCTCTTCTCTCCTCAGGTTAAAGTTTCAAACAGGCTAATTTTAGACGATCTCTGGTGATGTTAGGAGAAGCTTAGAAAGCCTTCCCTCGTGAATTTCGCAAAATTTAAGGGTTAAAAACGAGACTATATACATCTCGAGCAGTGTTAAGGGAAAGAATGGCTTCAGTAACTATTCTGTGGTACTTTTTCCAAAAAGAAGTTTCCCAAAGCGTAATTTTAGACAATCTTTGATGATGTTAGGTCTTCGAAACATTGCTCCAGAATTATTACGAAACTGAAGTTCTAAAACATAATTTTAGAATGCCTCTTTCAACGGAAAAGGAAGGGAATATTTTCGTGACTTTCTTAGTAAAATCTCAGTTGTTTTAGATAAAAATGCTATGGCCTCCACCCTCCAAGCATGTATAAATCAGATACGTAATAGAATATCAATTAAAAAATCATCCGCCCCTCCTTGAAAACTTTCTGGATCCGCCCTTGGGAGTCGGAGTCGAACTGATTTTGGAGTAAAAGAATTGGAATCGCCGGCTCTAAAATTTCCTGAATCGGCCATTTTCTCTCAGACTCAGCAGTCCTGTAATCCACTTAAAGATTGAAACGCATAATCACTTATCTTGACAAAATAATTAAGTTGATAAAGCACATTTTATTTCATCGGACGTAATGTAACCTATTATTCTCCGACTGTTTTTCGAGCTATTTCATCAAATCTTGTTTCAAGAATGGAGTTCACGTTTTTCGGATAAAAATCTAATACACTTAATTCAATTTCCTGCTAGCGGGGAAAGTCAATAAACAGAAAAAAAAGGAGCAAAATTCACTGATAAAGCAAAGAAAAATCATATAAGGTTCATCTTTCGCAAGTGAAAAAACGCCGCCATGTAAAGAATAGTTTCGGGTAAAAAGCTTTGGTGAAATAAAACCGGCAGAGCTGATGGTAAACAATGGAGCGTAGCGCGAATACAAATGTTTTCCGAAAAGGGGCTTGCTGCCTCATATGCATCTTTTATTGACGCCATAATTTGCTGTGGAATCACTCAGGAAACGTTTCGGATCATTTGTTAAAGGATCGAACGATGTTATGAAATCCAAAGAAAAATATTACTTTTATTTGAAAAATACTATTTTCGATGGAAGTTTTGCAACGAAGGATTTGTCGAAACTGCCATTTCGTCTTCTTGAGCAAAACAGATCAATAGGCATAAATTGTCCCCCCCCCCCCCTGTCTATACCCTACTTTCCAATTTTAACTTTTCGATATTTCTTTAATTATTTCCTCGTAGACGCTAAGTTTTTCGAACTGATCAAAATTGAACGAAAAATTCGTCAATACAAAAAGTTCGTTTCTATACATGTTCTTCATCAAGAGCTTTTCCAGCAAAGTTTGTTTGAAGCAAACCTGCTTTCAAGTTCGGAGTTTATCTTTGCATTCAATTTCCCCGTAGATGATAATGTTAAGAGTCAGTTTTTATAAGAGTCAGGCTAGATACATGCCATTTTTGATTTCGCTAAAATTTTTACTTGAATTATCCGAATGGTTTTAGAAGACACATATTTTGTCTTTTCTTCCCAAAAAATTTTTTGTGACCCACAAAAATTCCGAAAGTTGCTTACACATGAATACTGTCTTCCTAAAAATTTCAAAACTGCACTCCTTGTGAAAAGTTGAAAAAAAATGTTGAGCAAAAGAACTGTGTGTGTAGAGTTTTTCTCTCATTTTTTTCTTCAAAAGATAGTTCCAATACAGTTTGTTTGAAGATTATCCGCCTTTAAGCTCGTTATCTAAATTTACTTAAAATCAACCCGTAGATGCTAATGATAAATTGTTTTGAACTGTTAAAAACCGAACGAAAAATTATTAAAATTTAAAAAATGAAATATAGGAATAAAGTGTGCTCACCGAGAAGTTCGAACAAAAAAAAAAATTGTTTAAATCGAATTCTTCACTCAATAGTTACTATAGGGCGGGTCACAGATATGCACACATCTTCCCTATCTCAAAACCTTATTATCCAATTTTCCAGATTGATTTAATTATTTTACATATTTTAAACTTTTTTTTTTTTTTTGGTTTTTAACGACACTTACAATATGCATTCAACCTCCTTGTACGCTTTCTTTTTAAAAAAACTTTTACGGGAAACAAGGTTAAGGAATTTCTGTACATATTGCTTCTCTGCGGGGATAGTGTCGATGCAGAGAAAACAATCTGCCCTTTCAATATGAGCAACGCTGTAAGTTCCACTCTGAACAGGGAACCACACGACTATTGCAATAATGAAAGAAAACTTAAAGAGATTAAAAGAGCATATTGACAGGTTCTGTTGAAGCATAAGTAGTTTGTTCTCGTTTCCCCGTCATTAAGATATGAGGCTTTAAAGTCTGCCGAAATTCCAGGAGAAGTCGCCAAATTTAAGAACTGGGCGAGAAATGGAAGTACCACACGACTTCACCGTCTGCATGTTGGCAGGCGATATGCTGTGGTGGACATATAGGGGAATGTGGGGCAAAGTGATAGTGGGACAAAGTGAAATTGTGGGACAAAGTGAAATGGTGAAATAATTGCTCTGTTTTTACGGCCGCCTATCTAACTATATAGTAGCACATATAGTCGTCTACTCTAATCAAGAAAAAAATACCGCCGAAGATTAAAGCATATGATAATGCAGGCAATTTAAAAAAAATTGATACTCAAATTCTGTTGTAACTCAAAAACTATTTTTGTTATTATAAAACCATTAAATTCTTGATCTTAATATTTTAAATATTAATTGAGACCTTCTAATATTCGTTCCAGTATTTATTTAGTTAATGTTAATTTTATTTGTATTTTTAATATTTTGCTTAATTAGTTAAGTACACGCGGGGCAAAGTGAAATAGTTTCTTTCGTTTACTCACTCAATCATTTACTAAATCACTTACGTTTTCATTTAATAATTAATTCATTCACATTCTTTCGTTTAGTATTTCACTTACTTATTCATTTATTCTATTTTCTTATTTATTCTCTCTATTCTTCACTCATTTATTGTTCGTCATATAATAATTGATTAATTTATTTAATTATTCGTTTATTATTCCATTATCTTTTCATTCATTCATTTAATATTTCATTTACTGATTTATCTGATCAAAAATATTTTTGTAGAAATTATTTCATTAGAAAAATATTGCATTTTTCACTTTATCCCATGAAAAGAAGTAAAAAATTTTCACCCTTTTTTTTAAAGACTCAAATTTACTGCAAAAAATTAAAAATACTGTTTTAATGCAAATTTTACTACAAACTACAATGTTCTTTCTTTATTTACTGTAATTTTCAAAAACAAATTTCCAATCTGCTCACTTTGAAAAAGCTCAGTCATCTTAACCATTTCACTTTGCCCCACATTCCCATACTATTTGTTTCGAACTCGTATAACAAAAGCATGTCTTATGTACTCCTTCTCGCTTATTATTAACCTCATCTGAGGTTTTTTTTTTTTTGAGATTATTAGTTTTGTAGGACGCGATGCGTTTAAATGTAAGGCATCCGCACGTTTGATTCGCCAACGATTTGCGTCATTAAAATCTCATATGTAAAGTCATTTCCATTGCAAAATTGCATATCCAAAAAATGGGTAGAATTTTCGCACTCTCCCAATAGAAAAGCACATACTTAACGTTGATATGAAGGAAATACGAGGGCAAATCAGAAAGTCTTTGGGACTTTTTTTTTACGCCAAAATGTGGCTGAGAATACAAAGCAAACATATACATTCCCAGCAGTGACAGTTCTTTGAACCGTTCCAGCCGTATCTGCTTTTTGCTCGGCAGAGCGGAGCTGCTATAAGTCATTTAAGATGACGGTTGTTCTTCAGACGTCCACAACTTATGAGCAGCGAAGTGTTATTCGTTTTGTATGGAGCAACGGAAAAAGCCCATGGAAATTCCCACGGGCACCTACACTCCAGACCTTGCCCTAGTGATTTCCACATTTTTGCTCCACTGAAGAAGTTTTTAGCAGGGCAGAGATTCAAATGTGACAAAGAAGCCAAAAACGCGGTACGACGGTGATTCCACACGCAGTCGGAAGAATTTACCACAGGGGATCTCTAATTTAGTGCTGCGATAGGACAAATGTCTGAAACGGTGTGGTGACTATGTGTAGAAATAATGTAAGGTACATAGTACACTATGTATAATAACGGTACCCGTAAGTTAGGGCAGTAACTTACTACAAAATACCATGCTTTGCCATCAATCTTTGAGTTTAACTGCACCATTGCTGTGGTCACTCATCTGGTGTGCTAATTCTACATTAGTTACCAATTTGTTTGGCTCTTTTGGCTGCCTTAAGAGGTTGTTCGCCTCCAGCTCAGGTGATTCCTATTCCGGGCTGATGAGTGCTAAAAAGCACGAAACTGCAGTCCTCGGATGGAATAACCGAGCTGGCGGTGTATTTTAAGTACATATTCTAGTGTCAAGAATGTTTTTTCTGTACAAGCTGTTTCTCTGCGAACGTAGTATCAATGCAAGGAAAACAACCTGTCCTCTCACTACAATCAACATGGACGGTGCCATCTCACTTTCTTTAAAAAAAGCTGTAACCTCATCCTATTAAAATCTGTATGCGTGGCTGTCAAGCTGACTCCTCAATAACGGCTGAGAGTTAAAAAAAGAAATTTTCAAAATAGTAATTTTTGATGCAACTGAATATTTATTATTATTTGCACAGTCAACAGATGATCGGTAAAGATTTTTATTTTAATGGAGAGATTCAGTGTTGTCTTAAGGACAGTCCGGACTTATGTAGTTGATGATGATGAGGATTTTGAAGTACTGATATCCTTATTCTAATGGGGACTTTTGGAGAAACTTTTTCTTTCATCATTTTGAAGGAGATCATTTTGAGAATTATTTCCATTCTGATGGAAGAGACTGTTATTGTCATTCAATGTTAACTTTTCAATTCTAAAATGTGCTTCACAGAACTTTTTTCCTTATTCAGAGGCAGATTTTTGGATTCTGTCTTTATTCTGATGGAAATTTTTAGGAAATATTTTCCTTTTCTAATGCAGAGCTTTAGGGAATACTGTCTTCATTCTAATAAGAATTTAAGATGGCTGCCTTTTCTGTGATGCAGATTTTTAACGAGGCCGTTGACATTTTTCAGGAAGTTTTTCTCCTTCTGATGGATATTTTAGGGACTGTTGTCTTTACTTTAATAAGGACTTTTAAAGACTAATGTTGTGATAGAAAGGGGAACTTTTGGAGAATGGTGTCCTTACTTTTAAATAATTGTTCAAACTCTAATCCTGATTTGTAGGGTCTATTGACACTATTTTGGGACTAGTGTCTTCATTGGCCTATACAATGTGGGGTGGAGTCTGTTTAAGTGGAATTTTAAGGGACAGAGTCAACTTATTTAGGAGCTATTAACCTTATTTGAAGGGTATTTTTCAGCTACTAATGTACTTAATATAATGGGGAACTTTAGGGACTGCTGTCATTATTTTGATGGGAAATTGAACACTAAATTTCTTCTATTCTATTCAGGCCTGACTGCTGCACATGTGTCACTTGACATAACTTTTACTTGAGGTAGATCTCTGTGCAAAACCCAGCAACACAGCAAGTAAGTAAATAAAAGTGAAATTACATCTATTAATATTAATCTTGAATTAAATATTTAAAAATATTGCTGAAATTTAAGCAGTCATATGACTTTTACTGAAACGAATAGAAAAGTGTGTATAGTATTTTTAATAAGTGCAGCTGTTTTCAGTTTGTATCTCCTGTATTTGTTATTTTGAATGATCTCAAATGAACTTACGTGAATCTTTTTTTTTTCATTTCAATGTTTAACTAAAAAATGTTTTTTTTTTAAACTTTTTATTTTGTTAAATACATTTTTTAGATTGGAATGTTGGTTCGGAAAATAAGAGGGTTTTTGTAAAACATAACATTGAATGATATGGAATATTTTAAATTTTCTAAATTATCCGAATAACTTCTGCATTTTCTTTTGATAGTTTTGAAATTGAATGTAATTTTCGATTATATGCCATCTTGCTTTGAACCTAACACAACAAAAATATATTAACCAGTGATTTTATCTTATTGATACAAAAGTATTAAAAAGGAAAGAAAAAAAAAGGGGGGGGGGGAGGGATTAAAAGTAAAAAAGACAAACTGACGTTTTAATTTCATAAACATTTATTTATTATTATTTTTTTTTTTGAACTTATTGTGACACAGTTTGTACCATTCATTCTAATATTTACAATAAATTACTAATAACCATTTTGTACATTCTTTTAGCTGTAGAAACATTTGAAACTTTGCAATATTAACAAAGCTCAACATTTTAAATAAAATAATATATCCAAGAAATATTATCACATACAAAAAAATTTCAATTTTAAAATCATTCTACAGATACAATTAGGAAATTTCTAACTTTTCTGATAATTATTGTTTAGATCATAAAATTATTGTTGTATTAAAGAGTTTCAACTGTTTTTCCCTACTTTTATAGAAGTAAATACTGCTAATAACCATTTGATATATTAACAGGTAGGGAAAGGGGGGGGGGGCATATGTGAAGATGGGACACCTGTAAACATATGTTTCAATAAAAAAACTTTGAGCAAAGAGTATTAAAATTTTTTTAGTAATGGTAGTGCCAGTCCTACCTCTTTGTCAACGTTTGAGAGTAATGAGCCATATTATGTTTCTGTGGTGACAACTTATTTGTTTTAGCAGTTGTGGTACACAACTTTATCAGTCTGCTTCATATGGAAAAATATTTTAACTAACTAATAAGACAAATTTAGTTACTGCAAACTATAATATAAACATTCAAAAAAATTTATGAAAATTTTAATTTATAATTTTTTTTTTATTTCTGCAAATTAGTTTTAAGGTAGATGATGTTTCACTTGCGAACGTAACATCTAGGGGCATAGGTGAACAGTTTCCATGGCCTTGCTGTAATATTAAAACTGGTGTAGAAAGTTTTAAATGTTAAAAAAATATGCAAATATTCATAATTTTTTTTTCTACGACCAGTTTGTAAATTTGTAGTCAATTATAATTATAGAAAATCGCCCGTCAAGGTATGACAGGTAAAAATTGCTTCTACATTTGAACGAAGCCAGTGCCTGCTTGGTGATATTTTGATAGTTGAAATTTTAACCCAACTCCTGTGGACTAACACTAAACTCCAGTAGATAGCTATAATTGTTGACCCCTTTTTCATTTCTTCATTCTCCTAAAATGATAGTATTACCAGTAAAAAGGTTAAGTTATCGGATCCAGTTCAGCTTTGTCAAAATGAAGCATTTTCCTGCATGTCTAACATTACAAAAACCTACTATAAAATTGTCATGCCATGGCATGAGTTTCATTTGGGTGATGTCGGCGTTACTTGATTAGCGAATTTGTGATTATATATACGAAGATTACAAAATATTTATTTCATTATTTTTATGTTTTTAATCTTTTTGTTACTAAATAGTTGGTCAACAATTTAATGTTATATAATCCTTACAGGAAATGGAAGACAAAATATTTTTAATTTAAATTAAAACTAGAGTTAAAAATTATTATAAATACATTATTACATTCTGTATGAAGCTTAACAGCAACAAATAAAAAAAATATCTTTTCATAATAAAAATTTTTATGTACTGTGTAATCTTATAAGTTTTTGTTCTTGTCTATCCAGAGATGCGAACTAGCAATGAAACTTTAAGATATAACAGTGATCGGAGTTATATATTTAAGAAAAAATATTTTCTTAAGGATACAGTTACTGTGTACATTTAAACTGACAGAGTACAGGTTACAAAACCTCCAATGTAATTGGTATATACATACAGGGTGTTCCGTTTTAACTTGCAAAACCTTTATTTTCGCAACGGTTAGTCCCCAGGGGTATACTTCCAATTGAAGAAATGTTCAAAATCAGATGCAAAGTTAAGATATTGAAAGTTTGAAGCAAAAATGAAAAAGAACCAAAAAATACAAAATTTAACTTTTTATACGGGCCCCGTGTCCCCTAACTTATATTTAGAGAAATGATCTCCATTGAAAGATATTACTAACACAAAAAACTTGACATTTGTGCGACCAAAACTCAGGAAGAAATTCCAGTTTTAAATTTTAAGGGACCATACAAAAGATCTGATTGGAACTTACCTCCCTTTCAGAAGAATGACAGGTCGTCAAAGTAAGAAAAACAAGGTATTTATATTTTTCATTGCTATTCAAAAATAAATGCAAATGTTATGCCATGATACGCAAAAACACTGCAAAACCTCGAATAGTATGAGAAACTACACTCTATGCAAACGTATAATTTTAAACATATGTTTACTGCTATATTTTCCCCCAAAAGGCGTTATTGACGGCGAGTGAAAAGTGGTGTAAGTCACAAAACGCTGCGTTTCATATCTCGGTGAATATTGGTCGTACGAATTTCAAATTTTTTGTGTTGGAATTGTTTTTCAATGGAGATTATTTCCCTAAATATAAGTTAGGGGACACAGGGCCCGTATAAAAAGATAAATTTCGTATTTTTGACTTATTTTTATTTTCACTTTCAATATCTTAACTCTGCACCTGATTTTGAACATTTTTACAATTGGAAGTATACATCTAGGACTAACGGCAGCGAAAATAAAGGTCTTGCAGGTTAAAACGGAACACTCTGTATGTGTTGTATATTGAAGAGTTTTTCGTTGAAATAGGAGCTTGTGCTGTGATTTAAAACTGTTTATATGTACCCCAGGCTTGTTCACATGTTTCCCACAATTGAGGTATAGTTGAAAACAATTTTTAAAAATACGATAAAGTAAAAATTACTTTAAAAAAAAACTAAAAACATTACATGACATACACAAAAAAAAAAAAAAAAAAAAAAAAACTGTTCAATTAAGTGGACATTTTTGCTTTGAGAAATTGATAACATTTTTCGAACAATAAATAAATGAAAACAATTGTTCACATGTGTCCCCCTTTTCCCTATACAGTAAATATACCTGTTGACAAAAAAAGATTTTGGTGGTTTATTTACATTTATAGAATTTATAAACAGTAATTTATCCAGATGCTAAGTTCGTACCATTTATACTATTATTAGAAATAAATTACTAATGCTCATTTTCACACTCTTATAGAAACAACTTTTCAGGTGAAATTTTGCAACAGATACAAAATAATATATAAATTCTAATACAGTAACAGATTTGTGAAAACATTTGTAATTTATTTCTGAAAACAAAAAAAAAGTTACAATTTTAGTTTTTTCCTCATAGATAGAATTAGATTTTTTTTTTTTTTTTTTTTTTTTTTGATAATTTGTCTAAATCATAGATTATAAAATCATTGAAAATTATTAAAATGTTACAACTGCCTTTTCTTGCTTTTGAGGAAGTAAATATAGCTATGTTGCATTAGTATTATTGACAGGTATACAGCAGAATTAATATGTAGATGGCTTAGTAACATTAATAGAGCATTCACTTGGAATGTTATTGGCAATAATTTCTGCCATGGCTGCTAGAAAATATTTAATACAATAAATTTCAAAAAAGTTTGCCTACTCTGAAGTACATTATGGTTCTAATTAAAGTAATGATACATCATCAAAATTCATATTTTTAAAAAAGGGCTCCCAGTTTGGTTGCCTGAAGAATAAATATTTCTTGGGGAAAAAAGTTTGCAACCTGTGGATATTGAAAATATACAAAATTTTAAGTTCCCAATCGGCTCGATCACATGGAAAAAAAATATATATTATAGGGTTATATAAAATCACTTCTTTAAATACAATCATTAAAAAATAAAATAGTTTGTTGTTGAAAGTTGAAAACATGAATAAAAGTTAATGATCAAACAGCTATTTAAAACTGCAACAACACACAACAAAGCTTCATTGATTAGGAAGAAGGGAATGTCAACTTTAGTTGACAATTCCTGTTATATCCTACCTTAAACTGAAATATATTTATCTGTGCTCAATACTGTTATTAGTCTAAAGTATTACTTTTCAAAGGGATAATTTTGTTAAGAATTATTTTTGTGTTGCACATAATTATATTCATTTATTTTTATACTTTTTCGTTCCAGTCTATGTTGTGTGTGTTTGGGTAGAATTCGGTTAATATACAGGTTGCGGTGAAAGTCTGAAAACTGGTAACTGTCGTCAAAAGCCGGTGAATATCAACATTCACACAAAAAAGACATCAGTGAAGAAGAATATTTCTGGTGAATCACTGGCGAAAGTCAACATTCTCCAATTTCAGTCTTTCACAGTAATATTTACATACATCTATGTAAACAAAATTCTAAAATCATGCTTGACATCTTTTCAAACTTTAATGACAAAATGGCTAAAATATTTTTAAAATTTCCTTTTTAATGCTCACATGTCATTTTTAAGCTTCAATTAACATGTTTTGACAAACAGATAAGCTCTTAAAACACTTCTATATAAGTAGTGCCTTTTTTTCCAGAAAAATGTACATAACTACAAATTTTACATAATTCTAAATCTATAACAAAATAATCAAATTTATTTTCAACTGCTTTTTAACGTAGGATTGTGTTGCTTTTGCCATAATTGGTGATATAAACTATTAGTGTTTGAAATTAAGTCATTGTGTGTGCCTCGTTCTGCCACTTTTCCTTTGTCTAAAACCAATATCTCATCCGCATTCATTACAGTGGATAGTCTGTGTGCTATGCATATTGATGTGCGACCTTCCGCAGCTCTGTGAAGTGCTGTCAGTATTTTCTGAAACAGAGAAGAAAAAATGATAGTTTCAAGTAAAGCAATTGTAAATAATGATGATGAAACATCAAGTTTGAAAAACAATAATTAAAACATTAAAACTGCATGATAAATTTTAACTTCATTAATTAGCTTTTTGCCAAGATATACTAAATACTATTGCCTCCATATTAGCGTATTTTGGCTCAATTCTGCCACTAAGCGCCTTTTGGTTTGACATTATATCTTTTTGCAACCATTTTAGTTTACATTTTCCAACTGAAGGTGTTGATATTAGGTCTAAAATATATAGAGCAAAAGCCCATGAGCGCTAGACCTATGTCATAGTATAAAGGTCCAAAATGTTTTTGTGTAAGCACCAGGGTTTGAAAATATGATGATATTTTCGAAAATATCGAAAATATCCGATGTTTTGATATATATATTGGATATTTTGATACATATCCGATATTTTCAATTAGCACTAACTTAAAACTTCAAAATAGTAAATGCATCCTCAAATCACCTTCTTTTTCTTTTATTATAATTACAATATGTAAATTTAAAAATAAGTTTTCTTTCATTGTTTATATCTTAATCTAATATTTCATTTTATATTTCTACTAATTTTAATAGAGTTAGCTTAGCAATAGCTGTTTTACACATTTTTCTTCTGTTAGCTACTTTTACAGTTATATGATTCATCAGAATATATTAGCGTATTTTGGCTCAATTCTGCCACTAAGCGCCTTTTGGTTTGACATTATATCTTTTTGCAACCATTTTAGTTTACGTTTTCCAACTGAAGGTGTTGATATTAGGTCTAATCATCTGGTCTAATCATCTGATCATCTAGGAGCTCACACCTTTGAATTGAAAAAGGGGTTCCTTGAAACCCTAAAACGCGTGTATTCTGTAATCTGTTTATTTGTGCTAAACAAGGTTGGATATTTCCCGTTATTCCTCGGCATAAAAGTATTTATTTATTGTTTATTGATATGATTATCATTCAAGTTAGGTTCCTGATATTTCTAACACTCCTTAACTGATGGCTCAAAACGATAACACATTTAATGTTTGCATTTGAGTGTAAAATAAAGTTGAATTTGCATAAAATACTGAGCTAGATCAGTTATTCCATCCAAAGACTGCAGCTTCGTGCTTTTTAGCACTCATCAGCCCGGAATAGCAAGCAACCGAGTTTGAGCGTAAAACCTCTTAAAGGAGCCAAGAGAGCCAAACAAACTGGTAGCTAATGGGTCTGTCCACGGTGACTGACGTTACAATTTGACTCTATTTTTAACTTACAAACTCAGCACTGTCTTGAAACTAAATTTTGTTTCTCCTGAAATTGATCTAAAATATCATGATATGGTACATCACTACCCCCACACTTGTTTTCAGACCTGAGGAATTTTTTTTATGTGAAATTAAGGGGAATAAAAAAACGTGACTGATGTTACGCAGAAGAGACATTGAGAAAATTGACTTAAATACAATTTGAAATCCTCTTCAAACTAATAACGTAAAATCTAAACAGATTCTTCCCCCTTAAAGTAGAGATTTTAGACTTGATGAAAATACTTTGTTTTATTCGAAAAATTTAAAAACGGAAAATATAAAAATTATTTAATCCCCGCGACTGATGATGCAAAGATTTTGTGACTGACGTTACATCTACAATAAATTACTGCAATTATAAATTATTTCTCCTTAAAAATGAAATTAGCACATGTTTTGTTTAAAATTGTATTTAAATTACAAGAAAAGTACATTTATAAAGTTTTAAAAGCTATATTTTTGATGTATTTCATAAAATAAAAAGTCCTCTTGCATTTATTACATCTAGTGCGCTAATTATTTTATTCCTTTCTCATGTGAATAATAAATTTCATTTCACATTGACAGGCTATTTCCAATGTTTTTCTGCTTGAATCTTGACAGTTACTAAATACTCTTAGTTTTTAATTTCAATGGATCTAACTTCTCGTGATATAATTCTTAGTCATATTCTTCAAGAACCCGTTCTCCAGTCGCAGTTAACAATTTTGGAACATGTTCTCTCTGCTGGAAGTGATACCCTCCGTAACTGCAAAAAAAAGTGTTGTTGCTAAACACCTGCTGCAACTAATGAATTTAAAAAAGTATTACTCAAATATAACTCTTTATAACATGACTGCAAGTCGGATGGCGATAGCTCTGAAATTTGCATGAAGCTGACATTTAGAAATATTTCTGTATCGATGATACAGCACTTTTTTTCAAATGTATTACATTCAGAATTAGTTGTATCTGTTTGTCAAATTCCATGTTGGAAAATTTTTTTACGGCTGCAGTTTTCCTTTGTGAAGATATAACAAAGAGCGCTTTTAATAACTAACAGATTTTATCAAAGTTTCATTATTTTAAAGAGGGGTAATGCAGTTAATAGTTTAAACCTGTGACTTCAATACTTTAAATTTGTTCTACTCTTGTTCTACTTCATCATCTAATTTCTCTTTTTAGTTCTATTCTGAACTAACTTTGGTAATTATGCTAGGTTTTTAAAATTATTTTATCTATTTTTTATCGTCCGCTCTTTTTAGCTTCTACTTTGTTTTACTTTTTGTAATTTTCTTGTTTTCCTTTATTTCTTAAATATCTCGCCTCCTTTTTTGCCTTTCTGCAGCAGTTAATGGCATTTGTGCAATTTGTTTGAGATTTATTACTGAAAAGAGAAATGTTACTGTGACTGATGTTACATATTTTAAATAATTAAATTCAACTATTTCTAAATATTTAAGGGATTAATATTAAAGATATCATCATAAATGAAAAGAATATGACATTTTAAAAACTTGGGTTTGTTTTTGTTTAAGCAGTGCAAACTTTTATACAATTTTGTGACTGATGTTACATTTGTGTATGAGGCTTAGTTTAAAAAAAAATGTTAAAAGACAATTATAACAGCTTAAAGTTTCTTTGCTGGTCTAATCTCTTCCTATGTAAACTAAATTTCAATAAAAAACAAGATTGTAGACATAACAATTAATTTTCTAAGTGAAAAAAGGGGTTAACTTTTTGAACCGCTTATACAACGACACGTGGGCACTGAGTTATGTTGTTCAAATTTGCCTAAAAAACTTACAAAAAATGTGTTTATAACTTTTTTTTGCATAGTTTTATAAAAATAGTCTTTTTAACCTCATATGAAAGAAAAAGGTTACTGATACAATGAAGTTTTTTTTTTTTTTACTGTGATGTCTCTAGTTTCATGGAATTGCCCTAATGTAGAATTAGCACACCAGACGAGTGATCACAACAGTGCGGTTTTAACTCAAAGATTGAAGGCAAAGATAAGTATTTTGTAGTAAGTTACTGCCCTAAGCCAGGGCTACAGCAGAAATACATAAAATACATAGCCAGCTCAAAAAAAAGTTGAATTTGTTTTAGAAAGAATGATTTTAAGAGCAGCATCAATTTTATGGTCTTATACCAGAGTGAATCATCATCCATACTGTATATTTTTCAGTGAGATGGTTCAATGCTAGATTAATCTAGAAAAATACAGATCAAACATATTTGTATTTTTTTAACTAGGAAAGCAGTACCAAGTAGTACTTGACATGTTTATATTTAATTAATTAAAGACAGAAAGCAACATTTGATATATGTTAAAGTAGAAACTTTAAATAAATCACATAGTTCACTCTGGCATAAGGCCATCCAATTGTTAAATTGAAAACAAACTAACTTCTTCAGTAATAGAATCCAAAGCAGATGTTGCTTCATCAAATATTAAAATTGGAGAGTTTTTCAGAATAGCTCTTGCTATCGCCACTCTTTGTTTCTCACCACCTAACATAAGGAAAGCACACTCAATAATTCAAAAGTTCCATTTGAATATTTAACATGTGATCATTTTCACTTAACATCATATCAATATTTAAATAAATAAAAATAAATTTGAAAATTTATTAAAACAAAATTATACAGAATGAAATTACAATATTTGTTTTAACCAACAAAAATGAAATGATTTTAATGCTTATGCTAGTTTATGAACTATGCAAACTGTTATTTCTAGAACAGTAGGTGTTAATAGTTTGTTCTAAATTTTAAAAAACAAAGTTTTTTTGATTCAAATTCAATTATGGAGTCAAATAAATATGAAATGAAACTTAATATGTAGATGACATAATTTTCATAGGAAGAAAAATGATCTAAAGCAATAAAAATGAAATAAAATTGATGTTATAATGAACATTTTTGATATCAACTGTAGAAAATATATATGAGTTCTTTTAGAAACAGAGAAGGGAAAAATCTACTACATTTCAAAATATGCATAAATGTCTCTTTACTCATCTAAGCAAATGAAAGAAAATATAAAATGAAATTACCAGAAAGTTTAAGGCCTCTTTCTCCTACTTGGGTGCTATACTGGTAGGGCCATTTTAAAATCGATTCATGAAGTTCAGCCATTTTGGCAGCTTCAAAAACATCTTGTTCAGAACGTGAAAAATCACCATAATGAAGATTGTAGAGTATTGTATTGTGGAACAGTACTGCATCCTAAATTTGAAATGAAAAATATTAATTCTAACTTTTTTCCAAAAAAAAAAAAAAAAAAGGCCCAAATTATAATGTGAATTCTTATCTTATAAGGATAATATTTTACCTGAGGAACAACTGCAATAGCTTTCCTTAAGCTACTGATATTCAAGTCTTTAATATTTTTACCGGCAACAAATATATTTCCTGACTGTGGTTCGAAGAACCGGTACAAAAGTCTCACAATAGTTGATTTCCTAAGTAAAATATACTATTAAGAATATAAAAAAGCTTCATCAATAAGAAGGTAGCTAAAATATCAGAGTAAAATAATGATGCATGAAATACATATTTCAAGAGTAAACTTTAAGCTAACAATGTTTCTTCTAAGCTATTTTACCAAACTTAATTGCACGAATTTGTTATACTATGTTTTACACCATAGATATTAAGGTGGGGGGGGGGGGGGGGGGGGGGGGTTGATTATTTAAAAACAGAACCAATATCAGCATTTTTGCCACAAAAACATACATACATCAGTTTTGCGCGAGAAATTCCTTATGGACAATTAGCTGAAATTGAGAAACTAGATAGTTGATAAAATATTGCCCCCACTTCCCCCACAGCATTAGTATAAAGAATCAATTGAAGGATTAAAAATCGTGCATTATTCATGATAATACAAGAGTTTATGAAGCTTAATAGAGAGAATTTCACGAAACTTTTTTCTTTTTGAAAATAAACAGCTAACTAAAATATTGCAGCAACTGATGTTGATGTCTTGTATAAAACTACAGTAAAATCTCTCTAATGCAGACACTAACGGGACAAATTTTTTTGTGCACAATAGAAGGGTGTCCGCTGGATAGGGGTTTAATAATGTTATTGGCCTTGGAATCGGGGAATTAAAAACGGTCCACATAAGAGGGGTGTCCGTTAGGAGGGGTTTTACTGTATATATAAGATGTAAAAATTAATTTCTGTACAAAAAATACTTCCAGCCATTAGTTTATTGTTGGTATAAAAGTTGTTCTCACTATAATTTCAAAATTACAAAGCATGTCCATCACTAGCACAGCTAGAAATTCTTTCTATAGAGAATTTTAATCAAAACAGTTCTTACACGTGTATTAACTGTTGTATTGGAATTGAAAATAATATTAAAATTAATGCCTCTGGGGTTTTTGTTTTACTCCCCCCCCCCTTCCCTGCCACACCAATGTCCATAGATAAATATTATTTTAAATAAACTACTCATTCAAACTAACATCTTGAATAAAAAATGTAACAATCGAATGCGATGCAGTGTATAATTGAGACACAATGAAATTTGTAAATTTTAAAGAAATGTTTCAGGCAAAAAAGATGAAAGGGTCCTGTAGCCCGTAGAACTCTGAAACAATTGCACTTTTTCATTGCAAATTTATGCTAGCACTTAATATTTCTTTGGTTGTATGAGCTAATAAAAAATATTTATTTTAAAGTTCAAAGGGAAAATTCCAGAATGTCTAGAAACATAATTTTATTTTTCATCTTTGGTACAAATTGATTATCTTAAACTTACTTACTGTAAATTTTTTTGAACCAATTTAAACATTAATTTTGTCTGAATATCCTAACTATGATAATACAGTCTTTTATACTCAATGTGAATTCAATTAGAGAGCAAAGCAGAACATAAAAAAAAAATTATATTTTTCTGTGTATGTTTGTGTGTGCCAGTAAGGTTATCACAATGATATTAAAAACCATAGAAGCGCTTCATTTATCTTGCTGTAAAATACATGTTCTACATGGCTACTAAATTTAATTTCAATTTAAGCTAAACACTGATAAACTTCTACCCAAACTTTGTGGAACAAAACCTTTTCCCATTAATTTAATTCAAACTTTCCCTCCATTAAGCAATTATTTCAGATGGCCTTCCTCTCAAAACAACCCCATTTTCTTTTTAAAAAATTTAAAAAATCAGTGACTTTACAGTCCAATCGGCAGACGTAATCACTAAGAGGGACACGGTGCACTTTTAGTTTACATTGTTAATAAAAACTATATTTCATTCGGGAACCCATATAGTATTATCACATTAGCCCTTTTCTTTGGAATACCGCAAGGAGGTTTTACTACAGCATGTGATTCAAGTTCTTTTCCCATTCTTGCCATAAAAAACAATTAACCACTTGATAAGATATGGATCAAGTGATATTGTTCATAAGAAAGCGGATAACATTAAACTTCTGATTGAACTTCTCACTCGTAACTTTTTAAACGTATTTAGCAATTTTCTGTAATTTATAAAACAACAAAAAAACTGCATGGTCGATGTAGCAGTTATTTCAAATTCATTTGAAGACAAACAATTAGTTTTAAAAGCCTGGATATACAAACAAATGTACAACTACTATTTGAAAAAAAGTTTAAGAAACCAGAAAATACAAAACAAACAAACAATGGCAACTTTAAATAAATAAATAAATAATATAATTTAATCTAACTTTTATCAAAAAAAAAAAAAAAAAATGCTCTCATGGCAAAATGCATATGTTTAACAATGTTATTGACTATTTTAAGCAACCTCCCTTAAATGCCAATTTTCACTAGAACTGGAGGTGGTTGCTTTAGAGGTTTCTCTCTCTCTCACTGCATATAGCTGTAAATGTTTATTCAAGTACCTAATAATGTTTTCAATAAATTGATTGATTGTCTGAATCATAGTTTTTTTTTTTTTTTTTTAAATTCAATGTAATAATAACAACAAGAAAATAGTTCACCCGGCTGGGGGAAAAAAAACTACACAATTTTGTAAAAAAATGTTTTTCATGAATGAAACTTAGCTTTTAAAATGCAAAATTTTCTTACCCAGAGCCACTTCCACCAACTAAAGCAATTTTCTTCCCCGCAGGCACACTAAAACTTAAATCGGAGAGTATATTTTGCCCTTTTACGTACTGAAAACACACATTTTCAAAAATTACTTCTGCATCTTTTGGAGATATATGTACAGGAGAGATGCTTGATTCCTAAACATAAAATATTAAATTTAATTTTAAAGCCAGCTTTTAATGTTACTACAATTCTTTTTACAAAGTTATTTTATTTATATACTAATTGATGTACACTACTGATGAACATAAGAAGCCTTTTACACATAAAACTATATCAACAGTTCAGTACATTCAGGTTACGTAAATCAGTATCTATATTAATATTCTGAAGAGATTCTGATATTTCCTGATGTATTGTTCTTAATTAAATTAATTAGATAGTTAAGAAAACTAAATAGAGCTCAGAGAGTTGAAATCCAACATACTTCTTTATGATATAATCATGGAATCAATATTAACATTGACAGAGAAAAGAAAGTTAGAAATTACTTCCAACCAAAAAGTTACTCATATTTCAATATAAACTGAAAATTAAAAAACATAAAGAAGTATGAAAATTTTAAGCAGGAAATATAAGTAAAAGTTCTAAAATATGAAAATGATAACTTATCACAAATTCAAAAGCTGTATTTTTTTTTTTTTTTTTTGTTCATCTGACAATTGGATAATTAACTTAGGGGATCCTTCACAAATAATGTCGAGGGGGAAGGGGGAGTATGTGAAATAGTGAGTTTCTGACACAGATGAGGGGGAAAACAAAAAGTGTAGCATCACATGTTTTTTCATATGCTTATAAAAAACATGACATATGACAAGGGAAAGAGCGGGTAAGATGGAGACACACTTTGAGACAAAAGGGGAGGGGGTCATATTTCTTGGAGGGGGAAGGGGTGGAGCGTGTAATATCATTTGTGGACAGAAACTTGGAGTATTTAACCAAAAACTATTATTTCAACAGCAGAATTTTGATCATTCAATCAAAGCTATTACCCTCTTCTCACCATAAATTTTGCATCATGCCTTTATTATAAATTCTTCTTTCCATTCAAGAGTTTCTGGTTGATACTAGTCAACACATGAAAATGTGTGTGAAATCCAAAATTTAATTCGAAAGTTTGTAGTACTCAGCTGACCATATGTCTCAATGTGAACTTGTGTTAAGGAAAGCAAATGCACAGCACTGCAGTTAAAATATGTGAAGTTCAAAGTATAAATCTGAATGGATTTAGAAGAAAATTTCATAGTTAGTTCATTTAATTTTTACAAATAAGTTCCTAATGTACCTACCTGTACAGAGCTTTGTAGACTCAAAATGCTGAACATTGTTTGCATGTCTATGAGTGATTGGCGAACTTCTCTATACACTGAGCCAAGAAAATTAAGAGGCAGAGACAACTGAAAAATGAGTCCATTTACCATAACCAGATCCCCAACAGTCAAGGTACCTGATAAAAAATATTTTAAAGATATTCATTGACGAAAATATAAAGTGAAAGACTTTTCTAGATTAATTTCATAACAAAAAATCATCATCGTACATAAAAATTAAGTTTCTTTCTTGAATAAATAATTGTTAAGTAAGAGGAAGCAACAAACAGTAAGATATTTGAGGCAGTGAGAAGCAAAGGGATGAAAGTGACAAAATTTAAAAAATAGAGATAACCAGTAAAAAAGGGTAGGTGAACCTATCCTTAGTCTTGGGGCAAGATATAGTACTAGTAGCTCTGGTAGGTGCTGCTGTATGGCATGAATTAGAAAAAAATTTCAATGAAAATCTACCTAGGATCTTGGGAAAAAAACAGGGAAGTGTATTCCCTGTATGCAACATTACAAGACAAGTGTACATTGATATTAAAAAAAGAACATTAATATCCTGCGGGTTTCATCACAGGGGGAAAAATACTAAATAAATTTCATGTTCTATAAATTAAATTAGCAGAAAATTCAAAATGCATGTCAAATAAAACATTTTTTTTTTTTTTTTTGCTTTTACAAAAGTCATTTTAATATTTAATTTTAAAAAAACTTCAAGCAAAGCTACCATTTTTTACTTTATTTTATTTATGAACTTTATTACTATTATTTATTTATTTATTTTGGTAGTTTATATATTTGGGTATTGATTTTGCAACTTCAATTAAAAAATTTCCAGCATTTCCCCCATTTTTGAGGAAGTTTTCAAATTTTCCTGGGTTTTCTCTGTTTTTATTTATTAATTATTATTATTATTATTTTTTAGTTTTTGAATTCCCTGTATTTTCCTGATTTTTCAGATTTCCCTGTGATGTGGCAACCCATATCTCACTGCCTCATTTGAACAAAAAGTATGAGCTTGCTGCTCCAGCACTGGAAAAATTTAAAATATTACAACACTCCTTAGGAGAAATTAATAGTAGTCAAATATAACTTCAATAACAATGTCACTGATTGAAGGTAATTGTGGATTTTTAAAACCTGGTACATAGCATTCTAGTCTATAAAAACTAAAAAACAATTTAAATGTGATAAAAATGCAACATCATTTCACAACCATTTCAAACCAACTTTGGTGAACTTGCTAAGTTATACTTGATTGTGGTACTCTGGCATTCAAAAGAGTAATATGATTTGAAAAGAGAAAGCTCATACCCAAATTATGATAATATTAAGCATTTTTTAAAAATAAATCAATGTAAATGATAAAGAAAAAAAAAGTTAAACCACTCCATCCATCTTATTTCTGCTATTTATACACATCTGAATTATTATAGTTTTCTCTGAAAAATAATCATGAGACAGTTAAAAGCATTAATTATCTTTCTTGCTTTACATTTAATCTGATTTCAATGATTTTTCAATTTTTCATAATGATAGTGTATACAGATTTTTGCATGGTTTTAGTTTTATTCAAGGTTTTCCCAAGAAATTATATAAATATATACTTTAAAGGACTAACATAAAAAGCAGTTTCATATGGTTTTGACACTGCAGAAAAACAAACAGCATTGAAAAAAAAAAACATTTGGAATGTAATATATTATAGTTCAATCAGTGTGTAAAAAATCAGTGACTTTTAAAAAGATTAATAGTTTTTTCACAAAAAAGAAAAGAAAGTTTGCAGACAGTTGATGTAAAATCAAAATGCAGTGTTGCATAATTTGAAACATGATCCTAAGGAAGAAAAAAAAGTCATTTTCTGACTCAAAATTTTATGACTTCAAATGTTTGCTTTGCTCCAATCATTTTTTAAAATAAAATTATTCATAAGCAATCAGATTTTTCTTATCAGAATAATAAAAACGGTTAATTAATATTTTAACAAAATTAAACCTTTTATTAGTATTAATAAGATAATCTTGAGAATTTACATTATTTTAAAAGTGAAACACATATTTGAGCTGCCTCTAAATATTTAAGAGTTATGAAATTGTGTCCCATTTATTTTCTAATGCATTGGAACCCAATGAGAGGGTATGACTCAAAAAATTTTCACCTTTGAAATTTTGGACCACCATTAATGGTCAGATAGAGATATTTTTTCAGGCCTTGACATGGAATGACCCAAATAATAAAAAATAGGGTCTTTGATTATTTTTAAAGCTTTTTGACTACTAAATATGGCCTACAGAGGGGCCCTCTACAAACAACAATGTAGGGCCTCTATAGGGGCTTTTGAGGGCCCATGGGAACCCTAACAAGATGTGCAAGATTTTAAGAATGTCTGAAAAATCCTAAATTTGATGAACTCTCAAAGTTTTCCTAACTTTTACAACTTCAAACCCAGGTATTTTGATATTTTATCCCCATTCTAAACATCTTAGATTTTTCAGACCAATTTATTTTCTAAAATAATTATAAACTTAATTTAAACACTGAATTGAAATTTTCAAGTAGGCATAACAAAATGACGAGTGTGCCATTACCACATATTTTGTTGTTTTTCTTTGTAAAATGTGTTTAGGAGTGCTCCCATAGGGTTCCCCTAGTGTCCCAGAGTGTTCCCCCCACTCGATATACGCTGTATACTGTCAATTTTTTTTTAGACATATTATGTATATGATCTTATACACCTATTGTGCATAATGGAACTAGGGTGGTTCAAAAAAAAAAAAAAAAACATTTTTTCAGCTAGAGTCCAGGACACCCCCTATTTTTTTTTTTTTTTTTAAGACTTACTAATAGTATTATGCTGTAAAAGTTTTAGCTTCTTACTCAAATTTAAGGGGGTGCTCAATGACCCCTTAGTTTAACATTAGCCATAGCATAGAAAATGCCACAAGTTTAGAAACATTTAATTCTCCCAGCTGTTTTTTTTTTTTTTTTTTTGTAAATAATTATTTCATTGCAATGTATATGCATATTACTAGAGTTTATTATAACATGTAACATTGTTTTTTCAGTTCAATGTATTTTTAAGCCCCCCCTCCTCATATTTATGAAGTTTGGGGGAGGGGATTGAGCACCCTCTTTCATTTGAAATAGGGAGGAAGCTAAAATTCTTCTAGTATTTTACTATCCACAAGTCTAAAAAATTTGGGGGGTGTCCCATTATCTAGGAGAAACTTTTTTTTACATGTATTTTTGTGTATACAAAAATGGTGGTTCAAAAATACATGTCTTTTATGCATTTTTGAACCATCCTAATGTACATGACCGCATACACCTATTGTGCATGATGGATTACTGGGAGTGTACCCTCAGAAAAATTGATGGGAACATCCCTGAATGTATTGAGTTATATACCCTTTGACCCTCCCCTGGTAAAGTTACGAACAGTCCCGCTTTTTGTCTTACTGTCCCACTGTGGGAATGTCCCGCCAAAGTGTCCCGCTTTGTCGAAAAAGTCCCGCTTTTTTTGTTTAAATTCCCTCACACAAGAAATATAACATACAATCTAGATTTTTTAAACGCTTTTTCGATTTTTTGCTGTCAGTAAACGTAAGAACGCCATGTAAAATGTTATTCTTTAATGTTTAATATGCTGAACTACCTCCACCATGATTTGGATTGAAGAGGAAGAGCTGTTAAGCGTCAGGGATTGGCCTCGAACGGGGGAAAATAAATTCTTTTCATTCATTGTGATTGTAACTGTTACCAGGCTGTAACTGTTACCAGGTCAGTTTGCCAGGCACAACAGCAGTTGTTGAAAGAACAGTTTCCTTGGTGAATAAAATTTGGACATCTGAAAAAACACAATTATCAGTTGCCACTTTAAAAAGTCTTCTTTTAACTAAAATTAACTTTTCTAATTCATGCAAGGAATTCCTTGATTTTTTGAACGGCAACAAGAATTTGCTTCCTTAAATTGCTTCTAACAGCAAGTACAACTGAAAATAATAATTTTGATTCATAAATTTGTTGTGTGATGCAATATTCTTTACATCAATACTATTAAATTATTTTCAACTTGAGTTCTTTATTGGTACATTTGAGTTATTTCTTGGCATTTTTCTGTTACGTAAAATATTAAGCCTGTGGGGAAAAAAAAAAAAAAAAAAAAACTCTCCCCCCTGTCATGTGTCCTGATTTTTAGCTTGAAAAATCTAGTCACATTAGCTTTATTGAACATTGATTTCACAATTCTTTGACTCAGAAAAGCTATTATTTACCATTTAGTATTCCATCACTTGCCATCAACATAATAACAGTCAAAGCAGCACTAAAAATTGCATTCTGACCAAAATTCAGCATAGCAAGACTAGTAGTTGTTTTAAGAGAGGCAGCTTCAAATTTAGCAAGTGCTTTGTCATATTGATTAGCTTCATAGGTTTCATTGTTAAAGTACTGAAAAATAACAAAGATATCACAGGAAGAACAATAAAAATGCATTAAATTAGGGAAATGCAAAAGAAAAGTTGAAAATCTAAAACTAGCGAAAACTTTTACCTACTTTAACAGTTTCATAATTAATGAGGGAATCAATAGCTTTATTACCAGCTTCATTTTCGGCCTTGTTCATCTCAACACGAAAGTGAGTTCTAAGAAAAACCAAAAATTATTCCAGTTTGAAAAAAGAATAAAATAGACTAAAATCTACTCCAAGTAAAAAGATTGAAAAAACGTTGCTAGTTGCATGACATTTCATAAATTGTTTTTAGGACTTGAAGCATTTCAGCTTATTAGAGCTCCCTTTATAAAGATTTTCACACATTAAATAAAAAGTTTTGAAAAGAAAAAAAAATGTAGAAAATTAATTATATTTTAAAACTAGGCACATTTATACAAAAATAATACAAAGGCCATTTTCATCAAATTTGATGATGTGAATTGGTTCTAACTAATTTTTACTGCCACTTAAAATTGCTCTCAAGTTTTCAAAATATTGAAATGTAAAATTGTAGTTATTGCTAAAATAACTGATTATACAACTGGCAATTAGACTGCACATTGATTTTAAGTATCAATTAAACTACTTATCGCACAACCCTAACAAATTTGGTTTTTCAATGCTGAATCAAATTATCTGTACAAGTTTTAAAGCATTTATAATGCAAACATTTTGTTTAGAAAGAAATTGAAAATTAGTTTTTCTTATAAACACAGTTGCAACTTTTGACACTTAATTTGCAGCATAAATACAGTAAAGCATCATAATCTTGACTCCTAATTCAATTGCCATTTGAGTTCCAGCATTGCTTTTTGAAAATTCTAATGGTTCATAATTTTATTTAATAATATCTCAGAAACAAAAAAAAAAAAAAAAAAGGTAAGAAAATGTTATATTGCAGTGGGCAGGTAAATGGCAGTATCTGCAGAAAAGAGTTTTCAAGATGTTAAAAGAATCTTGTTTTGGATTCCAAAATAACAATAGGGAAATGCTGGAATTAGACTTTTCTTCACACTTTTTTTTCAGTGGAAACCAAATAAGCAAGTTTGTATAATAAAGTTAAATGTACAACAGATGGCAGAAATACCACAAAATGAAAAATGAACAATTTGCAGTTACTACCCTTTATCTACTTGCAGCAGTACAACTAGCCATCAATATCTTTTTAATTAAGCAGACTTACCTCCATTGAGTTACAGCTAAGGTGAAAGCCCCATAACCACCAATGCATCCAAGAGTGACTAGCGCAAATTTTCCACCACATTTATAATACTGAAACATAAATAACTTTCTATAGTTATTCATGAATAGCATTTTCAATAAATTTATAACAATAAAAGATTTTATAAAAATACAATGCAACTTTTATGAGCAACCACCTCCTTTAGTGACCAATTTTCTATATAAAAAAAAAGGCACGGATTTTCTCCTCCATTTACTCAATGTTGAAAATCCTCCAGGAGAAACCATCTCTCACCTCTCACAACAGCTGCCAAATCGCAAAACCCAGCGTCAACAAATTAAGGATTTTTCGGTTAGAGAAAACCAAAAAAGAGGCAACGAAAGCAATAGCACATTTAGTTTGCTCACACAATAGTTGCTTATGAAAGTGGAAAAAGAAAATAAGAACAAAGGGTAAAATCTATTTTTATGTGAGTTTCCACTGGATTCCTTTGGTGTCCGGTGTCCCCTCTGTTAAACCCTAATAATGTTATAAAAAGGACAGCATAGTTTTCGTTATCCTAGGGAGGCATGCACATCTCCAGCCAGTTATCAGACGGACGTTTTTCATTGTGGGACTGTTAAGGACAGTAATTTTCCAAAATGCTATTTCTTGAAATTTATTGGTTACTTATGAATGGAGTGGTGGCATTCCCGAGTCACTTGAGGGGTTAAGATCCATATCTAGATCACTTTAGCAGTAACAATACTATTAGACAGGCTCATGTTGTCGAAGAATGATTGAAAAAGACAGACATTTATTTTTGTGGCAAAAAGTTAAACTAGAAACTAAAAGTTGTTTAAGAAAAAACTAAGAATCAGAAGCAGATTATTCTTTTATATTTTATAGCAAATTCTTTCCAAAATGGAAAAAAAATGTAAGAAGTATCTTTATATTAAAAATTTAAAAAGGAAAAATTTTGTTTCACTATTTCAATATTTTTCTAATAGCCAAATCTAAATTAAGAGAACAATTAATTCTAACAAAACACCAGCTTTGCAATATCAATGCGGATAGAAACACCACAAAAATCATTGTCAGGTTAAGAACCAATCCTCACAGAGGCATGAAGATCGACAGGGAAGGCGGGAGAGTCTACCAAATTTGTGATAACTGTTCAGATACACAACTGACACTGGGCCGCATTTTTGACTGTCAAGCTGTAAGGGCTAATCTTAGAAGAATGGGAGTTTTACCTTCATTGCTAGAACTTTATGCCGAAAACATAAATGAAATTGTACAGGCCGTCAAAAAGATTCATGGCTACATCTAATACGACATTCATACACACAACAACAACAGCAAAATAATGTTATTAACTAATGTACTGAAACAGAACAGAAATGACTTTTATTGGTGTTATTGCTTCTTGCATGTTTGAAAATGACCTCTAAGAGCAACGAACCTCTATTAACAACCACTTTTGTCAGGAATAAAGAGCGGTTGTTCCACATAGGTTTCACTGCAGCTATAAATCTATTATGTGATTTGTTTCTGGGAGAATGTATACAATTATAATTAATTATACAGATACAGTCAAAGAATAAAAAAGAATATTGCAAGTAAATTATACCTCTTCACTTGATATGGATACTATGTAAAACAAACTGCTGGTACCTAATAAATAGACTGAAAGTGTAACAGTACACTAATGTTACTTAAAATCAGCAGCTCTTGAGAAAGCATAATAGAAAACAGAGGGCATCTTTCTATTAGAAAGTGTAGAATTGAAAAATTTAATGCTTTTTAAAATTGAAAAAGTAGGTCTCAAGAACAAACATTTTAAATTTACTTTAAAACATAGACTTAAGATGATTTGTTTTTGCAAAACAAAAGTAAAGAAACTATGAACAAGGATTCAGTAAGTTACCGCCCTATGGTCAGGGCTAAGGCAGAAATACATGAAATACACCGCCAGTTCAGTCAATTCCAGCCGAGGACTGCAATTTCGTGCTTATTAGCACTCATCAGCCCGGCATAGCAGTGACTGAGGTGGAAACCTTTTACAAAAGCTAAGAGTGCCAAACAAACTGGTAGCTAATACAGAATTAGCACTGACCAGATGAGTGACCGAAAGAATGGTTCGGTTCAACTCTTGCCTTCAATATTCGAGTTGAACCGAACTATTGTTTCGGTCACTCATCTGATCAGTGCTAACTATTATATATGCTGTATTAGCTACCAGTTTGTTCGGTTCTCAGCTTTCGTAAGAGGTTTCCACCTCCAGCTTAGTCACTCCTATGCTGGGCTGATGAGTGCAAATAAGCACGAAACTGCAGTTCTTGGCTGGAATTGACTGAGCGGGCGGTGTATTTCATGAACAAGGACTTTAAAAGCAGGTTTTTAAACTTTATTAACTATGTGATGTGATGGGAATCGGATTTAAAGGTGCAAATGAGCAAACAGGGATGAAGTTTCCTACATAATAACCACCTTCCAAATAAGGTGACTCAGGTAAAATTTATATCAATACTTCAAAAAGAAATATTATTTCTAATTGTTGCAAGTTTTTAAAAATATTCAAACATACGAATTAAAATTAAATTCAAACATGACATAATAAATATAAAACTGAAGTTAATTTCTTTTTATAACAGTTAATTCCAAATATTGAACATTCTTTGTTTCAATTAACTCAAAAAGTAAAGTTCAAATCCTCAAAATTAAGAAGAGAAAAAAAAGAATATCAATGTAAAGGATTTTTTTTTTTAAAGAATAATCTAATACTTATTACTTTTAAACTGCTATTACTAATATACTGCCTACAATATCCAACATACTATGTTTTAATCAAATCAAAAAGTAAAGTTCAAATCACCAAAATTAAAAAGAGAGGGAAAAAAAATCAATTGAAAGGATTTTTAACTGCCAAATTTTAAACTGCCAAACTGCAATTACTAATATACTGCCTACAGGCAGTATATTAAAATGCTAGTGATTAAATTTTATTTAAAAAATAAATAAATAAACAATAATGCAAAAGCTTTTAAAAGAAAATTTAAAGACATTAGAAAGAGAATAGAACCTTACCTGGGAATATAATCCTTAGTTAAATTAAAAACAAAGAAAATAGGTTTGGGGTTATATCCTCCTTCTATTTATTTTAAATAAAACCTACAACAAGAAGTTGGCAACTCATAAATTTACGATTTTACTTGCTTGCATGTTTAAAATGATGTAAAAATATGAAGAAACAAATGAAATAAATGCTGTTGAAAAAAATGTGGGAAGATCAAAATCCTTTTGAAAGCTATTTTGGATTTTATACAGGTTGAATTATGCATAAGTTATTATAAGCTAAGCTAATACTTACCCAACTTTTATTGTATGCTAAAGGTTAAAAAGCACATTTGAATCAAAATATACCGAAACAAGTTCTTTTGAGCAATTAATTTAGGTATTTTCATTTACTGATATAAAAATAGGTACATCAGAGTCTCAGAAGTTTGGTTTTCATATTCTAATAAATTTTTATTAAATAAAAGTTGGGATCCAATGTTTTGTAACAACAGGTGAAATTATGATCATAATACAGTAAACTCCCGATTATCCGCGGAATTGGGTGGCACAAATGCCGCGGATAATAAAAATCGCGGATAACCGCAAAAAGACTAAAATGGGGGACAAATCAGGTAAAAATTGTCCTATCTCAAATTCTTAACTGTATTGATGCATAACACTTTCTGCAAACAGTGAAAATATACATATATAGAGTACAGTACAAATGTTTTGTATTTTTGCACAACCGAACTTAACAAACAAGTGCATGTACGATGAAGAACGCACAATAATAATAATAATAATAATAATAAAATTAAATCAAATCAATCAATCAAGCAAAAACAACTGAGTGTAAATTTACAATTTTTCAAAAAAAAAAAAAAAAAAAACAGCCACTGGTATTTGCTTTTTACTGCGAAAATACATGTTCGTGATTGTTGATTGATTCGCGGATAATCCGCCCCGCGGATAAACCGCTCGCGGATAATCGGGAGTCTACTGTACACTAAAAAAATTAAGCACATTTATGCAATCACAAGTAATGATACTGAATAAATAAATATTAAAAGTTAAATTTATTATTCATGCACTTCTGTCTCTTTTTTTTTTTTTCAAACCCACCAGTAACGTTTTGGAAGGTTAAATAAATTCATTTAAAAATTTTAGTATATTCAAAAGCAATCAAATGGGAAATTAAAATGATAATTTGCTACATAATTATTCTTTAATTACATATAATAGTTGCACTTAAAGAACAAAAAATACAGCTGACTGTGTTATAAACAACATAATACATATTCAAGTTTTCAATATTATGTTTTCTTAAATGTACACTGCATTTACTGATTTATGTGACATTTACAAAACATTTTTTTTCATAATTATAGTAATATAAGTTCAAAATAATAATAATAATAATAATAATAATAATAAGCACAATTTAGAGCACAAAAGTTTTGTGGTAGAATGAGGGGTTTTTGTGTTTTTATGCTACATTGTACAATGACAAGTTATAGTGGTGAAGCAACTAAAGTTATTGCTGAATATGAAAACAATTATTTTAGCTATTGATAAGTTCGACTCCTTGGTTTTGTAAACAATATTTGAAGCTATTTTAGTATAACTTATTCAGAATTTGTTTTGAAATTCTAAAACTATTTCCAGTTTTGATATTTTACAAAGTATTAGAATTATATTCAATTTAATAAAAAAAAAATTAATTAACAAAGTAAAACACTAATTATAAAAAAATAAAAAATAAAGGTTTAGATTAGTATTTCAAGTAAGCGCTTTCATCAGAATATCATGCTAGAAGGGTTAAAGACGCATGACTTAAGATGTCACCAGAAATTTTGATATGTATGAACCATCACTTCACAGTTGTTTGTTACCGAGTTTAATATATTTTTTTGAAAATAACTCAATTTTATCCCAAAAATGTGATTAGGAAATAATATTAACAATTTAAAACAACTTACCAAAATGCTACTGACAAGAGCAACTTCAAATGCAGTAGGAACAACATTGAACACTAATGCAGATAAAACAAAGTTAATGCCCCTAAAAGGAAAAAAAAAGGTTGACTTGCAACTAATTGCTTGGAGAAAACTTTTAATTTACACATATAAAAATTTTGCTATAGAAAACAAAGTAAAAAGACAATAATAAAATCATTACTACAAAAGCTAATTATGCCACAAAAAAATAAATGCATGTTACATTTTGAATGAAAAATAAAATGTTTTGAAATGAAAAAAGAAAAAATAATAATGGTATTATTTTAGTGAAGTCTGTTATAGGGTAAATTTCATATTAGCCAAGACTTTAGTGATCCCTAACTCAAATGATATAGGAACAATGTCAGCCTTCGATATACAGTCAAATTCTGACTTATGAGAGGGATGCGTTAAAAAACCCCTCACCTGAGTCCAAATTTCGTATTGTGGAAAAGCGTATGTATATGATTTTTTTTTATTAACATACTCAATTATTTTCGAAATTTTTAACACTTTTGAAATTGTTTTAGATCATTTTTTAACTATATATTGCCATTTCTTACATAAAGAGCTGAATTTTTACTGTATTTTAAAAAGAGCTGCATTATTCACCATAAAACACTGTTAAAATGCACAAATTCAATGATCAATGGGGTAGAGAGACATGAAATAAACTATTTTGGTATCTACAGAACATAGTAATAATAAAGCGCTGCACTATAATAGTACTACACAGTAGATAAAATTATAGTTACATTTGCAACTTAAAAATGAAGATGATTTACGCTGAGCAATCAGAACGTCATTTTAATGTAATTTAATCCTAGGGGAAGCTCTGCTTGCCACTTGGGTATCCTAAAGCCCTAGATCGTAGTTTAAGTAGCGATAAAGAAACAAAACAGGCTGTTTCATTATAGCAGGTGCAGAAAGAAAGCAGCATTTAGCCTCAAGATAAAGGACGTGTCCCTAATTACTACGATTCAGGGCTTGGGTATCTGCGTCCGAGTAGACAATGCTACTTGATTGAAGGCAGAGAGGTACGTCTTCCATTTACAGAGAACCACTTAGGTGGAAGTTCGATTTAGTTCCGACAGCACTTGATAGATGAAAGTGCACCATTTCAATAATTTTTATCAAACCAGAAGTTGAACAACTAGGTTCAACACCTCCAGGGATATTGACTTGGAATAGGAACTTTGAGGACTCAGTGACCCCAACATATTTAAAGTGCCCTAGTCAACATCAGCGAGCACAGTTTTATTGTAATAGAAATAAGAATCTTAATGCAAAACTGAACAAGTAAAACAATAGTAACAGATGAATAAAATCAAAGTTTGCTTCAGGCTAAAATTCACTTTTCAGTTTGATTCAGTTAATAACTCAATCTAGCAACTTTAAAAACCAAGAACTTTGTCGATTTTAAGAAAACTAAATTTACA
Organism: Uloborus diversus; assembly: GCF_026930045.1. NCBI lineage: Eukaryota > Metazoa > Arthropoda > Arachnida > Araneae > Uloboridae > Uloborus > Uloborus diversus. The sequence goes on from NC_072737.1 coordinate 56,445,839, forward strand.
TTATAAACATCAAAAACTTTTAAGGTTCATGCAAACTTAAATTTATAGATTTTTTTAGTCTCTTAATTAATCCTTGGAGTTTGTTGAACAAATTCTTTTAAAATTTCAAGAGAAACATAAACTTTCAGTTACCTTGTACCTCTGTCTATGGCTTTTGACAATGCACCAGTCTGACGTGACAAATGAAAACTTAAATCTAAGTTGTGTAAGTGCAAGAACACACTTTTAGCAACTCTTCGAATGGAATCATGGGCAACTTTTGCAAATACAGCATTTCTCAATTCATTGAACAAAGAAGAACCTGCTCTAGCTATTCCATCTGCAAATGATTTAAAAATACAAATGCATTAGTTTTTCAAGAAAAAAGTAATTATACCATTTCTTAAGTCTTGTATAAAATAATATATATTAACTAAAATTCTAAGACCTTTATTAATACAAGCAGGGCCACTAGCACCGGCTTCATGGGGCTCAAGGTGTCTTGGGCCTCCCAATAGTTTGTGTGTGTGTGTGTGTTTTAGAGGAAGTGGTCAGTGCTTTATTTGAAGAGGAGTTTCTTTTTACTTGAGGAATATCAGTGTCAATTTTGAAGTGTTAAGGAATTTGCAGCCTTTTATGAAATTCCAGATACTAAGGCATTATTTCATTTACTAAAGGCAAGTACGACAAGACTTGCCTTTTCCAGATTTAAGAGGACTGCTATGACAGTGCGTTGTGTCAATTATGCAGGGAGAGTTTGATGAATTTCAAAAGTTACTTTTGGATTTACAGCCACAAACAATATATATTCACTGTACGGCTCACCACAAAATATAATTGTAAAAATGTCTTTTAAGACAAATGACATGGTATAATTGAATCAGAAAAGGTGTATACAAATTTTTAGATTCTGATACCTTAAAAACGCCATTTCACATATTGCTGATTCATACAAATTACACACATAAGAAAATATGTAAAATCCCATATTAAAGGTTCAATAATCTGAAAAATTTTCAGGAAGGTTGGGGGAAGCCCATAGACTTCCTTTTCTTTTGGGGGGGATTCTTGACCCCCCCCCCCCCCCGGTGACGTACGGCCCTCTCCATACAAGTGGGCATTCCTGGTGACGTTTTTTCTTGCTGAGTTCTAACCGAGAGAGAAATACGTTGAGTGTATATAACTTCCAGTGTTTCTGCGGCAGTCGCATTTCTCGCAAAATGCAAAAATGCAATCCAAGTTACGAAAATGAAGCAAGACATTTTCGCTCTTATGCTCAAATAAAAAGGGGGGGGGGGGGAGAAGCACTATTGAAAGAACTCATGCTGTTCAGCTTAATCTTTTTTAAAATCTTAGTTAAGATGTTTACATTACTATTAAGTGCAATAATACTTAGTCTCAATGGGCATTATGTCCACCCAAAAAATGCATTATTGTGGGGAGGGGACCTGAACTATTTTAAAAATCAAACTTGTATTCCCTAAGTTTAGTAAGTGAAATTCTAATTTTTTTTAAATTTCAAATTTAATTTAGAATTTGGAATTTAGTTTTCAATTGCAGATGAAATGCATTGAGGCATTTAGAAAGAAATACGTTCCCCATAATTAGCATTACAGGAAGGTATTCATTAACTTTGGACATTTCAACATTTTGCTAAAGCTTTTTTCCTTATTTTAGCTTTTTTGCCAAAAACTTTTGAACTCAGCTTAAACACTGATAACTTCCGGTGATAGAAAGAAGTTGTCAGTTGAGTACCTCAAGTTAATCACATGTGCGAACACTTCTGAGTGATTGTATATAGGGCGACCTTCATCAACCTTATGGGGAAATAAATGGGTGCTTACATTTAGCACACAACCTCAGAGGGAAAAGGCAATTTGATTTCATTCTCTAAACAACAGACATAAAGTCAGATTTTTCATACCCAGATACTCTCAAAGAGTAGTTTTGCACACAATACAAAAAATTTTCTGTCTCAACTTATCTAAAAGAAAGTATTAGAACATTTTTGTCTATAGAAACATTATATAGAACTTAACCTCCCTTTACCTATTTTACAGCTCACTAGACGGCTTACCTTAAGCGGCTTTCATAAACGCACTTTATATTATTAAATTGAAGCAAAAACGAATTGCGCAATTCTCTCTAATCAGTCATTGATGTAACAAGCGTCTACTCACTACCAAAGGTAGACGTTTATATCAAAATATCTTTTATTAATGTATATCATTTTTAAATGTATTCATCATATTGTAAACTGTCTTAGCTTTCATTAAATATATATATATCAAAGTTGTGCCTGGTTATTAAAGATAACAGAAAGGGGCAGACCTAAAGCTGAAATATTGAAATTCTGTTTCCTTTACAACTAATCACCTTTTTCAAAAACTAAAATAAGATTCAAAAACTATCTATGATAACAACCAACTACAATGATCGAAATAAATCAAAAAGCGAAAAAATATGTTTAACATTACCAAATAAATTACTTACATCCTAAGATGATGACAGTTGCCATAGTAAAGATAGTAGACGAAGGGGAATCCAAATTTAAATTTTCCCCTGTTTGAGTATTCAGAAAATCAACAGCATGTTTGAAAAGGAAAGGAACTTCAATATTCAATAACTGAAACATAGATGGAGAAAATGCAATGCACATTATTACACAAATGCCACAAATACAAATCACATGCTGTCAGAAAATAGGGGCCGTGTATTCAGAAAATCAACAGCATGTTTGAAAAGGAAAGGAACTTCAATATTCAATAACTGAAACATAGATGGAGAAAATGCAATGCACATTATTACAGAAATACAAATCACATGCTGTCAGAGATAAGGGGCCATTTATCAATTGTGTAAGGATGACTTTGTCAATTTTTGACCCCCCCCCCCTCCCCCTATTCATATGTAAGATTCCATTTTGTTTTTCAAAATAATAAAATGTTGTTAGAAAAGGATCAGTTACACTAAAACTCCCAGTTTGGCACATATCCAAGATTTTTATTTTTCAACAGATAAGTTATTTTATTGCTGTCAACTACATATTACCATTATATTATTAGTTAAATGTGTAGTCTTTAGAATACCATTTATCACTAGTTAAAAGCAAGCTTTTAAATAATCTTAAACATAAATCAGTTAAACAATCTACAAACCAATAACACCAAAAATAATGATCGGCAAGTTTTTAAGTAATTTCAAAGAAAATATATTAAAATTGTTAAAAAGAGATCAATTCAGATCATCTGGACTGAATATTTTTTCGACATTTTCTTTCGTACATTGTCTGATACCAATTGAAAAAATAAAACATACCATACATAGTTGGAGGTTTTTATTATATTTTACACCATTCATTCTCTGTAAGACAAGTAAAAAACAGCTCATCCTAATACGTTTTTTATCTTCCAGATACAGGTAAAATATAATCCCTGCCAAACCACTTGACCACATAATTTCTAATATAAAATATTGACTTGGAAAATATTATATCAGAATGGGTTTGCCCTCCCCACCCACCAAAAGTAAGGGCATGTAGAGATTTTTCCAACACCCCTCCCCCTCGGGACCCTTACGTAACTAATGAATGGCTCCGAGGTGCCCATATCCCCCAGTTTTATAACTTGTCTACAGAGTAAACAAGTTCTTTGAAGAAGATAAGGAATTTCATCCAAAGAGGAATTAAAGGAAATTTTATTCTTTTTGGTGATTCTACAAGTGATTCTCAACTAGGAATGGGATAGAATATACTGGAGCAAAGAAACGTAAATTTATACATAATTAAGTTTGACAGTTTTAAGATCTAAGACAGCCTGAACCGCTGCAAATGATTTTGTTGCCAATAAAACAAAATCTACTCGGCACTAGAGATAGAACGACACCGCCTGACATCGAATCAGGATGTGTGATCGGGCCTAAAACAATTTGTGTTGTGAATATTTATTTTACCACTATAAATCTAAAATATTGTTTGCTAAGCAATACACAGTGATACCATTTAATAAAACATAGTAGAAAATTACATTTAATTAAAATTAGAACTAGAAACTTTCCAATAATTTACATTATAATGATAAGAAGTGAATAAATTACATAAAATTATATTTAGCTAATAATTATCTGAGCAACTTCACTTTTCAAAAATTGAAAAATATACTGCATTTTTTGTGAGCAACCCCCCCCCCCCCCCCCCCCCCCTCCCTTCCGAGATTTTTTATTTTTAATTTCAACATAGTGTTATTTTTTCAGAGCGTGCGACCTCATACCTCTTGCCCCCCCCCCCCTTGTGCTGCGGGTGTTTCGATGGTGCTATATGAGCTACTTTTCTTTACACATTTCTAGCTAAGGAGATTATGAAAAGATAGTGTCAGTTTTTTACATCTACCGAGTCAAAGGCGCCAGTAATTAGCACTCTTAAGAAATTTCTTTCAAAATTACATTTGATTTAATTTTCAGAAGCATCAATTTCAAATTTTTAAAATAAATTTGTTAAACTGTAACAAAAACAACCCATTTAGTTCTCATTGATTAAGATGACTAATAATAATCCAAGACTATAAGAAATCCAGAGGCTTATCAAAAGTATATGAAAGTTGAATTTTCATTATTTATTTTTTATAAACCAAAATATAAGGGGAGAGTCCATTCCTTGCACATCCACTTATGATCTAAGTTCTAAATATTCATTCTTTAGGTGATTAGTTATGCAAAATGAACAATGATATAAGACTAAAAGAAACGTGAGATATAGTTTTGATTTCATTTGGTCTCTAAAGATAAAGAACAAATGAAATCAAAACTATATCTAACCCACCCTACCATTACCATACATAATCAATGCAAGGAATATAATAGGAAAATCAGAATGGAAGTATAGATAAGTTTCTAAGCAAAATTGAATATTATTACTCATAACTTAATTTTGAACACATTATTATTCCAACACATAAAAATCGAAAGATCCAAAAAAAACCCCTACAAATCAATTTGAGGTTGTATAGGGTATAGGTGAGGTTGGCATGTAATACCAGATACTTTACAACAACAACTATGGGAGGACTGCCACCATTCCTCCTTGACAAGTTCCTGACCATCTGTTTGCAACTGAAAAAGCACACTTCAAGTTGCTTTTTAATGTTAAGACTTTCTCAATGTGTTTTGAGAAAAACCAGATTGAGAAAGATGTGGATAAACTGCTCTAAAAACCTCAAGAAAAAATAAGACAATAACACCAAAAATATTTATACAAAAACATAAAATTTAGAAAAATATGGTTTCTTTTTTATTTAATTTTCACAAGCATTCAAGCCTCGCTTGAAATTTCTCCATGCACAATAGGTGGGGTGCTCTGCCCAGGTTGAAAACCCTTGCGTTACATGAACTCAGATATAAAACAAAGTAACATTCAATCTTGACGTGCCAAAAGGGAATTTGAATGATGTGGTTACTAGTTGAAAATTTCATTGCTAGAAAATCATTTCTTTTATACAGGAAAAAAAGGTAAACTGGGCAATCAATTACCTTTGCTCCAATTAAAAGGCCCAAAGCTATAACAACACGTCTACGAATTTCAGGCTTGTCTTTTGGCCAGATGTAGGACAACATTTTTTTAACAATTGTCCATCCTCTGACATTTTTGGTTGGAATTCCAGTTTGAGAAAGCAGCAAGCTGGAAGCACCAGGATGGAAGCAGGGTCTTGTACTTTGTTTTGTCCATGCAAGACTCTAGGAACACAAAATAAAAAGGAAAAAAATGTATTTGTCAAGTTCAAGGTATTCTTACTTCACATTAGATACATTTTATAAATGAATAATTTAACTTGGACAATGAGTTTCCATCTCAATTAGGCGAATCCTGATCCCACCCCATTAAAATTTCAGTGGCTCACTCTGGGCCATGATCCCCCTAAGTGGGAAATCCTGATTTCAGGATAGTATTTTTTTTATTTATCTCCATTTTTTTATATTTAAACTGTATTCTGTTAAACTTTGTTGCATAAACAGGGGTTCTTGAAACCATGTCTACAATGAGTTTGCTAATTTGCTCTCGATTATGCTGTTTACTCTTGCTACTTTGTAGTACAAAGGTATTTGTTTATTTCATACAATTCCTAACGCTCCACTCTAGTACAAAAAATTTTTTTTGACCGAGAAGACCTGAAAACTACTCCTCCTAACCTCGTCGAAGGTTGACTAAAATTATGTTTTTGGAGCTAAAATTTTTGAGAAGTTTCTAGAGATGTTCTTTAATCTCTCCCCTCCTAACATCACCTAAAAGTGGTTAAGACTGCATTTTTTGAATTATATTTTGAAAAAATAAATCAGGCAGACCCCTTAGGCCTTCTCACAATAAAATATTCAAAGATTATTTACAATTGTGTTTTTAGAGTTTCAACTTGGAAAAACTGCTGGGGCGAGTCCTTGAACCACTTCTCCTCAGACACCTACTATCAAGGATCGTCTAAAATTGTTTTTAAAACTACAATTTGGAAAATTTTCTAAGGAAGAAACTCCCGGCATGAGCTAAAAGATACTAACTATATACTGGAAATAATATTTCAATTTATTAAATAAAGTTTTTAAAATCAGACATTTTAACAATGAATTTTGCAATAAATATTTTTACAACTTAAAGTTCTAACCAATTTGAACGACACTCACTTCTTTCAACCAAATTATGCCACAAATATTACAGCAGCAATCACTGAAGCCATTCAAGATTTTTCAATTTAAAGATGAAGTCATATGAAACAATAACTGTTGAGAGATAAGATTAGCTGAGACACAATGTTGCAAAAAAGGTTAGTAGTTTAAAAGGTATATTTTAATTAGAATTTAAAAGTCTCTTTAAATTGATAAGTTTTAAGAAACTGAAAATGGGATGGTAAAGTGCAATATTTGCAGAAATGAGATTTTGAGCCATTTTTAAAAATGTGTTTTGGATTCAATACTAACAAAGGGAAATGTCGGAATTTGATTTTGTTTTTTGGTGTTTATTTTCAGTGAAAACTAAATTAGCAAGCTTGTACAAAAAAGCCAAAGTATAATAGATGACAAAATGAAAAAAAAAAAAAAAAAACCCTTGCAGATACTGCCTTTTACCTTCCCAAGGCAGAATAATTAAAAGGTTTAACTTCAAACTCAATACTTACTTTTCTAAAGAGAGCAGATTTTGAAATAGCATCTAGCTTCTTGCTATAGGATCGAACCTAGAGGTTAAAGGTATTTGATTATAAATTTAAATTTATATATATTTAAAATATTATATTTAAAATACATATTTAAAAATAAATTTTGTTATATATTTTTAAAAAAGGAGAAAAAACAATTTACTCAATATTTATGCTTATAAAGTAACAAATTAATGAAACATGAACATACCCTCAAAACAACCCCGTTAAAATTTCAATACCATTTAGCTAAGGGGGGGGGGAGGAGATCGATTACGCCTCTAGCTTTAGAAAATTAATCTATTTAAGTGCAAACTTTTTTTTTTTGTTTTTCTGTATAGTTTACATTGATTACAACATACCTCTTGCCCCCCCCCCCCCCCATACTATACCTGTGGAAGAACTCAAAATGATGGGCCTGCCCCTGGTGAACACTAAAAAATTTTTGATACCTACTCCAGCTCTGTTCCCAGGTAGCAAACTGGAATTTCACTAGTGCACTTCTGAGTTTCAGACAGATTTGAATTTGCAATTTCATTATAAAAAGGGGATTACAGAGAAAATAATAACAAAGTTTATTCAAACAAAAAAGTGCCGGTTTTCAGTCTTTTTCATTTATTGAAATATTCCACTAAATATTTTTTATCTTTTGAATTGTAATGAGCATGCTTTAAATTTTCTTTTACAAAAATTAATGGTTGAAACAATATGATTTTTTTCTTTTCACAGTAAGAGTAAGATTGTCTTGAGGTGATGATATAATAAAATGCAAATAATTTCCATCAAAAGAATGAGACGAATTGCGGTGGATTTTTGCATCATTTGCTGAAATTTGGTAAGATTTTGAAAAATTTATTATACAAATGCATTAGGGCTGGGTGACATACCATCACATATTGATATTTCTCTACTGCCGCAATAACAACATTTAGATTTCGATCCAAACGATATTTCGTTTGAAACTGAAATACTGACTTAATTATGAACTAATTTAAATACTGACTCAAAGAGACATAATCTTTAATAGTTCTGTGTGATTGATCAGCGTATGAAAGTTCAAGAAATTATCTGCATTCTTCAAACAGGTATTTTTTTTTCTAATTATAGTAAAAGGAGAACCTAAATATGGAACAGTGCCAAAGCTAGGATTTTCCCCCACCCTATGTCAAATGGTGAAACTGCCTCTACCCATCTTCATTCAAGCTTTTACATTAAGTTTGAACAAAAAAAAACAGAAATAGGGTGAGTTTGTCCCCCCAACTCCAGATCCGGCACCAGGGTTCGAAAATATCATTATTTTTTTGAAAATATCCGATATTTTGATCTATATCGGATATTTTCAATCAGCACAAACTAAAGTCTTCAAAATAGTAAATGCATCCTCAAATCACTCTTGATTTTCTTACAGGGTAAATTTGCCGCCCCTAAAAAAGTGCCACCCAGGGAGAACCGCCCCCTCCACCCCACCCTAGATACACCACTGCTCTCATGTATCCCTCCCCCCTCCTCTATCACCTCAACTATATTTGGTCAATACAAGTATAGTGCAATCGGAAAACCAGTATTTGAAACTGAAGCAAACTATTGAGTAAAAGTATAGTAAGTTCGTAAGCAAAATGTATATACAGTGGCTCCCAAAAATGTTCGTACGTTTTGAAATTTTTCAGTAAAAACAAAATAACACAAAACTGAATTCGAATATGAAATAAAATATTTTTTCACATCGTTCCTATGTCATTCTAGATAAAAACCTGTAGTTTTTTTTAAAATATTGACGTATCTTCTTTTTGAAATGAGTCAAAAAATGAAGAGATAGAAATAATATGCCACAAAAGTCATCGTGTACACTCAAATATTTTGAATAAATTCATGATTAAGATGATCATATGTCGTTTTTTAAAAATTATTTTTGCATTGTGTTGACCCTTAAAGGTCATTTGGCTTCAATTTTTGGTTTATTTATTCCTTAATATTGTGCTAATTATTTTAAAATGGCTGGTATTCGTAAAAAATCACAAACACCATTCGAAAGTTGAATTTTTTCCTCATAATAATGGTAAATTGGTTTGAAATGTCTCGAAACTAGTTAATTTGTACCATTCTATAGTAAAGTGCTTGATAAAATGTTTAAAAGAAAAGAATTGGACCGAAAACAAGGTAAGATAAGGCCAACGGGCAAAGTTGACAAAGCGCAATCGGAGATATACAGTTAATAAAATTATGAAAAATACATTTCAGAGCTGTAAAAGTTTCTGCAGAGTTAAAAAAAAAATTTTACATTTAATTTTCACCTAAAATTGTTCACCAAGTTCTCTGATTAGCTGAATTACATGGATCTTTTTCCGCAGAAATTTTCTTGGCCCTGCGAAAAGCAGAAAGCTTACGCTTTTCGTCGCAACATCAATGATAAATAAGCTCAAAACGTTTTGGAACTACGTCTTACTTACAGATAAAAATGAATTCAACCTTTTTGGTTAAATTGTTATACAATTGTAAATGGAAGAAAAAATTAGGAACTTAATCTTAAGAACTTAGTTGAACCAGTTAATCAGGACGGTGAAGGTGTTCTTGTGTGGGGCAAACTCGAAGTGCGCACCGAGCAACCCTAAAACAGGGTTGGCAAAAGTGAAAAGTTATCGCCAAGCATGAAATGCGCTCTTTCCTTCCCCCGAATGTAGAACGATCTCAATTTCACCGGGGTTGACATTTCTGGCGCTTTATCAGTAAAAGTTTTGTTGGCGAAATGAAATGAAACATAAGTAGCCAGACGTCTCGGTGTCCAGGTAAAAGATAAATTTGATTACAGGAGACCGAAAAAGTCAAAAAATAATTAACTGGGAAGGATTATCTAGGATAATTACTTTGTCATTTGTAACATCGACTTGAAAAATTAATATCGGATTAGCTTGTGAGGATTTTTACCACAAGATTAAAACCAAAAAAGACTTTCCAAAAAAAGCCTTGCCAATGAAAAGTATATAATAGGCATATTGTTCAATTTTTTATTCCTCGTCCAAAGTGTTTCTCCCCACTAAAATATCTTATAAATATTTACATACAAGGAGCAAAATTTTTAAATTTATTCTGCTTGTGTCATTTCTTATTACCATTGTTTTAGGTTCATAATTAGTGATCATTTTCTCATGGCATTGAGTATGAACTGCCCCAGGGTAAAATATTCTAAAAGCCAGCCAGGGGTGGTATCCTTTTGAATACTCGCAACATTGGGGGGGGGGGGGGGGGGGCGGGATTTCGGTGTCCCGGTTGAACAGTATAGAAATCTGGCAAGTCTAAACATAAGTAGAATATCTTTTAAGCTCGTAACGATGCAATACATGCACATTGGATGTCGGCTTAATTTTGAAAAAGAAAAATGTGTATTGCTTCTGTAAAAAATAATTAATTGACGTTTATTGCTATGTTTTCCCCCATTTTTTCATTTTCTTGATTTCGTTTATTTAATTTGACATTTTTGGAAAAGTTTAGGAATTTGCAAATATCACAGAATCGAAGCTTTTTGTCACAGTTCCGACAGTTAAAAAAAAAAAGAAAAGAAAAGAAAACATGACACCCCGACTTTTTTAGAACTTGCTTGCGAAAACCTTTGTACTCTGAAACTATACGTTGCTTCCTGGAAATGTTTTTACAAAGAGCTTCATGCATTCGCATCTGTCTTTTAGAAGCGTTTCCCAGCTTAATCTCTAAGTAATACTATTGAATAAAGCTACCTCCCCCTTGGTGGTATTGATAAGGCCCCCATTTACAAAAGAAGCATTCTTTCACAAGTCTTAAGAATATTTTTGAATGACATTTTAGAAGATAAGGTTACTCTGTTAACAACTGAAAATGTGAAAGTATAGGTGACTTTTCTGACTTTTGAATTTTTAGAGGTCGCAGGTCGATCACTGGTACACCAAAACCACCCCAAACATCATTATCAGTGTCAAGAAAAAGAGCTGGATTCTTTTCTTCTTTTTTTTGTCTAATTTGAGCTTAAAATCTTTCTATCCCTATTGCTTCAGCGCCGGAGCAAAAATTACGTGAAAATTACGTGTTGTCCACAACCAAAAAAAAGCTGATAATATGCAAAATATTTAAACAATTTATAACTAACTATCGAGTGCTGATCAACTTAGTTTTTCTTATACTCAAAAGAAAAAAAACATTACATAAATCCTGGCAAAGAAGGGGTTTTTGTTGATAAAATTACTTGAAACTAATATTGTTTTAGTTATAAAAAAATTTAAACAGAACTAGTTTGAAAACTGGTTTTAACAGTTTTAATAACCGTAACATTTTACAGCATAACGAATTAATATAAAGGAAGATTGATAAATTGATTTTAACTGAAATTATTAATTTAATTTTCAGTTAAAATTATTGATTTGATGTGCAAACTATAGTTAAATAATTTTTTAGCACCGGGAAACCATATGTGTTTTTAAAACTAACAATATTCACTGCATTTGCTGATAATGTCACTATTTGGATTCAGGGGGTTATTTTACATAGGAATCAGCAAGAATTATGTCATATGCATTTTGAAGGTCCCCCCCCCCCCCCCCCCCCCCCGCACGTTGTTTTTAATTATTCACCGACATAGGGAAAACTTGTCACAATGTTTGTAAAAAATGATCGCCCTTTCTATTTCTAGATTTTGTCAATGAGGCAGTAAAAATGTATTAAATCTATTATTCAAAAATAAAATGATATGCACATTTATTGCCTTTTCTTTACTAATAATAAAGCTGAAAGTCTGTCTGGATGTCTGGATTTCTGTGACGCGCATAGCGCCAAGACCATTCGGCCGATTTTCATGAAATTTGGCAAAAAGTTAATTTGTAGCATGGGCGTGTGCACCTCGAAGCAATTTTTTGAAAATTCGATGTGGTTCTTTTTCTATTCCAATTTTAAGAACAAAATTATCATAAAATGGTCAAGTAAATTACGAAATTATTATAGCATGGAACCGTAACATGGGTACAAGCCTATTGGCGAGAAAATTTGCCACACATTATTTGTAAATATACAGGCGAACCAAAAGACCTTTTAATTTTTCTATTACGGGCAAAGCCGTGCGGGTACCACTAGTGTACAATAAATCACAACGTGTTCTTCAATATGTTCTCTAATTAGGCACTGCCTTTATCAATTAATATGATTTATGAAGATTTTTTCTTTTCTCATTAGTTTCCAGCAGGATCAGTAATTTATTTCTTTGAAACTTTTCTAATGGTCATCTGATTTTTCTTTTGTGAAGAACAAAATGTTAATTTTTTAAATTTAAGTCAAAAAAGATAAATAAAAAAAATAAATAAAGTGGGAAAAGCAGTAATAGGCATTTGTTT